>NC_141693.1:1852293576-1852992326 GCF_964263255.1 Lissotriton vulgaris | reverse complement strand
GTCCACTGGACCGACCACCGCTGCATCCATTTCACCTTCAATAAACCAACCATGCACCACCGCACTCAACAGCACCTCGCCGCTGCTAGACTAAAGTCACCGAAGACCAGCTGATCACCACCCTCGCCCAAAACCCACCCACCGACCCCACCAACTCAGACACCGCAGCCTGCAACCTCAGACAGTGGATCGACGACTGCGCCAACACCCTTGCCCCTCTCAAGAAATCCTCCAACAACCACGCCAGCAAGAGAGCCACCTGGTTCACCGACGAGCTGCAGACCTCCAAACATGCATGCCGGAAACTGGAGAAGATATGGCTCCACGAATGCACTCCGGACAACCACACAGCCCACAAGGACGCCACCCGCAGACATCACCACCTCATAATATTAGCCAAAAGATCCTCCTTTAAAGACCGCCTGGATAACAATGCACACAACAGCAAAGAGCTTTTCAGCATCGTAAAGGAACTCTCCAACCCCAGTGCCAACGCCAACGACATACCGCCCTCACAAGAACTGTGCCACTCACTGGCCATCTTCTTCCACCGCAAGATCGCTGACATCCATGACAGCTTCAACACCACGACCACCCTGACTATACCAGACCCCACCTCCCTTGTGAACACCACCAGCGCCAACCGCCTGACCTCCTGGTCCAACGTCAACGACGACGAGACACGCAAGGTCATGAACTCCATCCACTCAGGATCTCCATCAGACCCGTGCCCACACCACGTATTCAACAAAGCAGACGCTGCCATCGCACACCAACTACGGAAGGTCATCAACATCTCCTTCGAAACAGCGACATTCCTGGAAAGCTGGAAACACGCCGAAATCAACGCCCTCCTCCAGAAGCCCAAGGCGGACCCCAAGGACCTCAAGAACTTCTGGCCCATCTCCCTGCTCCCGTTCTCGGCGAAGGTCATCGAGAAAATCGTCAACATGCAACTGGCCCGCCACCTGGAAGATAACAACATTTTAGACCCGTCCCAGTCCTGGTTCAGACGAAACCACAGCACCGAGACAGCCCTCATCGCCGCCACAGACGACATCAGGCGCCAACTAGACAATGGAGAAACATCATCCCTAATCCTCCTGGACCTGTCAACCGCCTTCGACACGGTCTGCCATCGCACTCTAAAGACACCCCTCCTAGAAGCCGGAATCCAAGAGAAGGCCCTTGACTGGACCACGTCCTTCCTCTCCGGCAGAACCCAGAGCGTCCGCCTCCCGCCCTTCCGAACCGAGGCCACAGACATCATCTGCGGCGCCCCCCAGGGCTCATCCCTCAGCCCGACGCTGTTCAACGTCTACATGGCCCCCCTCGCACAAGTGGCCCACCAACATGACCTCAATATCATCTCCTACGCTGACGACACCCAACTCATCCTCTCCCTGACCAAGGACCCGCACATCGCCAAAACCAACCTCCACGAGGGAATGAAGGCCGTCGCCGACTGGATGAGGAACAGCCGTCTGAAGCTGAACTCGGACAAAATGGAGGTACTCATCCTCTGACCCACCCCCTCAGCCTGGGACGGCTCCTGGTGGCCGACCACACTGGCACCCACCGACCATGCACGCAACCTAGGATTCATCCTCGACTCCTCCCTCTCCATGTCTAAACAGGTCAAAGCCGTCTCCTCCTCCTGCTACAACACCCTCTGCATGCTCCGCAGGATCTACAAGTGGATCCCGACTGAAACAAGAAGAACGGTGACACAGGCCCTTGTCAGCAGCAGACTGGACTACAGCAACTCACTATACGCAGGAATCCCAGCCAAACACCTACGACGGCTACAACACATCCAAAATGCCTCCGCCTGACTGATCGTTAACGTCCCCCGCCACAGCCACATCACCCCCCACCTGAGAGACCTACACTGGCTCCCCGTTGACAAGAGGATCACCTTCAAGCTCCTCACCCACGCACACAAAGCACTCCACAACGCCGGACCAACCTATCTAAACAGCAGACTCAGCTTCTACACCCCCACCCGCCATCTCCGCTCCGCCAGCCTCGCCCTTGCCGCTGTTCCCCGCATCCAACGAACAACCTCCGGTGGCAGATCCTTCTCCTACGTCGCCGCCAAGACCTGAAACACCCTCCCTACCCACCTACGGCAGACCCAAGACCTACTCGCCTTCAGAAGCCTCCTCAAGACCTGGCTCTTCGAGCGGTAGCGGCACCCCCTCCCCTCAGCTCCTTGAGACTCTCACGGGTAAGTAGCACGCTTTACAAGTACTCTGATTGATTGATTGATTGATCCCTTGCTCATTGAATAAGGACTTTAAATATAATCTATGCGCATTCATCATTTCGTGAATATGCAAACCAAATGCACAAAGTCCTCTTCTGCGGCGTCACATAATCTACATGTTTTTGGTCCATTGTGTCGCCAAAGTGTTTTTTCTGATAAAGACGGCAAATCCCCTAGGAGCATGGCCAATAGTTGTTTCTTAAAGTGGACTGAATAAGTTAACTGAAAATAATTTGCAGGTTGTAGTGTGACGTACGATTGGATTGTCATCCATGCATGGGCTCGTCGTGAAAAAACACTTTTATCTTCTATCAATGAGTGAATTTTAGCCGCTTTGTTCATAGCCTGGCAAAACGTGGGATGCGGCAATTTTAAGTCCCACAAATCACCCGCATTTATTAATTGTAGTGATGAGAACAAATATTTGCTTTAAGTTGAGTTAGCATTGTTGACCATAGCTTCCCATAATGCGTTAACTAAAACACTTGATTGGTTGTTTCGTATTTTAAGCATGGTTTTAATAAACTGATACCTTCTTGCTATGTTTTGCAGTGTTAATCCAAATTCCAGACAGATTTGGGCTGGAGAGGCATTACGGGGCAGATGGAATACCTGCTTATAAGTTTTGGTTTGTAGACTATCTAACATTTTAGCATCCCTACCGTACATCACCACACTAAGTTAGCGAAGGGAGCAATTTTGCTTTAATTACTGTAAGCAATGGTTGATAGGAGGGTCCATCTTGTTTTTTTGCTAACAAGCTGAATACATTTATCAAAGCATTGTTCTTCCTAACCTTGTAATGCCGTTGCGCTTGAAAATTAAGATTTTTGTCAAAGATAAACCCCAAGTATTTGTAAGTAGTGACTACTTCTATGGTTAGATTATCCAGCTTGATCTTTAAGGATGCGCCAATGTTCCCCCCGATATGCATAGCCTTTGTTTTGGAAATATTTATTTCTAGTTTGTTATGTTTTGTTTAGATCGCTGTTTCTTCGATTAGTCTTTGAAGACCAATTGCTGTATGACTCAGCAGCACAATATCATTGGCATATGCTAAATGATATATCGTCCCTAATCTTGGTGCGTGAGCATTAACTGAATCCAAGTGGAGAGACAAATCCGCCATAAATAAATTGAAACGGTGTGGGGCTAACACTCAGCCTTGCTTAAGCCCCCTAGCCGTTGGTATTTTTTTTGACAGTTTGGTCTCATCCCCTATTTTAATCTGAATCCATGTATCTGTATATAATGATTCGATTGCTCTTAGTAGTTTTTCTTGTATACCCCAACGTCTTAACTTGGCCCAAAGGAGTGAACGATCCACCCGATCGAAGGCAGCCTTCAGGTCTATAAAACAAAGTTGTAATTTCTTCTTTAGACGTTTACTTTTTTCCACAATTGATGCTACTGCTAACATAATGATTGAAGTACCGTATCCCTTCCGGAAGCCTGTTTGCTGGGGTGGAATCAGATTGTTATAGTTGGACCACTTAATTACTTCTTCCAATATTATTGATGCGTAGTATTTGCTTCTGTCTCAGTAAGAGCTATTAATCTGTAGGTCTCGGGTGTTGCTTTCCCAGCGTCGGCCTTTCATCTCTGCAATTTTTTCCTCCATTCGAGTGAACTGGAATATTTAGTCAATGACCTTAAAGCTTCATCTGGAGCATGGCTGTTTTTTTTCAGGCTTTTAGTCATATGTGCTTCCTGCATTCATCTGGTTTCTCATGTGAAGTGGAGATTAGGTGCACCTGGTGGTGCCTGAGACGTGAGTTGTGTCACCATCAGAAGGGTCTGTAATGAAGTTAACAGTCTAGTAGTTGGGGGGGCGGAGCGAGTTGGGTTGAGGGGAAGAGGAGGAGTCAGGACAGGATGAGGGCAGTTAGAGTAGGGACAGGGTTGATACAGGTTGTACTGAATAAAGCTCCAGTAAACTATAACCAGTGTCTGTGGTTATTAGTAGCTCGATGCGACAACTGGCGACGAGGGTGGGATGACCAAGCCCACCGCTCACGGAACCCCACGAGAACACCCTGTCCCAGGCAGCGTCGAGGAGAACGCTGCCAAGTGAATCCGAGCTGCCTCCTGAAGTGAAGAGGCCAGCAGCAGGTGACCCTGCCCCTCCAAAGACCGTGAGGGAGCCGAGAGGGGCCGCAGGAACGGGCGCTGAACCGCCCGAGAAGAAGGAAGCCGATCGCGCCGAAGCGCGACTCACGCCGGAAGCGTGTGCTGTGGGTGAGTCCTGGTAGTGCAGAAGTCGGGAGCCCACTCCGATCCTGCCTTGCACCCAAAAGCGAAGAAGAGGTGCCCCAGCGTGGAGGACGTTGTCCCCGAAGGTCTGCTGGCGAGCGCCTCTGAGCACGTTGAAGTTGGGGTTCGAGCACCCGGCAACGTCGGAAAACCTCACGCCTGATGCATGAGTCTTGGCACGCTGTCGCCAAAGAAGCGCGGGAAGCTGCAGAACAAGGCGGGAGCCCACCCCAACCTCACCTGGCAGTAGCAGTAAGTGGAGAGAAGGAAATCCTGACGTGTACTGCCTTCCGAAATTGCTTGCTGGTGAGTCCAGAGTGAAAGAGGACCGAGTGAGCCATGAGAGAAAGCCTCGTGTGCATGCAGTGACGGCGGCCATCTTGGAGTCAGGCAATTTTCAAGACAGACCCCTTGATTGTTGTAGAGCGGCCATTTTGAAGTCAGGCATACAGCAACAGAAACAAGCACTGACAAGAGCAAATAAACAAGCATTGGCGAGAAGAAATAAACAAGCCTTGACAAGAGCAAATAAACAAGCATTGGCGAGAAGAAATAAACAAGCATTGACAAGAGCAAATAAACAAGCACTGGCGAGAAGAAGTAAACAAGCATTGTCAAGAGTAAATAAACAAGCATTGGTGAGAATAAATAAAGAAACAGGCACAAACAAAAGGGTGAGAAGAAAACAGCGACACAATGGTGACCCCCGACACCTCACCACAGCGGAAGCCCCTTGTCGCGGGAGGATCACACCTGCGAGCTCCGGAACCTCTGACTGTGACCACGGGAGGGAGTATGGGCCCCAAGTGGCAAGAATGGTTGGAAGACTTCGAAGATTATATTGAGGGATCCAAAGTGACGGAAGACAAAGAGAAGTTAATTGCCCTCTGCAACCTAGCAGGCCGGGAAGTAAGCAAAATTATCAAGGACCTTTCGCCTGCAGATACTGGAACCTATGACAAAGTGCGTGAGGCACTGAACAAGAAGTTTCTCCATAAAAGAAACGTGGACTATGAGCGCCACGCATTTCATCAAGCGTGTCAAGGAAAAGAGGAAGCAATGAGTGCATTCATCACCCGGTTACGACGGCTGTCGAGACACTGTGAGTTTGAAACCTTCTCGCCTGAAGCTGCCATCAAATCGCAAATCATAGCTGGCTGTCACTCAGAAACCCTTAGGAGGCGGCTACTGAGGAAACCCCACGAATTGGAGGAGATTGAAGAAATGACTCGTATATATGACCAAGCGGAGGAACACGCCGCCACAATTGAAACAGGACACAGCGTCAGTCATGAGCAAGCACACTGCGTTCAAGAACAACCTCGTAGCAGAAGGAAGTATTCGCAGGAGAATCAATGGAGACCTAGACCGTCATCTCGCCAACGACGCCCGGAGTACAGGAGAAGAGAACCAGGGCGAAGGGACCGAAAGCCAGAAAGGACTAAACAATGTTTTCGGTGTGGATATGACTATCCTCATATAGACACCTGTCCAGCCATGGGTCAGCGATGCAGGAAATGTGGGCGATCTAACCACTTCGAAGCAATGTGCGGGGACTATCACAAGGAAAGGCGAAGTGAAACAAAGAGATCGTCCCGCTCAGACACAAGAAAACATCACATACGAGCTGTTCAAGGAGAGTCCATGTGGTCCCCAGGCTCATCACATTCCAGCCGAGAATCACGCAGGTCACGATGGTAACGCAGATCCCCATCTTGGGACTCGAGATCATCGTCCTCCAAAGACTCGACCTTCACTGTGGAATACTTGAGCATGATTGCGGATCCTGATCAACTGAAAAAGTATCCACGCCTAGACATTAGAGTGGGGAATCACGACAACAAATTTGTAATGGACAGCGGAGCCTCGCTGAACTATATTCCAGTTACGGAACACGAGAAAATGATCCTGAAACCCCCACTAACTTTTGCACTAGTCCGCGTCTTCACGTGGATGTCCAAAAAACCACTCCCCTGTCTGGGTAAATTCCACACAACACTTACCCATGACGACATCACCATACAGGCGGTCATACATGTCATCAAAGGGCCTGAAGCCGACTGCCTCCTCAGCCTCCCCACTGCAGAGCGTCTTCGTCTGGTGGAAATCTTATTCAAAGTCAACGACAATCAGAACTGTGTCAGCAAGTTTCCCAAATTATTTCAAGGCCTAGGCAAGCTGAAAGGTTGTCAAATTCGGCTGCACATTAACGAACAGATCAAACCCGTTGCGCAGCACCCACGACGTGTTCCATTTCATCTTCAAAGTGCCGTTGAGGACGAACTTCAGGAACTTCTATCCGCAGACATCATTGAGCGCACGGATGGCCCGACCCCTTGGGTATCGCCGGTGGTCATCGTACCTAAAAAATGGACTCCCAACAAGGTGAGACTGTGCGTTGATATGCGCCTACCCAACACCGCAATTGAAAGGGAGTGACACCCTGGACCGCATCTGAGCGATATGATCGCTGCACTGAATGGCGCAAGGGTCTTCTCGAAGCTAGACCTGAACAAAGGTTATCACCAGCTAGAATTAGACACCAAATCTCGCTACATCACCACATTTGCAACTCACCTAGGACTTTTTAGGTACAAGCGGCTGAGCTTTGGTGTCTCGTCCACCGCAGAAATCTTTCAGGAGGCTATCCGTCAAACCATTCAGCACATCCCCAACACCTTAAACTACAGCGACGACATCCTGGTCTATGGGTCTGATGTTCGTGAGCATGACATCGCTCTTGATCGCGTTTGCCATGCCCTGTTGGATGCGAATTTGACGCTGAACAAGGAGAAATGTGAGTTTCACCAGGCCACTTTGAAATTCTTTGGCCACATTTTCTCAGATGAGGGCATGAAGCCTGACCCGGACAAGATCGCGACCTTGAATAATACCAAGAGCCCGCAGGATGTCAATGACTTGAGGTCCTTCTTAGGGATGGCCAGCTACTGTGCCCGCTACATCCGTAACTATGCGACCATCAGTCACCCCCTTCGGATTCTTACCAAGCTTGGTCAACCGTTTGACTGGACCCTTGAGTGTGAGCGGGCGTTCAAGGACATCAAGCGCGCTGTAGAGTCGGCCGACAGCCTCTCATACTTCAACCCTCAACGGAAAACTGAGATCACCGTCGACGCCAGCCCCGTTGGATTGGGGGCCATCTTGGCTCAATATGATAATGACTCTGACCAGAGGCGGATCGTTGCCTATGCCAGCCGCAGCCTGTCTGATCCTGAGAAGAAGTACTCGCAGCCGGAGAAGGAAAGTCTTGCTGTGGTCTGGGCATGCGAACACTTTCATGTTTTCATATATGGCAAGCACTTTACCCTGATCACTGATCATCAGGCGTTAGTCACCATCTACGGCAACCCGAAATCCAAGATGCCTCCGAGAATTGAGAGATGGGGCCTCAGACTTCAGGAATACACTTTCACTATTGTTCATAAACCGGGGAAGGCGGAGAACCCGGCTGACTACATGTCCCGCCACCCTCAGCCATCTTCAGAATCCAAACCATTGATTGCTGAGGAGTATATCCACTTCGTGGCTGACCAAGCATTGCCACCTACCATTCCCATGGACGTCATTCGGGAGGTCACCCCCCAAGAAACCATCCTGCAAATGGTACTCCACCGGATCCAAACTAATAGATGGAGATATAACCCGCAGGAAGAAGACACAGACTCTACAATCTGGAAAAAGATACAAGCATTCCGGCACGTCTGCGATGAACTGTCGGTCACCACCGATGGAGTCATCCTGAGAGGTCAACGACTTGTCATCCCCAGTCAACTACGGCAGGGAGTTATCAATTTAGTATGTATCTTGAGAGAGGGTACCCCACTGACACCAGGGAACAGGGTACAGAGACAGTAAGTCAAAAGGAAATCCCTGGGGACCACTCGTTATTCTTTCATACCACTAAGGATAAACACACAAGCCTGAATAGGGAAGGCAAATTTGCCACACTATGGAAAATATATATTAATTTCCACAACCAAATGGATCGTTTACAGTCTATTTTTAATAAAAACCATATACATAAAACACATAAGCGCTTGAATATCACAATTTAACATTTCAAAGAAATATTCTTTGAAAGCATAAAGTAAGAAACAATTAATCACAGTATTTCATCACAATGTACAAAACATTTTTAAAGTTAAAAACAAAGGAAAATACATATAAGGCATCTCAGAAAAATATACATGAAAGCGGTAAACAAGAACCTGTCAGAAAACAACCCCTAGTTTAAATGTGGCTACTTGGTCTCTTTGCCACTATTAGTCACTGGATCCAAAGGCCTACAGTTTTTTCATCAATATAAACAACAATAACAATAACAATAATACATGTACATCAGTTGTACTGGACCCTGATTGGATTCTCTGTATGTAAGAAAAATGCGTCGACGGGGAACATAAGTCTGCCATTAAGAACAGTAAAGAAAATGCCCCACTAGTAACTCACTGGAAAGAGCAGGGACACAGTGAAAAAGATCTGAGATGGGTCATTTTGGAAAGAATAAGAGAACAGACCAGACTAGGAAATAGCACAGCCAGGAGAAAACAACAAGAGCAGTGGTACATGGTTAAATTCAATACGATCAGACAGGGCCTCAACTCGAGAGAAGGATGGGAAGCCTTGATTTAAAACACAAATATGTAGGCAGGTATAGTACATATAATAGATAACAGGTAAGAGTCACCAGAGGATACATTATCAAGAGGGAAAGAAAATAGACAAGGACAGTCCATATATAGGAATATATCAAATACTTTGATTATGGAATAGAGGATGAGTAGAGTATGATACATACTGAGACAAAGTAGGGAGACATATAGTCAATATGTCTCCCAGAACTAGAAAGACAAGTAATATAAAGAATGGTCCTGCGCAGGACATCTCCTCCTTGCAGAAAATTCTTAGTGCACCAATAGACATGTGCAACCGTAGCAGGAAAAGTATGCTGGGAACTTATCTCACAAACCTCCCAGCTTAAAAGTTTAGAAAGGACGAGCCACCACACCCTGTGTTAAAAAAGATCAGTTATAGCCCCAATGATGAAGTCGTCACGAAGGTGTAATAAATGGTTACTCAAGGATGGCATATCAGTGTAAAGCCGCCGTGATTAAGTATGAAGGCGCCTTTGCAAGAAAATATATTATCGAGCCGATCTTAAGATGTATAACAAATACATAACAAAAGATAATAACCGTTTTAAAATAGTAACCAAAAGGAAGCAAATAATATTTGAACATGACCACAAACTTTGCCTACCCGTAAAGCTATTTGTAAAGAAGTATAGATAGGACAGCATTATAATCACTCCGTTCCAAGATGGCGCCTCCAGTAACTGAAGTCAGGCGCTATGGAAACGGCTACGGCTCTCCAGGTGAGACTAATCTTCGCCGAGTAAGCCGGTATAAAAAAGAGGCGGCCACGAGCAACACTTCAGTGAGTGTTGGAACGAGGCATAATCGCGGCTCCAGGAAATACGAGGTAAGAGACCCCTGACCAGCTAGTGAGTGCAGAGAGAGCTAGTACGTAGGGGTAGACCAAAAACAGCGTGTAGAGTAATCTTTGTGATTATAGAGGATACCGAGGGAAAGGGTCCATATGTAAGGGAGGGTTCATTGGCATATATTAACCTTCATCTCCCCCACCTAGCAGACCTGTAGTCACTTGCAAGATAGGAGTGGGTCCTATTGACACCCATTAATGTCTTATCACACTTGCCTATATTAGAGTACGTAGAGAGAGCGTACACTCTCTCCCTTCATTTGTGATAAGGACAGAAGTAGGTAGGATGATGGAACTACTGCAGTAAAAGCCATAACATAGAAATAGTAGAGAATCACGTGCATTGTTACCGATAAAATCATGATGGAGCAATAGATAATAAAATAAGCGATAACAAAAGGGGAAAAAATGGGGGGGAAAAACCCATAGATACATAGACAGAAGGTGGAATATAAAAAACATCAAATCCTGCAAGAATGAGAATAGAGAAGAGATCGAGGCAGTATGTCGGGGCCATTATTTAAACATACTTCTGTATCTGTTTGCCCCAATAGAACGTATCCAGTTTTCTCAAGGAGATCACTAACCCTATGCCCGTTCAAGGAGAGTTTTATAAAATTTTAAGGTAAGATGACTAAAGGGGTATTCTGCTAAAATTAAAGTACAGTCCCCACTCTAAAAGAAGGCAGTTATATAGTAAATATCCTGTTCTCTGCCCATATAGATATTCAGCCTAACAACTTAAAAGATTGGAACAACAGTAGAAGCGAACCCATTGCAAAGAGCGCTTTCTTAGAAAAGAAAGGTAAACTATTTAACCAGCCATGGTCCACCAGTAGAGACCCATTTTTATAGATCAGTATGTCTAAATATATACCAATATCTCTTGATATACCACATTAGGACTCTGAGAAGCAATTCGGAAGAAGTCTACCAAACACCATAGATGTACCAACCTGGACTTTCCCTGAAATAGAAGGGGTAAGAACGTGCACTGAATGTTCGATTTGAATGAAAGAGTTCAATAGAAGTCCCCCCCTTGCCCATAATAATTTCCATATCAAAATGGACTCGGAGGGAAGTTAGACGCCGACAGAGGCAAATGTGACGAATAGCCTAAAATAGAGGGTTAATGGAATTCTAGGGATATGCCATTGAAACCAGGAAGTATTAACTATAAGGTTAACTCATATGTACCAGAACAACTGTATTATCAACATGGGAAAGTGTGAGAGACATCAATGTACAGTATGTGATTAGAGAAACCTTAATCTGTTAGAGAAACCCTAATCCGTGAGAGGTTGCCAATCTATACTTTGAGGAAGTGACACTTTTCTCTCCATATATTTGCAGAGAGGGTGCAATTCACCACTTATTCAAGCGAGAAAACCCCGATCAAAGAAGTCCTGAAGAAGGTGCCACAATATCACTTGTTTTGCACCGAAACGCGTCGTCGCATTTTTCTTACATACAGAGAATCCAATCAGGGCCCAGTAAACAACTGATGTACATGTATTATTGTTATTGTTGTTTATATTGATGAAAAAACTGTAGGCCTTTGGATCCAGTGACTAATAGTGGCAAAGAGACCAAGTAGCCACATTTAAACTAGGGGTTGTTTTCTGACAGGTTCTTGTTTACCGCTTTCATGTATATTTTTCTGAGATGCCTTATATGTATTTTCCTTTGTTTTTAACTTTAACATTTTTTTGTACATTGTGATGAAATACTGTGATTAATTGTTTCTTACTTTATGCTTTCAAAGAATATTTCTTTGAAATTTTAAATTGGGATATTCAAGCGCTTATGTGTTTTATGTATATGGTTTTTATTAAAAATAGACTGTAAACGATCCATTTGGTTGTGGAAATTAATATATATTTTCCATAGTGTGGCAAATTTGCCTTCCCTATTCAGGCTTGTGTGTTTATCCTTAGTGGTATGAAAGAATAACGAGTGGTCCCCAGGGATTTCCTTTTGACTTACTAGTTATCAATTTAGCCCATGAAGGCCACAGAGGAGTAGTATCTACGAAGCGAGCTCTACGGGACCGCGCCTGGTTCCCCTTTCTGGACCAAATGGTGGAGTCCACACTGAAGGATTGCCACCTCTGCCAGTTGACCAGCAAAAGCAATCCACCGGCACCACTACAAATGACCACCCTGCCCAGTGGAGTGTGGCAAGAAATTGCCATGGACTTCTATGGACCGCTGCAGTCTGGAAAATATGTGGTTGCCATAATCGACGAATATTCACGATTTCCCATCGCACAAATAATATCGTCTACAAGCGCCTCCTGCACTCTCAAGGTGCTAGATGAGGTATTTGCAACATGGGGTGTCCCCAAAGAGGTCAAGACGGACAATGGGCCCCCATTCAATGGACACAAATTTAGTGCCTTTGCAAAACACATGGACTTCAAGCACAGAAAAGTTACACCACTCTGGCCACAAGCAAATGGCACCATTGAAAGATTTATGGCTACGATCAAAAAGACATTTCAGCAAGCCACTACTGAGAAGAGAGAACTGCAGGCTGCTCTGAATGAAGTTCTCAGAGCTTACAGGACAACTCCCCACTCAACCACCGGACAATGCCCTGCAACCCTCATGCTAGGGCCGCCAATGAGAAATCGCATCCCGACATGGGAAGGTGCTTTGCAAGCGGTATCGCCAAGTCACGTTCACCAGGAAATGGCTGTGACTGACAAGCATAACAAGGACAGAATGAAATCATATGCCGATGCCAAAAGGAGAGCGAGGTCTCCATCCTTGCATGAAGGGGACCATGTCTTCGTCAAACAGGATCAGCAGAGAAAGACTGACTCCCGATTCTGTGACGAGCCATTGCTAGTTACCCAACAGAAGGGCACTATGTTGTCGGCGGAATCTGAACAACGCTGAATCACCAGGAACATCTCCCACTTCAAGAGGTGTCCGCGAGACATGAAAGGACCCTGGATGAGCCCGACTGGCACTCCTGCACTTGAAGAACCTGACCTTGGTGATACAGAAGGCCGAGGTCAGCAGAATGAGCCCATGCCGAGTGTGTCCACTGGGACCATGTCGTTGCAGCCACGTTGTGATATCCAGCCACCAAAGAGACTCATTGTAGAGATGGACTGAAGCACTGTTTGTTTGTTTTATTAAGAAAAGGGGAGATGTAATGAAGTTAACAGTCTAGTAGTTAGGGGGGCGGAGCGAGTTGGGTTGAGAGGAAGAGGAGGAGTCAGGACAGGATGAGGGCAGTTAGAGTAGGGACAGGGTTGATACAGGTTGTACTGAATAAAGCTCTAGTAAACTATAACCAGTGTCTGTGGTTATTAGTAGCGCAATGCTACAGGGTCTCCACCAAGAAGTGATACTTTCTTTGGCTGTGATGCACAACCTTCAATGTTGGTCGATGTCCCCAATTCCCATATGTAGTCATTCCATGTGTAAAACTCCCACTGATGAGGCCACTCCCGGATCAGCCTGCATCTCTTCCTTCTAAGGTCCTTTCCCTTATTGACTGCAGAAGCCCCTCTCCTGTCTGCTCTGTGAAGGGTCTTGGATCATAACTTCCTCTGCTGGCCAGGTTCCATCAAAATGGAGTGAGGCTGCCATGGAAATTCTACTTCGAGTTTTCCTCACTAAAGTTTGGGCTATATACACTTAGGCCACGTTTGCTCTTTCTTGTCTGCGGTCAGCAGGGGCAGCAGTGGTGGTCCTCGGTACAGCCCACTAAGTGGGGGATGCCTGCTCTCTGCCCCATACCAGCTGACAATAATGTGATCAGCACACCTTCTCTGGGGAGTATTGGCAGTGCCAGGACTGGCAATGGGACAGCTGTGTCAAGTCCTACCGCTCGTGGATCATTGGCCTTTACTTCGATGGATACTCCATGGAAACAAGCACAAGCCCCAACCCAAACAAGCTAGGAACCGTCCCCAGGTCACAGTGGCGATCCTCGGGTTACAAACAATGTCCTTTCCATCCTTCGCAGGATCAGTCTGATGCGACCACTGAATGTGATTGTAGTTAAATCTGGGCTTCATACTTCTAGGCACTAACTGCTTCCGGCATGATCACCCGCCAGGCATGCTCTTAAAGTTCAGGAAGGCCCTGCAGTCACATGCATTTCCATAATGTAGCACACGCTGCAGGGGCACAAGGGTCACCTGGACCTCAGACATTGGCATTAGCACAGAGTTGCAGTGGTAGGCTCAGTTTGGGGCTGCCTCAGCTACTTTACTGTCGCCCTCTAATAGGTAATGTCTTCCTCATGCATGGGCATCTCCCATGCCCTTCCTAAGCAGCCAACCAGCTCCTTCCTTCAAGACAGACACTGAGCCAGCGTCAATCGGCAGGATAAAGAACTCTCCCCCTTTCTGATCCCAAACCTGGCAAAGAGATGTTGTCAGTGGATGCCACACCCCTGGAGCACAAAAGGCTTTCTCATTTGCCATTGGTGAGGGACCCCAGATTCTGGCAGAGAAACCCTAGCACATTGGCTGGAAGTTTCTGTCCCATCATTATACCAAAATTGCAGACAGCATTTGTATATTCCAACTGTCCGCCCCAAGACCCGTTTTGGGCCATTTGTGCCTTTTGCTTATTTCTCCCAGACTGGTCCAGCCATATTTTTTGGACCCAATTCACAACGAGCCTCCACACTTGCGGCAGAGACTCCGCAGTCGTGGCTGGATCTCAGCACTCGGGGCAGGATCTCCACACGCGGGGCAGGAGATTCACACTCGGGGCAGGATCTCCACACTCAGGGGGGATCTCAGCACTGGGACAGGATCTCCACACTCAGGGGGGATCTCAGCACTGGGGCAGGATCTCCACACTCAGGAGGGGATCCCAGCACTGGGGCAGGATCTCCACACACAGGGGGGAATCTCAGCACTGGGGCAGGATCTCCACACTCAGGGGGGGATCTCAGCACTGGGGCAGGATCTCTGCACTGCAGTTTCTCATTGAGGAGATCCTGCCACGGCTGCAGAGCCTCCACCACCAGTGCTGAGGCTCTTTGTGAATCGGGGCCTTTCTCTTCAGCCCCTGGTCAACATGAACATGGGATGGAGTTGGCAGTTTCCTGTCAGGGAAGACCCAAAACAATGCTACAGAGGAGAGAAGGTCAGGCCCACTTAACTACCTATTAACCTATGGGGGGGTAGCTCTTGCAGTGAAAAATTAGCCAGAATGCAGCAGGGTAATTTCCCTGTGCCTCGAAGAGATCCTCTGTTTCTTCCCCTCATCCCCTGCACACCCAAGAGCCTGACCCTGCACACAACCTCTTTGGATTTATCCTTGAGGAGCCATGCAATCGCATTGTTGAATGGGGCTATCTTCACCCTCCATCTTAAGGACTACTTGGATTCAAGAAAAAATGGATTCCTGTGTATCCACAGCCATGAGTAGCAGAAAGACTCCATTTACAACTTCTACATACAGAAGGGGGACACATACATGCAGAATCTGTGTCCCACATGGATAGGGTAAAGGACCTGGTTGCAGGGGGCGGCCAGAATAATTTAAAAAGCCTGGGGAGGCCAGTGGGAGACAGAGCTCAGCTGAAAGAAGGGCGCATATGGTGTGCCACACCAGACCACAGAGCCCAGGTCCAGGTGGCAATCCGTGATGCAGGAAGCCCTCACCACAAACCATAATTGTTGTGTTTTGAGGAAAAAGTCAAGAAAACCTAAAGAACTTGCTATGATGAACTTAAACCACTGAAGCCATGCATAAGACCTTTTCCAGTCCAAAACCAAAGGTGAACAAAGAGAGGATGAGATACCTATGATGGGTCTAGGGACTTTAGTTACAAAACAGAATTATGCACTAAACACCAGTGTTTTTTTGTTGTTTTGTGTGCAAAAGTGCAAATAACTTCATAGTGCAGACTAACATAGAGCTTCCATCTCAATGCTCACAGATATCCCTCGAGGCACACGCCACCCTGAACTGCCAGGCCAGGGCCCCTAGGATGGGAAAAATTAACCCCAGCCGACCTTTGGCTTTTGGGGGCTTTATCAGTGAAGTGCATGTCGAGTCTCATGGGCACAGTCAGCTACAGAACCCACGACTGGCATATCCACCACATTCATTGTCATTCTGGGCGCATTCCATTCTATCATGGTTTGGTCTGCTGGGCCAGTACAACAACAGTCCGCAGCACTGCAGTTGCTATGAGTTTCTTGAGTCAGGTAGTAACACATTTTCTGTTTTCGACGCTAAATTAAAAAGAGGAGTGCTTTTATTGCTCTGCTGACCGTGCACCTTAAAAGCCCAATCCTTCATTAAGTACCTTGGAGAGGCGACTTATGAGAACAGCTATTTGCAGCTTCCTCTGTCTTGGTACAACACTAGCGCTGTTTCCCACTCCTTGGGCCTAATGTTGATTTTATATTACTAAGTCATTAAGCACTTCGACCAGCTCTTCAATCCTGCTACCCCTCTACTAGCGGTATTTACACAATAGAGGGGGTCATATAATAAAAATGTTTTTATACACCGTTCCGTGCCGGCGTTTTAAGTTATGTAAGCAAAGCCAAAGCGGTAATACTATTAATGAAGATATCGACCACGGAAAGATGAAATGAAGAATTACCTGGACCAAATTCCAAGTAGCGACCTCCCTACAGAAACAGAATGGAAGCCGCAAAATTAATAACTTGCCCATGAATAAAGAAAGATATATGCTTGGAAATAAGATGAAACGCCAGTTTTGTGCAGAACGGGCTCGCCGTGCTGCTGAAGGCCACCAGGGGGCAGTGACGCTCTTTCGATCACCTCTACTCACCGCCATCCTCCGTTCCCCGGGGCAGTTAGAGATGAGACTGGGGTGAGTGGGAGCAGGAGCAGTGCCCGCCTGGAGGAGGGCAGGGGGGCCCCGAGACCCACGTGTGCCAGCCTGCCCCGCCTCACTGCACCCTCGGGGGCTGTAGCACCAAGGGTGCTCCCCAATAAAGAGGCGGAGCTGCGCTGTGCGAGATCCATCCAGCGGAGAAGGACGGGTTGTTGCAGACAGAACAGCACGACTGGCTGGACGGTACCGGGTCGCTGTTCGTCGCATCAGTACTGGCCCGAGGCGCGTCCTCCTGACAGTATTGGGTCCAGGCAGCGCAACGGTCTTATACAGTGCTCTAAAAAAGGTAGTAGGGAACCGGACTCGTTGTAAAGAGGTACCCACCGGAGCAGGCAGTACTGGACCGGGACTGTCCCGTAAAGAAGAGCGGTATCAGACCGGGACACAGCCGCAGGACGGTACTGGACTACACCCAGCAGTGAGGTGTCCAGGAATACGGGAACAGGAATTATAAGTGTGGGTTTTAACTAGCCAGAGACGCGCAGTACCAGAGCCTCTCTAGCGAGTGATTCATGGTACCGGAGCGTACGACACGGGAGGCCTGCTCGCCAGTTATTCATTGTATTGCTGCATACGGTACTGGAGCGCACAGTGCTGGATTTCCGATTGCCAGTGGTTTCTGGTACCGAGTTCCTGCTCGTGGGTACCGGAGCCTGCATTCCCACTGGCAGCTGGCACTTTAAAAGGACAGTACCGGAGCGGGACTCGAAAGTGTCAAACGGTACTGGGGCCAGATGCGCACGTGACTGAGGGAACTGACCAGTCAGATACCGCGGGTGAAAGTTGCTCCCCGGCGAGAGTCGGTTCGCAGACTGCATCCTACAGCCGGTCCCTCCATCGCTCTGCTCCAGGATGGCCCGAGTGACGCTGCTCCTGGTGTACCTGCTGCAGGGGTCCCTGGCGGAGCTCGGCGCGGGCTCGGCCCCAGCGCCCAGTACAGGTGAGAGCTCCTGCGCAGCGCTGCCAGCGCTCAGCATTTCATCCTGTCTCCTCGACGGACCACATTGCTTCCTTTATTTTATTTTAGTTTGTCCGTTATTCACTTTGGTTATCGCTAGCATAGCGCCATGTGTCCTTTCAGTCTTTTCATCTCTGCATCCCGAATTTTCTTTGAGTGTTACATTGTTGGTGGTCACATACTTCAGTTTTTCTCCATTTTAGAATACACAGCTCCCGATTTTCTCTTGAGGTGCTAGTTTTTGGTGATAACGCTCGTGTTTTAGCTTTGCAAATTTCCCTCTTAGTATAACCATTTTAGGTTATAAGGTTATCAGATACTGCTATCTTTCAATATTCTTAATTGGTTCTCCGGTGAACAATAACAGAATAAAACATATTGACCCCCCAACATCTTCTTTAAGTGACCCTATGCTCTCAGTGCCCGAACCACCCTCCCTATAAATATGTTGAATAATGGGCCAGGACCGTACAATGTGCGCCACCGTCCCAGCTTGCCCACACCCCTCCAGCAGCTACTCGGCTGGTAATTACCTGCGTGTAACCCCATGGCACACACCATGTTTGGCAGTGTCTCTCCACCACCCTTGGGTCGCAGACTCATTCCCTCTTGGGTTCTCTTTCCTCAGATTGTCGTCCAGCTGTGTCTCCAATTCCTTCTCACACGCGCCTTGGCACGGCTGGAAGCGTCTTTCCCACCTCCGGTTCAGTGAGAACTTTGGACATGGAGGCGATGCCATGTTTTGGGGTTGATCCCCAGGGAAAAAGTGCTCAAAGTGTGTCAGTCGCCTCGTCGCCCCCTCTTTAATCCGAGGACGCATTACTCAGTGCGACCCTTACAGGCATGGGAAGCAGGTATTTTCCTCCAACCTACAAGCTTCCTTTGTCTGTAGGCACCTCTCTGCCCCCCCCCCCCCCCCCTATGAAGGACCCCACACCCCTCTCTAAGCTTTAGCACCTGAGCTGCACCTCTCTGCTCCCCTTTGAAGCACCCCCGAACCCTCTCTTTATTTTAAAAGTTTTATATAGCGCTAGCTTGACCAGTAGGTATCAGAGCGCTTTACATACACACTGTAAAAACAGAACGTAATTGCATTACATAGTAGGAAGGCAGTAAGGAAGCAAAACAGAGATAAAAAAATACAACATGAAAAATACGTAAACAGTGCAGGGGAGGGAGAGAAAACAAACAAAGGTGGCTAACACAGTCCGGTCACCAACTATCCTTGAATGTCAAAAGAGAGAGGAGTCAACTCGGATATTGAAGTCTAGGTTAGTTGACGTTGGTCAGGAAAGTATTTGTTAAGGAGATGGAGTTTCAGGTCCCTTTTGAAACAGGAGAAGGAGGGGTTGCATCTGAGGACTCTAGGGAGAGCGTTTCACATCCTGGGAGCATTGCCAGAAAACGATCGGTACTGGGTGCTTTTCTTTTTCAGTTTCGGAGGGATAAGGTGGAGTGAGTTGGAGCTTCTCAGAGTTCTGGATTGACCTGCTCTTACCAGTTTCTTGTTCAGGTAGTTGGGGGCCGGAGAGTGAAGGGTTTGGTGTGTGTGTTTTCTTTAAATTGTTGGATTCTTCTGAGACACAACTGGTTCGTCAAAGTAGGTTCATTTTTGGTTACAGTCTGACCACCTTCAGCCCCTTGTTTTCTCTGAGTCTGTTCATTTCTAGCCAGACAACGCCTATATTTTGACATGAGGGAACCGAGGCACAGGGAGGTGGCGCGCTCTGCTCAAGATCACATAAGCTGACAGAATGGAAAGCTGCAGAGCTCACAACCTGAGTTTGAGAATTCCGCACTCAACACCCTGGAACATCCTTCAAATGTCTCTTCTGCCAGAAACTCCAGTTCGGAGGCACATGACACGAGTCACTGGCAGCTTTTATCACGTGCCCACAGAGAGCGGGTCCACGTTCCTCCCTTAAGGTGCCACAGAGGCAGTGCACGTGCCCACAGAGAGCGGGTTCATGTCCCTCCCTTCAGGTGCCACAGAGGCAGTGCATGGGTCCATGTCCCTCCCCTAAGGTGCCACAGAGGAAGGGCACGTGTCCATTGAGGGTGGGTTCACTAGGGTGACCAACTGGCATGGGTGCAAATTCAGGATGGTCAGTGTAAAAATTCAGGACAGAGGGTCAAAATTCAGGACAGAGGGTCAAAATTCAGGACAGAAATTCAGGACAAAAATTTGGGACGAAACATACGTTTTGCAGAAATATCAGAGGAGGCTGCACAATAGTATATAAGTAAATAGACAACCAAAATAAGTACAAGTCAAAATAAGTTAATATAAGGTTGAGACAATCAAGCACTACACAGGTTTTCAGTATGCACGCAGCTTAGTAAAAGGACATCAGGCCCTTTCTGCAATCAAGATTTGTGCAGGAGAAGGAACACCACATGCTATCACTACAATATGGCCCATTGTCATTCTATCTGTGATAATCATCTGCAGTCACAGAATGACAATAGGCCAGTACATAGTCTTTACAAAGTCCGGGAGGGACTGCTGCAGGCAGCCTCAGTCTACAGATTAAAAGATGAGAGAACCCAAGTTGAAACTCTTAAACTCATGGGTCCTCTATCAGGGGAACAGCATACCTTCCTGAAATTCCCCAATTTGATTTTAGTATGATGTCTGTAAGGGTCTGTAATTTGGGGCCCCAAATTACAGACGTCTCCCAGACATCATACTAAAATAATGTGAAATTTATGGACAGCTGGTCACCGTAGGGTTCATGTCCATCCCTTCCGGTGCCACAGAGGCCAGCACACATGTCCACAGAGAGCGGGCTCACGTCCGTTCCTTAAGGTGCGACAGAGACCAGTGCACGTGCCTACCGAGAGTAGGTTCACATTCCCTCCCTTAAAGTGCCACAGAGGCCACTACACGTGTCCACCAATATCGGGTTCACACCCATTTCTTCAGGTTCCACAGAGGCCAGCACATGTGTCCACAGAGTTCATGTCCATCACTTCGGGTGCCTCAGAGGCCCATCCACGTGTCCACCGAGAGCTGATTCACATCCATCCCTTCGGGTGCCTCGGAGGCCAGTGCACGTGTCCACCAAGAGCGAGTTCACACCCATTTCTTCAGGTTCTACAGAGGCCAGAGCATTTGTCCACTGAGTTCACGTCCATCTCTTCGGGTGCCTCAGAGGCCTGTGCTCGTATCCACAGAGAGCCGGTTCACATCCATCCCTTCGGGTGCCTCTGACGCCAGTGCACGTGTCTACTGAGAGTGGGTTCCTGTCCATTCCTTCAGGTGCGACAGAGGTCATTGCACGTGACCACAGAGAGCTGGCTCACATCTATTCCTTAAAGTGCCACAGAGGCTCAGGCACATGTCCACTGAGAGCCGGTTCCTATCCATCCCTTCGGGTGCCTCAGAGGCCAGTGCATGTGTCCACCGAGAGCGGGCTCACGTCAATCCCTTCGGGTGCCACAGAGACCAGTGCACGTGTCCACTAAGAGTGGGTTCACGTACATCCCTTCCAGTGCCACAGAGGCCAGTGCACATGTCCACCAAGAGCCGGTTCACACCCATTTCTTCAGGTTCTACAGAGGCCAGAGCATGTGTCCACTGAGTTCACGTCCATCTCTTCGGGTGCCTCAGAGGCCTGTGCTCGTATCCACAGAGAGCCGGTTCACATCCATCCCTTCGGGTGCCTCGGACGCCAGTGCACATGTCTACTGAGAGTGGGTTCCTGTCCATTCCTTCAGGTGCGACAGAGGTCATTGCACGTGACCACAGTGAGCTGGCTCACATCTATTCCTTAAAGTGCCACAGAGGCCCAGGCACATGTCCACAGAAAGCAGGCTCACGTCTATTCCTTAAGGTGCCACAGAGGCCCGTGCACGTGTCCACCAAGAGGGGGTTCCTCTGCATCCCTTCAGGTGTGAAAGAGACCAGTGCATGTGTTCACAGAGAGAGGGCTCACGTCCATTCCCTAAGGTGCGACAGAGGCCAGCACACATGTCCACAGAGAGCGGCCTCACTTCCATCTCTTCAGGTGCCACAGAGACCAGCACACATGTCCAAAGAGAGCGGGCTCACGTCCACAGAGAGCGGGCCTACTCCCATCTCTTCAGGTGCCACAGAGACCAGCACAGGTGTCCACCGAGAGCGGGCTCACGTCCATCTCTTCAGGTGCCATAGAGACCAGCACAGGTGTCCACAGAGAGCGGGCTCACGTCCACAGAGAGCGGGCCTACTCCCATCTCTTCAGGTGCCACAGAGACCAGCACAGGTGTCCACCGAGAGCGGGCTCACGTCCATCTCTTCAGGTGCCATAGAGACCAGCACAGGTGTCCACAGAGAGCGGGCTCACGTCCATCTCTTCAGGTGCCACAGAGGCCAGCACACATGTCCACAGAGAGCGGGCTCACGTCCATCTTTTCCAGTGCCGCAGAGGCCAGCACACGTGTCCACAGAGAGCGGGTTCACATCCATCTCTTCAGGTGCCACGGAGGCCATTGCATGTGTCCACAGAGAGCAGGTTCACGTCTATTCCTTCAGGTGCCAGAGAGACCAGTGCACGTGTCCACCGAGAGTGGGTTCCTGTGCATCCCTTCAGGTGTGACAGAGACCAGTGCATGTGTTCACAGAGAGAGGTCTCACGTCCATTCCCTAAGGTGCGACAGAGGCCAGCACACATGTCCACAGAGTGCGGGTTCATGACCATCTCTTTAGGTGCCATAGAGACCAGCACAGGTGCCCACCGAGAGCAGGCTCACGTCCATTCCCTAAGATGCTAGAGAGGGCAGTGAACGTGTCTACCGAGAGTGGGCCCACATCCATCACTTCAGGTGCGACAGAGGCCAGCATACGTGTCCACAGAGAGCGGGTTCACGTTCCTTCCTTAAGGTGCCATAGAGGCAGTGCACGTGTCCACAGAGAGTGGCGACACGTCTATCCCTTCCGGTGCCACAGAGGCCAGCCCACGTGTCCACAGAAAGCGAGTTCATGTCCATCCCTTCAGGTGCGACAGAGGCCAGCGCACGTGTCCACAGAAAGCGGGTTCACGTCCATCCCTTCAGGTGCCAAAGAGGCCAGGGCACGTGTCCACAGAGAGCGGGTTCACGTCCCTTCCTTAAGGTGCCATAGAGGCAGTGCACGTGTCCAAAGAGAGTGGCGACATGTCCTTCCTTCCGGTGCCACAGAGGCCAGTGCATGTGTCTACCGAGAGCGGGCTCACGTCCATCCCTATGGGTGCCACAGAGGCCAGTGCACGTGTCCACTAAGAGTGGGTTCACGTCCATCCCTTCCGGTGCCACAGAGGCCAGTGCACGTGTCCACCGAGAGGGGGTTACTCTGCATCCCTTCAGGTGTGACAGAGACCAGTGCATGTGTTCACAGAGAGAGGGCTCACGTCCATTCCCTAAGGTGCGACAGAGGCCAGCACACATGTCCACAGAGAGCGGGCTCACGTTCCTTTCTTAAGGTGCCACAGAGGCCAGTGCACGTGTCCACAGAAAGCGGGTTCACGTCCATCCCTTCAGGTGCCAAAGAGGCCAGGGCACGTGTCCACAGAGAGCGGGTTCACGTCCCTTCCTTAAGGTGCCATAGAGGCAGTGCACGTGTCCAAAGAGAGTGGCGACATGTCCTTCCTTCCGGTGCCACAGAGGCCAGTGCATGTGTCTACCGAGAGCGGGCTCACGTCCATCCCTATGGGTGCCACAGAGGCCAGTGCATGTGTCTACCGAGAGCGGGCTCACGTCCATCCCTTCCGGTGCCACAGAGGCCAGTGCACGTGTCCACCGAGAGGGGGTTACTCTGCATCCTTTCAGGTGTGACAGAGACCAGTGCATGTGTTCACAGAGAGAGGGCTCACGTCCATTCCCTAAGGTGTGACAGAGGCCAGCACACATGTCCACAGAGAGAGGGCTCACGTCCATTCCCTAAGGTGCGACAGAGACCAGCACACGTGTCCACAGAGAGCGGCCTCACTTCCATCTCTTCAGGTGCCACAGAGGCCAGCACAGGTGTCCACTGAGAGCGGGTTCACGTCCAGCTCTTCCGGTGCCACAGAGGCCAGCACAGGTGTCCACAGAGAGCGGGTTCACGTCCATCTCTTCAGGTGCCACGAAGACCAGCACAGGTGTCCACAGAGAGCGGGCTCACGTCCATTCTCTAAGATGCTAGAGAGGGCAGTGAACGTGTCTACCGAGAGCTGGTCCACGTCCATCTCTTCAGGTGTGACAGAGGCCAGCATACGTGTCCACAGAGAGCGGACCCACGTCCATCCCTTCAGGTGCGACAGAGGCCAGCACAGGTGTCCACAGAGAGCGGGCTCACGTCCATTCCCTAAGGTGCTAGAGAGGCCAGTGCACGTGTCTACCGAGAGCGGGCTCACATCCACCTGTTCAGGTGCCACAGAGGTCAGCACACATGTCCACAGAGACCAGGTTCCCGTCCATCTCTTCAGGTGCCATAGAGACCAGCACAGGTGCCCACCGAGAGCAGGCTCACGTCCATCTCTTCAGGTGCCATAGAGACCAGCACAGGTGTCCACAGAGAGCGGGCTCACGTCCATTCTCTAAGATGCTAGAGAGGGCAGTGAACGTGTCTACCGAGAGCTGGTCCACGTCCATCTCTTCAGGTGTGACAGAGGCCAGCATACGTGTCCACAGAGAGCGGACCCACGTCCATCCCTTCAGGTGCGACAGAGGCCAGCACAGGTGTCCACAGAGAGCGGGCTCACGTCCATTCCCTAAGGTGCTAGAGAGGCCAGTGCACGTGTCCACAGAGAGCGGACCCACGTCCATCCCTTCAGGTGCGACAGAGGCCAGGGCACGTGTCCACAGAGAGCCGGTTCATGTTCCTTCCTTAAGGTGCCATAGAGGCAGTGCACGTGTCCACAGAGAGTGGCGACACGTCCATCCCTTCCGCTGCCACAGAGGCCAGCACACGTGTCCACAGAAAGCGAGTTCACATCCATCCCTTCAGGTGCGACAGAGGCCAGCGCACTTATCCACAGAGAGGGGGTTCACGTCCATCCCTTCAGGTGCCAAAGAGGCCAGGGCACGTGTCCACAGAGAATGGGTTCACGTCTCTTTCTTAAGGTGCCATAGAGGCAGTGCACGTGTCCAAAGAGAGTGGCGACATGTCCTTCCTTCCGGTGCCACAGAGGCCAGCACACGTGTCCACAGAAAGCGGATTCACATCCATCCTTTCAGGTGCGACAGAGGCCAGCACACGTGTCCACCGAGTGCGGGCTCATGTCCATTCCATAAGGTGCCCCGGAGACAAGCACCCGTGTCCACTGAAAGCTGCCCCTGGAGCCGCCCTGCCACGTGGATGTGCTCTGTGTGCGCCTTGTGCATGGAGACATGCAGCTAAGCTCTCTCACTCACAGGCTCACATTGTACAGCCTGCCTTTCACCGAGGGCCCTGTGACCCTTGTCCCCTCGGTTTCCAAGGTTACAGCCATCACCTGTAGGACGCCCAACAGAGACATGGCCTAGACAGCGGCATTGCAAGTGTTCATGCGCCCCTTCGTCGCACAGATAGTAACATCATAGCCACCACCGCCGGTGGGTCCCTCACTCCCCTGGGGCCAGATGCTACTGCACCTGCTGCACTATCGATAACTACCGCTAGAGCACTAGGCCAGCAGAGGCCAGGTGCACAGGCGCTGGGTGATCATCAGTGCAAGTCATGTGCTTTCACAAACCTCCACACACATGTCCTGTTCTTGTCAGGCGAGGCCCTGCTGGGACACAAGCCTTATACAGCTAACTGCAGGAACCACGTGGGCAGGGCAGAGGCGGCTGACAGCCTGTCATGCGGAGACCCAGGTAAAGAAAGGGTTAGACACCCTGGGAAATGAGTGGTCTTCTGGCACAATACACTGCACAGCACAGCGCCCCCCGCAGAGCCTGTGGACACCTAACTGTAGAAGAGACCCTACAAGCAGTGTGCGGAGCTCAGTGGAACAAAGGCACCCTGCTTCCTGGGCACCATAGACACCAACTCTATTGTGAAACTGAAGGGCGCCCCCATTCAATTTGGCAAAACGTATGAGAACTCAACCCCCCCCCCCTTTAAGCCCTCTACTAATAGCCTTAGCCCAGCCCCCAGTTTTCACCATTGCCCCCCCCCCCCCCCACCCACCCCGGCGACATTCTGATAGCCATAAAATACCTTCATTTTTGTCATCCAAGATTCAGTGTTTTAGAAACATGGCCGGAAATACACGTGTTTTAAAATAAGAAGAGGCTGCAGTGAATGAAGCACCCTTCACGCATACACATGACAGGCTTTAAAGATAATATATGAATTGGACAGAATAATTGACCTCAGCCGCCCAGAAACATTCGACGATCCTAAAACAAGACATTTAACTTTTGGGGGTCCACTGACTTTATTATGTATATACCAGGGGCACATTAATATGTATAGCACAGAAGAGCTGTACAACAGATAGATCAGAGGGGATGAAAGTTCGGAGCTGTTTGCTGCGGATTCACATCCTAGAATGTTTAATTTTCTGTCCCCTTATGTTCTCCAGTTTTGTATTACGTTAAGGCTGTAACCTCTGACCCCAGGAGATAACCTGAACCAATCCCAGCATTCCCAGCAGCATCTGGGATAAGGAGAATCTCAACACGTCACCCTGCACCCTACTGCTGTCGAGGTGGCAACCTCTTAAACCTTTTCCTAAGAGGTGGTTGGCTGGAGTTTGTTTTTGTAGGGGCTTATTTATGAGAGCCCTCCGTCCCATTTGCACCAAGTAAAGTCGTCCACGCGTGACTGATGCAAGGCTCTCCATCTGATTTGTGAAGCCACGGAAAAGCCGTCCTGTGTGGCTGTGAGTGGCCTCACACATCTTGAGTGAGGCAAAAAGGTGCAAATTGCTGCGTCGCCTTACTCTGTGCCCAGGAGGCTCCCATGGGGCGTTGCAAAGTCCTTCCCCATGCAACACCCATGGATTTTGTCACTGCCCCAGATTTCCGAAATCATGTCAACCTGGGAAAGCACCAAATCCGTGCGCCTCCTGAGGTGATGCATTATGTGGTGAAATATATTTTTCTCCTTGCTTTTCCTCTTTCTACGTGTACACACATGGAAAGAGGAAAACGCCTCTTAGGATTGCTTCTGTGCAGGTGTCCCTTCCTGCACAAAAACAATCCTGCAGGCAGCGGAGGCCCCCTTGTGCCATGATGCAAGGGGGCCTACGTTGGGGCTAGGTTGCCGAAAGGGTCACATCACAGGGAGAAAGGACAGGAATCCAGCATACTGCATAAATACGGGCATTCATGCCCTTTCACTTTGGCGCAGGACAGCGCTGCAAGGTCCCTTGCTTCACTGCCATATGCCAACATCCCATTAATGAGTGTCTTTTTTTTTTTTTTATTGCAAAGTTATATAGAAATTTTCAATCACATTACATAATTGCGCCTACAACCCTGAGGCCGGCTTGCAGTATGTTGTACTGGTGATCCAGGTGCAGATATTTTGGCCTTCTCCGATTGTTGAGGCGTTATTGATGACTCAGGATACTTATTTATATGGAACAGATAAAATCTACATCGAAATACAATTTGCATTTTGTGTTTTTTGTATAACTAATAAACTTCACACGTAGGTCAGTATGACAACAATTTATACATGGTTTGCTATCTGGTATCGATGCTGCCCTGCGAGAGATCAGGTCTGCAATTCTCCCTAAGCTACATCCCGCCAGCGCACCCCCCTTTCACTAAACCCCGCTGCATTGTAGCCAACCCCGTTCCCCTGACGTGTGCTGCCTTCCGTTGTTCTTGACCCCTATTCAGTGTCCTCCTCATCCTCAGAGCCATCAAGATCCTCCTCCGGCAATGGCTCACAAATATCCCCTCTGTATGTGTTCCACGGTTGCCAAACCCCATTCCATTTGCGTGGATTATCTCTCAGTTTGTATACTGCCCTTTCCGTCAACATATCCATGTTTCTGCTCCATTGTGCCAAAGTGGGGAGTTCCGCTGCCCCCCATTTTTGTGCAATGTCCCGTTTGGCCGTCATGAGGCCTATCGTAGTCCATAGCCTCTCATAAAATGTGAGATCTGTAGGTACCCATATATTCAATAGGCATACACGCGGGTCCAGTGCGAGTGAGGTGTTAAGTGTTTGAGCGATAGTGCGGAGTACCCGTTGCCAGTAGCCGACAATACGTGTGCAGCTCCAGAGTGTGTGTATGAACGTGCTCTCTTCCCCGCAGCCCCTGAGACAATAAGGATGGTCTGCTCTCTGCAATTTGTGTAGTGTAGTTCTCGTATAGTATATCCTGTGCAGGATTTTTAGTTGTACCAGGCGGAACTTGGACGATATGCCAGCCTCACGCGGAGATGCAATGGCAGCGTTCCAATCGGAGTCATCGAAGTCTCCGACTTCAGCCACCCATTTGTCCTTCAACCTCCCCAGTGGGTCGGGTAAGTTATTGATCAAGTTACGATATGTTAAGGAGGTTGCGCCTTCCTGCATGAAGTCCGTGAGCAAACGGTCTTCCAGCGGGGAGGACTCCGGTGGTGTCGTATTCGGTGGGAACGCCGCCTGGAGGGCATGTCTGATTTGTATATACCTATACAGCTCGTTATCTCCCAGTTCATACTGGTCCTGAAGGGACGCAAACGGGATCACACCCTCTCTAGTCCACATGTCCCCCACAGTCGATATCCCAATGTTATCCCACTGGGTGAAGCCCTTAGTGCGCCGTAGGTGTCCCAATGCCTTGGTGTCCCACAGTGGTGTGAGCTTCGTGATGGTCCCATCCCAGTGTAGCTTCGCTTGCGCCTTGTACCATAGCTGTACGGTATGTTTGGTGGGTCCTATAAGTTTCGCCGCTGTGCCCCGGTGGTATAGAGGTGCTAGTAAACTGTTTGTACCTAGTTGTGCCCTGTCTGACTTGAATGCTGGGTCGTCCAGTGGAGCGTGTACCCACTGATTGAGGATCTTGAGTTGGGCCGCCCAGTAATACAACTGCATATTAGGCAGTGCAATTCCGCCATCATACCAGCTCCTGTTAAGTTTCGTGTGAGATATTCGGGCTGGTCGGTTTCCCCAGAGCAAACTCAATATTAGTGCTGTTACCCTCTGGAGGAAACTGGCGGGTACCAATTTTGGGGCATTTTCAAGTACGCATAGGAAGCGCGGTAGCGCCATCATTTTAAATATTGCTGCTCTACCCAGTAGTGTTAATGGAAGTTCCTTCCAGTGTTGCACATCATTACGTAGTCGAATTAGAGGGGGTTGCAGATTGAGTGCTGAAAACTCAGTGTCGTCTCGAGTGATATGTATTCCTAGGTATTTAAAGGAAGAGGAAGCCACCTCCAGCGGGCAGGAGTCCGGCAGGGGCGGGAGTGGCCCTCTGAGCTCAAAGAGTATCGATTTAGTCCAGTTGATAGTGTAGCCTGACACTCGCCCGTGTGAGTTGCAGATTACAAGAAGGTTCGGAAGGCTATTCTCTAAGTCTGTGAGGTATATCAACATATCGTCCGCATATAAGGACACTCTGTCTTCCCACTGTTGATCCCATCTAATCCCCCTAAGGAGCTGCGTACTTTGTATAGTGACCGCCAGCGGTTCTAGGACCAGTGCAAATAGGAGGGGAGAGAGTGGGCACCCCTGTCGAGTTCCTCGTCCCAGACGTATGTCTCGTGACGTGTGTCCATTCGCTACTACCCTGGCCACGGGGTCTTTGTATAGTAACCTGATCCACGAAATAAAGACGGGCCCGAAGCCCAAGCGAGTGAGCACTGCGAAGAGATAGCTCCATTCCACCATGTCAAACGCCATTTTGGCGTCCAATGACAATATCACTGCTGGTTCCGTCAACAGTGAGGTTCGCGCCAAAACTCCGTGCACTCTACGAAGATTTAAGGCCGTGCTTCTATGCGGCATGAAGCCGGACTGGTCCGGGAGGATCAGCTGACCTAAGCACGGCATAAGCCTGTTCGCCAGCACCTTCGCTATTATTTTGGCCTCTGGGTTCAGGAGCGAAATAGGTCTATAGGACTTACAGTCGCTAGGCGGTTTACCCGGTTTTGGGATGGCGACTATAGTTGCCATCAGTTGATCTGGGGGCAACGTACCCTTCTCTCTACTCTTCTCATACATCTGAAGTAGGGGTTCACTCAGGGATTCCAACATGGTTTTAAACCACTCAATGGGCACCCCGTTGGGGCCCAGAGCCTTACCCGAGTGGAGGGAGTTAATGCCCAACTGAATTTCATCAGTTGTTAAGGGGGCGTCGAGGTCCTTCGCCGCCTCCTCTGTCAGCGCCGGCAGAGGCACACAGTCTAGGGTGGCTCGGGCTTCATCCTCCGTCACTACTACTGTCGGGGTGTACACTTCACTAAAGTGGTCGGCCAATGCATCTACTATTTCCTCCGGCTGGGTGTGTGCAATGCCATATGCGTCAGAGATTTGCAGTATGTTCCTGCCTCCCCCCTGTTTCTTGTCCAGCCACGAAAGAAGTTTACTGGCTTTGTACCCAATGTCATAGACTCTGTGTTTAGTCGCGGCGATGTCCGCCATGGTCACACGCCTCAAATGGTCGTTGAGGCGGCGTTGGTGTATCTGTAAGGCGTGAAGTGTGTCTTCTGATGAGTCAGCCATGTGGGCGGTGTTGGCCCTCTCGAGGCCCAATTCCAGCTCCAAAGCTTCCCTCCTTTGTACCCTCTTGTGATTAGTTATCGCCGCAATAGCCTGTCCCCTGAACACCGTTTTATAGGCTTCCCACAATATTGAGGGGGAGGCTACCGAGGACTGATTCTCTTCAAAATATAGTCGGGTCGCTTTCTTCAGGTCTTTACTAATTTTTGGGATTTTGAGATACCCTGGAAAAATCGGATAGATCCTCCTACGTTTGGTGCCTGTACTAGATATGGTCAGAGTGACCGGCGAGTGGTCCGAAATGCCCCTCGGCTGTATCTTTGCTTCGTCGATGTTGAGGAGGCCGTTTCCTAATGTGAAAAAGTAGTCTATCCTTGAAAGGCTATTGTGGGTTGCTGAGTAGTAGGTGTACTGTTGCTGTTCCGGGTGTAGCAGACGCCACGCATCCACCAATCCCTGCGCTTCTAGAAAATTCTGGAGTTTGCTAGGGCCATCTATGTGTGTTCGTGTGGGGAATCGATCAAGGGTTTTTGTGAGCGTTGTGTTAAAATCTCCGCCAATAAGTAATTCTCCTTCAGGCAGTTCTAAAAGGAACTTGCCGAGGTCTGGCAGCGCCACGGCTTGCAGCGCCGGCGGGATGTAAACGGAGACCACGTTCAGCAGTCTACCCTCCCACTGGCCATGTACCGCTGCGAGGCGGCCCTGGTCGTCTATTTTCGTGGATTTCACTATGTATTGGGAGGACTTTCGCAGCAATATGCCTGTGCCCCGTGACCCTGAGGTAAATTCCGCGTGTACTATCATGTGGTATCCTCTCCTATCCAGAGCCCGTGTGGCCGCCCCCACCAAGTGTGTTTCCTGCAAAAGAACCAGGGCGGGACCCTGTCTCTTAATTCCTTGTAGCACCAGGCCCCTTTTGATCCTATCGCCCAGGCCCCTAACGTTCCAGGACATAATTTGCAGTGGGGCTGGTGGAGTGTGACTATTTACCCTGGCCATAGGAATCGCTGGTGTTGGGGCCTGAACGATCCCAAAGGATACAGTCTCCCTCTTGTCTACGGAGGGATCTCGATAGACCGCGAGGCCTTCTCGCTGTGAGTGAGGTGTTGTGTGAGGGCATGCACGAGGCAGGTGCGACGCTATCGTACCCCCTGCCACCGGGCTGCCCCAATGACATGTGGTGTTGTCCAAAGGCAGTGTCATACCAATCAGCATGTGTGTGTGTCAAAACCATAACTTGTAGGACCAAGTGGTCCCGAACTTTAACCATCCCCTTACCCCTACCCACCCCCCTCCCTGCCCCCCTGCTATACGGACTCAAAACTGCCCATCCCCCCAACTGAGCAGAGTGCATGTCCCAACCCCAAAACAATGTACTTGCGCGTCGGGGTGAGGGACTCTCCGCAGCCAGCGGTCTCTCAATCTCACCCCCAGAGGTCCATCACCCAGTGTCCAATGGCGGGTGGCGTGTGGGCAGCACAATAAGTCTAGTAGATTACGAAAACCTGAAGATCATAGTTCTTCGTTCTCCTCTTGTCCACCTTCTTCTCTTAAGGGCGAGCTGCTCTCCGGGCCCCCTCCCGATGCCTGGGAATCCGGATGTCTTCCTACATTACGGCCCTTTGGGGGTCGGTTGGTTCGCCGAGGGTGAGGGCCCGGCCTCCAACCCTCCAGCCAGTCTTGCACGGCATCAGGGGTGTCAAAGAACCATGTTTTATTTTCTGCTACCACCCTGAGCCTTGTGGGGAAGAGCATGGAATACGGGATTTCTCGTGTTCTTAGTTCTTTCTTTACCTCGAAAAAGGTCCTTCGCCTGCGTGCGACGTCCGCTGTGTAATCGGGGAAGAAGGTCACAGTGGAGTTTTGAAGTCTGATTGGAGGGGACATCCTGGCTGCCTGCAAGATGGCATCCCGGTCTCGGAAATTGAATAGTCGAGCAACTATAGGCCGCGGGGACGCCCCTGGTTTCGGTTGACCACCTGGTACACGGTGGGCCCTCTCCACGGAGAAGAAAGTGGACAATCCTTTTGGCTTAAGTTCATTCGTGATTAGGCTCTCCACATACAAGTCCATGGCTCTCGTGCCTTCTGACTCCGGTACCCCAATAATGCGGATGTTTTTCCGCCTAGAACGCCCTTCTTGCTCATCGAGTTTCTCACGCAGTACCTTGTTGTCCATTGCCAACTTCCCCATTGCCTGCTGGAGTTCCGAGACGTCCTCCATGAGGGATTTTGTGACCACTTCCATGGCGTTGACTTTCTCCGACATTTTGTGGAGGTCGGCTCTGAGCAACGTTACATCCGTTGAGATCGAGCCCACTGTCGTCTGTAGCTGAGCCAGTGCCTGCATCAGGTTGTCTAGTGTTGCCTTCTTTCCTCCCGGGGCATCTGCAGTTTTGCCCCCCATCTCTTTCCCTGTCGTGGGGGAGGTAGCTGGCTTGTCGTAGGCATAGCGTTCTATGCGGGTCTGCGTGGTGCCGCTCTTCGGTCCTTTCCCCGCCATACCTCTGGTTTTCGTGGCTTTCGGGCCTCTCCGCTCCAGCTTGTTCGGAGCGTCTCAGCCGCAGCGTTCGCGGAGTGTTGGCGTTCTCGCTCATGTGTGAGCGCGATTAGGGAGCTTCCCTGCTGTCCACCGGCACCAATGAGCTGACCTCCCCCGGGCCCCGGAGGATCATATCGTTCTTACGAACCGGGTGCAGTTAGCAGGGTCGAGTTATGCTAGCGGTCTATTGGTGCGCACTGTCTTTCACCGTTCAGAAAATGGCGGCTGTCCTTTACAATCTTGAGCTCTCCTCGGCGTGTGGCCGCCAGTCATGCAGTATACAGGTCCGGAGGTGGCAGCCGCGGTGTGCAGATGCCGCCACTCCACCTCTGGTTGTAGGCAGTGCCCAGTCTGTCGGCGTGATTACTGGGTCCCGGCCGACATGCACTACGTGCGGGCACTTCCGGCGCAGGTCCCCCGGAACGGCTTCACTTCCTGTCGGGCTAGCCGATCAGGGAAGGTCCCGGCTCAGATGGTCGGAGTAGGCCAGCCCGCAGCTCCGACGGAGCTCGGTCTCCAGGCGTCGGATTTGAACGTCGCTTTCCGCCACTTGCACCGCCCGGTCCTGGGCTCTGGTTCCCTCCTTCAGGGCTTGAAAATTGTGACGGATTACGAGCCGGATAGTCGAAGAGGCCGCCTTAACCGCGGAGCCTGTCCCTTATGCTGCCGCCATGATCGGCTGCTAGCCACGCCCCCCCGAGTCTGCCTTTTTAGGTCTCGCCTGTCGATGCGCATGCGCATCGAGCAAGCGAGACTATGGGGGCTCATCCACTCTTTATACAACTTGCAAGGAATCGTGGCGATTCCTTGCAGTGCCCGTGACTTTTAAGCTCAATGCTCATGCGCATTGAGCTTAAAAGCGCGTGCACATGCCCCCAGCCGCCTGCCTTGCCTACTCTCCCGCCCCCTCACTTCTTGATTGCACGGCCGCTAGGCCGTGCCTCCCCTACTCTCCTCCTCCTACTCTCCTCCCCTCGCCGTCTGTTCCCGCACTCCTCCCACACCCCCGCTCCGCCCCCTCCCCTGCCTGCCATGTCATTGCCGCCACGTAATTGAACAGGAAAAAGGAACAAGACTACTGAAGAGCACTAAACACTCCTCACAAATGGATAGATAGGAGTACTTTCATGCCGCTTTTGCCATATAGCACTGTTTTTTTACTGTTACAGTTGCTGTAACTACTGTTCTCACAGCCCTGAGTGCGTCTGAAATGTTTGAGAGAGCAACTTGCTGAATCCCAGAACTTCAAAGCTCTTCTTCTTGCCGCCACATAATTAGACAAGAGGACATGCCGGTAATTGAACTCGGGGCCTCGTGGGGTAGAAGCGCTAGAGAAGGCTGCTAAAGAGCGCCGGACCCCCCCCCCAGGCTGAAAGCGGTGCCCCCAGCACTTCAGGACAAGCAGCCGCAGCATATACCGCTGCTGCCTTTTCTGCCTTTTTTCACCACTTTGTCGCATTGAGGGAAAACTCGTCTGCTGTGCTTGAAAGAGCTACTTGCCGCTTCTGCAACTTTTCTCTTTGCGGAGATCTTCTTCTAGCCGCCGCTAGAGAACACCGGTAAGACTCCCTACTCTTTACAAACAGATGCGAGGTGCCAGACCCCCAAGCAGAGAGCGGTACCAGCAGCACTTCAAAGAAAGCGGCCGCCGCATTTGCAGCTACCGTCTCTCACCACGTTGCCATTAGTATTGTCGATTGCCCCTCGCTGCTTTTCGCACTTGCTCCCGAGTAGAGCCACAATTAAAGGGTTCAGAGGACACCAGCCTTCCGCACGCCAGGAACGATCCACCATTGCCGGGGGCAGGGCAGCGATCACCTGTGGCTACATGGCGTGGAACTCCGTAGCCATCCTCCTATTCAAAACAGCGCATTTGTACACGAAATACAACCTAAAGACCAAAAGTCTGCCAATTAGGGCATGCTATGTAAACCATAACAAGCACCAACATTGCACTGCTCATGACCTGTCAAAAGACATCACTGATAACATCTTAAATTACATCTTACATGAAGATGTGATATATGGCATCACCAGTAAGGATAATTGTGATATAGTTGATATGCCCTTTTTAGGTCTTGCCTGTCGTACTAAAAATGCAATCATGGTTATTATTCGTCTGTTGTAGTTTCATTCATTAATACCGCTCACCACTGTCAGTTTTGGAAGAGCCCTCCCTCACTTACCGGGCGCATGCCCAGATGGTAGGTATTCCCGAGGCAGATCCAGCATCCAAGCGCCCGCAACTGATGCGCCGTGACTCCTTTCATGGTGCCCTGTGTCCCCACAGGCATAAAGACCGGCGTACCGCTCTTCCGCAGTACTGCAACCTACACCCTCCCTCACCCTCACTCACCCTCAACCCCTCACCCTCACTCACCCTCAACCCCTCACCCTCACTCACCCTCACTCACCCTCACTCACCCTCAACCCCTCACCCTCACTCACCCTCACTCACCCTCACCCTCACTCACCCTCACTCACCCTCACCCTCACTCACCCTCACCCTCACTCACCCTCACTCATTCAACCTCACCCTCACTCACCCTCACCCTCACTCACCCTCACTCACCCTCAACCCCTCACCCTCACTCAACCCCTCACCCTCACCCTCACTCACCCTCAACCCCTCACCCTCAACCCCTCACTCACCCTCACTCTCACTCATCCTCACTCACCCTCAACCCCTCACCCTCACTCACCCTCACCCTCACCCACCCTCAACCCCTCACCCTCACTCACCCTCACCCTCACTCACCCTCAACCCCTCACCCTCACTCACCCTCAACCCCTCACCCTCACCCTCACTCACCCTCACTCACACTCACCCTCACCCTCACTCACCCTCACCCTCACTCACCCTCACCCTCACTCACCCAGTCCAGTTTTACGCCACTATATCCCTTTTATCATTCACAATTCTGACCGTAATCTCTCTATTTTGTGTGGTCAGTTTAGAGTGCCTCAGGAGTTCTGCAGAACACCTGGGTACTCACCCTCACCCTCACCCACCCTCACCCTCACTCACCCTCAACCCCTCACCCTCACTCACCCTCACTCACCCTCACTCACCCTCACTCACCCTCAACCCCTCACCCACCCTCACTCACCCTCAACCCCTCACCCTCACTCACCCTCAACCCCTCACTCACCCTCACCCTCACTCACCCTCACCCTCACTCACCCTCACTCAGCGCAACCACAGCATCTTCACTAAATATATTTAATAAACTTTAAGCTATTGGCAATATAAAATAAAATCCATTTTATTTACGTATTAATTATTAATTGTTTTTTAAAGCCATTGATTTTTTTTATATCAATACATCTAAGTCACATATAAGTCCCGTTAATACAAAACATGTTGCTTTACAAATGCTAGAGGTGTCACATTTACAAAAATTATAACTATTGCCTTTGTAAAGAAGAAAGCTATTAATTTAGCTATTTAGAAAAAACAACACATAAATAAAAAACAAAAAAATAAATAACACCTATAGCTCAAACTTTACTACTGCGAGACCTATTGCATTTCCAATGCTTGTTTTGAGAGTGCAGTGTGACTGGGCTCCTTCAGAGAGGCCTACTGAGTATGTGAGACCCACCCACCTGAAAAATAAAAGGGTCATATTTATGGCCAAGTCAAGCAGTGCAGGGCAGTAAGTCACCTTGCTGTGCTGCACTGCATGATAGGGAAAGGGCAGGAATGCATCCTTTTGAATGGAAATATGGTGCATTCCCGCCTTTTCCCCTGCACCCTTTTGGCTGCCTAGTCAGAAGAGAAAGGAGAAATGAAAAATGTCACCTTTTAGCACCTCCTTTCAAATGGTGTTAACTTTGGGCACTAAACCCTGTCTACTGTTGTCTGTAGATAGGGTTTTACGTCAAAAGGCATGGGTGGTTGCATGGGAATGCTCATGTAACGTCCCACTGGCGCTAAGTAACGTAAAGCAGGGCCACTTTTGCACTAAAAAGTGAATTAGGAACAAACATTTTGGGCTGTTAGCGCAAAATGCTTGTAAATCTACCCCATGTGTGCTGCAGAATGCATCACGCATGGAAAGAGGAAAAAACAAGAAGAAATAAACATATTTCTCCTTGTTATGCCTCATTTGGGGAAGCATGGGTTTTTGGTGGATTCCCATCCATCTTGTAAATCTGGGAATGTGCCAGAATCCATGGATCTTGAGTGGGAACACTCACACAAAGCCCATGGAAACGCCTCCCTGGCACAGAATAACGCAACACAGCACTTTGCGCTGCATTGCATTACTCAAGATTTATTAAGCCACTCAGGGCTATGAAAGGTGGCCTTGCTTTGCTTCATAAATCTCATTCCTAACATGCGTCACTCGTGCACCACACAACGTCACTTATAAATATGCCCCATGGTATGTGTGTGGAAAAGAGAGAGTTCAAGTGTGTATGTATATGTGTGTGTGTTCGTGTATATATGTGTGTGTATATTCACTGGAAAAAACAAAGGTTATAGGGACATTATAGCTAGGCTCAGATTTACTCATTCAAAACCATTGAAATTCAGCAGTTGTACTTATCTGAGTTAACTATAACTTACGCCCCAGCAAAGAACTGTTTATGGCCCCATCTATTGCATCACTCAGGACATGGTCAGTGACATCACTGATGATATCACTGATGACATCATCCAGTGAGTTTTATACTACTGAGGGATACTATTTCTAACATATGTCATCTGAGAGACTGAATCTATGTGTGAGTGGTTGTCTGAGTAGCTTTATGGGTGTGTGAGTGGGTGTGTGGGTGGCTGTGTGGGTGAATAAGTGGATGTGTCAGTAGCTGTATGGGTGAGTGAGTGCCTGTGTGAGTGGATGTATTGTTGAGTGAGTGTTAGTTGCTGTATAGGTGAGTGAGAGGCTGCATGAATGGGTGCATAGGATGGTGAGTGGCTGTGCCCTTCACTCTTGCCCTGTTCACTGTCCCTTCACACAATACCCTGACTGACTGGGTCCGTGGAACTTGCGAGTGCAGTATTCCGGTGACCGCTAGGTGGCGATCGCGTGCGCGGCCCCAGAGCAGCAGAGCAGAAGCTGCATCGGAGCCGAAAGCTGAAGGAGGTCGGAGGACGGTGGATGGTGGCGAAGTGTGAGGCGAGCCCTTAGGACTGGGGGGAGCCCTGCTTGCCCGCCCGTCGGCCGGTCGCAGCGGTCACGTCCCGAAAATCAGTCAATGTGCCAGGTGGTTTTCACGTCCGGCCAGACGCCGTGCGAGCTGAGCTGAGCGGAGCAGAGGAGTGGAGAGGAGGCTACGGGCGTGGTCTGGCGTGAGCGCTGATCAAAGCGCTGTGAGAACAACGCCGCCCCGCCCCCCCCCCCGCACCGAGAAGCCGCCAGAGAAGCCAGGCCCTGACTCTGTGGTCGAACGAGCGAGCTGCGAGGCCGGACCGGAGAGGCAAAACTGCGCTGGCACAGGTGAGCCCCAGGCACGTCGAGTGACGGGGGGCGGGTGACCCTAGACGTAGCGGGACTCGCATACAGAGGTATTGCCAGCATTTTCCTGCCTACCTGCCCCTTGCTACCGGAGTAGCAGAACTCTTGCCAAAGTCAATTGCCGCCGAGGAAGGAGTAAAGAACAGCGAGGCCGCAGAGGAGGCGAGAGGCGCGGCTCCGGGACTGCGAGGTACAGCGCTACTGATACCAGCTGTTTCCTCTTCCCGAGGGTGCCGCGCCCCCTCCCAGTGCCCCGCCCCCAGGCCTTCATAACCTCTCGCGGCCCCCGCTTCGCGGGCGCCGCTCGCATACAGAGGTATTGCCAGCATTTTCCTGCCTACCTGCCACTTGCTACTGGAGTAGCAGAACTCTTGCCAAAGTCAATTGCCGCCGAGGAAGGAGTAAAGAACAGCGAGGCCGCAGAGGAGGCGAGAGGCACGGCTCCGGGACTGCGAGGTACAGCGCTACTGACACCAGCTGTTTCCTCTTCCCGAGGGTGCCGCGCCCCCTCCCAGTGCCCCGCCCCCAGGCCTTCATAACCTCTCGCGGCCCCCGCTTCGCGGGAGCCGCTCGCATACAGAGGTATTGCCAGCATTTTCCTGCCTACCTGCCACTTGCTACTGGAGTAGCAGAACTCTTGCCAAAGTCAATTGCCGCCGAGGAAGGAGTAAAGAACAGCGAGGCCGCAGAGGAGGCGAGAGGCGCGGCTCCGGGACTGCGAGGTACAGCGCTACTAACACCAGCTGTTTCCTCTTCCCGAGGGTGCCGCGCCCCCTCCCAGTGCCCCGCCCCCAGGCCTTCATAACCTCTCGCGGCCCCCGCTTCGCGGGCGCCGCTCGCATACAGAGGTATTGCCAGCATTTTCCTGCCTACCTGCCACTTGCTACTGGAGTAGCAGAACTCTTGCCAAAGTCAATTGCCGCCGAGGAAGGAGTAAAGAACAGCGAGGCCGCAGAGGAGGCGAGAGGCACGGCTCCGGGACTGCGAGGTACAGCGCTACTGACACCAGCTGTTCCCTCTTCCCGAGGGTGCCGCGCCCCCTCCCAGTGCCCCGCCCTCTCCTCACACTCTTATAAGCAAGGGCTACAACGCGCATCGCGGGACGCGCGCGAGTCGCAGCCCGGGCCAAGGGCAGGCCCGTTGTTGCCCGTTAGTGCCCGATAGAGACTGGACCGGGCCATCTCTCTTTCATCACTGACCCAGCTACAAACAAACATGCCACCAAAAACAAGGAGCACCTCTAAGTCAAAATCCAAACACGCCCAGGAGGTAGCACAAGTAACAGGCCCTATTGACTTATTCATCTCGCGGGTCCATGAGACAATAAACCAGAGCATAGTCCTGATGGAGAAGAGAGTATCATTAGATCTCATGAGTGCAAACGCGAAGCGTTCTTCATTAGGCGCTATAGCAAACGCCACCTCTCCCATCAATCTCAACACACAAAACTGTTCTCTTCCAGTGACTCTGTCAGTACCAGATTTAAACACAGTTCCGTCGGTAGTAGATCTGTCAGTTACACATTCTGAGTCCGATCTCTCCATAACATTCGACGACCTGGAAGCAACCCCTGATCTAGCCGGTTGTCAAACTCAGGGGGACGCCCAACCCAATGAAAACCTCCCCCAGAAAGGTGATAGGGAAGGAGCAATCCCAAAAACACGTCCAGTAAACAACGAAGAACTACCTAGCGTACCATGCTCGGAACACACAACAACTCATTTAAACTCCACAACGTCCCATAGCACACTACTTCTCCCAGAAACTATCCTCCCACACAAGGCAATCTCTAATGACTATATTGAAAATCAATGTAAAACTTGCAGAATCACCTCGCAAGTTCTTACCACAACAAAAGACCTGTTATATCAATATTTAAAGCCCATACAACTCAGCATCAGAAATCTCGAAGCCCAACTAACCATAATTTCGGCCACCCTCCTAGATTCAAACACCCGTATAGAAATAAAGGGGCAGCGTAACACCTCGCAGCCACCTAAAAAACAGAATCAAGCACACACGCAGAAAATAGCCAACCACACAAACCCAACGTCCCTAGCACAGAAAAACCCCAAACAAAACACCACAGTTCCCAAACCGGCAGCTAAAACGTCCCAACCTCAGAAAGAGAAACCTCCTGCTATAACTGTACAGCAAACAGTAAACACAGATACAGACAAGATAGATACTTCAGGCCCAACGATAAACACAGACACCAGCATAGCCTACTTAGAAAAAAGGCTCGAAACTCTTCCACTGAAACCACTGCTCCCCCAAAAGACTCCTAAAAACACACCCAAAAAACCTCCATCAACCAGACGTCCTGCCCATTTGCCCCCGGAAGCTACTCCCTACACAATAGTCCTCACAGGAGTACCAGAGCTAACCGACGATACACCAGAAACTGCATGGTCACTTAAAAATAAAGCCATGCAGTGGTTAAGCATCAATAGACCTCTCGAATCCCACCTATCGGGAGGGATCACCACAGCCCGTAGGGTAGCCTGGATAGGCAAAACGACAAAATCAATACGCGGAGACTGCATCATTGTAACGTGCAGAGATCCCTCAACAGTAGATTATATTTGTGCTTGGCCTCAGCTCGACAAAAAAGGGGGGATCGATGCTCGACATCTTTCCTTCTTCTATCCCCCAGCGAAACAACAGCGTAATCCTCCACCCTGGGCATGGCACCAGCTCCCCAAAGACCCGTGGAACCAGGAGTCATGGTACCAAGCGCCATGGAAACAGATGGAACACTCATATGACTATATAGTTAGGGGCGGACCGAGAGAAAGGCCCAGAGAACGCCAGAGGCCATATTGGCAGGACAGACCCTATCAAACCTACGAAGGATGGCAGGGCTTTCCAACCCAAAACCGTTTTGATTGTCTCGAAATGGTCGACTGACCAACCCGGGACAAACCTAGCAAACATATACCCGATATCACTCTGCAAATATCAATCGCTAAGCAACATACAACATCTCCAGAGTCTACACAGGCGAGGCACGAAAATACGACGCAGGAACCTTCTAATATCCCCTTCATTACAACCGAAAAAACTCCCCATACCTCCGAGGCACTATCTGTACACCCAAATAAGTTTCCACCAAACATCCCTCCAGCAGAAGTTGATATCAACATGGGAATGTGCATCCAACAAGCCGCAGCCAATATTAACAACCCGACAACTCCCGCAACCGCGCAGGAACCATCAACCCTGACCTTGGCCATTGCCTACTGGAACGTTGCAGGCTTAACTTCAAAAATAACCTGTCCTTCATGGCTCGACACAGCAAGGAGCCAACAAATTCTGTGCCTGCAAGAGACCTGGCGCACGACTCCACTTCATTTAGCGGGCTACAAAACATTCTTCACCAAAGCAGTACCCAGTACTATGGGAAGACCAAAAGGTGGACTTACGATTTATTTTTCCAATACCGTTCCACTCACTGTGAAACTATTAAAGGAAACATACATCTTCCAAATCATTCAAGTCACACAGCCAACGGTGTCAAAGAGAAACTTACATATATTCATAAACTACTATAATAACACCGGCACTTTGGAATGCTGCTCACACCTAGACGAAATAGCGGCATATCTATTCTTACTTCAAAAAACAAATCACAATTCCACACTCAACTACATCTGGGGAGGCGACTTCAATTTAACATTGTGCCCAAACTACAAAAATGGGAACTGCGGGCTCCAGAACGAACTCGGAAATCCCATCCCCCACTTTGTGCACACATCGGGTGGTAACAAACTTAATGAAATCCTCTTCACCCTAGACCTTGACTTTGTCAATGAACTAGTCAATCCTGTGCAGGACTTTCTACCCACCTTTCACGGGCGAGGATGTCTGTCTACCATCGACTATATTTTAGCCTCAAACTTTACTACTGCGAGACCTATTGCATTTCCAATGCTTGTTTTGAGAGTGCAGTGTGACTGGGCTCCTTCAGAGAGGCCTACTGAGTATGTGAGACCCACCCACCTGAAAAATAAAAGGGTCATATTTATGGCCAAGTCAAGCAGTGCAGGGCAGTAAGTCACCTTGCTGTGCTGCACTGCATGATAGGGAAAGGGCAGGAATGCATCCTTTTGAATGGAAATATGGTGCATTCCCGCCTTTTCCCCTGCACCCTTTTGGCTGCCTAGTCAGAAGAGAAAGGAGAAATGAAAAATGTCACCTTTTAGCACCTCCTTTCAAATGGTGTTAACTTTGGGCACTAAACCCTGTCTACTGTTGTCTGTAGATAGGGTTTTACGTCAAAAGGCATGGGTGGTTGCATGGGAATGCTCATGTAACGTCCCACTGGCGCTAAGTAACGTAAAGCAGGGCCACTTTTGCACTAAAAAGTGAATTAGGAACAAACATTTTGGGCTGTTAGCGCAAAATGCTTGTAAATCTACCCCATGTGTGCTGCAGAATGCATCACGCATGGAAAGAGGAAAAAACAAGAAGAAATAAACATATTTCTCCTTGTTATGCCTCATTTGGGGAAGCATGGGTTTTTGGTGGATTCCCATCCATCTTGTAAATCTGGGAATGTGCCAGAATCCATGGATCTTGAGTGGGAACACTCACACAAAGCCCATGGAAACGCCTCCCTGGCACAGAATAACGCAACACAGCACTTTGCGCTGCATTGCATTACTCAAGATTTATTAAGCCACTCAGGGCTATGAAAGGTGGCCTTGCTTTGCTTCATAAATCTCATTCCTAACATGCGTCACTCGTGCACCACACAACGTCACTTATAAATATGCCCCATGGTATGTGTGTGGAAAAGAGAGAGTTCAAGTGTGTATGTATATGTGTGTGTGTTCGTGTATATATGTGTGTGTATATTCACTGGAAAAAACAAAGGTTATAGGGACATTATAGCTAGGCTCAGATTTACTCATTCAAAACCATTGAAATTCAGCAGTTGTACTTATCTGAGTTAACTATAACTTACGCCCCAGCAAAGAACTGTTTATGGCCCCATCTATTGCATCACTCAGGACATGGTCAGTGACATCACTGATGATATCACTGATGACATCATCCAGTGAGTTTTATACTACTGAGGGATACTATTTCTAACATATGTCATCTGAGAGACTGAATCTATGTGTGAGTGGTTGTCTGAGTAGCTTTATGGGTGTGTGAGTGGGTGTGTGGGTGGCTGTGTGGGTGAATAAGTGGATGTGTCAGTAGCTGTATGGGTGAGTGAGTGCCTGTGTGAGTGGATGTATTGTTGAGTGAGTGTTAGTTGCTGTATAGGTGAGTGAGAGGCTGCATGAATGGGTGCATAGGATGGTGAGTGGCTGTGCCCTTCACTCTTGCCCTGTTCACTGTCCCTTCACACAATACCCTGACTGACTGGGTCCGTGGAACTTGCGAGTGCAGTATTCCGGTGACCGCTAGGTGGCGATCGCGTGCGCGGCCCCAGAGCAGCAGAGCAGAAGCTGCATCGGAGCCGAAAGCTGAAGGAGGTCGGAGGACGGTGGATGGTGGCGAAGTGTGAGGCGAGCCCTTAGGACTGGGGGGAGCCCTGCTTGCCCGCCCGTCGGCCGGTCGCAGCGGTCACGTCCCGAAAATCAGTCAATGTGCCAGGTGGTTTTCACGTCCGGCCAGACGCCGTGCGAGCTGAGCTGAGCGGAGCAGAGGAGTGGAGAGGAGGCTACGGGCGTGGTCTGGCGTGAGCGCTGATCAAAGCGCTGTGAGAACAACGCCGCCCCGCCCCCCCCCCCGCACCGAGAAGCCGCCAGAGAAGCCAGGCCCTGACTCTGTGGTCGAACGAGCGAGCTGCGAGGCCGGACCGGAGAGGCAAAACTGCGCTGGCACAGGTGAGCCCCAGGCACGTCGAGTGACGGGGGGCGGGTGACCCTAGACGTAGCGGGACTCGCATACAGAGGTATTGCCAGCATTTTCCTGCCTACCTGCCCCTTGCTACCGGAGTAGCAGAACTCTTGCCAAAGTCAATTGCCGCCGAGGAAGGAGTAAAGAACAGCGAGGCCGCAGAGGAGGCGAGAGGCGCGGCTCCGGGACTGCGAGGTACAGCGCTACTGATACCAGCTGTTTCCTCTTCCCGAGGGTGCCGCGCCCCCTCCCAGTGCCCCGCCCCCAGGCCTTCATAACCTCTCGCGGCCCCCGCTTCGCGGGCGCCGCTCGCATACAGAGGTATTGCCAGCATTTTCCTGCCTACCTGCCACTTGCTACTGGAGTAGCAGAACTCTTGCCAAAGTCAATTGCCGCCGAGGAAGGAGTAAAGAACAGCGAGGCCGCAGAGGAGGCGAGAGGCACGGCTCCGGGACTGCGAGGTACAGCGCTACTGACACCAGCTGTTTCCTCTTCCCGAGGGTGCCGCGCCCCCTCCCAGTGCCCCGCCCCCAGGCCTTCATAACCTCTCGCGGCCCCCGCTTCGCGGGAGCCGCTCGCATACAGAGGTATTGCCAGCATTTTCCTGCCTACCTGCCACTTGCTACTGGAGTAGCAGAACTCTTGCCAAAGTCAATTGCCGCCGAGGAAGGAGTAAAGAACAGCGAGGCCGCAGAGGAGGCGAGAGGCGCGGCTCCGGGACTGCGAGGTACAGCGCTACTAACACCAGCTGTTTCCTCTTCCCGAGGGTGCCGCGCCCCCTCCCAGTGCCCCGCCCCCAGGCCTTCATAACCTCTCGCGGCCCCCGCTTCGCGGGCGCCGCTCGCATACAGAGGTATTGCCAGCATTTTCCTGCCTACCTGCCACTTGCTACTGGAGTAGCAGAACTCTTGCCAAAGTCAATTGCCGCCGAGGAAGGAGTAAAGAACAGCGAGGCCGCAGAGGAGGCGAGAGGCACGGCTCCGGGACTGCGAGGTACAGCGCTACTGACACCAGCTGTTCCCTCTTCCCGAGGGTGCCGCGCCCCCTCCCAGTGCCCCGCCCTCTCCTCACACTCTTATAAGCAAGGGCTACAACGCGCATCGCGGGACGCGCGCGAGTCGCAGCCCGGGCCAAGGGCGGGCCCGTTGTTGCCCGTTAGTGCCCGATAGAGACTGGACCGGGCCATCTCTCTTTCATCACTGACCCAGCTACAAACAAACATGCCACCAAAAACAAGGAGCACCTCTAAGTCAAAATCCAAACACGCCCAGGAGGTAGCACAAGTAACAGGCCCTATTGACTTATTCATCTCGCGGGTCCATGAGACAATAAACCAGAGCATAGTCCTGATGGAGAAGAGAGTATCATTAGATCTCATGAGTGCAAACGCGAAGCGTTCTTCATTAGGCGCTATAGCAAACGCCACCTCTCCCATCAATCTCAACACACAAAACTGTTCTCTTCCAGTGACTCTGTCAGTACCAGATTTAAACACAGTTCCGTCGGTAGTAGATCTGTCAGTTACACATTCTGAGTCCGATCTCTCCATAACATTCGACGACCTGGAAGCAACCCCTGATCTAGCCGGTTGTCAAACTCAGGGGGACGCCCAACCCAATGAAAACCTCCCCCAGAAAGGTGATAGGGAAGGAGCAATCCCAAAAACACGTCCAGTAAACAACGAAGAACTACCTAGCGTACCATGCTCGGAACACACAACAACTCATTTAAACTCCACAACGTCCCATAGCACACTACTTCTCCCAGAAACTATCCTCCCACACAAGGCAATCTCTAATGACTATATTGAAAATCAATGTAAAACTTGCAGAATCACCTCGCAAGTTCTTACCACAACAAAAGACCTGTTATATCAATATTTAAAGCCCATACAACTCAGCATCAGAAATCTCGAAGCCCAACTAACCATAATTTCGGCCACCCTCCTAGATTCAAACACCCGTATAGAAATAAAGGGGCAGCGTAACACCTCGCAGCCACCTAAAAAACAGAATCAAGCACACACGCAGAAAATAGCCAACCACACAAACCCAACGTCCCTAGCACAGAAAAACCCCAAACAAAACACCACAGTTCCCAAACCGGCAGCTAAAACGTCCCAACCTCAGAAAGAGAAACCTCCTGCTATAACTGTACAGCAAACAGTAAACACAGATACAGACAAGATAGATACTTCAGGCCCAACGATAAACACAGACACCAGCATAGCCTACTTAGAAAAAAGGCTCGAAACTCTTCCACTGAAACCACTGCTCCCCCAAAAGACTCCTAAAAACACACCCAAAAAACCTCCATCAACCAGACGTCCTGCCCATTTGCCCCCGGAAGCTACTCCCTACACAATAGTCCTCACAGGAGTACCAGAGCTAACCGACGATACACCAGAAACTGCATGGTCACTTAAAAATAAAGCCATGCAGTGGTTAAGCATCAATAGACCTCTCGAATCCCACCTATCGGGAGGGATCACCACAGCCCGTAGGGTAGCCTGGATAGGCAAAACGACAAAATCAATACGCGGAGACTGCATCATTGTAACGTGCAGAGATCCCTCAACAGTAGATTATATTTGTGCTTGGCCTCAGCTCGACAAAAAAGGGGGGATCGATGCTCGACATCTTTCCTTCTTCTATCCCCCAGCGAAACAACAGCGTAATCCTCCACCCTGGGCATGGCACCAGCTCCCCAAAGACCCGTGGAACCAGGAGTCATGGTACCAAGCGCCATGGAAACAGATGGAACACTCATATGACTATATAGTTAGGGGCGGACCGAGAGAAAGGCCCAGAGAATGCCAGAGGCCATATTGGCAGGACAGACCCTATCAAACCTACGAAGGATGGCAGGGCTTTCCAACCCAAAACCGTTTTGATTGTCTCGAAATGGTCGACTGACCAACCCGGGACAAACCTAGCAAACATATACCCGATATCACTCTGCAAATATCAATCGCTAAGCAACATACAACATCTCCAGAGTCTACACAGGCGAGGCACGAAAATACGACGCAGGAACCTTCTAATATCCCCTTCATTACAACCGAAAAAACTCCCCATACCTCCGAGGCACTATCTGTACACCCAAATAAGTTTCCACCAAACATCCCTCCAGCAGAAGTTGATATCAACATGGGAATGTGCATCCAACAAGCCGCAGCCAATATTAACAACCCGACAACTCCCGCAACCGCGCAGGAACCATCAACCCTGACCTTGGCCATTGCCTACTGGAACGTTGCAGGCTTAACTTCAAAAATAACCTGTCCTTCATGGCTCGACACAGCAAGGAGCCAACAAATTCTGTGCCTGCAAGAGACCTGGCGCACGACTCCACTTCATTTAGCGGGCTACAAAACATTCTTCACCAAAGCAGTACCCAGTACTATGGGAAGACCAAAAGGTGGACTTACGATTTATTTTTCCAATACCGTTCCACTCACTGTGAAACTATTAAAGGAAACATACATCTTCCAAATCATTCAAGTCACACAGCCAACGGTGTCAAAGAGAAACTTACATATATTCATAAACTACTATAATAACACCGGCACTTTGGAATGCTGCTCACACCTAGACGAAATAGCGGCATATCTATTCTTACTTCAAAAAACAAATCACAATTCCACACTCAACTACATCTGGGGAGGCGACTTCAATTTAACATTGTGCCCAAACTACAAAAATGGGAACTGCGGGCTCCAGAACGAACTCGGAAATCCCATCCCCCACTTTGTGCACACATCGGGTGGTAACAAACTTAATGAAATCCTCTTCACCCTAGACCTTGACTTTGTCAATGAACTAGTCAATCCTGTGCAGGACTTTCTACCCACCTTTCACGGGCGAGGATGTCTGTCTACCATCGACTATATTTTAGCCTCAAACTCCTATAAAGGGCAACTAAAAAACTACAAACCAGGGTCTAATCCAATTAGCGACCATTATCCTCTTAGCGTGGAAATCCTCATGAAGAAAGCTGGAACACTCTCTCCAAAAGCTAGCTCCCTTGACCAACAATCGCTGGCCATGAGGAAGACGAATGGCTACGCAATTAAATGGTCAAAGATCGACCCGGAAGAGATAACACAAAGGGTCCTTGAAAAAACGCATCTCTGGTTAATGAACTGTCTGTCCCCCGAGGCAACTTCAGAATTAATTATCACCTCTTTTTATAACATCCAGGAAACAATAAGGGACGAGCTATTCATAAACACAAAAAACAAGCCAAGACTTCCTACCACGAGATGGTTCGACACTGACTGCCGGAAGGCCCTTACATCTCTCAAAGAAGCCCTAAGACAGAAACCGAGAGATCCCGAAATAATCTCACAACGGAGAAAAATTTACAATAATGCCCGGAAAAATCGCAAAAAGCAGATAAAGCAAGATCTATGGCTTCAACTACACGACAGTGCATCAAGGAAAGATAGCACTGCTTTCTGGCAGATCATAAGATCACAGTTTCTGGCTAACATCACCGACCCTAACCACCTCCATGTGGCAATAACTGAGGACGACTGGGTCTCCCACTTTTCAAACATCTTCGGAATACCAACGGGTGCCGCTCAAAAAATCCAAGCACAAGACTCTGAACCAGCCAAGAGAAATATCTATCCCATTAGGTTACGCTTTACCCTCAATGAGGTCAGAAAGGCTATTAAGGCCTCAAAACCTGGCAAGGCCCCCGGCCCAGACGGGGTCCCCATGGACTTGTTCCTACATAATGTCGATTATTGGTCAATAATAATCACACGGGTAATGGCAGCAGTCGCCGAAACCGGTCTCTTTCAATCATGGTCAACATCTACACTATTGCCCATTTTCAAGAAAGGGGACCGCAACGACCCTGCGTGCTACCGACCGATCTCCCTTCTGGACTCCACGGGCAAGATTGCAGGTCGAATACTCCTGGACCGACTACAATCATGGGCCCGGGAGAATAACATCATTACTGACCTGCAACACGGTTTCCAGAAGGGGCTCGGAACGGTGGAACAGGCCCTAAACCTCGTCCTTCTGGCTGGAAAGTACGCGCGCGCTAAAGGAGGCAACATCTATCTGGTCTATGTAGACCTAAGCGCGGCATTCAACTGCGTACAGCATGCAAAGCTATGGCAGATCCTGGCAAACCTCGGAGTGGACCCTCCCATACTAGCCTTCCTGAGAGAGCTATACACCAACGCAGAAGGTCGAGTTCGTTTCGGCATTGGCGGTGAACTATCACGTCCCTTTAAAATATCAAGAGGAGTAAGGCAGGGGTGCGTGCTGGCTCCCTTCCTGTTCAATCTATACACAAACGGGCTTGAACAGGCCATGCTGGAAGGGAGCCAGGACCTCCCGCAGATAGATCATCGCCCGATACCCATCCTCCTATATGCCGACGACTCTGTCATCCTGGCACGGACATCTAACCAACTCCAGCGACAGCTAAATAAATATGTGACTTTCATGGACTCCCTGGGACTAAAAGTTAATATCAAAAAAACCTTTACAATGACCATCGGACCAAGGCCAGGAGTCTCCAAGCCCATATTCATTAACAACAGCAGATTAGAAAAAACATCGGTGTACCCATACTTGGGCATTTTAGTGGAAGACACAATGACCTGGCGTAAGGCAGTGGAAGCCAGAAACCTTAATTTTCGTCGTGCAGTATCAGCATTAAGTGCTTTCTCAAGGAAACTAGGCAAACCAGCTCCAGCGGAACTATTAACGATATACTATGCAAAATGCCACAGTGTGGCTACATACGGAGCAGGCATCTGGGGTCATGGATGTATCGACCAACTCCAGGTTACTGAGAACGCTTTTATCAAATACATCCTAGCTCTCCCCCAAAGCTCCCCGATCCTAGCTTCACATCGGGAGCTGGGTATGGAATATATGACCGACACCATACGATGCCAGCCCATCCTACTGTGGCAGCGTATATGGTGTAACCCCGAAAGCCACATCACCCGCTCCCTCATCACCGAATGTCTCGGTCTAGCGTACTGGAGGAAAATACCTTGGCTCAATTATATTCACAAATTCTTTCTAGATCTTGACTGCGAGCACTACTTCCTCGAACCCCCTTCAATAGAAGATATCTCGAAGAAACAATTGAAGGAACTATGTATGGGCCATTTAAGGGAACTCCGCAACCAAGCTGAGATTATCAAAACACAAAATGGAAAAACTCGCACACTGCAGACAGGGAAACTCATACAGCCATACCTGACATACTTCCTCTCAAACTATGAAAAGTTTTTAATTACAAGATTCCGGTTCAATCTTTTTTTCCGTCTGGTCTCATTTCCAGAAATGAAGAACTGGTCCAGAAATCTGTCGAGATGCCCTTGCGACGGAGTTTCTGAACAATCGACGATACATGTTGTCCTTTTCTGCAAATACTACAGACTAGCAAGGAAAACATGGATTTTGCCCCTCCTCCGTTCAAGCTGTCTCAGACAATCATACTCAGCACTCTCCCACTTACAATCCCCGAAATCCCCGCATGAAGCAAAAATGATAGCGACCTTTCTTAAAATAGTAATATCAACTCGTCGCAAAGTCAACTCCTAAACTTGTATCATTTCCATAACAGTAACCCACTTCGACATTTTTTTGTTCGGTGCAGCGATGCTAGTTCTGTGATCAAATGCATATTGACTTTTTCTTTCTGACTATGTTTTATTTCTCTGTTTTAAAATGTACTTTTTATGATTATACAAGTCTATAATCGAATAAAAGTTGATGAAACTGAAACTGAGTGGCTGTGTGACTGGCTGTATGGTTGAGTAAGTGGGTGTGTGAGTGGCTGTATGGGCGAGGAAGTGTGTGTTAGCGACTGTATGGGTGAGTGTGTGAGTAGCTGTATGGATGAGTGAGTAGTTGTGTGAGTAGCTGTATTATGGGTGGGTGAGTGGCTGTGTGAGTGACTGTATCAGTGATTGGGTGCCTGAGTGAGTGGCTCAATGGGTGGATGACTAAGTGTGTAAGTGGGTGTATGAGTGAGTGAGTGAGTGGCTGTTTGTGTAAGTGTATGGATAAGTGAGTGGGTGTGTGAGTAGCTGTATTGCACAGTCAATGTGTGTATGAGTAGTTGCATAGGCGAGTTAGTGGACATGTAACTACTTGTATGGATGTGTGAATAGGTATGTAAGTGGTTTTGTGGATACGTGAATAGATGTGTGAGTGGCTGTATGGGTGTCTGAGTAGGTGTGTTAGTAGCTGTATGGTTGAGTGAGCAGGTATGTGAGTGGCTGTATGGGTGAGCAAGTGGGTGTGGATCAGTAGTTATGTGGGTCTGTGAATGGGTATGAGAGTGGTTGAGAACAATGTCTTACATTCACCCCAGTACAAAGATCTGGGCCTAAATCCATTGTTTTTTTGCACTCCACACCATGTATGACATTGTTCTGCATTCTGTCCATCAATTGTTGTTTTTACGTTTGTCACCCCGAGTGGGATGGGTTTGCTCAGACGTGAGTCCCATGCTCCCCACACCACTGGAGTCAAGCTATCCAGGCTGATGACGGCTGATAGCCAGAAACCGATCCTTGGATGCTTGATTCCGGTCCAGGAAAGACATGACTTGGCAGTTCGGGCTGGACTGTTCCCATGAGGCACAGGGTCAAGGCTGATTTGCATATGGCCATGTCTGACCTGGGGTGGTGTGGAGTGCAAAAAAACGATGGATTTAGGCCCAAATCTCTGTACTGGGGTGAATGTATGACATTGTTCTGCATTCTGTCCATCAATTGTTGTTTTTGCATTTGTCACCCCGAGTGGGATGGGTATGCTCAGACGTGAGTCCCATGCTCTCCACACCACTGGAGTCAAGCTATCCAGGCTGATGACGGCTGATAGCCAGAAACCGGTCCTTGGATGCTTGATTCCGGTCCAGGAAAGACATGATTTGGCAGTTCGGGCTGGACTGTTCCCATGAGGCACAGGGTCAAGGCTGATTTGCATATGGCCATGTCTGACCTGGGGTGGTGTGGAGTGCAAAAAAACGATGGATTTAGGCCCAGATCTCTGTACTGGGGTGAATGTATGACATTGTTCTGCATTGTGTCCATCAATTGTTGTTTTTGCATTTGTCACCCCGAGTGGGATGGGTATGCTGAGACGTGAATCCCATGCTCTCCACACCACTGGAGTCAATTGTTGTTTTTGCAATTTTAAACATTGGCGGGGTGCGCACGGACCTCATAGTTTTATGTTCGCATGCCCTTGGTAGGTATTGGTTTCAGAGGTCTTTATAGGCCAAAGGAGGGGGGCTGCCCACATTTGTTAAAAGAAACCCTGGGGATGTGGTGGTCTCTGGGGTTTAAACTGCCCTTGGGGGCGCATGCATCCCCTCCACTTTAGTTTAATTTACGCTTGCCCCCAGGATCTGGCCCACCCGGCGGTTAATCCTCAAACAACTTTTTGTTTGCTGCAAATTTGCAAATCTTCTCAATTTTGTGACAAATGTTTTATAAAAATGCATTTTGGATCAGGCTGGACCTCAGCACCATGGCTCAGGGTTAAGGGTCCTCCTACCGTGCTCCCTTTTCTTTATTTTAACTTTTTATTAGTCCCTAAATTGCTGGCAACACTTCCTGGTTAAAGTGTTGGCAGCCAATCAGATCGCTGCACGAGATCGGGAGTATTCGCGGACGCTTCGCGCCTCTATGCAAATGCAAGTTTGGTTTTCTTTTAATGTCTCCAAAACTACTGAGTGGATTTACACCAAGTAACAACAAGTATCGGCATAGCCAATAGGTTCTCGCCTTTGGGACTTTCTAAGCCTTTATCCATGCAGGATATTATCCTGGGTGCGGTGCCTCCGGGGTTTGAAGAGCTATACATGCTTGCTTCAGGAAACATGTATGGACACATGAAGCAGCCAGGGCTAATGCACTTTTTTTGTTTAAGTGCATTAGCACTGTATGCATTAGAATCCTTTTATTATTATTTTTAGTAATGCTGTATAGCAGTCATTCTGCTATAAAGTATGGCTACAAATCATTGCCAAAGGTGGCAATGCCATATATATTTTACAGCATGAGCAAATGGCAATCTCAGAACCAATAGTCTCAAAGAGGAGACCTATTGGTTTTGTCAATGCTTGTTAGTTCTCAGCACAGCACCCCTGTGATTATGAGCAAATCCAATAATCTCGCCATTCGCGAAAAGTGAAACAATATGAATTTTGCAGAAAATGCTATCACATACAGAAAGCAATTATACCCATGTCTTAGTAAAAATACATTTGGAAACATATAGCAACTGTTGTCACATTAAACATCCATTTCAAAGGAGAAAAGGACTTCTTTGAAGTAAGTGTGACAGAGTAGAACATAGCAACAAATGGCAAGAGGTTCAACAAGGACAACAGGGAAGAAGAAAAAATAAAAGTAGTGCCTCGAAGACAGTGCGATAAGCGAAAGGACAGCAATCAAGCTGAAGCAATCAGTACTTGGTCTGTGCTTCAGCCAAAAGAAGAGGAGATAAAGCCAGCACGTGCTGGCCTATTAGAAGGCAGCAAATAAGAGTGGCAATGAAGACAACAAATGTTAAGTAATGGGTAGGCTGCCAAGCCCTTTATTGTAACATTATCTTTTTCCAGCAAGAGCGCATGCAGCATATTCGCTGCCACAGGCGAGACCTAAAAAAGTAATGTAAAAGCTGCTGGTTGATGCAATTTTGCCCGCAAAGTGGAAATTAGGCTGCACCACTGCTCCATGGGAAGAAAAAAACCTCTTAAAAGCGTGGTTTCTTTTTTAAGCATTGTGAAGGAAAGTTGACCTTAATCCAAACTGCATTAAAGTAAATACATTGCTAGGTCTGTCACGCTTCCTTTAGAGAAACGGCCCTTGCAGGGAAGTATAAGGTGTCACGCCAGTCTGTAGGGTCCCTATGAGAGGCGGAAACCTTGCACAAGCTTTCCCGCTAAAAAGTTTCTTTAAAGAGCACCATCAGTGCCAGCCATTCTAATTAACTTACCATAATTACAATTAAGTTACTTACAACAATCAGACCTTGCCAGTGCTGGGCATTACAACTATTCCTCATTCCCTGCACCCAATGCAGGGAACGAGGAATTCTTGTTTTGCAAGGCATTTAGCCCATGTTCTTCCATTTTTTTCACATCCAGCGCAAGCTAATGCAAAAACAAACCTATTCACCGCGGACTGAAAAAAACGGAGTTTGGCCATTGCTTCTTGCTGATGCCAAGGCCACCTCGTCTAGATACCACCTTATGCACCTTTCTTTCACCACCAATGATACAGAAAATAATTCAGTTTTTTCCTGCAAGAGGGCAAGACCAATGGTAAAAGTGTGGTGCCTTCTTCCGCAGCCGCCTGGATCCCAGCCACCCCAACCATGTAGTGGACAGAGAGTGCTGTGCAAAGACAGGCTGATAAATGATTGAAGACAGGGAGGTGTGCCAGGCCACAGATCTGCGGGAGGCCCTCTGCATGCCCTCTGCCTGGGAGAGGGCTCAGCAATGCAGGGTTTCGTACCCCAAGAAATAGCTCAAGAATAAATAACTGTTTCAACCCGGCAGTGTTCACCGGTGGACAGTTGCTGCCACCTCCTCTCTGCTGCAAAAATAACAATTGATGGATGGACGGATTGTTGCACAATGGCAAAACATTCACCCCCAGTCACATATCTGGGTTTAATTCGTCGTTATTTTTCTCACCACACCACCCCAGTTCAGACATGGCCATATGCAAATCAGTCTTGACCCTGTGCCTCATGGGAACAGTCCAGCCCGAACTGCCAAACCATGTCTTCCTCCTCTCTGCTAGCAGCAGCTGCAATACCGCCTTTCAAGGAGCAGTCCCCACTGCTCTAAGTCCAACTTGTAATTCACCACTAACCTAAGAAAAATACACTGTACGTAAAAATATATGATTTTACCTTTTTGGTCGCCTCCAAAATGAGATTTATGAAGTTGTATGTCAAACAAACAAATATCCTGCATGCATTATTCTATTCCAGCACGCAGACAGAACGGGGAGGGCCTGTAAAGGATTACTGGCTGGGGAAGGTAATAATGAGCGCTAGTGTTCCAGCCAAAAAACAAATGTTAAACAAAACACAAGTGCAAGTGTTCTGGCAGAAAACACATGTTAAAAAAGAGTGCGCTGCAAGTATCAAATGGCCAGAAGCAAAATGACCCATCTAAGAGGGTCAGTCGCCATGGGCGTGACAAACACACCCAGAGGAAGGACAAATGGCATCATTCACCACATAAAGGAAAAGAAGTTGGAAAGGCATAAGACAGAACCAATTGAAAGTGGTAGGCGTGGCCAAACTCCTCATACAGATTAGTGCATGCCTCGCAGAGCAGCACATGCATGCTGATTCTAGGCTCAACCTAAAAAGGGCTCTTTCCGGACCAAGGGCTAGCGTTCTGCCAAATTTGGTGTAATTCCATCAAGCGGTTCGGGCTGTAGTCATATTCAAAATCTCTATGGGAATAAACGTGGGAAATGCAGTTTGTGATACCCCCCTTTTTCTCGGCCCTCGCTTGACAAATCATCCTGAAACTTTCAATGGAGAACTAGAACCAGCAGGACGCTTTTAAAAAAAAATCATGAAGATTCGTCAAACGGCACCAAAGATATAGACAAGTAAAAATACATTTCCTATGGAAACTAGGTCCTAATTTCAGACTGTTAAACAGCTGAAACACATTCTGTCATTCTGGCCGGAGTGGCCTGATTTAATAAACGGGTGCCGACTTACTTCCGACTCAGAGTGCTGTTTCTTTCACCAAAAGGGAAAGGTTTTCATGGCATTTGGCAGGTGCTAGCGGGATCGCCTTTACGTGCACCACCAGCGTTCTGAAAGCAGGCTGACAAAAAACGCAACTTGTTGAAGATAGGATGGTGCAAGTCGGCGTTTCCCCAAAAACATGGAATGGCGGAGATGGAGGCGGCTATAATGGGGAGTGAGGGTTCGGTGTGGAGAGCCCTTGACGGCTCCCGATGGGGCCTTTCTATCCTACAAGCCAGGCCCCTCACTGGAATTACAGTGTATTTTGGAGCTGAGCACCGCAGCATTAGCCGTGCTGTGGGAGATGGAAGGTCACCACATGTTTTGGGTGATCGGAACACATCGGAGTTGAGCAGTAGTAGCATGCAGCCATATCAATTAACCATGAACATTATTGCTTAATACGAAGGAACCTCTTTCAGCAGCTGAAGAGTTCTACAGCAATGATGTTGCTATCAAAGTTAGGTAATTGACAGAGTAATTTTGGATGCACATCAGTGATGAATACGATAGAACCCTTGAGATATGTTTGTATTCAGCAAGTATCAACAGGCTCACAGACTGATATTATCAAGAATCACGTTTATGGTATCTATTTTAGATATGCAATAGTTCACTTTTAAATGTCAAGAGAAACTACGACATTCAAAGGGATAATTGGGGCGCACTGCATGACATTTTTGCTATTTTCAGCCTGAAATGTAATGAATTGAGTTTCAGGCATCCATTTCAGATGAGCAATAACACTTGCAATTCCGAAAGAAATCTATGACATTTTGTTGGTATTACTTGATGACCCAGAGGGTTAAATAATTGTTTTAATTGTGTTTTCGTTGCTTACAAAGAACCTAACAGTATTTTATTTTATGTTTATGCCAAAAAGAGTATACATACTGTTTACAAAATGGTGCTCTTCAGGTGAAAAAGTCTGTTACAAAGCTGTAGTGCGTCCTTTCCGGAGTGGCCGGATTGAATTAACGGGTGCTGACTTTCTTCCATCTCAGAGTGTCGTTTCTTTCACCGAAGGGGAAAGGTTTTCATGATATATATATATCGGTGAAAGAAACAACACTCTGAGATGGAAGAAAGTCAGCACCCGTTAACTTTTTGATGAATGTAATGCTGTTGTTGACTAGTCTGACTGGGATGCTGCTAATCAGGACCCCAGACTATCTGCTTTCTCCCTAAACTGTTATGCTATGTACTTAGGTACAGCCCAGATTGGATACTGGGGTCAGTCACTAGTATATGGTACACATGTACCCAGGGATAGGTACCCCAGAGGTCTCCCATGGGATGCAGCATGTATTATGCCACCCATGAGAGACCACTCAAAACAGACCTACAGGTCTGCCATCGCAGCCTGTGTAAGTTGGTGCATGCACCACTTACTTAAGATACAGGTTTACCATATCTAAGGGTCACTGCACTTAAAATCTATAAGTCACCCCTATAGAAGGCCTTTACTATCCTGAGGGCAGGGTGCTTGGTTCTAAGTGAGAGGGTGCCCCTGCATGAGCAGGACACCCCTGCAGCCTACGGAGTCCATTCTCCCGGGTTGTCAGTGAAGCAGCCATATACTACATATGGAGGGGCAACCGCGTGATGACCACCTCGAAAACAGCTGCAACCAACCCCATCGTGCCCTTTGTGAGGCCCTTGTGTTCCCGGTACCAGCCATCTTACCCCAGATAGCACAAAATGGTTTCTGCTGACCAGAGACACATTTCTGCCCTCCTGCTGTTTAGCCAATCTCGAGCAGGGGAAGGCAGAACAATAGGCATCCAATCACAGGGAGGTGTGACCACCTCCCAGACACGATTGTGTATTAGGGCTGAGTGGGTGCGCTTGTCAGCGCCTGAAAACCTGCAGGAGGGGTACATTTGGTGTCCCTGTGCATAGTCCAGTTCAAACCAGTCCTTGGAGCCGTTGGCTCCAGCTCTGGTGCGAAACTGGACAAATGACATGGGAGTAACTTCCCCCTGTTCCAGACCCTCCACTGGGAGAGTCCCCTGAATCTTTCCAACCCTTTCCCGTAGGTACTTAGGGTTTACCTGGTTGTAGGACCTTAGATTCGTCGTGGACCATACAGGATCCGTGTAGGACCAGTGGAGCATCCAAGACACCTGAAGATAATCTTCCTTGGAGAAGGGGAGTCACTCGCCTGCATTCACAGGCACCGCAACACTGCTAACCGGTCTGCTGATCCCGAGCTCCTCTGGACTCCAAAAGGCTCAGCAACACAGGAGGTGGGTTTCTATGTCCCTCGAGGTCTGAGCTGCCCTCTCACCAAGTTTGAGGCCAGAATCCCTCGTGGGGGTTACAATACCCGAACCCCTGTGCACCATGTACTTCTGCAAGCGCATGTGCTTGCTGGCAATCCTGTGACAAGTGCATTGGGTTCCGAGTAGTCCCAACCTCTGGCAACTTTTCCTACAAAGATCTTCTACCAGCTTGCACCGTGGCCTGTTTTTTTGTGAAACTGCCCGAGGTCCTCTCGCAACTCCTGTGCCTCCAGCCTGTGAGTCCAATTGAGGGTCATCTTTGTTTTCCTTAGGCTCCCCTGATTGCTCTGGGCTTTCCCTGATTTCCCTGCTTGTGGTGAGTTTCCTTGACCTTGCTGGTCCGAACCGTAAACTTCCTTGACTTCCTGCATGGGTTACTTTTGTCAAGGCTTGTTGGTGGTCTCACCGGACACCAACCCCTCAGCACTCAACATCCTTCGTGGGACAGCTCGCATCTGGCTTCTGGTCACCCTCAACATCACCTGGACCCCGCAGCTGCAGAGTCAAGGTCAACTATCCTGAAGCACCCGACATCAGTGGGCATTTGTCTACCGAGCCCCCGGTCACTCTCAAGTGACCCAGACTCTGTCCCCTCTGCTTTTAGGTGCGCCTCAACAAGAATCCACATTTGGATTCAAATGGACACTTTCTCCTCTTCCAGCGCGGCTCTTCTTCTAAGTCCTCCATTGGGTTCGACGGAGGTTTCCGACGCCACCTCACATCTATGCACCCGTTTTTCCTGGGTTGTGTAACTTGGGTACTTCAGTACCCGCAGGTGGGGTGGCTCTCCAACCTTCTGTCTTTCACTTGGTTTCCTCGAAGTCCACTGGGCAGTGTCCCTAATCTTTAAAAATACAACTGCTACTTGCACATAGACTTGTACAGAGCACGAGGTTGTGTACTCACACTGCACATCCTCTCCGTGGGGTCCCTATCTATTCACCTTGGGTGGTTCCTTGAGGTCCCAGCAATTCTACGTCCTCTCGATATGGTCCTGACTCGAGTTGTGGTTCTTATACCACCTTTTTAGGTCTCGGCATCGAGACCTATTGTCATGGAGTTCGCTCTGAAGGGAGATAGAGCTGTGAACGCGCCGACCAGGGTCTGTGAACGCGCACACACACAGGCAGGCAGGCATGCACCGTGCACACACAGACACACACAGAAACAGACACACGCACACACGCACACACACACACACCCTCCCTCTCTGCCCACTCCCTCTCTGCCGCCCCCCCTCTACCCCCACTCACCGGGCTCTTTCCCTCCGCAGTGGGTCAGTCATGGCAGCAGGCAGACTCGGTGTCTTCTCCGGCGATCCTTCAGCTGATGTGCACGCCCACGCTGCGTCACGTGCGCGCCCACCACGCTGTTTTCGCGCCCGTTGATCCTCAGCTTGTTATATACTTTGGCTATGGACAATTAGACCACCGTTTTGCTCCGTCAATCATGTTTTCTTGGGCTGCGGTGTCTACAAGGCAAGGGGGCAGTGCACTGCACATGGATTTATCCTCGTCACGCCAATCGGTATTGTTTAATTTTATTTCTTTCGATCAGCATGTTTTTTTGTAATCTCTGGGAGAGCCGACGCTGGGACTTGAACCCCATTCCACAGTGTCAAAGTCTGGACACGGAGTGAAAGAACGGGGCTGTGCAAGCTACCACTGGACCCACTATACTCAGTTACCATGAGGTGGCGATATCTGCCACTCACTTTCCTCACTGCACCTTTGTGTTAGCCACGATGATCATAATTATTTCTATCCACTTCCATAATAGGCTTGTATTTTCAAAGATATCCTCTAATACTGAAAAGAAATTAGGGCAATAAATATCTATACAGCAGAGTACATAAACACAAAATGTCATGACATTTTGCACACTGTTGCAGGTCCGCTGTAGTCAAGGAGATTGTCTTCTGAGAAGTGTTTACATCCTCAAAATGACTTTCCAGTGTAGAGGACCATTGGTGCACCTGCTTATCTGGCAATATGCATAAGGATTACTACCTATCTCACTAATATTTTATCTTCGTAAATAGTTTGTTCACAGTATATTGTAAATTGTTTTCACATCATGGGAGCTCTAAAAATTGAATTCTGTTCATCGCTTCTAAATGAGGCGCTTTTTGGCATTCTTCGACAATGCTTTCAAACTAATTTCTGCTTCTGTGGTAGATGGATGGCACTCCGGAGAATATTGTGTTGATCGGTATAGCTCTATAAGCCGTGCGCGTCCCTGGTGACCCTCCCGCCCGACCCCAGGTCTGCCCAGTAGAACGGCGCTCACTTCATCCCTCTGTGAGGCAGAAGGTGAGTGTGAGTGCAGAGTGCGCAGAATGCGAAGTAGTGAGTGCAGAGTGAGTGTGCAGAGTTAGTGTGCAGAGTGCAGAGTAGTGAGTGCAGAGTAGTGAGTGCAGAGTAGTGAGTGCAGAGTAGTGAGTGCAGAGTAGTGAGTGTGCAGAGTAGTGAGTGTGCAGAGTAGTGAGTGTGCAGAGTAGTGAGTGCAGAGTAGTGAGTGTGCAGAGTAGTGAGTGTGCAGAGTAGTGAGTGCAGAGTAGTGAGTGTGCAGAGTAGTGTGTGCAGAGTAGTGAGTGTGCAGAGTAGTGAGTGCAGTGTAGTGAGTGTGCAGAGTAGTGAGTGTGCAGACTACTGAGTGTGCAGACTAGTGAGTGCAGAGTGTGTAGAGTAGTGAGTGCAGAGTAGTGAGTGCAGAGTAGTGAGTGCAGAGTAGTGAGTGCAGAGTAGTGAGTGCAGGGTAGTGAGTGCAGATTAGTGAGTGCAGATTAGTGAGTGCAGATTAGTGAGTGCAGAGTAGTGAGTGCAGAGAGTAGTGAGTGCAGAGTAGTGAGTGCAGAGAGTAGTGAGTGCAGAGAGTAGTGAGTGCAGAGTAGTGAGTGCAGAGAGTAGTGAGTGCAGAGAGTAGTGAGTGCAGAGAGTAGTGAGTGCAGAGTAGTGAGTGCAGAGTAGTGAGTGCAGAGAGTAGTGAGTGCAGAGAGTAGTGAGTGCAGAGTAGTGAGTGCAGAGAGTAGTGAGTGCAGAGAGTAGTGAGTGCAGAGAGTAGTGAGTGCAGAGAGTAGTGAGTGCAGAGAGTAGTGAGTGAAGAGTAGTGAGTGCAGAGTAGTGAGTGCAGAGTAGTGAGTGCAGAGAGTGCATAGTAGTGAGTGCAGAGAGTGCAGAGTAGTGAGTGCAGAGAGTGCAGAGTAGTGAGTGCAGAGTAGTGAGTGCAGAGTGCAGAGTAGTGAGGAGTGCAGAGTAGTGAGGAGTGCAGAGTAGTGAGGAGTGCAGAGTAGTGAGTGCAGAGAGTGCAGAGTAGGGAGTGCAGAGTGCAGAGTAGTGAGTGCAGAGTGCAGAATAGTGAGTGCAGAATAGTGAGTGCAGAGTAGTGAGTGCAGAGTAGTGAGTGCAGAGTAGTGAGTGCAGAGTAGTGAGTGCAGAGTAGTGAGTGCAGAGATTAGTGAGTGCAGAGTAGTGAGTGCAGAGAGTAGTGAGTGCAGAGAGTAGTGAGTGCAGAGTAGTGAGTGCAGAGTAGTAAGTGCAGAGTAGTGAGTGCAGAGTAGTGAGTGCAGAGTAGTGAGTGCAGAGTAGTGAGTGCAGAGTAGTGAGTGCAGAGAGTAGTGAGTGCAGAGTAGTGAGTGCAGAGTAGTGAGTGCAGAGTAGTGAGTGCAGAGTTGTGAGTGCAGAGTTGTGAGTGCAGAGTAGTGAGTGCAGAGTAGTGAGTGCAGGGTGCAGAGTAGTGAGTGCAGACTGCAGAGTAGTGAGTGCAGAGTAGTGAGTGCAGAGTAGTGAGTGCAGAGTAGTGAGTGCAGAGTGCAGAGTAGTGAGTGCAGAGTGCAGAGTAGTGAGTGCAGAGTGCAGAGAAGTGAGTGCAGAGAAGTGAGTGCAGAGAAGTGAGTGCAGAGTAGTGAGTGCAAAGTAGTGAGTGCAGAGTGCAGAGTAGTGAGTGCAGAGTGCAGAGTAGTGAGTGCAGAGTGCAGAGTAGTGAGTGCAGAGTGCAGAGTAGTGAGTGCAGAGTAGTGAGTGCAGAGTAGTGAGTGCAGAGTAGTGAGTGCAGAGTAGTGAGTGCAGAGTAGTGAGTAGTGAGTGCAGAGTAGTGAGTGCAGAGTAGTGAGTGCAGAGTAGTGAGTGCAGAGTAGTGAGTGCAGAGAGTGCAGAGTAGTGAGTGCAGAGTGCAGAGTAGTGAGTGCAGAGTGCAAAGTAGTAAGTGCAGAGTAGTGAGTGCAGAGTAGTGAGTGCAGAGTAGTGAGTGCAGAGTAGTGAGTGCAGAGTGCAGAGTAGTGAGTGCAGAGTGCAGAGTAGTGAGTAGTGAGTGCAGAGTAGTGAGTAGTGAATTCAGAGTAGTGAGTGCAGAGTGGTGAGTGCAGAGTAGTGAGTGCAGAGTAGTGAGTGCAGAGAGTGCAGAGTAGTGAGTGCAGAGTGCAGAGTAGTGAGTGCAGAGTAGTGAGTGCAGAGAGTGCAGAGTAGTGAGTGCAGAGTGCAGAGTAGTGAGTGCAGAGTAGTGAGTGCAAAGTAGTGAGTGCAGGGTAGTGAGTGCAGGGTAGTGAGTGCAGGGTAGTGAGTGCAGGGTAGTGAGTGCAGAGTAGTGAGTGCAGAGTAGTGAGTGCAGAGTAGTGAGTGCAGAGTAGTGAGTGCAGACTGCAGAGTTGTGAGTGCAGAGTAGTGAGTGCAGAATGCAGAGTGAGTGTGCAGAGCAGTAAGTGCAGGTGCAGAGCGGTGTTTGCTGTTGAGTGCAGAGTGCTGTGGAGTGCAGAGTGCTGTGTATTGGCAATGTAAATGACAATGTCATTTGTTTATGATTTAAAGAAAAAAAAGAAATGTCATGAGCAATACCAATAGCTCTTCCTTTAATGATGCCGAGACCATTGCATTGTAAATGCTTGTTTAGTATATGGTTTGGTCCCCCCCTGGGGCCCACCGTGTATTAGTGCTATTTACTATAGGTTTTTGCTATAGTATTGTGTGCTTTGTTTATATCTCCATGTAGGAGATACTGGAACGTACTAGAGCCCCGGGGACTGCCACCTCAACGGGACATTTCTAATCATTAATGCAGGCGGGCACACAGGCCTGCCCGCAGCCCTGGGGATCGCCCCTCCCCAGGGCAATTCCAATTGTGTGAGGGGACCTCACAGATCCCCCCTGCCCCGGGGACCGCCACCTCCCTGAAGCTAATTAAAATTAAGGGATGAGACCTCGCAGACCAGCCTCTGACCCGGAGACCACCACCTCACCGAAGCACACTGTTTTTAAAATTTTAAGTAATGTGGGGGAGGCAATAGGGCCTTCCCCGCTGTCCCGGGGACCGCCTCCTCCCAGGAGCAAATTTCAACAAAGGAGTGGGGGCGCACTGCCTCCCTCCTAGAGCACTACATGGCCCTGTGGACTGCCACCCCCATGGGCTGGCTCCAGCAATGTCCCGGGGTTGCCCACCCCTGGAACATTGCAGTTTGCTACGGCTTGGTTGGAGAACCTCTCCTGCAATCCACACGATTCCCAAAACCCGGGACTGGTGTTAGAAATTATCTAGCAGGCATGCGACTTTGATCCACCTAAATTCTCAGGAAGTAGAATTTGGGAAAAACACCCGGTATTATTTCTGCATTAAGGTGTTCGTTGTCTCTAATGCCCTACCGTCCTGAACCAGACATTCTAGTCTTTCGTTTTCGCTAATTGTGGGGGGTTCATAAATTTTCAGCTCGGCGCAACCCAAAAAAATGTCAGCCCTGTTTAGGACCATACACAGAACCACACGTATACCAAAATAATAAGTGAAAAAATGTGTGGCGGAGAGGAAGGCACCTCACGGGCGAACACCCACGGGGCAATCTGGTCAGATGTTTACCAGAGACTTGGCCCCTTTCTCATCATAGGCGGCCGTTCCTATTCCAGAATTTTGGTGAATTAGTGAGAGAAGGGAAAGGAAAGAAGGTGCAAATCAAGGAGATTGAGAGCGTGACTCCTTGGACAAACAAAACAGAGTGAACAATAAAATCAACAACCACACCACTCGTACTACTTTTATTTATGAATCGGGTGTGTGAAGTTGAAATAAAAAGGAGGGTAGCTTAAAGTTGCATACCGCTGCCTGTGACCAACATGTTTCACTGCCCAGAAACCTTTATGGCAGATTCATCAGGGTCAATACTCTGTTACTGCACCCCCTTCAAACATCTTTTAGACAGGAAGCCTTATTCAGCTATGCTCCCTCGTACCAGCTGAAAAGGAGGGGTACTCCACCGGACAGTCAGTTGTCACATCAACCGTACAGACGAGGAAAATGGGCGTTGTATCATCCCAGGAGCACCTCTCCTGCCAAGCCATAACACACAGGTGCTCTGCTTTCAACAAGCGAGAGCACAAAATGCTCTCGCTTGTTGAAAGCAGATCAAGTGTCTGTTTCCTTGTCTACTGTGAAGTGAGCAGGGAAACAGACATATTGCTTTGGGATCCAGGGAAATGCATGTCAGCAGTTCCCTGGGTCTCAAAGCAATGCCGACTTTTGCAAGAGGCGGGGAGACGACAGGGACCTCAGGGGCCTTCAGGCTCCCCTTGTGGTCCCCAACGAAGTAGCCTGGCTCCCTTTTGATTTTTTTAAATAAAAAACAATAAAGGCCAGGCCCGAGGGATGGTGTTCCCAGGATTGAAATCGGCCTTGGAGGGGTCTGCGCCCCCACTCCCCTTTTTGAAAATGTATCTATTTTTGTTTAATGGGGTAGGCCTCGAGGGAGGTGGTTCCTGAAAATTGCCCGGGAGGGTGGCCACGTGGCCCCGCTTCTTAAGAAATAAAATTCTAAAAACCCGGAAACTCATTGAAGGCCCTGACCCATTTCATCACTACTCTGCAAACGCGCCTCCTGGAGTTCTCTTGGTTGGAGGATGAAGTCCTTTCACTGTTGAGGGACAGGGGCCAGCAAGACATCCAGTTACCTGCATGTGGTATGTATTACATGTATTCACTGATTCTCTGTTTCTTTAATATTAAGAACCTTTGTGTCTCTGGGTTCTTAGCTTTGGAATTTTGAGCTCTGGTTGATGAGCTGATTGTCAGTTGCTCTCAGCTTGCCTGACCGCCTACTGTATTGCCGTGGGTTCCTCCAGTAAGCCCCACACAGTGGGTTTGCTAAGAGGTGGTCAGAGGCTATCCCCCCTTTCTCCACCACCCTGCAAACGCACCTCTTAGCACACTGCTGGTGGGGGATGAGGCCCCCTTGCCTCCTGAAGGCCTTAGGACTAAAATAGACTTCTTCCTCCAACGACCATGTCATGAGTGATGTAATATGTGAGGTCATAATCCGTGCATTGCGGGGGCACTGATTATAGTTAGAGTTAACTATAACTGCTGAATTTCTCTGGTTTTGTATGAGTGAAACCTGAGCCTAACTATAATGTCCCTGTAACCTTTGTTTTTTTCCGGTGAATATATATATTCAGAACCAGCCAGCAACACCCTCTTGCTCTCCCGCCAAGAAGTTATCTGGCAGGGATACACATCATTTTAGCCACAGTAGCTCCCTCGATGTGGACCTGCTTGGTAAGACATTACTGAGGCATCTCAACAAAGTCACCCCTCATCCCCTAAGTCTGAGAAGCAGCCTGTAATCCACATCTTCACCTTCCAGAGCAGACAAATGCCACAAAGCCTACCCCAGTCTGGCTGGTTGACCCGCAGACTGATCATAGCTTGTAACAGGATTGCCACTCTCACAGACAGGCAATGAGAACAGTGTTGTGAGAACAGTGTTCTGGTGCTGTCCTGATCACATGGAACTGCATGCTGCCCACTCCCCTAAGGCTCCCGCCTTGCATGTTGGATGACCTGCCTGTATGGAGAATCTCCCCAGTTTTCCATGGACAACGGATGAGCTGTCCAAGAGTGCCGAAAAGTCTCCCAGGTCCTCCTCATAAGATGGGGACGGGCAATAACCTACCTGCAAGTACAGGTGAGTTAGCCTTAGCAGCAGTGACTCTGCCTGGTGACCATGACCCCCTGTTGGGAACAGCACTTTCTGGTTGGCTGAGGCAATCCCACAGCCAGGCAGAACCTACCACTCTAGTCAGGGGAGGGTGATGGCACACACTGTATAACCTGCACTCACCCTTGGGTAGCTTGGCCCTGAGCAGTCAAGCTTACCACAGAGGCAATGACTTCACACATGATGTATGTAAATAACCTATATATTCAACACACACAAAATAATCAACACAACATGAACATAATGTATTTCGGGGCATAAATCACATTTGGAATTATTTCTAGCACTACTAGGCCCACTTGTGTTCCAATGTCATCAGTAATATGCACACTTGGGAAATATTCTATTCTACACCCCCCACCCCAAACAATTACAGCAAGTCAACACCACACAGTTAGATGGTGCACCTCAAGTCACAACGATATCAGAAATATGTATATACACCAAATTATACCACTTTTAAGCAGCACTGCATGCCGAGGCTGCACGGTAAAACCAATGTCAAAAGTAATGCTTTCAAACAAGAAATCACGTATATGGCAAACCGTCGGCCAGTGCCGTGAATCAGTGTCGCTGAGAGTAATAGTCAGTCACACCAAAGGGGTCCACAAGGGCCTTTCGGCATCAGCCCAGTTGTGCACAGCACAAGGGGGTCACGCACCCTCCTGACCCGCTTCCACTCGGTCTTGGAAGTGTTTCTCCAGCTTAGTCAATCACTCTCACCCCCCAGGCACTAGCCGGGCAATACTACCTGGCACCATGACGTCGTCTGGGAAGGTCTACAAGGAAGTGCAGCTGGCCAGCTACGCTGAGGGCCAGAAAAGGAACAATCAAGGAATGACGAATGAAGCTGGGGAAGGGGGTCTCTCGGAAGGAGGAGGCACCCTGTCATGCACACGTCGATCAGAGTCGCACCCAGGCAATTTGGGCACAACAGCTCGTGCCAGATGATAGGGGTCGCATCAGACAATCTCGGTCACACGCAACGAAGAGTTAAAATTCCCTACCTCCCTGGAAATGAGGCACAGCATTCAGTGCACACTGATATTAGTCACTCCAGGCATTTCCGGTCACACACATAGGCAGAGCGTGTCCATCACCATTCTCTATCATGGACAAAGAAGTAGTGACCCAGAGTCAAACTTAGGGGTCCCCTGATTCTACCATGCTGTGTAGTGGTATGGCATTTAGTTAGCCTCTGGATACTGAGGTCATGCTGTAGATCATAACATGATCTGAGGATGTGTTCCTTTGGCTACACAGGTTCCAATTACAAATTGGAAGTGTAGTAATTGAGAGGGACTCTGATTCTGTCACAGTCATGCACTTGGCTAACAATACGCCCTTCCAAAGATCCAGGGATCCCATAACTCATACTGGGAGACAGCCTGGTTAACCTGTGACATCCAGCTTTGGATTTTTCATGTTTCCAATTATTGTTGCCACATCACCTTATAAAGTTTGTGAGCTACCAAACTTTTTGTTAACCTGTTCGACGCTGCTGACCGAACCGTTCCGTCACGCCCCTCGGGTGGGCTGTGCTGGTGACAGAACGGTTCCGTCATGGCCCGGCCACCGAGCCTGCGCGGCGCTGATTTCGCGCCTGCACGGCGGGTTTAATTAAGCGGGCGGGCCGTGATGGAACCGTTCCGTCAAAAGCACAGTTCACCCGCGAGCCGTGACGGAACGGTTCTGTCACCAGCGCGGGTGAGCCGCGCACCTGCCCGCGACCGTTAGCGCCCGTTAGCGCTGCGGCGGAATAGCCGCCGCAGCGAAGGAGTTAATTGCATATCCCGACGGGTCACCAGAAGCAGAAATTCTTGACAGCAACCAGTACATTTTGAGATATTGGTCTAGGTATTCCCCTGGTACCCGTGGTACCCGTGGGGAACCCTGAAAATACAGCCAACAATGGCAACATCAAGATTTATGAACATTCCTGTAGTTTGATTAATATTTAATTAACACTGATAGATTGTCTGATGGATCTGGGCGTATTTTCTCAAAATAACGGCATAAGGAGTCAAGAAATTGAGGGAGCTATTTGTTGTGAATCCCCCTGGGCTACGACTTCAGTTTTTAAATATGTCATCATCCTAACAGCACTGTAGTTGATTACTACGATATGGCCTACAAAAGCTGGTCAGTTGGTAAATCTCAGATTCTTGCCGCGCACTAGAACCAAAATGTATTTAACGCAACCAGTAAATTTAGAGATATTTTAGCTTCTAACCTAGAGGCACCCTGAACATCCAGTTACAACTTGCAAACATAAAGATAACTATACTTATCTGTACTTTTCATTTACTGTGATACCGTCTGAGTTGAACTTAGGCTTATTCCTCAAAATACAAAAGGTAATTGGTTCCTTTCTGTGGTTCCTAAATTAAAGCGCAAAGCGCTTTGAGGAATAAGACACCAAAAACATTTCTGATCTCAATGATATGTATCCTGAAATGTTCCACAATTATCTCAAAAAAACATAATTTTCATTAAAATCAAATTTATTAAAAACTTAGTCAGAAACCAGCATGGTATATAATCAACAGTTTTGCATTTAAAAACAATCACAATACATTGACATTGAGCACATATACAAATTCACATAAGTTAAAAGTAGCCACATTGAGATCAGAAATGTTTTTGGTGTCTTATTCCTCAAAGTGCTTTGCGCTTTAATTTAGGAACCACAGAAAGGAACCAATTACCTTTTGTGTTGCTATATTTCCCAGTCCTTTCTGGGTTTGTTAGGGAAAACTCTCTCTTTTGTTGAACTTATTCCTCAAAATAACCTCATATGGAGTAAATAATTTGAGGGTTGTATTTATACTGCATTCCTCGGGGGGACTCCACAGACTACAGTGTGTTCAAATATTTCATCAGTCTGGATTGGAACATTTGCCTGTCTTTTCCTGGGAAAGGTGTTTCGCCGAGGTGAGCTGCAGAACAATATTTTCCCCGCAAATTGTGAAAGAAGATCACTGTCTAAAAAGTTTTATTGAATACAATTTTCAAATTGCTAGTTTTTAAAAGCTCACGTCACCTCTATCCATTACAAACTATTATGTTCTACACGTCATTATTGTGTTAGACCTTAACTGCTCAACAAGTTACCCTGGAGAATCAAATACGTTTTGAAAGCGAAACTTTACACAGAAAGAACAGGACACCCAGCATCATGATAGGGAAGAAACATATGACATCTCCCTTTTGGTAGTGCTACAACTTAAAGGATCTCAGAGGATGAATGCACCCGCACCTGCTGCACAGATCTGTAGGACAAGACTACTGAGAATTAAAGACGAGGAGGGAGCAGACATGAAATTCTTTAACTGGACAATGTCATCAACGTCTACTATCAGTCCTGTTCTTTTTAGATAACAGCATTTGCTCTCTGGACCTCATAGTCTTTTTACTGAGCAATGCAATAATATAAGCCCAGGATCTGTGTTGCTGTTGGACAAAAAGTCAAGCTTGGCGAAAATTCATGGAGGACATGGGGGCAGTTAGTAACTCTGGTCCACATGCAGGGTCTTCTTCAAAGATGGAGTCAAAAGTTTCAACTTTGCTCAACAATACACAGATGTTGGCTTGGACTGTGTAAAGCTCCCTCACGAGGGCTGCCTATATCCAGTGCACAACCATGTGTCACTCTCCTTCGCCAATAGTAGCACAGTACTGGCTGGCCAGTGATAGCATGGTCCTTTCATCTCCTGGGTTTTCACTTCCTACTCCCTACTTATTCTCCCCCTGAACAACTTACCCATGCATCAAGATAAAGAGGCGAGAGATTACCGTCATATTCTAATGGCGTCGCCTTTGCTTGGGCCACATAGGATTTTGAGCAAGAATCCTTAATTGATGACTACCCACACACACCTTCCTTCTTCTAATCAACTTGTCACCAAACATACTCATTATTTTCCCCTGCTACCTTTAGTCCTGCAAACCAGATAACTGTTTATGCCACCAGACTGGCTCTAGACTATTGCCAGTGGCTTCATATAACCTGCGTGTGACAGCGGGTTGCTCCTCAGTTGCTCATGGGTAAAGCCTATAGAGCATTTATCTTTCCTCTTTGTAACCAGTAGGTGCCATGCACTGCTCCTCTGCAGCTCCAGAGCGAGGGATGAAGGGATCCCTAGAGAGCCTTTTCCAAACTGACTGTAACTACTGCATGCCGAGGGCTGCTTCTCTTCACTCCCGAGTGAATAGGAGACTGCTGAATGAAGACTCAAGAGACTGATGTAATCAAAGCTTTACTTCTGTCCTTCAAATTCCCTTGCCCCTCATTTTTAGGTTGAGCCTGAGCCAGCGCGCAAGCGCTGCTCTGGTGATCTGTTGTAGTCCAGTATGGAAGAGAAGCCCCGCCCACTCCTTGGCCCATATCTTCATTTGTAGCTTCCCATGGCTAATGGCCCCTGACCTTGCCCTGGTGCTGGGACACATGCTCATGCCCAAAGACCCTAGTATCATACTTTCCTGGCCCAATCCAGAGCTATTAGGATGACTTGGGTCTAGTGGTATTTGGTCTTTATCATAGTTCAGGGCAGGAGGGAAGGCGTAGAGGAGTCTCATGTTTAATTCCCGATTGAATGTATCTCCTAACAAGATTCAATGCGCAAAAGTTCTGTACATTTTTGGAAGATACCCTACTCCACCTTGGATGTAGACCTCACTCGTGATCTACCAGAGTCGATCGTACAATGCATACATGGGCTCCCATTGACGGAATGGGTAGGTTGCGGACCAGTGCGCCCCCTACAGTGGGTATGCGTTGGTGCCATCCGCACCGTACCTGCCTGTGTTAGGGAGACCCATGGGTCTCCGCCTGTGTCCGAGTCGTAAGGCTGCGGGTAAAAGGAGGTCCGATGCGAACCCCAAAGCCCATCTCCGGGAGCTATTGCGAGCTGGAAGTTCCGACTCGATCCGGCTGTCCAAATCGAGCATCGTACTGGCTCGGTAGGAATACGCCTCCATTGCGCGCCACGGTTAGCTTACGGCTGAGACGTATGGAGCGGTTCGGACAGAGATTTCGCGCTTGTTCGAATCATACTTCGACGTCCGGACCTGTGTACGAACTGGACGGAAATTCAGCCTCCGAATCCGATCCGCTAATGCCGAGCCCGATTCGGTGCCCTTTTTACCGAGATCGGAATCGGCCCCTAAATGTGTTTTAAAAAAACTGCTGTTCACCCTCTGTTTGCTGGCTCTGTGCTGCCACTGAGCCATTAAAGGGAGGGCGAGCAACTTGCAGGCAGCAGAGGTGATACATTTCTCTGTCGCCTGCCTTTGAAAATTAGCCTGCAAGCTGCCTCACACCTTTGCATGCCCCCTGCCCCTCCAGGCAGGGCCAGACTGGCCATAGCGGGCACTGGGCAATCCCCCGGTGCACCGCACGGGTGGGGGCGGTTTTGGGCCCCTGGGGGCCGTTTTTGTTACAGGGCCGTTTTAGCAGCATAGCTGCAAAATCGGCCCTGTACCAAAATCGGCCAAAAACCGGCCCAGGCAAACATCTCGGCGGCACCTCCAACCCCCCCCCCCCCCCCCCCCCCCCCCCCACCGAGTGGGGAAGGGGGGGCTGCCCAAGCACTTTGCCAGGGCCAGTTGTGGTTCCCAGTCTGGCCCTGCCTCCAGGCCATTTGAAAGCACAAGTCTGCAGTATTTTTGTGGTGTGCACATATTTTGGCCACCACAAATATAAGGCAAATTTTGGGGATTTGGGCTGCAAATGTTGCTTTTTTTTGGCTGCGAAATTTGCCATTCAAAGCCGCAAAATTCTAGGGGGTGTGGCTTGATATTGGCAAAGAGGCATTTACCAGTGTCATGCCTTGTGCACGTGCCTTAAAGGCATGGCTAAATGACATGTAAAGGTGGGCTAGTGTTTAAGTAATTGCAAAGGTTTACACATATAAAAAGAAGGAGAAGGTGATTACGCACACCGCATGTGATCAACTACTGATTAAACTAGAAGGAATATCAGATTAATAAGCCATGGCTGGTCCAACTTTAACAGGACCCTAGAAACATGTTTCGAATATTAATTAAATGAACTGTAAAAAGCACCCCAAAATGGATGCACTCTAATAGTTACAAAAATGTTGATGGGAGTTGATACCCAAATTAAGCCTTGGGTAAATGACAAAAACATATCTGGAATGGACAGAATAACATGTGCGAGTGCCATGTTAATAGTATGTAATTGGGTCTTTAAAAGTTATGATTGTGAAAATTAGGTAATGTTAGAGAATTTGACAATATATGTCTAGTGTAGGCACTGTCTACCCACCATTCCCTGAGATAATATCGAGTTCAGGTTTTTTTGGTTTGTTTTTACAAACTAACAGCTTTTAGATTGATTTTATATAGTCCATGATAAAAATGGGGACAGAGGAATAAGTTCAAAAGGTGGTTATGCAGATGTCTTGTGATAGAAAGGTGATTTTGCTCTATACTCTTGCATGTGTTTCATGTCATCAACAGGTTTGAAATAAAATGAAGACTGTAAAATGATCACCATCTGCAAAAATGTTTAATAGATCGGTCTGGCACTGAACCTTTAAAAAGCTGTACGTTTGGTCAAGGGGAGGAGCTACGCAACGATCCAAGATGGCCGCGTAAGCTCCCGGCTCCGTCGACCTCTGCCGGCGGTCCGTATATTTTGCTCTTCAAAAATATTTCATGTCAGTTGACCTCTCAGAAACAAATATAGTTATCTCTGAGAGTTGTGATTTTTTTAGGGTGAACCCTTGGTAAAAACAGCATTGTATACATATCTGTGTGTTTGATTGAAAGAGAGAGGCAGGTTTAGTGATCACAGACCAATTTAAAACCAGAAGCTGTCTCTTCTCTTTCTTCAGCTAGTGATGTATCCAGTCCTTCCTTTACACTTGTTTTTTAAATTATTTGTGCTGAGCTTTTTAAATCTGATAGGTATGGCAATGAGGGCTTCTTGGGGAAGCTTGCATCCTGGTTAGACTTGGCACAGTGTAATTTATTTTGTTGCCTATTTAGTCTGCCTGAATTAACCATGGGCAAGTAAGAGCTAGATGTTGTTGCCTTTTGTTATCTTATGAATTTTCCCCACAGTATTGATGTCCCCTGCTGCTCAGCCAGTGAGGGAGGTCATTGTCACTGTATTTTTGGAATATTGATAACGTTTGTGCTCGCATGAGTGGACATATGGTATGAGAAGAGCTTAGCAGCAGGATGCTGCTCCTGGTGGTACTTTAGCTACAAAGTAGCAAGGGGTCAGTGAAAGAGGAACTCCTGTGTGTGTCTGTCATACAATGATTTCGCTGCTCACTCCCTGCAGTATAAATCATTGTATGACAGACACACACAGGAGTTCCTCTTTCACTGACCCCTTGCTACTTTGTAGTTGGTTATTGTATATGTATAAGGGTAGTAGCATTGTTGGTCATAAAATATTCCCTTGGACCCCAAACCCCCTCTTTGTTGTATTGGTACTTTAGCAGTAACCTACAATTCAGCTAATAAGAACAATAGTTATTTACCTGTAATCTGTGGTTCTCCAGTATTGGTGTCTTTCATGGATTCCCATGCCTGAATCATTCCCCGTCGTTGGAGTGGGTGTCCCACAGTACATAAAAAAGCAATAATATGCACCTAATAACCAGAAAACCTTGGTAATAAACAACCAGGAAGTAAAGTAGCCCTAGGCTACAAGAGAAAAACTTCCACAATCATGACTATCATAGTCATTTTATATAGTCTCAACTGCAGCCAATCAGGCGACAGCACCCACCAGAATGTTCTCCCCAGAGGCTCAGGCTCTCAGATTTTCTCGCACAGGAGTGAAACAAAACATTATAGCCTAAACAGCCTCTGAGGAGAGGTGGGCGGGTTGCATGTGAATCTATGAAAGACACCAATACTGGAGAACCGCAGATTACAGGTAAGTAACTATTGTTCTTCTCCAGTATTGGGGTGTCTTTCATAGGTTCACATGCCTGAATCAGAGTACATAGCAGTACATAACATAATGCTCGTTAGTTGCTCCTTGTATCACAGTATATATATATATATATATATATATATATATATATATATATATATATATATATATATATATATATATATATATATATATTAGTTCAACAGAAAACTCCTTCTGGACCCCAGGTGACCCGTGGAAGGTGGCGTACGTGTCGGCGGAGTGAAGCCGACTCGAGTCAATTTCCAAGAAGCACACAGTCAATGTAGTACGCTCTCAGGGCAAAAACAGGCAAACACCGAAGATATCTTTAGTGCTGTTTATTCCACAACGCGTTTCGCCGTGAAGACGGCTTGATCACGTGGAAAACAAATTGCAAAGCCATTGGTTATATCTATTGACATCATAGACATAGAAATGAGACTGAACATAATTACGTGTTTTGATTTGGACTCTAAATGCATTATACGTACTAAATCCAACATGTAAACCTTCAAATCGAATTTTGCCACGTAGTATGGACCAACCCCAAAATTATAAGAAACAAATTGTGCCAAGAAAAAATTCATTATTTGCTTCAACAACACAATGGTAAACACAATTGTAAACAAGTTGTCACTGTGTGGATTAACCCGTGGACGTGCCACAGAGTTCTAATGTGCTGGAAACATGGCGTTTCTAATTAGGGGAGCGTGGCAAATCTGCTAAGTGAAATAACACCAAAGACAGAGTTACGAAGTCAGAAAGTGGTAGTGACATCGGAATAACCTCCTAAGGCTATGGAGTCAAGGGTTGGACCTAGATCACGTCTGTATCGCGTCATCAAAGTACATTGGGTATTCGCAAGTGCTCAAATAAAGTGTAGATTTCTACCATACAGTCTTTGCAAACCATGCAGTGCCTTTGTGCTCAAACGAGGTGGAGAAGGGGAGTGGTCCCGTGAGGTGAAGTGCCAGTGGAGTGGGCCCCTTCTCGCGTGTTCCTAAAAGAACGAAACAAACATGTATATTAATACAGATTTAAAATCAGATGAAAATACATTTCCTATACCTATGTAATTATACATAGGACTGAACACAAGCATAAGGTATGGAGGAAGAGTAAGTTAATTCTCAGCATGAAAGACAAACATAAACATAAACTGACATCAGCTGTGGTAAATTACGAATCTTTGAGGTGTACTGCTAATTCCTCATCCTGGTTGAGGCCTCCCGGATCCTTGCACTGGAAGTCTATGATTAGTTTCGACTCCCTCTGTCTTAATTTGAGAACCCTGTTACCCCCTCTAGGATTTTTGGGTACCTGTTCTAAAATTGTGTAGCTAAGGTACTTGGTATTGGAAAAGTGTTGTTCCTTAAAGTGCCTAGCCACAGGATATTTGGGATCAAAATTTGTAATCGCTCTGGTGTGTTCCAGGATCCGCTTCTTTGCCATGCATGTGGTGCTGCCTATGTACCATTTGCCACACGGGCACACTATAGCATAAACAACAAAGGTAGAGCTACATGTGAGGAAGGACTTGATTTTCTTATTTATGCCATTATAGGTGACTTCCTTGCATGATTTGCTGTTGGCACAGGCCTTACAGTGGCCACATGGAAAAAAGCCATCTAGACCTTGTACATTGGCAGGGGGGTATGAGGTGATATCACTATGAACTAGCAAGTCCCTGATGCTCTTCCCCCGTCTGTATGTTATGCTGGGTCTTTTGGGTAGTTCTTTGCCAATGATATTGTCTGCTTTGAGTATATCCCAATTCTTGGTTATAACCTTTTTGATGGCTTGGGAGTCACTGCTATACGTGAGGATGAGTCTCGGGCCACCTCCATCTTCCATATTGGTATTGGGTTTGTCACAGATGGTGTCAGATCTTTTTATGGCATTGGCTCTTTCCCTCGCTCTTTTGACCACCCAATTGGGATAACCTCTGGCTTTGAACCTGTCGCATATGATCTCACTCTCTGCTTTGTAAGCTTGGTCATTGTTACAGTTGCGCTTGGCCCGCAATAGCTCACCAAATGGAATACTCCATTTTAAGCTCTCGGGGTGACTGCTTAGGGCATGCAAGATGCTGTTTCCAGCAGTGGCCTTGCGAAAAAGTTTGGTCTGTACAGACTCATTGACAATCTCAATCTTGACATCGAGGTACTCAATGTCAGTTTTGCTCTTAGTGCCGCTGAGAACTATGCCACGCATGTTACAATTAAGTTTATCAATGAAATCATCAGCTTCCTTCATTGTTCCTTTCCAGACAATGAAGAGATCGTCTATGTACCTCAACCACATAGATACCTTTGTAAAATCTTGTTGGAAGATGGGGTCAGAGCGTATGTCTTTTTCCCACTTACCAAGGAACAGATTGGCAAAGCTCGGTGAAAAGCATGAGCCCATAGCTGAGCCACTGACCTGTTTGAATAGTTCACCATTGAACAAAAAGATGTTGTTTTTTAGACAGTACTTAATCATTTCTATAAGCATGATAGTGTGTTCCCTGTATTTCATGGATCTTCCCTTAAGGAAGAACTCACATGCTTCCACTCCCTGGTCATGATCAATTATGGTGTACAAGCTTTGGACATCTAGGGTTATCAAGATATAATCTTTTTCCCATATTAGATTCTCTATCTTTTTCAAAAAATCTTTTGTGTCCTTAACATAGCTCTCAAGTTCCATTACAAACTCCCTCAAAAATGCATCAATATATTTGGAGATTCTCTCCGATACACTCCCTCGTGATGACACTATGGGTCTCCCTGGGGGTTTAGTGGCGTTCTTGTGTATCTTGGGCAGTAGATACAGTACTGGGAGAACAGGATAATCACATTTTAAATAATTATATTCATCCCAAGATAGAATGCCTCTCTCCTTCCATTCAAAAAGGAAATCCCACACACAATTTACACTTTCATGATAACATTTCCAATCAATGGGTTCATAGAAATTGTTGTCATTCAATTGTCTGTTAGCCTCTGAAATGTATATGTCTCTGTCCAGCAGGACAATATTACCTCCTTTGTCCGCAGGGCGTATGACTATTGTCTCATCAGCCATAAGGGTTTTTATGGCTTGTCTTTGTTTGTAACTCATGTTCGGTTGTTCCCTCAGTTTGTACTTGTGATGTTTCTGTCTAAACTCATTGAGGCTTTTGTTCACACACTCGTGAAAAGTATCTATATTATCGTGTGGTAAGGTGGGAAGAAAGTTAGACTTATTTTTGAATGCAGTGTTGGCTGTGATGTTAGTGCAAATACCTAGCTCTGAAAGTAATTGTGTGGTACTGCAAGCCTCTTCCTCCTGCACTTCATTGATGCCTAGATCCATAACAATATTTAAGGTCTCACTGTCTCCAATGTCAAAATTGTACATGTCATTACTTTCAGGATCTTTCACGAAGGGCCCCTGATCACCTTTCAGTTTGTACCATTTATTCAGTTTAAGTTTTCTTGTGAATTTAAATAAGTCTTTGATGACGCGATACAGACGTGATCTAGGTCCAACCCTTGACTCCATAGCCTTAGGAGGTTATTCCGATGTCACTACCACTTTCTGACTTCGTAACTCTGTCTTTGGTGTTATTTCACTTAGCAGATTTGCCACGCTCCCCTAATTAGAAACGCCATGTTTCCAGCACATTAGAACTCTGTGGCACGTCCACGGGTTAATCCACACAGTGACAACTTGTTTACAATTGTGTTTACCATTGTGTTGTTGAAGCAAATAATGAATTTTTTCTTGGCACAATTTGTTTCTTATAATTTTGGGGTTGGTCCATACTACGTGGCAAAATTCGATTTGAAGGTTTACATGTTGGATTTAGTACGTATAATGCATTTAGAGTCCAAATCAAAACACGTAATTATGTTCAGTCTCATTTCTATGTCTATGATGTCAATAGATATAACCAATGGCTTTGCAATTTGTTTTCCACGTGATCAAGCCGTCTTCACGGCGAAACGCGTTGTGGAATAAACAGCACTAAAGATATCTTCGGTGTTTGCCTGTTTTTGCCCTGAGAGCGTACTACATTGACTGTGTGCTTCTTGGAAATATATATATATATATATATATATATATATATATATATAGCGTGATTATTATTATTATTATTATTATATTTCTTATATAGCGCCAGAATCGACCCCGAAGGGGTATCTCCGCGCTTGCCTTGGGAACCCGTCCTGGTTTTTCCCTGTGAGATAGCCCCTACAGGGCATCCCCAAGGGGGGGCCGTTGTGGAGATTAAGCAAGCTTAATGCCCAGAGTTGCAGAGTGTGAACCCACGAAGCGAGAATTATCGAGTACATGGACATTTTGAGCTCAAGACCCTGCCGCGTCGGGAATTGAACCCTGGTCCCGGGACTGACCTCTGCTTCAGGGTCTGCCTGCTCTAACCAGTGAGCCACACTTCTCCCTATATAGAGCTATAAAAGAAGCCTTTTCTTTGTAGCCAATGGAGAATTCTTACGATTCAGGCGAAATTGCTCGGACGAACAAGAAACTTGGGAGATCGTCTAGTCAATAGCCATTTCAGAGAAACACAGAAAATTGATTGGCTACAAAGAAAAGGCTTCTTTCCATGCAGACACTGCAAAGTATGCAAGATTGCAAAACCAACAAAAGAAATAGAAATTCGAAAATGAACGAAATGGACAATACCCCAACATCTAACGTGCAAAAGCACATATGTGGTGTATCTAATTGAATGCCCCCTGCAACAAGAAATATATAGGGAGCACGACCTTCGAGGCAAAGAAGAGGATATTAGAACACACAAGGGCAACAACGAATAAAGATCGTTCATATGCAGTGGCGAAACACATGGCACAAGCACATCAAAGCAATTGGGAATCACTCAATTTCTGTGCCTTAGAACAAGTCCCACTAACGGAGCGAGGTGGTGACCGCCTGAAAAACCTGAGACGTAAGGAGTCCAAACATGTCATCAATTTCAGGACCCTAGAACCTAGAGGTTTGAACTTAACCGAAGAACTTTATGTACACCTCTAACTTTCTTGGCAAACAAGATGCAGAAATGGGCCCTTGAACTCAGCAAGGAGAAATAGCCCACTAGAGGGAAATCCATACAAAACGCAACCACAGCTAAAGACTGTGCGATCGGTATGCTGATTCGAAATCCTAAATTGGGACACAGCAACAAGTGACACGATACAACTCATCCAATGGGCTCATTGGAGAGATAAAACAAACTCACCAGAGAGTTAATTAATTTGTCTGCACACGAACATATGCACTCCCCCCTCCCTTTTTATTTCTGTTAAAAAGTGTATAAGGACACAGAATGGAGCAAACTGGTGACGAAAATGTAGTGGAGACTACATTACCCAGCATGCATCCATTAATTTCACAGGAAGTCACATGACTCTGTGTTTAAAAGGAGGACTTAGAGACCTGCTCAACATCCCGTGAGCAAGCTTTGTAAGAAGCGAAACGCGTTGGGTACTGGTTGCTGAAATAAACCGCTGTAACTAAAAACTGTGACGAGAGAGTGCGTTTTCATTTCCCTGCTGGGAACCCAGAGTGATATATATATATATATATATATATATACATATATATATATATATATATATATATATATATATATATATATATATATATATATATATTTCGTGAAGTCCAATGCGAGCGCAGCAGAAAAGCGCAACCACGCCACGCCACGCCACACAGAAAGATCGAGTAAAGCCACAGACTCCGTGCTCCGTTGTTAGTGCATTTATTCGTGAAGAATAAACAGCCCACCAGTCGCCATGACGCGTTTCGCCTCAGCCGAGGCTTGATCACATGTCATGAGAAGGAGGAAAAAGGTACTATTTGAATAGCATTTTGGTCACATGACTGATAGTACTTCCTGTCAACATTAAAGGGGTATACATCATAAAATAATGTTGGGCGCAGTGCCCTTGTTGATCTCCCAATAACCAAATATGCCAGTATATTGAATGTATATCAGTACTATACAAACAACCAGTCAGTTAACATGATAAAATTCACATTTCTATATCCTGAGGCAAATATATGACATATTTCATTATTTACAAGCAAGATTTGCTAAAATAATGTCGATTATACAAAAATATATCTATATATATATATACAAGGCTATGTGTATAAAAATAGAGAAAGTATATAATATTACTAATTTCATATATATACAACATGTGCAAACTGCGCATAAATATTTACACCAATCCAACTTGTAAACGCTCATTTTTAGCATTGCCTCATAAGATATATGGCTATTTCATCACTGTTTAAAAGAACTACTGACTGATAAAGGTTATAATAAACCACAAATTTCAGTTACTGGCATAGTATCGAAAATTGTACCCCAGTGGGTAAGGAATGCACATGTTATCAGTCCATTATCACAAAGAAAAGTCTATTTGCTCTATACCTCTCAGCGGGTTGCTAAGTCAAAAAGGGAAATATAAAGTGCTCGTGCGAAAAATTATACTGAAAACTCTAAATGATATTTTGTCTATTTGAAATCTGTAGGCTGCTGAAACACTACTTGTGTAATTAGATCGTTTCATCAATTTATTTATTTATTTATGGGCTTGTAGCGCGCCGGCATCACACCCGGAGGTGTATCTCCGCGCGGGGCTGTGAGGTAAACAGGTCGAGCAAAGCACCTCCTAGAATAGTACTGTCTTTAGGTGTTTCCTGAAAGCTGAGTGACTCGAGCATTCTCTAAGGGAGAGGGGGAGGTTGTTCCAAAGACGTGGGCCCATGATGGAGAGGGCACGGCCTCCCTGTCTGGTCTTGTTTTGTCTGGGAACCTGAAGTAACAGTTGGTTACTGGACCTAAGATTGCGGGAAGGACGATGGTACACAAATTTATCTGCCAAGTAGTGGGGTCCCAGATTGTGTAGACTCTTGTGTATCACACAGCAGATCTTAAATTCCACCCGTTTCCGGATGGGAAGCCAGTGAAGGGCCTTAAGGAGGGGGAGGGACGGTGTTCTAGGGGGGGTGTTAGTTACCAACCGTGCCGCGGTGTTCTGCACCACCTGCAGTTTATTGAGCACTCCTTCATTGGCTGCTAAGAATAGGCCATTGCAATAGTCCAGGCGACTCAGAACGAGGGCCTGGACCAGGGTCTTCCGTGTATTATCTGGTAGAAGGGGGAACACTTTCCGAAGGAGGCTGATAATGTGGAAGCAGGACCCTGCCGTGGTGCTGGCATGATGGGAAAGGGTAAGGTCATGATCTATACGAACCCCCAGGTTTTTTACTACCTGGTTCGGGAGCGGGGCCCGACCCAGGCTGGAGGGCCACCAGTCAGGGGTCCACAGGATTCTTGCCTCTCCGAATAGCATGACCTCAGACTTTCCCACATTGCACTGGAGAAAGTTCTTGGCCATCCAGCTGGCGATTGCAGTCATGCCGTTGGAGAACGATTGTCTTATCTCCGGGGTAAAGGTCTTAAAAGTGAACAGCAGCTGCGTATCGTCAGCGTAGGAGATAGGTATAAACCCGAAGGACATCGTCATGTTGGCCAAAGAGGAGACATATACGTTAAACAACGTAGGGCTAAGACAGGAGCCCTGCGGGACTCCTCTGATGATACTGGCAGAAGTGGAGCTAAAAGAGCCCATATTCACCTTCTGAGTACGTTCTGAGAGAAAGCTGGTGAACCACGCCAAGGCAGAACTGTCAATGCCTATCTCCTTTAATCTGGTGAGGAGAATGGCGTGGGATATGGTGTCGAATGCTGCGGATAAGTCCAACAGCACCAACACCACAGACAGCCCTCTGTCCAGGGACAGGCGTATGGCATCCGTAACGGAGAGAAGGGCAGTCTCGGTACTGTGCCTAGGCCTGAACCCGGACTGAGAATGGTCTAGACTGCCGGTCTGCTCAATGAAGCTGGAGAGGTGGTGATTAACGTGCTTCTCCGTTAATTTGCCGATGAACGGCAGAAGGGAGATTGGCCTCAGATTGGTCATGTCCGACCAAGGGATGGTGGTGTTTTTCCTGATAGGCTTGACCATGGCCTCCTTCCACTCCCGGGGGACCAATCCCTCCGACAGGGAGCGGTTGATCACCGTCAGAATGGAGGGGCTGAGGACACTCCCAATAAGGTGCATGACACGGGCAGGTACAGGATCCGCTGGGCTACCTGATTTAATAGTCCCAATCAGGGAGTTGACTTGGTCCAAGGTTATCTCGGGGATGAAAGATAGCGTAGCTGGAGCAACGCAGGCTATTCCAGATTGGAGACTGGAAGAGGAGTCATATTCATCCGCGGATAGGCTTGATTGGGAAATATTCCGATAAATGGCATCAATTTTATCTGAAAAAAACCCAGCAGTGTCATCGCACAGTTTTTGGGTCAGCACTTCTGGGCTGTCGCAAGCGACGGGCTTGGTGAATGTGCAGAGAACCTGGTACAGCAGTTTGGAGTCGTTGCCAGCCTCAGAGAGTTGGAAGATAATATGGGACTTACGGGCAGCTCTGATGTTTTTATGATAGAGTCTCATTGCTGAGCTATACCTGTCTCTATCGACAGTGCTGCGCGAGAATCTCCAGGATTTCTCCAACTTCCTACAGGCCTTTTTCTCCGCACGCAGTATGTCCGAGTACCATGGTTCCTGCTTGCGGCCCGAACGCCGATTGCAGCGTCTTAAAGGGGCAATAAGGTTGACCGCAGTACTCAAGGCATAGTTGAATTTGGACAGGGCCGAACTGGGGGAGTCTGAGGGAAGAAAGTCAGGAGGGGTAAAAACCGTTCTAAAAGTATCAGCGGACATCTTGTGCCACTGCCTGCGCCATAGCGGAAGGGGGGCCGGGTGGGGACGTTCTTCAGAGAGAGTGGGGAGGGAGAAATTGATTATAAAGTGGTCGGTCCATTCCACCTGTGTTGGAGGGTAACAGGTCAGGGAATGAGAGTTGGATAAAATTATATCGAGGGTATGACCAGCCTGATGAGTCGGACCCTGGTTGCACTGTTTAAAGCCTAGGGCCGATAAGTCAGCCAATAGGTTGCGTGCATCAGCATTGTCAGATAGTTCGCTGTGGACATTGAAGTCCCCAAGGAGTACAAAATTAATCCCTGAGCTGATATGGGGAGCTAGTGTCTCCAAAAGGATGGTCGAGGCCTCGGTATAGGGGCCCGGGGGGCGGTATACCAGTGCTCCCTTCCAGCAGGCTAGAGACGGGGAACCAATCCTGAAAACCAGAATCTCAATGTCGCTAGTCCAACATTGGTCAAGAAGAGTGACCGTAAAAGAGTCTTTATAGACTACAGCGACCCCGCCGCTGGTTTTAACAGGTCGGTCTAGCCTGAGAATCTTATACCCCGAAGGGACCCCCAAGGTAATAGCAGGGACCAGGTGGGGTTTAAGCCAGGTCTCAGTACAGAAGCAGTAGTCAGGGCGGGTTGAGTGTATTAAGTCCCAGACCTCCGAGTGATGCTTCGGGAGAGATCTTACGTTACAGAGTATGCTGTTGCCCCTGGGGGGCATGGGGCTAGGGTCATCAGGGGTCGGAGTGCCTACCAGGGGGGGACAAGGATATGACTGATAGTGACAATGCCTGCAGGAAAACGGGCCCCCGGGACATGGGCCGGCATCCTGTGCGCAGCCTTTTGGCGGCGGGTGCCACAGATTACGTAAGTCCCAGGAAGAGTACCTTAATCTATCCACTACACTGCAGGTGGAGGCAACAGAAATAGGGTTCATGGCCCCTGGCCCCGTTCGGTCACGGACGGGCTCCTCTCTGGCTCGTCTCAGGCGCGACTAAGGCGCCCCCTGCGCGCAACCGCTGCGCGCTTGGGCGACGAGAGGGCTTAAATGCCCTGCCTGAAGTGATCTGCTAGAGCGCTAACAGCGCGATAGTGTGGGTGGGGTCACTGGCTCTTCCTGTCCCGCCCTCCGCTCAATCGGCACTGGTTGCCGTGTCGGACCGGGGCGTGGCAGGGGAAGAATCGAGCACAGGCCCAGGAAGTCAGCGCAATTTTAGTAGTGAGTGTCCAATAATTTTAAAATGTAGTAATCACAAGTTAAAATACAGAGTAAAATACAACTAAGCAGGAGCACACAAACAGGTACCGGCTAGTAGGGAGCGCGGAGCGCTGTCACAATCACAGCAGATAGCACAAGCGGGTGGGGGAGACTCTGCCACCGTCCTCCCTTCCGCAAGCTACCGCAGCTCCTCGCCGCCTTAAATGCCCTGCCTGAAGTGATCTGCTAGAGCGCTAACAGCACGATAGTGTGGGTGGGGTCACTGGCTCTTCCTGTCCCGCCCTCCGCTCAATCGGCACTGGTTGCCGTGTCGGACCGGGGCGTGGCAGGGGAAGAATCGAGCACAGGCCCAGGAAGTCAGCGCAATTTTAGTAGTGAGTGTCCAATAATTTTAAAATGTAGTAATCACAAGTTAAAATACAGAGTAAAATACAACTAAGCAGGAGCACACAAACAGGTACCGGCTAGTAGGGAGCGCGGAGCGCTGTCACAATCACAGCAGATAGCACAAGCGGGTGGGGGAGACTCTGCCACCGTCCTCCCTTCCGCAAGCTGCCGCAGCTCCTCGCCGCCTTAAATGCCCTGCCTGAAGTGATCTGCTAGAGCGCTAACAGCGCGATAGTGTGGGTGGGATCACTGGCTCTTCCTGTCCCGCCCTCCGCTCAATCGGCACTGGTTGCCGTGTCGGACCGGGGCGTGGCAGGGGAAGAATCGAGCACAGGCCCAGGAAGTCAGCGCAATTTTAGTAGTGAGTGTCCAATAATTTTAAAATGTAGTAATCACAAGTTAAAATACAGAGTAAAATACAACTAAGCAGGAGCACACAAACAGGTACCGGCTAGTAGGGAGCGCGGAGCGCTGTCACAATCACAGCAGATAGCACAAGCGGGTGGGGGAGACTCTGCCACCGTCCTCCCTTCCTCCCTTCAATACACTATCCACTCTGAAATGGGAAACTAGGAACCTACTATAGACAAGTATAGAGGTCCTCCGTGCTGTTCAGACCCCCCCGGGTGTTTACTGTTTAGCTCAAGTATATAGCGGGTTTCCAGAAGACGCAATTTGCTGTCTCTGTCACCCCCTCTCCTCAAAGGTAGGACTGAGTCCACCAAATAATACTGTAGCTTTTCGGGGTTGCTGTTATGACATTTCTCGAAATGTCGAGCTACTGGATAAGCCTGATCTCTTCCAGATATAGCCCGCAGATGTTGAAGGATGCGTTTGTGTGCTGGGAGGCGAGTACTGCCCACATATTGGAGGCCACATGGGCACACCAAGATATAGACCACAAACTCAGTTTTACATCCTAACTTCTGTCTGATTTTAATAGGCTTCTCATGGAAAGGGCTCGTGTAATGGGTCTTATTTACGGCGTGCTTGCAGGCTTTACAGATCTGACACTTTTTGAAGCCTGTAATGCGTTCCCACCACTTTTTCGGAACGTCTAAGGTGTTGTTAACAATAGCACTGCCTAAAGAAGGGGATTTTCTAAATGTGTTCTCCGGTTGATTTTTTACTAAGTCACCAATTGTTTGATCTCCCCGTACGAGATTCCAATTTCTGGAGAAAATTTTCCGAATCTCGGCATGCTGTTGGCTGTATGTTACTATAGCCCTACACTGGATTTTTTCTGTTGCTGTCATTTCACTAGTGTTATTCACCTCAGAGCCTTTCTGTAGCAGATGTTCTCTTGCTACTTTTGAGGTCTTTAAGATAGCATCATCTATCATTTTGGCACTGTACCCTCTGTCTAAAAACCGCATTTTGCACTGTAGTTGGGCTGTTCTGCATTCATCATCATTGCTACAGATGCGTTTTATTCTTAGCATCTCCCCGTAGGGGATGCTATGAATAAGATGACGCGGGTGACTGCTGGAGGCATGTAGTACCGTGTTTCCAGCGGTGCTTTTTCTGTGCAGCTTGGTTTCAATTCTTTTATTAGCAATGTATACCTCTACGTCCAGGAAATTAACTGAGACATCACTGATTGTAGAAGTGAATTGGAGATTAAGATCATTCACATTTAGTTTGTTGACAAAATCAGTGGCACTTTCCATGGAACCCCTCCAGATAAAAAACAAATTGTCAATATATCTGAGGTACAGAATAGCATGTTGTTCCATTAGTTGTCTGTGCTGCCCCATCAGGGTTTGCTCCTCCCACAGTCCCATGTGTAGACACGCGAAACTGGGGGAGAAGCAAGACCCCATGGCCACCCCTCTCAGCTGTTGATAGGTTTGGCCCCCGAACATGAAGAAATTCTGTTGCAAACAAATGTTAAGCATCCCCATTAACATCTTATTATGCTGAACATTGTATATGGGGCGTTTGTCCAAAAATAATTGAGTTGCCTTTAAGCCATCTACATGCCTGATAGATGTATAGAGTGAACAGATGTCCAGTGTCATCAATAGGTAGTTCTCATTCCAAACATATTGAGACAGTTTACTCAAAAAATCACTCGTGTCTCTAATATAAGAGTTTAGTCCCTTGACCCATTCTTGAAGAAAGAAATCGATATACCTGGATAGGTTTTCCGTTGCACTATCAATTGCCGATATGATCGGTCTTCCTGGCGGCATAAGAGGGTCCTTATGAATCTTTGGCAGGAGGTAGAATGATGGAATCACCGGGAATTCTTTTTTAAGGAACTTGAATTCTTCCATGGAAATCAAACCACAGCTGCGCCAACCCATCAATTTCGCATTCAAGTCATTCCAAGCCATTTTCACAACTGATAAATTGGTTTTGCGATAGCAGGCAGTATCACTGAGTTGTTTTTCAGCTTCGGCTATGTAATTACATCTAGCCCAAAGGACAATATTGCCCCCCTTGTCTGCTTGTTTCACAACTAGATTTTCATCAGACTTAAGTTTTTTCACCAACAGATTGTAATTTTGATTTTGTCGAGCAATGGCTTGGTTCTTTTTATTTGTACAGATGTAGAGTTTCTTGAGATCCTCCACCATCAGATCTTGGTATGTATCCAAGTTATCGTGTGCTGAGATGGGGTTGAACTTAGATCTCGGCCTGAAAGGTGTAGTCACTTTTCCTCTACCTGTATTTGTAATGGTGTTCGTAGTCAGTGTACCAGAGTTCGGCGCACTCTGTTCCATTTGTAATTCCCAGATTTCATCTAAGGAGGAGGCATCCCCCGCTGTAAGAAGATCGGGACTTGAAATTACAGCAGTTTCATCTTCACTTGATTTTGGTCGTAGGCGGTGATATTTAGTCAATTTGAGCTTTCTCACAAACCTGTATATATCCATACGTGTGCCAGCGTAATCAAAAGTCTGTGGTGCACAGTAGGAAAGCCCAAGGCCAAGTATCTTCGTTTCCTTTGGACTCAGAACAATGTTCGTTAAATTGATATATATATAATAAAGAAGCATAAATAATATCATAAACCCATATAAATACATTAGTGCTTACGTATGCATAATAGATTAGGAGATATAACAGCATGTAAATAAGCGTCTAAAAAGAGCATAGTGGAGGAGGGAGAACAGAGGCTCACCTTATTTAAAAAGATTGCAGAGAACAGCTCGTCCCACTGACGTGTCTGCATCACTTGAAGCGTCCAAACAGTAATGTTTGGTAAAGGTGTGTCTGCTGGACCAGGTTGCCGCTCTGCAGATCTGATGAAGAGGCACACCAGCAAAGAGCGCCGTATATGAGGAGATTGCTCTCGTAGAATGCGCTCTCGGGGTTGTCTACAAAGGCCTTCCCGCCTGCTGATGACACAGACTAATCGCTGCAAACATCCAGCGAGCTATGGTCTGCTTGGATACAGAGTAACCTTGACGTAATCTTCCATATGCTACAAATAGCTGATCTGATTTCGGAATTGTTGCAGTTCGTTGAAGATAGAACTTGAGACACCTCCTGATATCAAGGGAATGTAAGGCTCTTTCAGCAGCTGTTTGAGGATTTGGAAAGAAAGCCTTCAAAATTATCGGTTCATTAAGGTGAAAATCCGTAGGTACCTTAGGCATGAAGCTAGGATTGGTACGAAGCACCACTGAATTGGAAGTGAACTGTAGAAAAGGTGACTTAACCGTGAATGCTTGAATGTCGCTGATGTCAGCGCCAACAGCAGAGATACCTTCCAAGAAAGGAACTTAAGATCCATGTTATGAAAAGGTTCAAAGGGGGCCGCATGAGTTGAGTGAGCACCACATTCAAATGCCAGGATGGAGGTGGACGCCGAATAGGGGGAAACATTCAAAATAGTCCTTTAAAGAATTGCTGAATAACTCTAGTAGAGTAGAGAGAGTTAGAACCATCCTGACGGAGCCTTGAGATAACTCCCAAAAACACCTTCAACGTGGAATGAGATAAACCTGATTTTGCCAATTGAAGAAAGAATGGTAAGATCTGTTCTGGTCTGGCATGAATGGATGCAAATTGGCAGATTGACACCAGGTGCAAAATCTTTTCCATTTGAGTTTGTATGTCTTAATCGTGGCAGGTGCTCTAGCATTGGCTAAAACTTCTTGACAGTCCGCAGGGATATCTAAGTGAGCGAACTCAAGGTGTTCAGAAGCCAAGCATGCTAATCTCAAGGATGCTGGGTCCGGGTGAGAGATCTGACCCTCCTGAATGGACAGAAGGTTCGGTATTGGTGGAAACTGAATGGGATCGCACTCCGAAAGGAGGAGAAGTTCGGTGAACCAGTATTGGCGAGGCCATCTGGGCGCAATGAGAATGAGGCGACAAGGCTGTTTCTTCATCTTGCGGATGACTCTGGGAACCCACTGAATCGGAGGAAAGGTGCAGGCATGTATCTGAGACCTGTTCATTGAAAGCGCATTCCCCCACAAGTCCTTGTGGGGAAGCCAGCTTGCGAAGTGTGGGCATTTGCGGTTCTGGCTTGTTGCAAACAGGTCTAGATCGAGATAGCCCCACTCCCAGAAGACTCAGTCCAACATTGGTTGATGGATCTCTCATTCGTGATTGGATATTGAAGATCTGCTGAGGGAATCCACTAGATCATTGGAGATCCCCGGAACATGGACAGCTGAAATGTTTATCTTGTGACTCATTGCCCAGTCCCAGATCTCCTGGGCTTGTTGAGAGAGCAGGGCCGACTTTGTACCGCCCTGTTTGTTTAAGTAATGCATACTTGTTGTGTTGTCTGTCTGAATTAGTACTGAAGCTCCTTGGATGACTGTTCGAAAGGACTTCAAAGCCAAGAAAATGGCTCACAGCTCCAGGAGGTTGATGTGCCACTTCTTTTGCTGCACATTCCACTTTCCGTTGACCGTCATTCCGTGAAGGTGTGCTCCCAATCCTTCGAGAGAAGCATCCGTAGTGATGGAGAAATTTGGTACTTCCGCCAGGAATGCACATCCTTCCTACAAATTCTTCATCCGAGTCCACCAGAGAAAGGCTTCTCGCATCCGAAGAGTTATGAGAATGATGTATTCGAATGACCCCGAAACCTGCAACAATTGGAGGTTGAGTTCTTCTTGTAAAGGTTTCATTCTGAGACGGCAGTTGGGTATCGGAGGGATGCAGGATGAAATCATCCCCAGGAAAGATTTGAACAGCGGAACTGAAGCATACTCTTTTTCTTGCAATAGGCAAGCTAGCTCACAGATCTTGTGTTGACTCTCTTTTGAGACGAAAGCCTGAGTGAGATGGGTGTCCAGCGTGGCTCCCAAGAAGGACTTTCTTTGCGACGGAATGAGATGAGATTTCTCGAAGTTGCTGGAGCGACCCAGAGACTGAAATAGCGATAGACGTCTTTGAACGTGTGCGCTTGCCTTTGCATAAGAACTCGCCTTGATAAGGCAATCGTCCAAGTATGGGAAGATTTGAATGTCCTCTAAGCGAAGGTGTGCTGCCACCGGAGCTAGAACTTTTGTGAAAACACGGGTGCTGACCGAAGTCCAAAGGGAAGTACTCTGAACTGAAAATCCCTGCCAGCCACTCTGAATTGTAAGAATTTTCTGTGTCTTGGGAGGATTGGCACATGAAAATAAGCGTCCTGAAGGTCGAGGGTGGCCATGTGATCCCCTACCGAAAGAAGCTGGAGAATTTCTTGAAGTGTCAACATCCGGAAGGACAACTTTTTCAGGTATTTGGTGAAGACGCGCAGGTCATGGATGGGGTGCCATTCTCCAGATTTTTTCCGTGTGAGGAAAAATCTTGAGTAAAAACCTGTTCCTCTTTGCAAACGAGGGACCTTTTCGATCGCTCCCTTCCGTATCATCAAATTTATTTGGGTAAACAACTCCTTGATATGAGCTGGAGGTGGGCCCTTGGGAGGAGAGTTTGGAGGGATCTTGATGAATTCCAAATTGTGGCCTCTGGCCACTATATCCAGGACCCACTTGTCTGTAGTAACTGTGGACCAGCTTGAGTAGAATTGGGATATTTTTCCTCCAACCTTTGACTGGGGGGAGGGTAGAGATGGTGGCAGGTGGCATGTCTCATTGCTTTTTGTTGGAATCTCTTCCTCGGTAGGAGGGCTTTCTTCTTGACTGCGCATAGGAGTTACCTTGCTGTTTGTAAGACTGTTGCTTGTAGGGTTGGTATCTCTGATTAGTTTGAGAGGTTTGGTATGACCTCTGCTGATTGTAGCTTCCCCTGTTGGAAAAGGATCCACGCCCTTTAGCACCTCAAAAGGACGACTTACGAAACTGAAGGCTAGCCAAAGATCTTGCCGTCTCCGTGTCCTTCTTGACAGACTGATTTGCATATAGCCAGGTTCTGAGCTGGGATGGGGCAGTGAGATAAATAACGGTGATGGATCAAGCCCTGATCTTTGGACTGGGTAAGAGTGGTCTGTTTAACTCAGTTCATCACCACCCCCTTTTCTAAATCGTTTTTGGCCACTATAGGTGTGGCAGGGTATACTCAGACATGAGTCCCTTTCTCACTGCTCCATCAGGATTCAAGCAAGCCGGGCCGAAGAAGGCTGAAATGCCAGAAACCGGTCCCCGGTAGCTTGTCTCCTTTCTGGTGAAGAATTGGCTTGGTAGTTTAGTCTGCCCTGTTCCCATGATGCACTGGGCCAGGGACAGACTGATTTGCATATAGCCAGGTTCTGAGCTGGGATGGGGCAGTGAGATAAATAACGGTGATGGATCAAGCCCTGATCTTTGGACTGGGTAAGAGTGGTCTGTTTAACTCAGACACTCTGTTCATCACCACCCCCTTTTCTAAATCGTTTTTGGCCACTATAGGTGTGGCAGGGTATACTCAGACATGAGTCCCTTTCTCACTGCTCCATCAGGATTCAAGCAAGCCGGGCCGAAGAAGGCTGAAATGCCAGAAACCAGTCCCCGGTAGCTTGTCTCCTTTCTGGTGAAGAATTGGCTTGGTAGTTTAGTCTGCCCTGTTCCCATGATGCACTGGGCCAGGGACAGACTGATTTGCATATAGCCAGGTTCTGAGCTGGGATGGGGCAGTGAGATAAATAACGGTGATGGATCAAGCCCTGATCTTTGGACTGGGTAAGAGTGGTCTGTTTAACTCAGACACTCTGTTCATCACCACCCCCTTTTCTAAATCGTTTTTGGCCACTATAGGTGTGGCAGGGTATACTCAGACATGAGTCCCTTTCTCACTGCTCCATCAGGATTCAAGCAAGCCGGGCCGAAGAAGGCTGAAATGCCAGAAACCGGTCCCCGGTAGCTTGTCTCCTTTCTGGTGAAGAATTGGCTTGGTAGTTTAGTCTGCCCTGTTCCCATGATGCACTGGGCCAGGGACAGACTGATTTGCATATAGCCAGGTTCTGAGCTGGGATGGGGCAGTGAGATAAATAACGGTGATGGATCAAGCCCTGATCTTTGGACTGGGTAAGAGTGGTCTGTTTAACTCAGACACTCTGTTCATCACCACCCCCTTTTCTAAATCGTTTTTGGCCACTATAGGTGTGGCAGGGTATACTCAGACATGAGTCCCTTTCTCACTGCTCCATCAGGATTCAAGCAAGCCGGGCTGAAGAAGGCTGAAATGCCAGAAACCGGTCCCCGGTAGCTTGTCTCCTTTCTGGTGAAGAATTGGCTTGGTAGTTTAGTCTGCCCTGTTCCCATGATGCACTGGGCCAGGGACAGACTGATTTGCATATAGCCAGGTTCTGAGCTGGGATGGAGCAGTGAGATAAATAACGGTGATGGATCAAGCCCTGATCTTTGGACTGGGTAAGAGTGGTCTGTTTAACTCAGACACTCTGTTCATCACCACCCCCTTTTCTAAATCGTTTTTGGCCACTATAGGTGTGGCAGGGTATACTCAGACATGAGTCCCTTTCTCACTGCTCCATCAGGATTCAAGCAAGCCGGGCCGAAGAAGGCTGAAATGCCAGAAACCGGTCCCCGGTAGCTTGTCTCCTTTCTGGTGAAGAATTGGCTTGGTAGTTTAGTCTGCCCTGTTCCCATGATGCACTGGGCCAGGCACAGACTGATTTGCATATAGCCAGGTTCTGAGCTGGGATGGGGCAGTGAGATAAATAACGGTGATGGATCAAGCCCTGATCTTTGGACTGGGTAAGAGTGGTCTGTTTAACTCAGACACTCTGTTCATCACCACCCCCTTTTCTAAATCGTTTTTGGCCACTATAGGTGTGGCAGGGTATACTCAGACATGAGTCCCTTTCTCACTGCTCCATCAGGATTCAAGCAAGCCGGGCCGAAGAAGGCTGAAATGCCAGAAACCGGTCCCCGGTAGCTTGTCTCCTTTCTGGTGAAGAATTGGCTTGGTAGTTTAGTCTGCCCTGTTCCCATGATGCACTGGGCCAGGGACAGACTGATTTGCATATAGCCAGGTTCTGAGCTGGGATGGGGCAGTGAGATAAATAACGGTGATGGATCAAGCCCTGATCTTTGGACTGGGTAAGAGTGGTCTGTTTAACTCAGACACTCTGTTCATCACCACCCCCTTTTCTAAATCGTTTTTGGCCACTATAGGTGTGGCAGGGTATACTCAGACATGAGTCCCTTTCTCACTGCTCCATCAGGATTCAAGCAAGCCGGGCCGAAGAAGGCTGAAATGCCAGAAACCGGTCCCCGGTAGCTTGTCTCCTTTCTGGTGAAGAATTGGCTTGGTAGTTTAGTCTGCCCTGTTCCCATGATGCACTGGGCCAGGGACAGACTGATTTGCATATAGCCAGGTTCTGAGCTGGGATGGGGCAGTGAGATAAATAACGGTGATGGATCAAGCCCTGATCTTTGGACTGGGTAAGAGTGGTCTGTTTAACTCAGACACTCTGTTCATCACCACCCCCTTTTCTAAATCGTTTTTGGCCACTATAGGTGTGGCAGGATATACTCAGACATGAGTCCCTTTCTCACTGCTCCATCAGGATTCAAGCAAGCCGGGCCGAAGAAGGCTGAAATGCCAGAAACCGGTCCCCGGTAGCTTGTCTCCTTTCTGGTGAAGAATTGGCTTGGTAGTTTAGTCTGCCCTGTTCCCATGATGCACTGGGCCAGGGACAGACTGATTTGCATATAGCCAGGTTCTGAGCTGGGATGGGGCAGTGAGATAAATAACGGTGATGGATCAAGCCCTGATCTTTGGACTGGGTAAGAGTGGTCTGTTTAACTCAGACACTCTGTTCATCACCATCCCCTTTTCTAAATCAAAAAGAAACTCGCCATCAAACGGCATGTCGATTATTTTTGTTTGGACTTCTTGGCGAAAAGATGTGGATTATAGCCATCCTTGCCTTCTTAGCACTGTTGCACTCGCTAGCTGGCTGAATACTGTAGACGCCACATCTACTGCTGCGTCAATCATTTCTGCAGAAGTAACTTCACCTTCTCGAAAAATTTGCCTTGCCTCAGATTTTGCAGGTTCTGGTAGCATTTCAACGTAGGGGGAGATGTCGGACCACATTTGCCAATCATATCTCCCTAAAATCGCTAGCGAGTTTGCGGCATGTACAGTTGTTGCCGCCATAGTAGAGACTTTTTCCCGATGGAATCTGGTCGTCTGCCATCTCTATCTGGTGGAGCAGATATAGGAGTAGAGGTGTTCCTGGCCCGTCTTTGTGCCGCTTGGGCGAGGACCGAATCAGCTTTAGGTTGTCCTATAAGGCATGCAGGAGAGTTGTCCGGTGCATTTTACTTCTTGTCCAACCAGGACAAGACAGCAGGAAGAGAATTGGGTGTTGCCATAATCTTTAATCCTTCCTTCCAGATGAAATGAATGATGGGAATAGTTTTCACTGGAGGAGAGTTAGCCGTAGCTGGAGCACAAGGTGATGGCGTGTGAATTTGGTACTCATCCCACTCCAACAGAACAGATTTGTCATCCACCTCTCCTTCCTCTCTATCTTCATCCGTGGTGTTAGCCTCCTGAGAATGGTGAGATGGTGCTGGAGGAGGTGGTCTTGGAGATCTCAAGGAAGATGCAGAGGCCTAAGGCATGGGCGTTGATGGGAGAGACCCTGCTGACTCAGATGGAGGGAAACGGCGATAGTAGTCATCTAACATGAATTGTAAGTTAGTGAGAAGGGCCAAAGGCATCTGTGCTATTGGGCACCGTGGAAGGAGCTTGAGACACCGGCTCAGAGAACTGTTCTTCGTCCTGATCTTCATCCTGATATTTAATGAGCAATTCTGACGGACTCCTAGCAGTGTGGAATCTGACGTCTACATCTGATTGCTCCTCATCATCATCAGAATCCAGCAATTGGTCAGGTAATTTAAGTGGTGAAAGAGCTTGCAATGATGAGCCACGTCTTTCTAGCAAAGAAGCTGTCCTAGCCGGTGGGGCAAAGGAGGGCGTAGACTGTGTGGAGAACCATACTTGCAGTTCAGTGCAAGATGACAGAAGAGGCGGCGATGGTTTTGCCGTCGACGGTGCCGTCGTCGATGGAGATGGTGCTAGGACAGTGACCGCTGACGAGACATTTAACTTCGTCGACGGTGTAATCTTTGTCGACGATATCTTCAACAACGAGGCATCCTTCGTCAACGAGCCAATTTTCGACGATGTGGCCATCGACGAGGAGGTAGATTTTGTCGACGGTGAGGTCGTCGACATCAAGCCAGTCTTCGTCGACGAGGTAGCCATCGACGGGGTAGTTTTTGTTGACGATGTAGCAGCTTCCGAGGTGGTCTTCGTCGACGGAGCAATCATTGACGGGATCTTTCTTCCCTTCATTGCCGACGAAGGAGCGTCGACGATAGATGGCATTACCTTCGTCGACGAGATGGGTCTAACTGCAACAGAGACCAGCATCGACGGAGAAGAGGCTGACAATATATCATCTTGGGCCTTGGCGACGAGAAGGTGACTGTCGAAGTTGAAGTAGCGTCGACGATGATAATCGTCGATGGAGGAGCCGTCGACGAGGCCTTCAGTGGCGGGGTCTTCTTCTTCTGAGGAAAATCCTTCTCAGGAAGCTTTTTAGACGCCAGAGACTTTCCAGTCTTTTTAGAGGGGGAATAGAGATGAAGATCCAGAAGGTGGAGAAGCCTTTTTTGTAGAAGGCAAGCCAGAACCCTTGGAGGGTTGAACATTCCTCAACACCTTAGCCCCACGAGAAGATAAATCTTCAACAGCCATCCTATCTCTGAGGGTCTTCTGAGGGAAGGTCCTGCAGATCTTACAATCTCTCACCTAATGATCAGGATAAAGGCAGTAGATGCACTTTTTGTGGGGATCTTCTGAAAAACGCCGGAGCTTCCCACAATATTCACAAGGCCTGAAGAGAGATTTTTTAGTAGATGACATCCTAAAAAGAATGAAATCCAGACAAAAAAGTGAAGTGCTGAGCAGAGCTCAGGGAGACTCTCTTCACACGATGTGCGGTAGAAAATCTGAGAGTCTGAGCCTCTTGGTAGAACATTCTGGTGGGTGCTGTCGCCTGATTGGCTGCAATTTGGACTATACATAATGACTATGATAGTCATGAGTGTGGAAGTCTTTACTTCCTGGTTGTTTATTACCAAGGTTTTCTGGTTATTAGGTGCATATTATTGCTTTTTTATGTGCCGTGGGACTCCCACTTCAACTACGGGGAATGATTCAGGCATGTGAATCTTTGAAAGACACCCCAATACTGGAGAAACGTACTTCTTTTATAACCTAATAGTATCCATCCTTGATTGTAATACTGGCGATGAGGGTGGGTTGAAACACCATTTGAGGATCAAGAAACTAAGAAGAAACTAGTGGAAATGCTGTAGAAATTAAGAAGATTAAATGAAAAAGAAGTTTAAGCCTGGCAAGAAGAAAAACATCCTGGTAGCCCCATCAGTGTCTATTACATTTGACAGCCTACAGACAACCCTGGCATGAAAGGCGTTTTGGAACTGTTTAAGTTAGGATTATGAAACTAGTGCTGACAATGTTGGAGTTCACAGCTGGCAACAAGTGGTGAACCAGCAGGGTTGAATTTAAAGGAACTGGCAGCATTAAATTTGGAGTGAATTTGAAGTGAGGTAGACCTGGTGGCGAGAGGGATCAGTCACTTCGATGGCTGAATTGCAGTTTATTCAACCACGGGCAGGTAAGGTGGCGTGACTTTAATCCCGGCATAGGACTAACATTGCCGGCACTTGATTGTAACACTATCTTATGGGGACAAATACATACTAAAAGAGATATAAAAGATACCATGTCTTTAGCCCTGAATACAGCCTTGAAAGAGTTAGAATTGGAGGAACATTTGGAATAAAGGCATATCTTTGGGTGCCTTGAAATACATTTTGAAGAATCCCTAAACCCTTTATTTCAGACCATAACACCTTTAAAGGCAAAAAAATGTATAGTTTAGCAGGGAGATCATATTCTGTCTCTTTTGCACTACCATTTTAATATGTTTTGCGAAAATCCATTAAAATGGATTAAATGTGCACTGTTCAGTCTTAGCAACTCTAATTAATGATTTTATGTAAAGCGGAAATTTGATTAATTTTCTATGCCTTTGTCCAGCTTTGATCAATGAAAGGCAAATCCTAAAACCGTCTTTTTTTAACACTAGAGCACGCGTAATGATGGATATGGGCAATGTTTTAACTGCAGTGATGAACAACTACTGTCTGCAAATATATGAAACTAGTAGAGATTAAGTATATAATGGTAATTCAATCAAATAAGGTGCTATTTGGGTCTTACAAGCCAGCGTCTAACCCTGTGCCAGATATAGCAAAGCCCTGTTGGGTAAAGGAATGTTGATCCCGTCCACATGGTGGCATTTCGTGATCTAGGTTTTAACTATTTGTGGAATTATTTCCCCCATTGTTAATAGTATGAATTGAAAACTGACGGATAGCTTTATACCAATCCACAATAGGATCACGTACAATCCTCCTGCAAATTTTGGTGTCAAGAATTTGAGACGTCTTTGTTGTACATATGGGAAAACAATCATTATGGGACCTGAATTGAAAACATAATCTTTGTAAAATGTCATGGATACAAGCCAAACTGAGGGGCCGATTAGGATGGCGGACGGATTGCCCCCGCTGGGCTGGCAGTGGCCACCGCTGGACCGGCGGGGGCAATCCGTCCGCCATCCTTCCTGAAATGACCCCCCGCCATATTAGGATGGCTGGGGGGTCCACGGCAGACGGGAAGACCCTCCGCCACTTTCGGCGGGCAGTGCTTTTAGCACCGCCCGCAGCAATGTTAAAAATGCGGAATGCACCGGCCACTGTGGCGGGTGCATCCTAATTCGGCGCACGGGACCTCCGCCCTTATGGCGGACGGTCCCTCGCCACGACAGGATGGCGGACGGACAAAGTCCGTCCGCCATCCTAATAGACCCCTGAGTTGGGGTTATTAGCCTTCCCTGTGGAGTAAGCAACTTAACTACAAGCAAGGAGTAATAAGAAAGGTTGCTCACTTAAAGTCCTGGATCTGCATTGTAAGAATCTTAATTTAAATCATACACGTTTGAAAGATTCTGCCTTGTCTCCTTGGAGCTGGGGCACTTTAACATAGATGAGTTGTTCATAGAACTTAGAATGGGTAATAAGTGTCCTTTTTGTTGATCGGTTGAGTAGCACTGTAGCAGTCTATTAACAAACAGGTTTACCCTAATAGCATTTCAAAAACTATATTGCAGCATATTAGATGCAAAGGAGGGTTACAAAATGTAGCCTGGCAGACTTCCATTGTAAACAGAGTCCTAACCCTTTAAGGTTTCCAGGAGATTCCTCTACCCATAATGTACTGGTAGTGTGCCTCACCTAGTCAGTTATTTTTTTATGAAAAAAAATAATAAAAGCTAATTTTCCAATGCCCAAAGGCATAATGCTGGGAAGGTTGGTCGCTCGTTTATCACATCAGTGAAGTTTTCTTCGATGCAAAACCAGGACTACACGTAAGTAACCTTTTTTTCTACATTGTCATTGAAAGTCATAAACATACAAATAAAATAGCAAACTATAAAACAAAACTATTGGCTGTAAGACAGAATAAAAATTAAATAGCATATAATAAATAGGCAATATTTAAAAATAAACACACACCCACACTCACACACACATATGCGTATGCTGCCTAATTCAAAGATGTTGCGCTTGGATGAAGAACCTGGCCCTGAAGTTTTAAAAACAAATTGAGTTTGAGTGGAAGCTTCCTGTGTTGTCTGACGGACATCTGTGGAAGGTCATTTTTTTATTTTTTTTTATTTATTTGAGAAGTTTTTTTAGACCCTGAGGTATCAGAAGGCTTTACATAAGGATTTGCGAGATTACATGGTTACAAACAGTTTCTGAAACAAAGCATTACATAGGAAAAAAAGCAATGCTACATGGGAACAAGGCACAAGACAAATGGGGCATAGTAGGAAGAGGGGTAGGGAAAAAAGGGTTGGAATGTGGTTGAGATTAGGCGGATGGCAAGGGTGAAAGAACTTAAACCAAAAAGTCAGGGTGAGAGTCAACGAACTGGCTGAGAACCAGTAATCAAAACGTCCAGAGTCAGGCTCCCTCTCTGCATCAGAAGTTCTAGGACATGGAAAAACGGGTTGAATTGGGGGGAAGTGAGAAAGGGGGGGTGCAAAAAACGCAGTCTAGGGGCATTCATTGACCAATGAATCCATCAGAGCCAGGAAATCCCTCGAAGCCGCCATGATGTCGGATCAGGTTAGAGACTCAGTAACATCACAGCAAAATGGCGGTGTAAAAAACAAAGCCCAAAACCATGAGCGTTGATTCCACGGAGAGAAGCTGGAGATTACCGAACCTCGGATAATCAATAGGGGGGGGGGAGAAAGAGATTGGATCCTTTCAGTCTCCTTTTGAATTGCTGCTCATCAGTTTGGGGAAAGGATCACTTGTCCTGCATAAACCAAGGTATGCAAGTTGGTAACTGGGTGTCTCCACTCACAATTTCCGGGTGAATCGCGGCAGAGACAGCACATGCTGCAAACGGAGAGGCGAAGGCTGAAGCGAAACCCCCCTCTTCATGTCCCCCTTTCCCCGATGAAGTAAAAACTTAAAAGCGAAGAGGTACGTTACGACCTCCTACCACTTGAAGAATCAGGTCAAATTTTACCTATTCTCTCACTTTTATTCACTATTTCACTCACTGGTCCTGAAGAAAGCCAACTGACCAATCTGTCAACAAGGGCTGAAACATGTCGACCATTTTATCAGACCATTAAAGTGCGCCAGAATCCATAACCGATTCCATAGCAGCACGACCAATTATTTTTAAAGTATAGTTCGAATCCAGACTTAATAAATTACCATTCACTGGCTGTCCGAACTATTTTTAATTCACCACTTCCCTTATCACTAGACCACTTTTCCACGATCACTACTGCCTCAACTAAAGGTAAAACCTCCTGGTGGAGGGTGCACACAAAAATTGACCCAAGGATTATGCACGCACGTGTTAAAAGAAGCGGGGACACATCATATACCGCTACCAAAAGAAAGAGAAAATTAAAAACACGTGTATGAGGGTCATTTTATTGGGAGACACCCAGTTACCAACTTGCATACCTTGGTTTATGCAGGACAAGTGATCCTTTCCCCAAACTGATGAGCAGATTACCGAACCTCAACAGGCCGCCCGGGAGCACAGGTTAAGGGCTGCTGGGGCAGCGAAGTTAACGGACCGTATGCCGCAGGTCAGGGGAAGTCTTTGTTGGTTCCAGAGAACGGGAGGCAGCAGCGTGGACCAGGAGGGCGCGCCTCTCAGGCTTGGAAAGGAATGACCATCTCAGGGGCACTGTACTGCAGTGCCTTGGTTTTCTCCACCGCTACACCCCTAGATTACGCTTCCCAGTCGTCAATTATGGAAGGCGAAGCAGGAGGAATGGCTGTGGGGCAAGAATCGGCAGTCAAACCCGGCAGGCAGGGGGACAGTCAGGAGGGGTGGACCTCAGCCCAGCTCCTTGACCACCATCCACTGGCTTGACCATTCAGAGATGTCAGGTTCAATGTTCCCTCTAAATATTTTTCTCTGTGTGGAGCATTAAAGGGTCTCTGTGTACTGGCTTCCGGTAAAAAAGAGGACAGAATATAAACCCCTATGTCTAGCGTACATGCATGGAACATCACCTGCGTTCCTGAAACAGCACTTCTCATGGTATCATCCATGAGAATGCAACGTTCAGCTCAGAGCAAACTCCTCCAGACACCCACATTTAAGAAAGTTCGCTGGGAGGAAGCAGCTTTATACTGAACACAGTAAAACTGTGGAACACGCTTCCATTGGCTATTAAAAATTACCCAACACTACTTCAGAAAATCACTGAAAACTTGGCTATTCTCAAATCAATTATTACCTCTTCCTTTATAATCCTGGTAGACTCCTCTGTCGAAGCGCCTAGATGCACTTGGGCATTCGAGCGCTATATAAATCTCACAATAAAATCAAATACTGCAGCTAAGTCTTGCAATACACCTTGCTGCACAAGCACAATGCATGAGCTACCAAGATCACAGATTTATTTAAAAATCAAAGCAAATGATGCATTTGATTCAATCTAGTTGGATGCTATGTTATATACAATATTGTGTGGCAGACAAATAGGCTAAGCAAAAACAATGTTTATGATAAATATAATTAAAATAATAAGATGATTGTTGATAAAGCCTTATGTCGCAGATATCCAGTGTCGGCGCTGCTGATAACTGGCTTTACTCATTCACCTAAACTGATATTACTCAATTTAATTACCTCAGAAGATTATAAGGGAGAGTTAGACTTGTTCGGATGCAACCCCATGACCCTAAGGTCACAGTAGATGTCTGCCACTCGTTTTACTAATCAAGCCACGTTCTCAGCATACAACTAACAAGCATTTGCAATGCAATAGGTCTCGCAGTTACACGAGTTTGAGCTATTAACATTGCAAATAAGAATGCCTTTTATTTTTGTTTTCTTATTAAAAACCTAAATAAAGGCTTTGTTATTTACAATGCTAATAGCTTAAACATGCGTAACTACGAGACCTATTGTATTGCAAATGCTTGTTGGAGTGGTTGAAGTTGCAAGACTACAGGCGGTGACTGGGCAAGCCTGGAGTAAGGTCCATACCCTGGAGAGCATGCATGAGTGCAGCGCCGTTCAAAACAAAGGCATGCACCAGCAAATTAAATGTGGGACAGTGGGTGATAACGTTGCTACAGAAACTTGTTCCCCATGTATTTGCTGAATCTGCACGTAATACCGATCAGTGTAGTGCACATTACTTTAATCACTCATAAAACATGTAGTGCAGCGGCTGGCCGTAAAGTGGGGAGGATGTGTTTTTAAAAAGAAAGCACAGCGTCTCGCACTTAAGACTGTGCTAGCGATTAAAAGTTAAGGGTTGCGGTTGCTTAAAGATAAAGCAAGTAATGTCAAACTTTTACCAATCATGAAGCGCAGCGGGAGGCCGTAAAGCAGGGAGGGAGTGTCTTTAAAAGAGAAAGTGTGGTTTCTATCATTGGTCGGCACACTTGAGTCTGGAAAATACAGCGGGTATGTTGGCAAGCCAGATAACTTGTACTGGCTGCAAATAAAACAAAAGAAAACCGTGCAGTCACCATGTTTTGTTAATAACGCACAGCGTGCTGTGCTCACCAGGGCATATTGCGTGCAGGAGTGCCAGTGTAAGGTAATAGGGGCAAGACAAGTAAAACTAGGAGATGTCAAAGAGTAATCAAGGGCAGAAGAAAGTTAAAGTCACTACAGTGGTAATTAAAGGAGCAGGAAGAAATTCTGAGTTAGAAAATGTAGTCATAAAAGGACAGGGATACTGAGAATACAGATAGAAGAGACATAACATGACAGCTACGAACAAAGATTTGGATAGGAAAGCAGATAACAATGAGTAGCCTGAGCTAAAAAAAGAAAGTGAAACAAGAAATTGAAAAAAAAGATTTAAAAATCAAAAAGTGAGAAAAATCAGCCAAAAATAAAAAGAGAAAAAGATGAATCGAGTGAATGCAATGAGGAAAAGAATGTGAATACAGAAGGAAAAAACATTAAAAAAAATAATAAAATTGAAAGGAAACCCCGCAAAAATAAACAAGATCTATACGATACAGGTTAAAACGTGAGTGATGAGATGAACAGGGGTAATGTGCCTATTGCTTACTTTTTTCGTACTGTAATCTGCATGCCACTAGTTCTAGTCCATTTGGAATATTTGAAATATTGTAATTGGTGAATACACTGATTGCAGATAAGTGTACCTACTCCAGCCACACAAGGGGCGCTCAGTATCTTGCCTGGAGCCCTTTGCTTTAAAGTGCGTGAGTTCAAGTGGATGTAAAGTTAATTTTACCTTCCTCTTACATTCGCGGTTCTGTCTTTTCGTGAACTGTAAGGAGGCCTCATCCAAGTGCCTTGTTGCAGCAGACAGGCCAGTAAATCAGGCATACTGTAGCTGCCCAGCTGTGAGATTGAACAAACAGACGAAGTATTTGTGGGGAGACGAGAATAAGTAAATGTAACGCCTAAGTAAAGGTCTCGCCTTCTTGAACAAGTTGTCGCCGAGACAGTGAAATGTGCATGGTGCGCGTTCTGTTCAAACCCAGCGAGCATGGACAGGAGATGTGCGTGTGCAACGCCTGTCAGGGTGCGTGCCATCTCCTGGCTCCATCTGCTTGCAAAAGTGACGACTATAGGTCTCGCCAAGGCGACCAGCGCATGCACTGCATCCCTAGGCGAGACCTAAAAATAAGATCGATGGAAAAATCTTTTTGGGTGGAATAACAAAAAAACGAGTGGCAGGTATTACTATTTTTCTGTAAAGGTTGGTAAAGAAAACAAAAGCAAAAGCTTGTACAAACTATTTCCCTTGGATGCATAAAATTAAATAGCATATTAAATTAAAATAAGTTTAAATACAATTTAGAGCTGTCTAAACTATTCACAAATAATTATGGAAACTAGCAGAGACCAAATTGTCATGCAGTTAGCAACTACATTGAGTTAATACAGGTCAGCCTCGGGCATTTGCAACCATGAACACATGAACGGAGTTCGTGTCTCTGAGAAAGATGGCAATCTTTAAGGGAGGGGAAAGCCCACTTGTAACTGTTTCCAAATTTGAAAGAAAGAATAAAAAAATATACAGGTGGATCCAGCGATTTTCCCAGGATCACACAATTTGGGAAAGCAAGCATTAAATAAAATCCCAAATCTCCATATTCAACGCATGTAAACTTAATCACTGAGAGGAGGGGATCACCCTGGACCTGCCCTTTAGCAATACACCAGAGATACACAAACGAGATTTACACAACTTGCGAACCCTCATATACAAATATATTTAAGATTAAAAAAACTACCAGGTGACAAACTTTCTTTAACTATGCACCCAGGGTCTGGAACAGCTCCCAATACTGTTGCTACCCTCCCGTCCTCCCCTAATTCACACAACCCGTGACGCCAGATGACATCACAAGGTTGCCCATTTCCAACCGATCGTTAGACTCCTATTTACAACTCTGGTCCTAGGTAAAGGGCAAAGGGTGAACTGCAGAAAGTAAACATAGCTTTATGAGCACTTTTTAGGTTGAGCATTCAAGACCTCTTGTATATACTTTAGTATATACTTATTACATACTTATATGTGCCTGTACTTTGTAGATCAGCCCTAGGACTTGTCTGCTTCCACTTAGGGACTTTTTTTCTGTTCAACTGCCTCTATTTAACTGTCTTGATAGAAAATGACCAGCAGAGGTCAATAAAATACCAGAATTGCTTTCTGCTGAGGGACTTTCTTTTTTAAAATGTTTCTGGCAACTGCCTCTATTTAACTTTCTTGATAGAAAACGATCAGCAGAGGTCAGTAAAATACCAGAATCACTTTAGCATTCTCTAGATTCCAGTCCATAGAAATTGTCTTCCAGAGGACCCGTAGACAATAATATTTTTCTCAATTCTTGTATTTTCAGTGATATGACCATCGAAGGCCCTGATCTTATATTAAAAACAGAGCTTTGGAATATACCATTTCCCGCTGAAAGGTAATATTTCTCTCCATGTGTGTTACGCAGTTTGGTGCTTACTTTCCCTGAGCCTGGGTGCTGAAACATCTGTTAAAGAACAGATGTTACAGCACCCAGGCTAATGTGCTGCATATCTAAATACATATAAGGAGATGTATGACGTTAGAACGCATACATTTATAACGCGTACCTTTACAACGTGTTCGTAACAACGAAAGTTGTTACCGCGCATTGCGCTGGGGGGGCGCAAAATTGAACATTTTAATTTACTATTCCAACACCAGTCCCCGTGGATAGTAGGGAAGGTGTTGGGATAGTAAATTAAATCATTTACTATCCTTGAGCGCCCCCCAGTGCAATGCGTGGTAACAACTTTCGTTGTTACGACCGCGTTCTAAAGGTATTCCGTTGTAATGCTTGCGTTCTAAACGCTGCATACCCATATAAGGTCCCAAAGGCGAGACAAATTGCATTGCAAATGCTTGTTCATTTAGAGACTGCACACAGAAGAAAATAAAACACTCATTTGAAAAGCCAATCGAGCCGCTAGTAAATAGAGACGGGTTATTCCCCTGTTCTGTGGAAGCCTCTGCGCTTTTAGGCAGACCCTGCTGGGGGAAGGGGTTGCACGCACAGGCGCACATGCACGCAGCCTACAGGGAAATTAGCTCAGGATCATCTTCCCTGGACATCTCAATTTTTGGATTAATTTTGGAATCAGTGGTGGTGCAGGGAAGGCATATAGAAAATCTTCTGCCAAAGTCATCAAAAGGTCATTATCTTTCAACCGTTGTGCTGATGGCTTGGATGCAAAGGTTCAACATTTGCTGTTTATGCTGGTTCGAAGAGTACTATATAAGGTGTACCCCACTCTTCGAAGATGTTGTAGATAACTTGGGGCTAGCACCCATTCGTGGCTTTCTCCGTAGTGCCTGCTTAGGAAATCTGCTTGAGTGCTCATTTGCTCCAGGAATGAGTCTCCTTGCTAAAGGCCAGTGCCAGACCATTTGCCCTTCCATTGAGAGAGTTCTGAATCTGGTGTCTCCCTGTTAGTTAATTAATCCATATTGTTGTTCAACCATGTAATGATGCGAGGAAAGCTTTGCGAGGAAAGTGAACAGCTCTCTGCTGCAAAAGCGTTATATGGTTTTATCCCTTTGTGTCCATTGATCTTGGATGGTGAGGTGATCCAGGTGAGCACCTCAACCGACAAGAATGGAATGTGTGATCATTGTTTTTTATTCTTTTTTTGAAAAAGAGCTCCCAGTACCAGATAGTTTCTGGCAGGCCATCAACCTAAGGACAGTTTTGCTACTGGTGATAGTGAGGGAGCTTTTGTACATTTAAACTAAAAGGTGCATTAATATTAGTTGCTCTGCACCTTAATGCAATGTGTATATTGACTCAGGGCTATTGCAATTGAAACCAAATCATTACGAGGTTTAAGTGTGTTTTTCTGGCTTAGGCTAACAGGGCCTCAGTCAGGCCTTGACACCATCTTGTTCAAAATGGATCCCATATCATGGTGGTCATTCTTTGTTTATATATCTCACCTGACACTGCACGCAGCAAGATGTGTATTGTTTATTTCTAAATGACAATGTTCTCCAAGAGCCCTCTAGAGTTAATCCTTTTGCTATAATAACCAGGACTTTCCCTCCTGCCTCCTGTATTTAATTAATTCACAATGGTTTTCAGTTGTTTATGTAACTAGTTTGTTCAACTCCGGGTGATATTAGGTCAGAATGGGCGAGTGAAGTTTTATGTAGTAGGTTAGCATTAAGGTGAAAGGGTTATATGAAGGTTTAAATGTAAGAATATGATTTGTTCGAGCAATGGTCATACCATGCTGACTTTGCACTTCCTATACTTATTATGCAAGAGAACGGTATTTGAATCCTTGAATTTGGGAGTGTTTCAGAGATTTTTTCCCTGCCTCCAGAGATACTATCCGATTTCTTACTGATTTGGATGCACACTTGTGACTTAGCATTTCTCTGATTTGGGTCCATTATTATATTATTTTGGATTTGATGGCCCACGTTGTAAATTGCTTCTGTGTAATATAATAGTTTTACTGCTGCGTTTGCAATTTCATTATTTTCGGAACTGTACCTTTTACATTTTGTAATAACCCTTCATGCTTTTCTAATTTCCAATCTCAAACTCTGTTTTTGAGTCAGTCGTTTCATATTCACTGTATTTGTAAGATGCTGTTTTGAATCTTTTCTCTAGGGGCACATTGTCTCATAGATTTTGAGGTTGACACTCTCCCTAATCCACCTAATGTTTGGGCGCCCCACCATAATGCAGCGCTCTTAGGGTCCTGTGAGTCCACAATTGTGTTAGATGAAGTTCTCAGATGTTCTCTTTTTAACACCTATGATCCTCCAGACACTGTTGGAGTGGTCTCATCTGCATTCGGGGCAATGCAGATACAAATTGCCATAGAGCCTGAGAATGATGTTATGCCTCTTGCCATTGGTTTGAGTGTTGAACGTGGGCCGAAATGATAAAACTCTCTGCAGGCACACGCTTCCTTTCCGGTGACTCTCTTTGTTCTTAAGTGGTTCAGTCCTTGCTGGGACCAGGTTTGACTTCTGGTAGTTCATTTGGAGTTATAAGATGTTTAACAGGTTGCAACTTTGTTTGAGGTCTTTCACCTTTTGCTATTCGGTTGCCTTCAGAAGCTAATCGTCCATGTAAGTCTAAATGTATATTCCTTGTCTTCTTAAGAGAACTGCTATTACTGTCATACATTTTGAAAGAGTTTTTGGTGCTGACTTCAGGCCAAATGGGATGATTATGTATGGTGATCTACTATGAACACCTAGGAACTTTGTGTGATATGTATTTATTGAATGTGGAAGTATGCTCCTTGGAGGTCTATAGAACACATCCAAACTTTTCATTTCAGATGGGGAATAATTTGATATAATACCACCATGCCAAATCTTCCATTACTGATAGACTTGTTTAGGAGTTACAGCTCTAGGATTGTCCTGAACTCTGCTTTCAGACTTTCCCTTTTTCACTACAAAGTATACCGAATATATGCAGTGACCTTTAGGTTGTGTGGGCCCACTTCTATTAATTTCTTCAAAAGTAAGGCAGATGTTTCTTTTCATAGCATTTTGAGCTGGTGTTTTGATGCTGGGTTTGCTGCCAGAGATAGTGGAATCACCTTGAAATGAAGAAAGTAACCACAAGCTACAATACTCAGCACCCACTTGTCTTTTTTCTGATGGTAGACTACTGTTCCAGATGGAGAGACAGCACTCTTCCCAACGTAGTGGGTGTAGTATTGCCCCTTTAAGAGTTGCTGTAGTCCTTTAAGAATTGTTATGGTTCTACCTTAGTTCTGTATTCCATATGTGGGAGTTGGCCAGTGTTAGCCTGTCTCCTGCATACTGTGGATGTTCAAGCTGTTTCCCTGTATTAAAGCTTCTCTTCTCCATCACAACCGTCTCCTGGGATTACTACATCATTTTGGCGACGCTGTGGGATATTCTACAGAACTTCTAAATTTTTTTTTTAAAGAAAAGTGTACTTTTGGACGAAGAGAAACTGTTTGAAACAGCGTTCACTTATCAAGGTATTTATTTCATATTGTGTATACTGATTGCACCTGCGCCTGTATTTCCTTTGATTTACGTGCTTTGATTGCGCCAGCGGCAGAAATTTCTTCTTTTCCTGTGTTTTCCTCCATTTACAAGATTTCTACAACTTTATCTTCCTTCGTGTCAAGCCCACTTTCCTGTTGAGCCTCCTTTTTCCAATTCTATTTTTCGTTTTCAAACAAAGTTTTTATTTTTATTAATATACACCGTAATATTGGATATCAGAAATCAGTTTTACCGTCTTTGGCACTAGCTCCTCGAGCCGCATTTACATTTGAATTGGGCCCCGTGTTCAGAATTCTCTGCTTCACTCGCACGCTCACGTTGCTGCCATCAAGCTCCCGAATCCTTCTACGGAGAAGAATCTTCGTTGCCTCACATCGTCATCACGCATCACGCTACTACGCACCGTGTTATTGCGTGACTCCATTTTGTGTTTCTATGACAACCATTTCCGACGCCGATGCGCACGGCAATGTTGTTTTTCAACGCTGATGCGCAGGCTTTTCATAGAAAGCATTTCTTTTTTATCGCTTTAACGCTGACTGGATTTAACTACTAAATTATTACCTGATTTCATGAAGAGTATTTCCGTTTTACCGCTTTAATGCTGACTGTATTTTTCTATTAAATCATCACCGGATTTCACCTGTTTGACATCAAGTAGACATCGGTGACTACTTTTCTTATTTTAATTTATTATATTACTATTTCTTCATGCTTATTTCTGAAATGTAATGTATATTATTCATTTTTAAGCTTCTTTTCCCAGTATTTTCTACACTCTATTTTGATTTATTTTGTTCTCTTCACACAACGTTATTTGTCATGGCTAATAATATTGTATCTCCTGCACATTTTCTTCCTGTAGCTGGTGATCCCAAAATGGAATGGGATCTATGGTTTCCTATATTTTTAGCTTTTGTCGATGTTGTAGAAGAGGATGGATGTTCTCCTAGAAGAAAGTTAGCCTTATTAAAAAATTGTTTGGGTGGCGCAGGTCTTAAGGAACTAGAAAATGTACCTCCCATTGAAGGTGCAGGTGACATAAATGTATTTGATGTTGTAGTTAAGCAACTAAGTGCTAGGTTTGGGAGAAAAATAAATACTGTTATGGAACGTTTTAAATTCTACTCACGTATACAAAAAGAGGACGAATCAATTGAAAATTATGTAGCTGCTTTGCGAACTCTAGCTGGTTCCTGTGCTTTTGAGACAATTCATTTTGAACAAGTGCTCAGGGATCAAATAATGATGAGAACTAAAAGTAAGAAAATACAAGAACGTTTATGGATGGGTACCGAAACTACTCTTAAGGCTGTGTTAAATATTGCAAAAGGCATTGAACAGTCTGAACTTTTTGTAAGTGAAATACGAGGTCAAGAAAATAAAAACAAAGTAGTAATCCCTGAAGTTTCAATAGTAAAAGAACCCTCCAACTTCAAAAAACCTTTTGTTCATTATAAATCGCAGTTTATCTCAAATAAAAAAGAGAATTTCAGAAGAGATGTTAAACCTTTCGAAAGAAGAAATCAGGTGGTTTGTTACAGGTGTGGAGGTGTCGACCATGTAGGGAGCTACAGAGGTTGTCCTGCCTGGAACAAAGTTTGTATTAAATGCAAACGTTCTGGCCATTTTAGTAAAATGTGCAGGTCTTCGCAAAAAGTGAATTTAGTAACAGAGGATGAATCTGATTTTATTGATGCCCTTGGAATTAACAGTCTGTTATGTGTTGGTGACACTAAATGCAAGGGTTTTCCAAAAGACATAATTTTGCTTGACGGCAATGACATTTCTATGCTTATTGATTCTTGTGTATGGTACAGCATTATTGGTATGGACATTTTACCAAACAATTTTGGGGTTCATTGAAATTGTCACCACCAGATGTACAACCTGGTGGCTACACTGGTCACAAAATTGATTTAGTTGGGTTTTTTTGGGCTGACATTTCTTTCAAAGGCAGGAGTATTAAAGGCAAGGTCTATGTTGCCACTAATGGCAATTTAGTTTTGATTGACTACTTTTCCAAATGGCCCGAGTTGAAAGTAGTGGATAAGATTGGCTCTTCTCAGGTGGTAGAATTTGTGGATGAGGTATTTTGTAGAGAGGGAATTCCTTCTGAAATTGTTTCAGATAATGGTCCACAGTTTATTAGCCATGCATTTTCCTCTTTTCTTGAAAGATGTGGTGTGGTTCACAAAAAAGTGTCAAATTATAACCCACAAGCCAATGGTCAAACGGAGCGCTTCAACAGAGTAATTAAAGGCTCCATTCAACTCGCTGTCAAAAGCAATCTGAATTGGAGAGAAGCACTGCATGCTTCTCTATTGTCTTATCGTGTTTCCCCTAATTCTGTTACGGGTTTGTCTCCATTTGAAATGCTAAGAGGTAGGAAACCCGGCTCTAAGCTGCTACAGTGGTGGATGAAAGATAAAATTCCTTGTGCCCGTTCATTTGATCTTGGTAAAGTCAGGGATAGAGTGTTGGCTTATCAGGATAAGATGAAGAGTAGTTGTCGTGGTTCAGCCTCTCGCAGTCCTAAGATTAAGATTGGTGATTTTGTGTGTGTGAAATTTGGTAGAGCTTTTGGGAATAAATGGAATAAATGGTGTGACCCGTGTAAAGTCATTGAGGTTTTTACCAAGGCTGTAAGAGTTGATGGTGGTAAAATTTGGAATTTCAGAAGGATTTCTCTGTGTAGAACTGTGGATTCTGGGATAACTCCATGTAAGACTTCTGATCTTAAGACCTCTTCACAATCAACCTTGACCCCCCTGCATTCAGCTTCCAGCGTTAATGATGATTTAACTTTTTCTGCTATGTTAGATACTTTTGGATGTGAGCCACAAGCTGAGAATGTTGATTCGCCTGTTGGGGATGTTATTGTTCCTGTTGACTCTGCCTGTACTCTTAATGATGCTGTTGTTCCTGTTGACTCTGCCTGTACCCTTAATGACTCCTCCAATGTTAACTCTGATCTTGCAATTTCTGAACGTATTGTTGTACAACCTGTCAATGAATCTTTGAGGAGAAGTGTTCGTGTAAAGTGTTCTCCTGTCAAATTGCGTGATTTTATATTTTTTTTTCAAAGGGGGAAGATGTGTAGTATTGCCCCTTTAAGAGTTGCTGTAGTCCTTTAAGAATTGTTATGGTTCTACCTTAGTTCTGTATTCCATATGTGGGAGTTGGGCAATGTTAGCCTGTCTCTTGCATACTGTGGATGTTCAAGCTGTTTCCCTGTATTAAAGCTTCTCTTCTCCATCACAACCGTCTCCTGGGATTACTACAGTGGGAAATAGTGGGTGCAGGTGGTGGGGGTTGAAAAGTTGTCACTGCCTACCTGAAGAATGTCTTCCACTTCAGGGGGTTGATGACTTCAGAGTGCTTTTGTTAATAGTGCTGGTCTGTATGATAAGGCCAACAAGGATACTGAACCCTCTGTTGATAAAAATGTTCTTTCCCTGGTCTTGATTTGCTGCTTGAAGAACATTTCATTCTCTTTGAGGCAAACTGCACTTAGGGATTCTGCCTCGTCTTTTATCTACAGCATATCGCCGTCTGTGTGCGGACCAAACAGCAATGCACCTGTAAATAAAAAACTGCCCACCTTCAGCTGAGCCTGTGACTTCAAATGTGTTAAGCGAAGCCAGGATGAACTTCTAATAGCCATACCATGGCAGTAAACGGTTGAGGCTAGATCAGCTGAGTCAAAGTCAGTACTGATGACATGGTCAGATATCCGTGAGTTTCATTAAGTTGTTCCAAACAATAAGGCTACCGATGTGTGGGTAAATCAGCAATGAAGGACGTCATACTATCTGTATTCTCTCTCTGGTATATTCCCTTAAGAGCAGTGGCATTAGTATTTTTGTTTTTTTTGGAGGGTGCGGGGGGTAAATTGTAGCTGTACCACATACCTTCTTACCATCTAAGTCTCACTTTCCCCTTTTCCTTTTTCTGGGGTTGCAGTGGCCTTCGAAGCTGATGCCTGCCTCCTTCTAAAAGAGCTCACAATGATTGAGTCCAGTTAGGGATTCGTTTTTGGAAAGTCCAGATTTTGATGCGGAGCTTTATATTTTTTAAATAATTGTTACTGGTGTCAGGAATTTCTCTTGCTCTATATCTCAAAGGGTGCTAGGATTTTGGACCTGCTCTTGTCTTACAGGTCTAACTGGTCTTAGTGGTGAGGAAGGAAGATGTGGGTGGTATCAATGATTGAAGAGGCTTGGAAGTTGACTGAACAGCAGAACCTAACTTCCTCAGCAGTGGTGAAGTTGGAGAAGCTGACAAGCCTGCCATAGGAGTGTCTGGTGAAGAATGAGCTGTAGTTATTGCGCATTCAACCAGAGACACCTGTACATTTGGTTAAGGACAGTGTGATAAGTCTGCACTTGAATGTGGTGAACCCACTGGAATTCTGTATATTCTGGAGAGTGTAATTGAGAGGGTTTTCCCAACATAGATGAGATGTCTTAGGCATAGAATGGTGTCAGCAGTGTTGTCTTGATGGCAATGAAGGCTTTGTTGACTTTGAATAGTGGCGCTTCAATGAAGACAGTGACAAAATTCACCTTTGGGATCTTAATAGTGAACAAGTTTGATGGTGTGGCTACAAAGACACTCTTCTTGTCTCTGAGTGGTATCTTCGACATCAACAACGTATAATGCTCTAGAGAAAGATGCCCCTTGCCTCTATAACTGTGGCAGGAAGGAGTTGAACCCACCTTAGAGGGGGGACATGTTGGGGGCTGAGGCTCTTGATGTTGATAGTGTTGACGTTGACTTCAAATGATGTTTATGTTTAAATTTGTTTTACTGTTGCATCAATGAGCATATAAAACATGTTGCTTATTCAGCCAGTTTGGGGTCAATATTCAGCCACAGCCAGCTCCACTGCAACATTTTGAACAAACGTACCCTAACTCCCTACCCAAATCCCCCACTACCCTCTCCAGGTGCCTAGCCAATCTGTCACCTCAACCTCGGAATTAGCTTGCCTAGCTCCCTAAGGAGACCCCAGTGGTGCTACATTGTCGGCTCGGTCAGGCGTAGCAATTTTAAGTAACAGGGACAGGTCAATTCCGTACATTTCTGGGAAAGCAGTGCGAGAAATGGCTGCCAAGTCTCACAAAATGAATCCCCAGTTGCCTAAGTGTCAGTGAGAGCCTCTCCATTCCCAGTGGGTGCCAGATGACGTGTAACCAATTCTGTTGTGACTGTACCCTCTCAGTTCCCCAGATGGATAAGATAGATTGATGTGCTGCCCCTAATGCTAACGCTATGTGTCTGCCCCGTTTGGATTTAAGTGGGTATGTGAGTGGTTTGGGAGGCCCATCACTATGTAAGAAGGAAATCTAGGGAGCTGGGCATTGAAATGTGTGTCAATGTCAGACAAAATTTCTTCCCAAAACTGAGTTAGTTTGGGACATTCCCACAGAATATGTACTAATGTCCCCAGGGAATTGCAAACCCTCCAACATCTATCCCTGTGCTCTGGGTTCCCTTTCTGTAGGCGGACCGGGGTAAAATACCAATATGCAGCGTTTTTTGTCGCAGTTTCAATGCTACAGGCATTGTAGGCTGTATGACGCACCCAGTAGTATATGTCCCGCCATTCTACCGGGGACAATTGCTGCACCAGTTCCTGTTCCCATCTATATTGAGCAGGGGACTTCGAATCTGGTTCCCTTCGAATCTGGTTCCCCTCCCCCAGCAGAAAATACAATTCGAAGATAAGTCACCTGTCTTAGTCTTTCCTCTCAAATTTAGTCAAGTGTTGTTGCGCAGCCTCCATCACCTGCAGCTGTATCAATCAGTGTCATATCTGAGTGTATCGAAACCGTTCTCACTCAGGTATAGCATACTCAGCCCTCAAGGTCTCTAACCGGATGGGGCCCCCCTCGTCAAAGAAATGACCAATCAATCTGCATCCAGCCTTCCACCATGCACTAAACGAGGCACCATCCAGCTCAATTGTGAAATCCCTATTCAAAACCACTGGGGTGAGGGGAGAGGGCCACCGCAGGGTGGGTGTGGTGATCGAAGGTAAATAGAGGTTTACCAGGTGGTAGGGTTGAGCCAAGAAGGGAATCTTACATAGGGCCATCGCCGCTAGCTTCCTAACCAGCCGCTAGCTTCCTAACAGCCATCCATTTTCGGATTCTAAGCAAGACCATTCGACCAAGAACCTAAGCTGTGAGGCCTGGAAATGGCGTAAGAGACACATGACTCCCAGGCCATCCTCCACTGGTGTCCGACAGCTGCATTCACGTCTCATCCAGGATTGCTGACCCGCCCATACAAAGTTCTGAAAAGCGCTATGCAGGGTTTGTAGTGTCCCCATCGGAGGCCATATGGGTGGTGTCTGATATAAGTACAAACTCCTAGGTAAGACTGTCATCTTAGTGCCGCCATCCGATCCATCCATGAGAGAGAATATAGTTGCCACTTTGCTAGGTTCGATCTCACCCTCCCCACCAAGTCACGATAGTTGAGGTTCACCGCCTCCTGGATCATAGGAGCATGTTGGATTCCTAGATATGTAATTGAGCCAGGTGCCCACTGGATCGAGTATGCACGAGTTAGATGTTCCTGTGTATCAAGGCCTGTGATTTAGTCAGGTTGATATGTGTTGTAATGTGCTTTACTTGTTTCCTTTGGTTTGTGCTATGACATACTGCCATTCTAGTTCATTCTACATTCTTACTCCTCATGGTTCCATACCTCAGATGAGTCTTGGAGCCTGTAGGAGTTGGCAGAGTCTGATGGCGTCAGTTGGTGATGTTTACTGAATAAATCTACAAGTTACTCAATACTGGTGTTATGACTTCTTTTTAACAATATGGAAACCCGAGACTGTCCCGAAGAGCCGCACCTCCTTCAAGAAGCCTCATAGAGCCTCTCTTGGGTTTTCTAGGAAGACTATGACGTCATCAGCATATAGGATGATGAGATGTACTTCTCTTCCAAAGCGCACTACCGTGACTCTCTGGTCATCCCTAACCCTCTGAGTAACGGCTCCATATACAACGCGAACAAAACAGGGGAGAGCGGACACCCCGGCCTTATACCCCACCGGATAGGGAGACAGTCTGAGCTTCTGCCATCAACCTGAATGACAGCCCTTGCTGTCTCGTAGCCACTGAGCACCCATAAGCAGAATCTCTCCCCAAAGCCAAAGTGGCTCAACACCATGGTCGAATAAGGCCAGTGGACTCAATCAAACGCTTTCTCATCATTGTTGGAGAAGTACATGGTCTTGCGCCAGGAGACAGCGACCTCAAATGATGTTTAGAATGATGACGTTGACAATGAACTTATTTGCTTTGTCCTTTCTCTTAAGATATCGCTCTTGGGGATCCCTTACCAGAGTCTGCCTTCTTAGAAGGGGACTGCTTAGAGGCTGACTCATCTAGCCATTTTCATTTTTTCCTCTCTTCCTCTACCTTCATGTTCTGAAGTATCCCTCAAAGCCTGATGCCCTCTCTGCCCTTGAGTCTTGGACAATTTGTGACAGATATGGCAGTCTTTTACAAGATGTGATGGAGGAAGGCATATGGCGCAGACTGTATCTGTGGGGTACACCTTCTATTGACCTCTTTGCAACTGCACACAACAGCAAATGTTGAAGCTTTCCTTCCAAGCAATCAGAACAACTGTAGAAAGACAATGCCTTTTGATGACTTGGTCACAAGATTTTCTGTACACCTTGCCTCCACTACCACTGTTTCCAACAGTGCATAACCCCACTCCAATCCAATCTAACCCACTCCACCCAATTTACTCCAAATCCATCTCAATGCCATCTACCCTACCCCAATCTACCCTACCCCAATTTCCGCCACTCCAATCTACCCCACTTCAGTCTATCCTAATCTACCACACTTCAATATATCCTGATCTACCCCACTCCATTCCACTCAACCACACTCCAATCCACCCAATCTACTCCACTCCAATCTACCCTGATCTACCCCACCCTAATCCACACCACTCTACTACAATCTACCCCAATCTACCCCACTCCAATTTACCCCTACTACACCGCAATCTACAGTAATCTACTCCACTCTCTCACTCCAATCTATCTCAATACAATCTACCCCACTCCATCCCACTCCATCCCACTCCATCCCACTCCACCCCACTCCACCCCACTCCAATTCACTGTGCTTCACTCCAGTCAACCCCAATGTACCCCACTCCACTGCAATTTACTCCACTTTACCAAAATCTGCCATCTGCCCCACTCCATCCCACCACACGTCATTAACTTTTAATCAGCAGCCACACTGGCCTACAACATGGCTAAAACACATTGCCAAAGCCAATAGCTTTCGTATAGGCGATGCCTACTGGCTTTGCCGAAGGTTGTTGTATTTCTTTATCATTTCTTTCTTCATTTATTTAGTTACTTGTTTGGGTTTTTTATAAGGCACCACATGTTGTTTTATAATTACTACAAAGCATTGAATAGAAAACTGAGTACTCCTGCTTAGACATTAAATATAGAGCAGGTTGAGCCCTAGTGAATCGGTGTATCCCAATATTTCACCATGCCAGCTGGTGACAGGTCTTTAGCAGAATGTTGTTGCGAAACGTTACGTTTTCAAGAATTTTCTGAAATGGATGTCACTCAGTTCTGTTCTCAGGGTAGGATTCAAAGAATTCCAGGATTATGGCATCTTGGACTCTCAGTAATATATCACCATGTTTCAGTCTTGTGAAGGTGCATTGTAGGGTAAGGTGCAAGTCAGGCAATCATAGGTTAGTGTCAGAGATGTATTGGGGAACCACATTTTAAGTAGCTGTGTCCATTGTTACAATATAGCTTGTGGATGGGACTGAGATCCAAGCTGGTGGATCAACAGCCTACCAAATTTGAAGAGGCCTTGACCTCCACCCCCTGCAGAGTGCCATATGCCTGGCAGGGACTTCATTGCCTTCATTGCTTCTGGAATGTTCTACCAGCCAACATCAGAGCATGCACGGAACTCATGAAATTCAAGAGGCTTCTTAAGACCTGGTTATTTGCTCAAGCGTATGATTAACTTAGATGTGGGACAGTTATCATGGCCTCTTTCGTCTTTCCTAAACCTAGTGCCAAGGAACCAATCGGTGAACGTGTGCTCTATAAATAATTGTTAACATAACATAACATTGCCCCTAGTGTATGTGGCAGATGCATTGTAGGGTGAGCAGTTTTCCAAGTGGCACCATTTTTTTGCCCTCTCTCTGCAAATTCCCAATTTAGAAGCTTGTGTCAGTTAACTAAAACTCTGAGTTTGTTTTCCTGGCCTAGGACTAACATTTTTCTAATAGGGGAACACAGGCAGGACAAAAAAGTGATGACTGCCCCCACTAAATAGGAGAGTGGCAAACCAGTGGCGGGTATATTGCCAGGTCAATGGCTACCACTGCCAGAGACAGCTACCGCTCACCCGGTGAAAACCCTGGCCCAGATTCTCAAAGGTATCACGTAACACAGCGCAACATCCAAAGAGGCTGCACTGTGTTGCGTGACACGAAGAGAGCCGGAGAGCGCCTTATTCACAGAGATACAAGGGCTTGTATGAGCGTCATATGGCACCTTTGGGTTTTAAATAAATTGCTTTTTTAAAAGAATTCGCAACTTACCACCAACTAGAAGTTGGTGGTAATTTGCGAATCCTTATGGGGATTTTTGAATTAATTTTCCTTTGATACATTGCAATTAAGGAATCGCACAATTTGCGATTCCTTAAGTGCAATCGCAAAATTAGGAATAGCAAATTTTGCGATTCCTTATTTTGCTGCCAAAATGTTTCATACATACCATTTAGCAAATTAGCATTTGCAAAGGCCAAAATTCTTCGAATTTCAGCCTTTGCGAATGCTAATTTGCTTGATACATATGTCCCCAACCGTCTAATGCAATTCAAAAAGTAATGCTAACCTGACGCTAAACCTTTGTGAATTTGGGCTCATGTACTTTTTCCTCATCTGACGAGTGTGGAACAGCTAGGTTGGCTGATGGGGCAACCGCCATTTTTAGCAAATGCCCTGAATCTGCCAGCCTATAAGTGAAGCATGAGAATCTTACATTTTATCCTGACGTTCACTGCAGCCAATATGAAGTGTTTTTAAGGCTAGATTAGCATAGTTTCATTGCTTAAAATGAAAGCTTAATTTGGCTGCCTGGTTCAGTATTATTTGGCCCTGTAACGAGTGGGCTTGAAGCGTAGAGGTATTAACTGCATCTGATAAATTAATGTACCTCAGGGGCAGTATTTACATGGTGTACTAAGTGTCTTATATTACCAGTTGTTTCCCTAGAAATGAGGAATATGTGTATATACGATTTACCACAACAAATTCAGATTTTCTTTCAGCTCCCAAAATTTGTCATTGCTTAATTACCCTAAACAGTGATTACCACATAACTAATAATACCAATACCTGCACAAACTCCTGTTTTAATTAAGAACTTTGTAGTTTGTCAGTCAGCATTTCTCTGCTACTTCTTCTCTTTCTTGTATCTACTACCCTCATTCTCTGATCTTGCCTTTCACGTTCACCCTCTTACCTTTTAATGTTTCTTTCTTTACATCCTTTTGTTGTGTCCCTTTTAGGACCCTATTGTAATTTTCCCGATTCATGCTCTTATATAGGTATAAAACACTATATCCTTATATAGGCAGAGAAATCATAACCATATTTGGCCTTAGCTCATGCAGTCCAAATACAACAGGGATACTTCCAGTAGTTCTGAAAATCTACAACGATTTCTTGGAAAACTCGGCTTCAGCAGCTAGGGACTTCCCCTTGCTCGAGAACTGACTTGTCCAAGAACTCATGGAGTTTTCAAAGAACTGAGGCTCTTTTATGACGTTAGTATGTCCACCTTTACGTCAAACTCGGCAACTTCAAGGTATAAATATGCCCACACGGTGGTTTGGAGCAGTTCGACTATCTACTTGCCCAACGCATCCTGCTACAGCAAGTGCTGAAGGAAGCCGATCCTCTAGCAGACGCACTGAGAGAGACGCTGTCTTTTCTCCTGCCGAGAAATCCAGCTCCAGTGTTTCCAAGCTACCCTTGCGGGTTGCTGGCAAATCGAGTCCTGAGCCTGACCTTCTTCATTCCAAATAAAGGTACGGAGCTGATTAGACCCTAAGAGAAATCTTGGACAGATTCTTGGCAAAAGAATACTGCATTTATGCTACACCTCACTTACTTCTTCCCTCTACTAAGCTTAGGTTAGGTACATCGGGGTAGGCGTATTTTCAAAGCACCAGTTGGGTACTTTTAGCCTCTGTTATTTGTGTATGTATTTGTTTATTGTTTAGGAACCATGCAATGCTCCTACAGTATTATTTTATTCTACTCTTTCTACTGCATGCATTATATTTTGCACCCGGATTGTAGCAGTTCATTTCCTATGCCTGAGAAAGAAGACTGTTCAATAAGTCCTTTTATATAAAACGCCCGTCTATCTTTTTTCTCGGCATCTCTGGTGAAACGAAGCATGCACGATTGACTGAGTGAAATATCTATCTATTGTTTTCACGACTCTGAAGATCAGTTTTATCTTGGGGAAACAAAGTTGTCATGTTTATGCGGTTGTCAGAAACTAATCCCTTCTTGTTTATTCGAGAAAGTTTCTAGTGACCTCTAAGCTAGCTGGCACTCACAATTAAGTCTAATATATTCGATAGAGACCTAGCTGACCTCAGTCCTATGTCAAATCTATAGGATATATTATTCCAATGCGTAGAGCCTATTGAGAATATAGGAACTACACTACACTTTCTTTGTCTTTTATTGTCTAACCCTGTCTCATTTTCTACAAAGATGCCTCCGAGCACTTGTAGTAAAAATAACAGTCCTCCACTTGTATTTCTCAGTTGTCTGTATCCAAATCTTTAATTTTCTCCAACAGATTCAAAGCCCATATACTAGGAGCAGCGCAGCCAACACGTGTTTCGTCTAGTCAGTTATCGACTTTTAGACTTCTTCAGGGCAGTCTCGTGAGCGTGTAGTCATACCATAACGTTTAATTCTGGTCATTAAAGCGCAGTAGTTTAATTCTCATTGGACATGTATGCCAATCATCGTAACTCCTTGTTTTCTCATATTTCGTCTCCCTTGTTCACTGTTCTTCTACCCTGCCCGCTCCTCACCAAATCTAGTTACTTTGATTGTACAACCCCTTTCACTCCATCATCACTTTTTTAGGTTTCGCCTGCACAGCGTTTGTGCTGTGCTTGTGAAATCTATTGTATTTAATATATCTTAAAAGGGGCTTTCATCCCACTCTTACATTTCATTTGTTGCTGTGCTTGACACCTATTTTGCGTCCGTTTCTATTGGTTGTTGCATACTTTTTCCTGTTCTTTCCTTGTGTGTTTCTCTAAACAGTTTCCCATGGCCCAAGTACTTCTTTTTCGCATCTGTTTTTCTTTTATAAGGTTTGCCTGCACAGCATCTACTGTTGATCTTTTCCATATCTTATTTTTTGTTTGTCTGACGTCTTTAAATGAATGTTTTTGTGTCAGCACACACTTCAATCGTGCTTGTAAGCTGCATGTTTTTTTGTTGTTTCTACAATGCCTGTAAGTAATCTTCGCTTCAGACGTATTTTATTAATGTGCACGCATTTCAAGCGTGCTTGTTTTACATGGCAGTGCATAGGGTTCATAGCCTTGTAAACTGGCTACTGTGTGAGTCTGCATTTACAAACAAATCTCCCTGTGGCTTTACGCATTTCAAGCATGCTTATTTTAGTTCAAGTTCAAGTTCAGGAATTTGTATAGCGCACTACTCACCCAGAGGGTCTCAAGGCGCTTGGGGGAGGGGGTGCATTATTTATCGAATAGCCAGGTTTTAAGTTCCTTGTAAGGCGGAGGTGAGTGGGGAGAGAATTCCAGGTCTTGGCCGCCAAGTAGGAGAAGGATCTTCCTCCCATGGTGGATTTGTGGATGCGCGGAACTGCGGCGAGGGCTTGATTGGAGGATCTTAGTTGGCGGGTGGGTGTGTAGAAGGACAGTTGTGTGTTGAGGCATTCGGGTCCTAGTTTGTAGAGGGCCTTGTGTGCGTGGGTGAGGAGACGGAATGTTATTCTCTTGTTGACGGGAAGCCAGTGGAGATCTTTCAGGTGACCGGTAATGTGAGCTTGGCGAGGGATGTCCAATATGAGTCTGGCTGATGCGTTGGAGTTTTTTCTGTAATCTGGCTGTGGTTCCGGCGTAGAGGGTGTTTCCGTAGTCCAGTCGGCTAGTGACCAGTGGGTGGGTGACAGTCTTTCTTGTTGCGGTGGGGATCCAACTAAAGATTTTTTTAAGCATACGAAGTACGTTGAAGCAAGAGGATGAGACGGCGTTGACCTGTCTGGTCATCGAGAGGGAGGAGTCTAGGATGAAGCCTAGGTTACGTGCGTGGTCTGTGGGTATGGGTGCCGTGCCCAGGGCCGATGGCCACCATGAGTCGTCCCAGGCAGAGGGGGATGATCCTAGGATGAGGACTTCCGTTTTGTCTGAGTTAAGTTTTAGGCGGCTGTTTTTCATCCATTCGGCTACTTCTTTCATGCCTTCGTGAAGATTGGTTTTGGCGGTGTTAGGGTCTTTGGTGAGGGAGAGGATCAGCTGGGTGTCATCAGCGTAAGAGATGATGTTAAGGTTGTGTTGTCGCGCGATGGATGCGAGGGGACTCATGTAAACGTTGAAGAGGGTGGGACTGAGTGATGATCCTTGTGGTACTCCGCAGATGACTTCGTTGGCCTCTGATTTGAATGGGGGGAGTCGGACTCTCTGGGTTCTCCCGGCGAGGAACGAGATGATCCAGTCCAAGGCTTTTCCTTGTATGCCGATGTTGCTGAGGCGTTGTATGAGGGTGCTATGACAGACTGTGTCGAAGGCGGCAGAGAGGTCGAGTACGATGAGGGCAACTGTTTCTCCGTTGTCCAGTAGCGTTCGGATGTCGTCTGTCGCTGCAATGAGGGCGGTTTCGGTGCTGTGTTTGGCTCGAAAGCCGGACTGTAAGGTGTCGAGGGAGTTGTTGGATTCAAGGAAGCCGGCGAGCTGGCTATTGACGGCTTTCTCAATGACTTTGGCAGGGAATGGGAGGAGGGAGATGGGGCGGTAGTTCTTAAGTTCAGAGGGGTCTGCAGTGGGTTTCTTCAGGAGGGCGCTGAGTTTGGCGTGTTTCCAGCTTTCTGGGAAGGTAGCAGAGTTGAAGGAGCAGTTGATGACATCACGGAGATGGGGTGCGATGATGGAGTCTGCTTTGTTGAAGATGTGGTGGGGACAGGGGTCGGTTGGCGAACCTGAATGGATGGAGTTCATTAGGCGGATGGTGTCTTCAGTGGTGATTGGGTTCCAGGCGCTAAGGTTGTTAGAGGGCGGTTTAGGTTCGGAGGTGGGTGGAGTGGACTGTTCTTTGGGAATGTTCTCAAAGCTGTTATGTATGTCGGCGATTTTGTTGTAGAAGAAAGAGGATAACGAATCGCAGAGGTCTTGGGAGGGAGTAATGTCGTTTGAGGCTGCGGTCGGGTTGGTAAATTCTTTGACGATGTTGAAAAGTTCCTTGCTGTTATGGGCGTTGTTGTCGAGTCGATCCTTGAATGCTGATTTCTTGGTGGATCGGATCAATTGGTGGTGTTTGCGGGTGGCTGTCTTGAAGGTGGACAGGTTGTCAGTGGTTGGGTTTTTTCTCCATGTTTTCTCGAGAGTCTGGCATAGTTTCTTGGATTTCTTAAGGTCATTGTTAAACCAGGGGGCCTTTCAGCTACCCTGTTTGGTTTGGTGGTTTTTCAAGGGTGCTAATTCATCAACGCTTTGAGTGATCCATTGTTTGAGTTTGGTGGCAGCTTAGTTTGGGTCCGATGAGAGGGCGGGAGGGTTTTGTTTGAGCGATGTGAGGAGTTGGTCGGTGGTGATTTTGTTCCAGTTTCACGGAATAGGTTGTGGGGGGTTGTGGGTCGAGGTAGTATTGTAGCTGAAGTGAACACAGCTGTGGTCCGTCCAATGGAGAACTGTGGTGTGATCGAAGGAGATGTGCTTGCTGGAGGTGAAAATTGGGTCGTGCGTATGTCCGGCTACATGGGTGGGAGTGTCAACAAGTTGTTTGAATCCGAGATTGGCCAGGTTGTCCAGAAGGGTGGTGGTGTTGCTATCGTTTTTCTTTTCCAGGTGGAAGTTGAGGTCTCCCAGTAGAATGTAGTTTTCGGAGGTGAGGGCGTGTGGGCTGATGAAGTCAGTGATGTCTTCGCTGAATTGTTTACGGGTTCCTGGTGGCCTGTAGATGAGGGTGCCTCTAAGTGTGGTCCTGGGGTCGGTGTGGATCTGGAAGTGGAGGTGTTCGGCGGTTGCAAGGTTATCGTCGAAGCTATTCGTGATTCTGATGGTGTTCTTATGGACGATGGCGATGCCTCCTTCTGTTTGGTTGGTGCGTTCTTTTCGGATGATCTTGTAAGCGTCCGGGATGGCTATGGCGATGTCGGGTGTTGATGATGCGTTCATCCAGGTTTCTGTAAGGAATGCGATGTCCGGTGAAGCAGTGTCGAGTAGGTCCCAGAGTTCAGTGGCATGTCTGTGGACCGAGCGAGTGTTCGGCAGGATGTACTTCAGGTGGTTAGAGTTGGAGCTGTGTTTGAAGTTAGTGGATTTGGTGTGGGTCTTGATGCAGGCGAACTTGCAGGAGTGGCAGGCGAAGGGACCGTGGGTACATCCTGGGGCAGCTTCGTAGCATTGTGGTGTGTGTCCGGGATTAAGGGCTAGGAGGGTGGCGGCGTCATACGTTATGCGGGAGGAGTGCGGTTTGCGGGGGCCAGGGGGTCTGGTGCTGGGCGCGGTCCAGGCGCGGGCTGGTGTAGACGGGCTTACCTTTGGCGCATCTTCGGCGTGCATGGGGCTATACCGCTGCGCGTGAACGCTGCGCGAAAATGCATCTGTCATATGCGGATAGTGGAGGGGGGGGGGCTAGGGAGGATCAGCTGGGAGGCGGGAGCAGGGGCGGAGAGCCGGGCTGGGGGTCACAACAACAACAACAAAATGGCTGCAAGCAAAAAGGCGACCAGGACAAGATTGGGGCACAGGTAGGGCAAATGGCGGTCAAAACACCACTGAAAAACGGTACAATCAGGCACAAAACGGCAGGCAGGCACAGGTAGAAATTTACAATCAATAATTAAACAAAGCGCAGATCGGCGGCACCGCGGGGCTAATCAATTGAAGGCAGAGGTAGCAATGCACAATTAATTAATACACAGCATTGCGCAGTCTCGAATTCGGTAATGGCAGTGCGATGCCTCCAGGTCACAGAGCAGAGACGAGTGCAGCAGTAGCAGTGTGAGCAGCGCTACGATACCAAGCCAGGTCTGGGAGCAGCGTGGGGAGCAACCGCCTTCGAGGCTCTCAGGACGGTCACAGCGCTTAGTGCGAGGGAACGGGCTCAATGCTTGCAGTGGGAGGGAGGATCAGCTGGGAGGCGGGAGCGGGGGCGGAGAGCCGGGCTGGGGGTCACAACAACAACAACAAAATGGCTGCAAGCCAAAAGGCGACCAGGACAAGATTGGGGCACAGGTAGGGCAAATGGCGGTCAAAACACCACTGAAAAACGGTACAATCAGGCACAAAACGGCAGGCAGGCACAGGCAGCAATTTACAATCAATAATTAAACAAAGCGCAGATTGGCGGCACCGCGGGGCTAATCAATTGAAGGCAGAGGTAGCAATGCACAATTAATTAATACACAGCAATGCGCAGTCTCGAATTCGGTAATGGCAGTGCGATGCCTCCAGGTCACAGAGCAGAGACGAGTGCAGCAGTAGCAGTGTGAGCAGCGCTACGATACCAAGCCAGGTCTGGGAGCACTTTCTAAAGTGGCTGCTGTGTGAGTTCCCTTTGCCCCTTGTCCCTTTGCATGTTGTCTATCCCTCCCACTCGTTTGTTGCCCAGGTTCCTCCCGCCCTATTGATTATTGCCCCTTCTGTACCTCCGGCCCACCTCTGACACTGCTATTTTTTTATTTATACACCAGTTGGAGCCCAAAGAGATCTAGAACAATCTGCGCACCCACAGTGTTAGAACTTAATGTTTTTTTTCCCCCTTTTTATGCCCCTGAAGATTTTTATGTGGGTGGTAAAAAGATTCCAAAAGCACACCGTTCAAGCTGCATCAAATGTAGTCAAGTGATAGGCTTCCTTTTACACTCCTGGTGGGGGACGGGGAGAGTGGAGAGCAGGTTCAGAGCTTTTCTTTCTCCTTATTGAGTACATTGAAGAGCAGGCCGTTCATTCTCTCTGATCGCCAGTGATAAGCCTCATTTCTGCTTCTACCTGCGGCCAGAAATGGGAGGGGATGGCACTTTAGAACTCTGTGCCGAGAAAAAACATTTTGTTTTAAAAATTAAACTATAACTTTTTTCGAACTCCTAGGCTTTGGGCCTCTGGCAATATTGGAGTAGCTCAGATGTCATCATGTTTACCAAATCATCATTTTCCTGTAACTTCCTTCTTCTGGTGATAGCTGGGAAATTCCATTCTGGACAAAATAGTAATTACAGGGTCCAATGGGTTAACGTGGCACGAATATCTTGTTCGTCACCATTAATAGAAGACGCTGTCCACAGTAAGAATGCTGCACTTAATATTCAGGTCTTCCTTCTTCTGAAAAGAAGGGCTTTACTGAGTGCCTTGGTGCCACAGAAGATCCAGGATAAAAAGTGTTTACACTGTGTGTATTCCTGACTGACAAAAATTACTTTTTAGTTCTAGCCTGATAATTTGCAAGCTCAGTCACTTGTGAGACATTTTGGTAGCTTGCTTGCCCGCGATTCTGTCCGGAGAGCCACACATTGTAGCTATAGAGGCAGGTATTGACAGGATAGAAAGCTTGATAACTAATCCTCTTCCCTCTAGCCTTAGTTCAGTTGCTGCAGAGCCCTGCCCGGTTCCATCTATAGCTTCCCCATCTGGACACAAATCCCAACCCTGTCCTGAGGTTCTCACACTAGGTCAAAAACCGTTGCCCCAGACACGAACAGGCCAAGTACACAAGAAAAGGAAAAGGGCGATCAGTATCCGGAAGGGTAGTCACTCCTCGCTTTATAAGCGTCCTAGGACACAGTCCCAAAAGGGTCCCACGCACCCAGAATCTGGTGGGCCAGAAGCATCTGGGAGCTCTACCCCACTACTGCCTGCCGTCGAAACCCCATTGTCTCACTACCCGGTCCCGGCATTACCTACACCTCCAAACGAGGGTTTTTCCCTCGAGCAAATCGAGAAATTGGTTATGTCTTTGCTGGTACCACTAATTGACCAAGTTAAGAGTTTGGGGGATAGGCTAGACAGATTTGAACAGACCACCCGGGACAACTTTTTCTCTCTGAAAACCCTGTTTAAACTACAGCCAAGGCTCAGGGAGGATAATGCAGACGGGAACATAGGGAAAAGGGATCCTGTGGGCCCACCACAGGGACACCAATCGGCATTGCCTGCTTAGGCACAAGCAACTGGGAATGTTATAACACCAACACCCCTAGCTGGCGCAAAACAGGCAAAGCCGACTCCTACTACTCATGTCGTCCAGATGCATGCTAGCCCCCCCTCAGCAGCGAAAACACCAATGCCTAACCCTGCCCAAAAGAAGCGGGAAAAAGGAGGGGCCGGTTCTAATTCCAAGCCTCCAGCCGCTCCGCCTACTAAAACTAGTGGAGTAGCCACGACTCAAAAGGCAAATACATCCACCTGTCCACCTAAAAATCCCATCCCAGTGGCCATTCCACAAAAGGCGATACGCAATTGCCCCCCAGTTAATCTCCCCCCTGAGTGCCATCCTTACGTTGTTGTCCTAATCAAGGTTCCCCCCCTGAAGGACAACCAGCAGGAAACCCATCAGGCACTAAAGAACAAGGTCATCCATTGGTTGCAAGCCAACAGACCCTTTCCATTGGGCGTGGACGGTCTGATTCTTGGTGTCTGTAGGGTGGGTTGGATTGGCAGGGGAAAAAACCATTTGAGGGGGATTGTGTGGTGGTCAACTTCCAAGACATAAGAGCTGCCCACTCAATATGCAGTCTAGGGCGAGCCGTGGCCGGTCCCGGAGTCGATGCAGTTGATTTAACATTCTTCTACCCACGACCGGCCTCAAACTGCCGAGTTGACCATCCCGTGTTGCCTCTTCAAAATAGTGCTTATGGCCAATGGCACCCAACAACAACTGTAGCGCAGTCGCATACAGTTCTGCCAATACCGAGCTGGGGCACTTGGGGCTGCTGACTCAGCTACCCCCTTGAGGAGGCTTGGGTGGTCCGATGCTCCGATGCCGAGTCCCCCCCTATTGTCAAAAATAATGTCCCCCTGATCACACCGGAAGAACAGGCTACCCCTGAGATCACAAGGGAATTAGGGGAGGTGAGGGTGCTATGTGAGCCTACAGCTGTTCGTCCCACTGTGGGTGCTGTGGATCTTACTGGTCCTATCGAGACCTGTAGCGCTGCGGCTGTGGCGGACCCACCGATTAGGGTTCTCAGCTGGAATGTTGTAGGTCTGGACAGGAAGTTGGCCCTGCCCGACTGGAACTCGCTTGTGGAGCAATACTCCGTATGCCTCTTCCAGGAAACCTGGAGCAAGGAGTCTGTACATAAGGCAGGATATTCTACCCACCACTCACCAGCCGTTCACTCAGAAACCGGCAGGGGTCGCCCCTCGGGTGGCCTCCTCATCTGGGTGGCTTCTGCACTTAATTGTAGGGTGGAGGAGCAGGACACTAAATGCCCGGACCTCCTTAACATCTCCCTGAAAAATTCTAAGGGACGTGTTATTTTAAACATCTTTAACATCTATGCCCGAGGTATGAAGGGGGGTAGAGAATCACCAACCATAGCCTGCCTGGAAGCCTTGCTTCGATCTTCACCACACAAGCACTGCACCTTGGTGGCGGGTGACCTCAACTGCACCTTTGAGCCCCTCAGCCCCGAAATCACACAAGACCAGGAGGAAAATGACAATAGGTGGGGGATACCAGCTTTAGAACTCAGCCCAATCAAAAAATGGACAGAAGTGGTGCTCCAGATTAACTCCCTAACAATGGAGTTTGATCTGAGGGCCGCTAACGGTAGGACTGGTTCTGACAAAGCGGGAGCCTGTTCACACGTCAAGAATAGATTATTTTCTTCTTGACGTAAATCTATGGAGCATGGTAAAAGATATGGTGATTATACCCTCTGTCGAGAGTGATCACAACCTCCTCTCACTTACACTGTCCCATAGGTGGTTAACTGGTACAGGGAGTAGATCCGCTTGTACCCCCGCCCCGGATATGTCATTGGTTTCCAACTGCGGACGACGGCTAAAGTGGGCTAAGCTGTCGCTCTCAGAGGAGAAAACTTCCACCATAAGGCAGCTCCTAGCTGCAGCTTTAAAAAATCTTGACTCTACTGAGGAAGGGTTGCTGGAGTTGACTGCTAGGTTCTGTAGCCTAACCCAGGCCATTAGTGACCTCTTTGTTGTCCCAGTTAGTGCCAATAGGAGGAAACTTTGTCCACGGGCTAGGCAAGGCTGGTTTAATCGTAAGTGCAGGGAGGCGAAGACACTGCTCGTTGAAGCAGTTAAATCGAAATCACATACTAGGACCAGGGAGGCAAGAAGGCTATACTCTCTCTGCCAAAAAAACGCCAAGAAGGAGTGGGAGGACAATTACTGGCAGGACCTCCTGGCTGCTAGTCGAGGGAGAGATGCTAAAGGGTTTTGGGATCTGGTGGGCAGTAGGAATCGTCCCGAAGACACACTGAGGACCTGTACCATTACTGCCCAGTCATGGTTTAACCATTTTAAGACACTTTATTCCGCCGTTGAAGGTCCACTCAATGATCCTTTTATCCTTCCGCCATATACCCTGGATAGAGACATGGATTTGTTTTCTGCACGGGAGGTCACGAACCTGATTCAAACTCTGACGCCATTAAAAGCTGCTGGCCCGGATGGGTTGCCAGGGGACCTTCTTCGAACCTATCCAAAAGAATGGGGGGTATTGATCTCGGCCCTTCTTAATGCCATTATTGAGGGAGGATCTGTGCCTGATTCCAGGAAAGGGGCAGAGGTAGTCCCAATTTTTAAAAAGGGTTGCCGGGATCTACCAGGGAACTACAGGCCAATAAGCCTTATAGACTCGACCCAGAAGGTGGCGGGGAAAGCAATTTTGGGGAGGATTCTCCAATGGGTGGATGACAACCACATACTATCTGATATTCAAGCTGGGCTTCGCTCAGGTACAGGAACTATTGAACAAGTGTTTAGGCTCCTGTTACTTTACTGGAAGGTGGTGGAGCTAGGCAAAGGCAGTCTTTACCTGGCCTTTATAGACCTGAAGACTGCCTTTGACCTGGTTCCTAGGGAGGAACTTTGGAGGGTATTGTATGGTTTAGGGATGCCCCCTTACATCTTAAACCTCCTTATTAAACTGCATAATTCCAACTATGTGCAGGTTAGATGGGGGCTGAATGGGGAAAAGACCGATAAGATCAGGGTCGTGAGGGATGTCCGGCAGGGCTGTGTTCTAGCTCCCACCCTATTCTCTCTCTATGTGAATGGGGTAGTAGAGCACCTGCTTGGTGAGCCAGCAGACGCCCCCACCCTTGGTGGCGTAAAAATCCCAACATTGCTGTTCGCCGACGACACCCTCCTCATTTCGAAAACTCCCCAAGGTCTCCAGAAGCTCCTGAACCGCTTCCAGGATTTTTGCACTACCAGAGGACTTGTCATCAATGTGGACAAGACAAAGTATTTAATCATGCACCCCCCCGGAAACTTGGCCGCCCCCCGATTTTGAACTCTATCCTCCTTGAAAGAGTGGCAGAATTCGACTATCTGGGAATCCGTTTGAGCGATGCCATGAGCTGGACTGCCCACATCAATAAAATGACAGTTGGTCATAAAAGTGTGGGGGGGGGGCCCTACTTAAGGAGTACAGTAACTCATCAAAACATTGTGTAGCCCCGATAATAGACATCTATAAAGCCCGAGCTGTATCCGCATCACTCTACGGAGCCGAACTATGGGGTCTAGGCAACATGGAGTCTCTGACTAAGGCAGAGAATAAATTTATTAAGGACCTCCTTGCCATCCCGACGAGTACCCCAACAGTCCCGGTGCTAATGGACGCAGGCTGCAAATCAATTAAGGATCAGGCCCGCCTCCGTCCCCTCCTGCTTTGGGCTCGCTTGTGGAGGGTCCCGGAGCTAAAATCCTATGCAGACGGGCTGGCAGAGGTGATGTGTATGGACGGTTGGCAGAAGATCAAATGGCTCAGGGACATCAAACATCTGTTGGAGGACCTTGGCCTGGGGTCTTGCTGGTCAAACCGCTCAGCTCCCCCAAAGGAGTCCTTAAAAAAACTATATTGGGAATGGGTTTCTGCCAAGCTCATCAGCAATCAGCGTCACTGCAACGCCACCGCAGCCTATCTGAAAATAAAAGACGTTGTTGCCTTTGAGCCATATTTGGACATTATTACCATTGCCATGGACCGGGCTCTCTATATTAAATTTAGACTTGGGACTTTACCCCTTGCCGACCTCCGCTCTAGGTGGAATATGTCTCAGCAGGCATCACGCCATTGTGCCTTATGTTCTGACAAACTTGAAACTGTGGCACATTTTCTTTTTGAATGCCCGGACTACGCGCGGCCTAGATCACGATGGCTCAAACCACTTTGCAGAGAATTGGGCACTCGACAGTACTTGGTGGCCCTCCGGATTTTACTAACTGATACAGCCCCTCCCATTGTTTGTGCCGTAGCTAAATTTTTTAAATGGGCCTGGTTGATCCGACTTAAAAGACTGTCTATATCAATTTAATTCTTTTTTAACTAATTTATTGTGAATAACTGCTGTTTTTTATCACTTTATTTTAAATGTACAGTCCTTTCCACGATGTGCTGTTTTTTATACCTTTTGTATAGCTTTTATGATATATGCATATCGAAATAAAGCAATCAGCCAACCAAAAAGTGTTTACACTGTGTGTATTCCTGACTGACAAAAATTACTTTTTAGTTCTAGCCTGATAATTTGCAAGCTCAGTCACTTGTGAGACATTTTGGTAGCTTGCAGGGGGCCTAACATTGGTTGGCTTCATCTTTGCTTTCATTTTCTTGCTTTTCTTTGATCAGTGAGTCCCAGCTTCACTTCCATTATATGTGTTTTTTGCCACACCTGGAGCTTGGCCCTAGAACTGCTTCCTTGTTCGACTGTGTGTGCTTCCACTGCTCACGCTTTGGGAGATACTTTTTTATTATTTTTGTTGCTTGTCATTGTCGTTGCTTGGTACATAGTTCTTGGTTGCCCCGTCGCTGTTGCTTGCCCCTCCCATGTTCTTGCTGTAGTGCAGGCACTCCCAGCCCTCTTATGTTCTGTTGCTTCTCACATCCATGCCTTGTGTAGCTGCTCCTATCCATCTCACCCCTTCCCATTCATCTGGTGCCTGCCCTTCTCTCGCTGTCTGTGGTGTTCATAGATCCCATCCACCCTCCTCCCTCTGTCCCCCATGCTGCATTCCGCCTCCTGCCATCTTGTCCGCTGCCCATGTTGTGCTACCCCCATCCGTCATAACAAAACAAATGCTATGATGCCGCCAGTGCTGGCCTCGTTAAAGGACTTTTTTTCTAGTTTATCTTCTCTATGCTTGGTGTTGCTTGTAAAATCACTTAAAAATGGCGACTGGGCAAGTTTCGCCTGCAACATAGTCACAATTTTTAGCATAACACTTACGTTGCCCCTATAATAGTGGAATATGTAATTTAATTTCAGCTCTGATGGGAAATAGAATCTAAGAACAACCTCAGCTATGAAGCAATCTTAGCATCATTGTATTCATTGCATTTACAGACTAAAACCTGTCATTTATACTGCAGCTTGTTTCTAGGGGTGCAAACACTCTGTCTTTGTATATATTGGTAGTGGTGTAGTTAAATGGTATTCCGACCCATAGTTGTATACCTATACCTCCAAGCATTAGAGGTGATACATGTGATGAAGGTAGGGAGTGGTGTTGTCAACAAAAAGGTATGTCTTGAATAGCTGAGGCAGGTTTGCTCATACCTTAGGCTGGTTTTTAAACACACCAAAGTAATTCTGCTGTAAATGTTTTAAATACCAGAGCATTGACGTTCAGATATTCTCTAGACCCTATTTTGTGTGAAACATTTGACACACTGGAAGATACTAGAACATACATGTATGCCACTCCATTCGGGAAGGGAGGTGGTTGTGTTTAGGACTGTGATTGTTGGAATGACATTCTGTGTAGCCCTGTAGTGATATGACCCTCTTTGGTAGTGTATTAAATGGTAAATAAGTTGTCCTGGGTAAACCCAGGCAGCAGAGAGCTCAGCTTGGCGAGTAGAGTTTGTTTTACTGTGTAAATATTAAAGGTCCTTTCCTTTGAAGTTTTTAAAGGTCAGCACCAACATTTGCTGAGAGCAATTGATGGTTCCCCATTGTTAATTAAATTTAAAAAAACAGGTTGCAGTGCTGCTATGTAACACATCTTGAAATGAAATTAAATGAATGAGATTTATATAGCGCACGACTTACCCTGGGGCATCTCAGCGCTTGCTTAGGGAACCCGTCCTGGTATTCCCCTGTGAGATACCCTGGCAGGGTATCCACAAGGTGAAAGCCAGAGATTAAGCAAGCTATTGCCCAGAGTCGCAGAGTGTGAACCCCGTGAGTCGAGAAGGCACCGGAGCGAGAATTAACGAGTCCGTGGAATTTTTGAGCCCAAGACCCGCCGAGGCGGGGAATTGAACCCTGGTCCCGGGCCGAACTCAAGCTCCAGGTCTGCCGCCTCTAAACCCTGAGCCACACTTCTCCTTCTTCTATTTAATTATTTTTGGGGTGCTTTTATGAACCGCCAACATCACCCAAAGGTACAGGAGCACTTTATAATACGACCAGTTACTTCATACAAGCACACAGGTAACTAATCGCCTTTGCATTTTTACCTAATTTTTCACAATTTTATTTTAGGGTCAGTTCTATATAGTGCCACCCTCACCAGAAGGTACAGGAGCACTTTATATTACCACCAGTTACTGCACAATATATTTCCTTTCTCAATAAACAAATCATAACACTTTTCCAGAACTGCTTTAACTTATATTGCACAACTGCTCACCAAGCTAAAACGTACACAAAAAAAACGTATTAATCACATAGGCAGAACCTATTGTTGCATTTGCCAGTGCATGTTTCTGTGTACTCCCGCTCTGAAGTCTCCTTTTCATTCGCCCCCTATTCTCCATCATCTCTGTTCCTTCTTCCCCCTTATCCGTCTCCCCCCGCCTGTTCCCCGCTATCATCTACTCGCTGAAATCCCTTCCCCTTTCACATCCTTACTTTTGTCACCACCACTACATCATGCGCTTTCTCTGTGCTTTCACAGCCCCCCTCCTCGCCATCTCTCTAAAAAACACGTTCCTCTCTTCCTCTCTCCCTGCTGTCTCCGGCTCCCTCCCTCTTCTTTCCTGCCCATTCACCCCGCCCGCACCCCTCTCAATTCCACTTGCCTTCCCCTGTCCTCAATGCAGAGCTCTGTACAGTATAATTTCCGCGTGTTCTCCCTCTGCCCACACTAATTACTGTGCTGCTATAAATACCTCGCCATGCTGTCCACCCTCTGTGGTAATGGCGTCCCTTCCGGCAGGTGTGGCAGGGCTCGCGTGGGTTCTTCTTCGCGCGTGGCCGGGGATCACACCGTAGCGATGGACGCCTTCCCGGGGGAGGGGGGAGTTGATTACTTGGCACCAGAGCTCCGCAGTTTCTGGCATCCCTGGTTATTTGTGTCGACGCCAATGTGCACGCGGGCCCCCACCCACGACTCTCGCGTGACACGAGGTCGAGGCACCGCATCTGCTGAAGATTCAAGCAGGAAGCAAGCCCTCGCTTCACAGTGAGCCAAAGCGGCGCGGCTGGGCATCCAGGACGGTGATGAATGTGACCGGAGAAGGAGATAGCCCGCACTATGAATGTGTCCTCATGTAACGCAACTGGTGCTCGCGTAAAGCGCTCTGATACCTTCGGGTCAAGCGCGCGCTAAATAAAACTCTGGGGAAAAAATATAAATATATTGTCGTATGCATTATATCACGTCGGTTGTTTAACCACCCTCACTACATCGACCTAGCCGCCACATCGCAGGGTAATGGTTATTGACCTCAATATAGCGTTATGGAAGAAGAGAAGGAGACCGTCATGTTGTGAACCTCCCAAGCTTAGCAAGGGCCCATAGGCCTAAATGCAAGAAAGAACGAGGACCCCCACTTTATGGACATCTGGGAGTGGGAGGGGAGTGAAGTTGGGGGAAGGGGGATTCTGTAAGGCTAAATTGTGCAAATAGCTACCACAGGGGATCCAACTTTAAAAAAAATAGAGTGACAAGTGGTTAAGACTATGGACGGTGTCACCTCCAGCTTGCAGAGTCCAATCACAATGAAAGGCGGTTGCACATCTTGTGAAGTGATCAGCGTATAACCTGTAGGTCACGTTTCACTGTCAGTAAGATAGCCCGGTGGGTTAATTCAGCTGCTTCACCATTATATGTATTTGTGTGCACATTTCTCTCCTTCACCTCTCAAGTTTAACTTGATTTGATTTGTATTTCATGTCACATGACCCTCAAAGAGCACCAAAGCATGTTGCAGAGAGCATTTTTATATTAACCGGATTATCTCACATTTGGGATGTGCTATATAGAAAACTGTTGTGGGAGTGAAGCTCTGTTGAAATATATTTGTCGATTGTCAAAAAATAGACTGCAGTGAGGAGGTGAGGAATAGCAAAATAGAATTGTAACATTACTAGAATATACAATGTACAGTTGGATGTCACATTACGCTGTTTTCAAAGAGAAGAGCGTTGAACAGGGCACCATACATTCCCACCATCCCCGCCATAACCGTACGTAGATGTCAACAGTGTGGGGCCTTGTCCACAAAGAATGTAGTAGTAAATCGGATCCCACAAAATTAATCCTACCTAAATGTGCAGTTGTCCTTTTTACAGCTGACATACATTCCTAGAGTATACCTGGAAAGCTGTATAAAGCAAGATGGCGTCAGCAAGAATGGGGGGAACGGTGGGGTGTAGCGCTCTTGCAGGAGGCTCAACTTTCTTCATCAGAAAACAATAGATTACAGAGAGGCGGGGTGGGCCAGGTCATACATGCCAGTATCCCATTGTGGAGATAACTGGGAGCAGAACATTCCCCTAGGAAGAGGGGAGTCGCTATTCTCATCCACAAATGCCTTCTGTACAGACTGCTCCATACTGGGAAAGACACTGAGGGCTGATATGTATCCGTAAAATTAAGGGACACATTTGATTGTGGGCTCTGTATATGCTCCATTGGAAGCCAAGAATGCCTTTCTTTCTCAACTCAGTAGGCATCTAACCTCTTTTGGTTCTACCCGGGTAGTTATAGGTGTGGATTGGAATGTGACAATGGATTACATCTTGGATCCTTCTGGCTGTGCAGACATCCACCACAACCAAGACAGACGTGCCTTGCTCGATCGGGTCAGTGATCACGCCCTGCTAGAGTCCTGGAGACTGTTTCAACCTCGGACGAGGGACTATTAATTCTTGCTCACATGGCATTTGCACCCAAATTGATTACTTTCCCGGTACCGCCCCTAGTGCTTCAACAAGTGACTGGTGCCTCCTTAACTCCCTGTAAAGGTTTGGACCATGACCTCTTAGAGTTACATCTTGAGGAAGGCTGTGAAACCCACAGCAAGGCGCAAGGAGCATAAACATTTCTCAACGTAAAGATCCTGATGGGGCAGTTGATGAGAGACGTTGTATTGGCCAAACAATGACTAATGGACTCAAAACACAGGCTGAAATCCCAGATACGATCACTGACCCATACATACTCTATCTCCGACTCAGATGATCCTAAGGGATCTTTATCAGCTATATATCAAGTGAACACTCTTTACACGACAGAGGCAGAGAAATGCCTCTTTTGCATTCTACAACAACATTATGAAAGGGGAGAAAAGGCGGGCCGATTATTGGACTACCAACTTTGCCAAATTGACTCCTCCAGAACGATACCCGCCCTTTGGGGCACCGATGGGCACTTTCTGACTGTTCTAGCAAATATAGTGGCAGAGTTCCAGACCTTTGATACAAATTTATACCCTGCTTCAGCTTCTTCGGATGTAGAAAATTCCTTTTTTCAAAAACTCATTCTTGCTCAACTGACTCTAGCCCAGTAGTGGGAAGTGGAGGGGGAGATCACCGCAGATTAAGTCACTGCATCGATTGACACCATGCCAGTGGTAAAGGCCCAAGGGAAGACTGCTTTCCAATAGAATGTATATAAAGCCACTAAGTCTCAGACCATCCCAATCCTTGTCTCGGTATACAAAGAGGTTCTGTAGCAAGAACCTTTTTCCCTGGATCTTAGTGATAAAACCAGGAAAGGACCCCAATGAATGCTCCAGTTATAGGCCAATATCACTAATCAATGTTTTTTTCTTTTAAAACCTTTATTGCAACATTCTGAGAGTACAAGTATGGGCCTACAACCGCAGGGGGCGGCCGCTAGTCATAAGCGGAACCAATCATAGCACGGTATAACACAGCTCATCAGCCGACAGCCCTGAGGTCCGGCAGCGATTCAGGAGGAAACTTGTATTGGAACGCATGAGTGGGTCACAGGATATATTAAAGGTTTCATTTTATATTATATAAATAGACGGATCAGGTGCCATACAATCAAACAAAAGGAGACGGGGGTCAAGCCAAGAAACAGGATATACGTCTAGAAACAACCATATGAGGAACCCTAGCGCCGATGCTTATGGATCGAAATAAACAACAATACAGTATACAGTTTCGTAAGCGCCGGTTCCCAGAGCCTGCCCACCCGGAAGTTCGATTAACGTAGGAAGCGTGAGCACAAAATTCCAGAACACTGTGTACTCAGAATAAAACACAGACGATACTGACCCGAAAGGAAGAAAGGGAAGGGAGAAAAAGGCCATAGAAAATAAGAAAGGCAAAAAAAACCAAAAAAATAATTTAAAAAAACCTCCAACCCCCCACCCTGCACCCCTGCCGATGGCTATAGCCTAACCCCACTAGCAGCGTGCCTATCGCCCTAAATAACTAAAACCCTAAAAGAAGGGAAAAGAAGAAGAAGAGTGGAGGAGGGCCTAGTAGTACGTGCTCCCAGCCCCTTAGTCCCCACGCCAGAAACAGACACCCCCTATCACAAAGAGACGGATGTAGAGCGACCCTTATAAGTGAAATTAGGGGGCACCGTGATACACCGCCCAGCCTCTTAAATCAAACCATTGCAAATCGAACAGTCATAATACCATTTCAAACCGTCCCGAGTTAATTTATCTCAACACTGACCCTTCCGAACCAGCACACAAACCCTTCACAGTGATACCCAAAGGCATACAAGTAAGTCATAGAGGAGAGGGAAGTCATCGAGAGTCAATCCGTTACCACGTACAGCAAGTAAGTCCATGAGAGCTTCAGGCGCAGGAAGTCTCCCTCTCCCAACTAGACAGTCCTGATGTTTCTTGCCCCGGGGTCGTAACGTTTCCAAAAAGGGGGGAGACGACCACAAGATGAAAGAAGAGTCCACAACACAAGTCTCCGGGGGTAGGACGCCAGTCAATACCTCCAAAGTCAATACCGGTGGAAGGTGCGGAAGCACACTCACGACCTCTGGGACACCATCTTCCAGGGCTTCATCCGAGGGTTCCAATATTCGCTTCCCCACGGGGTCCTCGCAGTGAGTCAAAATGGCCGCGGCTTGAATGGCTACAGATGGAAGTTCCAATAGTGGGGCAGGGTCCGGTACAATTAGTAGCATCCCAGATAGGCTTGCATCCATTTTAGTCATTATGACAGTCACTTGTGAGTGAAACGCCCAGAGTTCTGCCAACAATGACCTCAGCGATGGCTCAGGCACATTTCGGTCCATAGTCTCATGCCCAAGACCGATCACAATCACCTCCCGAGTGAATTGGTGTCTCCGGGGGGGGACAGACAGGGATCACGAGAGGGCAAGCATGGACGGTGACTCGACGTTTTCCACAGCCGCGATCACCCGGCTTAACGCCGCGGGCCGGGGCCCCAACCCGCCAAACCCCGGAGGGAGCCAGAACTGGGTCCGCGGGACGGGAACCCCCACCCACCGTCAGTAGCAAGCAAGATCACCTCTCCATCAGTGCTGAGCAAAGAGAACAATCACTGCCAATTTCGGGCGCAAAAGAAGCCTCCACTACGATCGACCGGACCCTGCCTGGGTCTCTCAGCCGTTGTTGTTGCACTTCCACCCGGCCATGCAGATACTCGAGGCCCCGGCTTCACTGCTGGAGTAGGCCACAATCTTCAACTCGGTGTAACTCAGTGAAACCGGCCGATAAAAATTCCCGGATTTCCACATCGGAGTGAGGAACTGTTCATGTACGCAGGGGCTGAGCGTAACATCAGGATATTGTGCAGGATCTTGTGGCGGGATACGGAGCTCAGCGGAGCCGGGAGCCTAAGCAGCCATCTTGTTTGCCGTCGTAGCTCCTCCTGACACTAATCAATGTTGATGTCAAAATGTTGGCAAAGGTCTAGGTGACACGCTGAATAAAGTAATCACAGCTCTAGTGCATCCCTCCCAGTTGGGCTTTGTGCCAGGTCGTTCTTCTACTGATCACACATGCACTCTCTCTCATATACTCTGGCAAGTACGGGAGGATAAGGACGAGAAGGTCCCTCTCTCCCTGGATGCAGAGAAGGACTTTGCCCCTGTGAATTGAGGTTACCTTTTTTTGGACCATGGAGGGAAAGATAAAGATTAAATAAGAGCGGACTCAGAGGAGAACCCTTCCGGACACGATATACCAAAGGTTTGAGAGATGAAGAATTCGGATGTAACTATATCTGCATGGCTTGTCCTCCAGGAAGAATTTGATCCATAAAAGATCATTGCCCTGAATGGCATGCTTGCTAAGCCTGTTCAACGAAATAGAATGTAATACAGTGTTGAACGCGGTCTACAAATCAAGGAACAACACCATGACTGGTGTGCTCTTGTTCAGATTCTCCCTGACAAAACTCTTCCACCTCCAGAAGAGTTGTCTCTGTGCTAAATCCAACCCAAAAGCCCAACTGCAAGTCATGGAGAATAGAATTTTCCTCCACAAAAGTGGACAGTTGTCAATTGTCCTATTTCTCCAGAATTTTTTGCTGGGGCTGGGAGGAGAGGTATTGACCTATAGTTGCTCGGCACACTTGTGTCGTCATTAGGCTTTTTCGGCTTCAGCAGAAGAGATGCCTGTTACCAACAAGAGGGAAAAATTCCAGACATTAGCAAGATGTTCCATATTTTATTAAGCTGGGTTTGAAATGCTGAGCCATAAGTCTGAAAATATGCAGAGGGCAGACATCATCTGTAGAACGGGACTTGCATTTTAATATCTTGTTCAAGGAGCATTCTTCAGAAGAAGGGGCAAATTCATAGAAAACTGACTTTTAAAAAAAAACAACTTAGAGTTTTATATAGCGCCGACTTGACCCGAAGGTATCAGAGGGCTTTACGTGATTACCAGTAGTGTTACAGACACGCAAATGTTTTTTGGGGGGGGACACGGAAGAAATACAAGAAATGGATGCTGTCTTCCCGACAACACCCGAGGCATCCGCCGAAGACTCAGAGAAGGAAGAATATATGTTTGGAATATTCGCACCAAAAAAGACCGACAGTTTTTCGCAAAATTCGTCCAAGTGGGTGATGCCAGTTTTTTGCCCTTCTGGGGATAACAATTCATTCACAATTTTAAACATTTCCTTAGGCGAGTTAGCCACTGATTTGATGTGGTGTGCATAATATTATTTCATAGCAATACACGTTTTTTTCCGGAAGCTCATAAGAGCCGCTTTAGAGAGAGTCTTCGTATTGGAGTTTTACGACTTTTGCAATTGCGTTCTAATTTGTAGCACACACCTTTCCCTGTTGTTAGCTGTGGGGAAACCCAAGATGCGGAGCCTCGCTCTTTTTGCCACATACTTTTTTAAGGGAGCAAGAAAATCTTACAAGGTATAAATCCAATTATCAAACAGCAGGATGTCAGATTCAACTGTTCCTAATATAGTCGGAAGAGAGGAGCTGAGGGACTGTTAGACAGATTCTGCCACTTCCATTTCATCTCCTGGGCAGGGGACACTTCTAGTCCTGGGGGGACTATAAAACACAAAAGGTATACTGAAATGATCAGGCCGGACCAGTTGCTCCAGATCATTGACCTGCAGACTAGAGACACTGGTAAACATCAGGTCAAGCATGTGGCCCGCCCGGTGGGTAGGGACCTGTATCTTTTGGATTAGATTAAAACCAGCCAAAGTTTGAATGAGCTGGGTGGCTAAAGTAGGGTCATCAACATGGACACTGAAACCACCCAGAATGGTCAAATTGGCATATTAGAGCGAATGTTGTGCAATAATATTAAATAAAGCAGACAAACAACTGCTAGGGCAGTCAGGAGGTCTGTACAACAACATACCCAAAAAAGAAAAAGAAGTGGTAATTTTAAAACTAAAAACAAGACCCTCAATATTTCCACATTGTCTTAGTAGATTAGCAAATTCTACAAATGAGTTTTAAAAAATATTGGGCACTCCCCCACTTGCCTTATTCCTGCCCTGGTGTTCCGCCAATATGGAATAGCCAGGTGGTAATGCAAAGGCAAGGTCGAGATTAGAGCTGTCTTTCAACCTGTGTATCTGCTGCCCACATTTAGAACAACACCCATTTGAGTCTTGCTATGGTGGCATATTTTGCATACCTCTGGAGATCTCGGCATATATTACACTTCAAGACCATCCCTCATATGCCAACGGTGATTTTGCCGTACCAGATTTCAAATGAGGCTACCCAGTGTCATTTCTCCAATTACTTGTATAACTGTGACACCAGACTTTCCAACCTTAAATAAGAGGAAGACCAGGCTGAACGTTTACCACTGTCTTCGATTTTACCCAATGGTTTTCCTCGGGAACGCTCTGACATCTACACTCTCTCAACAAGTTACATAACCAAAGACAATCCACCTAGTAAGGTATGTGGGGAGCACTTAGTGTTTCTTAAAATACCCCTCATACACCAAAAGGACCCTTGATGTCATGCTTCATCATTGGGGTCTTCGCACCCCTCTACGGGATCCGTCGTGCTACGACCTACGACTACGCGGGAGCACTGATAATCGATTATGTATGGTGCATGTGAGGGTATTCTGTGAGTGAGTGGTGGGATGAGTGAAAAGTTTAAAAAGTACCTGGGTCGTTGGACTCTTAAAAAGTTTTTATTAGGTCCCCGGGCTGGTGCTGTTAAAAGAAATATGGTGCGAGGTGTTTAATGTAGTGATTATGTACATCACCTCATGTGTGCGTCGACATGTTTCGGAGACAGAGCTCCTTCTTCAGGACAGGGTGCACAACTTCCCCCACCTTACTCACGTTTCATTACACAAAGAATGATGTGTATGTACAAAAAAGTGACAAATAATAATATGTGTATAATTTATAGGTTACAATGTACCTACAGCGGTAATGCTCAAAAAAATGCGAATTGCAATATCTGAGGAAAAATATGAGGAAAAGACATTTGGTAAACCTCAGCAAAACATTATTGATCTGGTACAATCACCTAGAAAAAATGTTGTGGGGGGGTCAACACTGACTGTGAAGGTTTAACCCTGTAAAAAAGAGACATATACATGACATACAAACAGTAAACAGAAAGCACACACTCTATTGTTGCGGTGGCGGAATAAGCAATGGAAAGAGAAGTAGGTATCAGGCATACTTGTCTTTGAAATGTTTTAAGCATCATGAGCCTCCTGAACGTCTGGGGTGGTGATTGCCAATCTGCAATCTAAAAATAATTGCAGTAGTAAACAACACGGTTTACTTACTTCCTGATGGTAGTCTCTTAAATCACTCTGTGTCATACTCACAAACTCAATGGGAGTTCTTATCCATGTTGCCCCATCCATGGCTCCGCTTGGATGGAGATGGAGGCCTTCGCGTCCTTTATTTATACTCACTCTTCGTGTTTAAGTGGTAATTTAATTATCAATGAAGAGGCTGTCGGATGTGGCAATAGTGCCCATATAAGTATTTTCCGGGTATTTTTTTCACGGAACCGCAGGTAGTGTTTGTTGCGGGAGCATGCGTGTAGCGTGAAAGCGCTTTGCGCATGCGTCTAAGTAGACTGTTTGTCGTATTAGTGTTCGTTGCGGGAGCATCGTGTGGTGTGAAGCTATCCGCGCATGCGTCTGAGTAGACTGCTTGCCGGATTAGTTGGAGCGCATGCCTAAGAGCTTTGCCTTGTAGATGGTTGGTTTCTTATTAGTCGAACAGTGAGGAAGCAGCGTTTTAAGACAGAGTATGAAGATGTGGCTAATCTTATGCTTGTGTTGTACCAAAGGTCTTTGGTATAGTTACCGAGAGGAATGGGAAACTGAATTATTAAAAAAATTGAATTAATAAAAGACAAATTGGCAGGTTGTCTATTATGGTGGTAATTGAGATAGTTTTTTTACATTGTTCATTGTACAGTATGATTGCAAGAGGCCAACGCTGAGGGATGTACAGTTTATTTGATTAGTTCCTGGTTCTCATGTTAGTTGGCCCCACGGTATATCATCATTCAGACCATTTATATGCGTCCCCAGGCGGAACACCCACGCTGTTCTTTTTGGAAAAGGTCTTCCTCTGTCTGTAATTGTTCAATTACTGCCCATTGTAGGTCATTAACACAATTTTGGCCATTCAGGTAATGGGTGGCCATCTTGGTTGTTGTCTTTTTGCAGCGCACGTTGCTTTTATGCTCATTCATGCGGGTTTTGACAGCCCTAGTGGTCATGCCCACGTATTCCAGGCCACATGGACAGGTGATGGGATAAACAACATTTTTGCTGTTGCAGTTGGTCATTTTTCTCTGTTCCCAACAGGTCCCATTGCTGAATGTTATTTTTTTGCTCTTACGTGCCAAATGGCAGCTGCTGCAATTTCCGCAAGGGAAATGGTCATGGACCCCAGTGATGGACACCGTGTTTTCTTGTGTTTTACGGGGGCGTGTGTGGACCAATATGTCCTTCAAGTTCCTGCTGCGCCTGTGAGGGGCATTTTAAGAAACACTAAGTGCTCCCCACCACTGTGAGGAACATACATTACTAGGTGGATTCTCCTTGGTTATGTAACTTGCTTAGGGAGTACGAATCCATCAGTGATACTCTCCCTCCCTCTCTCTGTTTTTTCGTGATCTACACTCTCTCTACAAGCTGGGCATGGTGCAAACTCCTCTGGATTTTAGGCACTGACCTCCTATATGTGCTGGATATTCCCATCATCAACAATCTGTGGCTACCAATGACCCAGGAAACACTGGTACACTCTCGGTCCATCAGCTACCCACTATAGGTGACCTCTTTACGAATGGTAAGGTCGACTTACAGACTGATTTTGAGACCACAGCAACCCTTCTTCCATGGATAAGTTCACCTGTCCCTGCCTTCAGAGCACCTTACGCAAGAAGCTACCCGCTTACCCAGAGAAGCCAGTTTGGTTTCCCCTACTGACCTTGGTGATATCATCTGCCTTCAGCACCAAGTTGGTATCCCGCCAATACCACTCTTGTCTTGCACTCAAACCAACACGAGCAGTCCTATCACAGGCACAGTGGGACCACGACCTGGGGTACTCCATCCCAAACATGACACGGTCTTACTGCTGCATGCAAACTAAACGTGTATCCGCTAATAGCAGACACAACCTCCTATATCACAAACATCTCCACAGGGCATATACCACTCCTAAAGGCCCTTATGCGCTTTGACTCCTCACAATCTCAGCGCTGCCCTAGATGCGCAGCTGACCACGCTGACTTTGTACATCTCACTTGGAACTGAACTCATATTCAGGCTTATTGGATTGCTGTATTTGCTCTGATTTCTACGATGCTGGTGCACGCTATTGACCCCAATCCACTCATGGCACTCCTAGGATATGTCAAACCTTTGAGCTTAGGAATTTGACGGTTTACTGCCATGGCATTGCTCTTGGCTAAGTGACACATAGCTCTGCTTCGGGCCGGGCAGCAGTAAAATACCCACCACCGATGATTGGCAGAAGGACATGCACTCTATGCCTCATTGCAGCCACCCACCGGCAGGCCTAAAGACATGTGGGCAACCCTTCCAAGCATACCTCCTGCCTTTGGAGTCGGACGTCTCGGATGCTGCCACTGGGTAACTGAACTGTTTTTTGCACCTCATGTAAACCACTGACTGCTCATTGGGTGTATTAATATTATCACCGCTATGTACCCTTTTACAGAATATACTGTTCATTTGTAGATGTAATGTGCACAAATCTTGTTTCCTATTTTAATGCATCAGTGTTTATTATTCACTGAAAATAAATAATTACATACACCTCTAAGCCCCCTATCTATCCCCACCATCCATGCTTCGCAGTGTGCCTGGCGGCGGGCCCTCACTATGATAAAAGTCTTAGTTCGAGTGCACTCCAAAGTGTCGCTGCAACCTTTACCACTGGGAAAAAGGACATTAATTTGTCTTCATGGAGAATGCATGGCATTTACTATTTTGATGACCCACTTTCTACTGATGGTGGTTGTCAAGTCAACCTTATAGAAAGCTATCCTAGGGGTAGCAATGGCGAGCAGTCTTCAGGCTAAGACTTCAGAGAGCGAATTAAGCTAGTTGTTTTACCAATTATAATCCCTTGAATACCAAATGAAAGCACACCACACAAGGTATATATCAAATATATATGTATTTATTCTAAACACAACTCCTCTGCACTCTTTATGAGGTCAGAGGTACAAGTACAATACAAGTTACTTAATTAGCATACGATAAGTTGCACTGTATACGTTTTGCCCTAGGGACCTCACAAACCATATACTAAAATAGGGATATAAGAACCACATGAGAAATAGAAAGCAGGCCTGGGACCTGTGGAATCGCTTGGGCTACTCTAGACAACCAAAGGTTAGGATGTAGGAGGCCCACGGGAGACGCGAACAGTGTCTAAACACAGCCGCGGGTTACCATTGACTTTCTATGGGAAACAAATAAGTTACAATTTTACAATTTAAGGACACTTCTAAATGTTCTACGATGGAACCCTTTTAGACATAGACACTAGGAGGGCCAATACCCTCGAGACTACCAGAGTACTCGTGGTACCTCACCCACGTAAGCCGGGTGCATAGGTCTCTTTTGGTGTCGGGTTTCGTCGTCGATTTCAATGGAGCTCTGCAAAGAAGTGCTGCAGGCGACCAGAGGAAAAGTGCCCGGGTGGATCGAAGATCTGAAGAACCTGAAAGCAGAGGAGACAGAGTCTGGGCCACTTGCCAGGGACCAGGGCGGCAATAGAAAGATGCCATCAAATGTCGGGTGATTTCAGGTGAAAAGGTGAAGTTTGTCTCCTCAGCCACGAGGACCAGGAGGCGTTGATGACAACCAGGAGCTGGATTTGAGCTGTCCCACAAAGGATCTAGTTGATTGCGTTGTCGGTATCCGAATTCGACCCAACAAGCCTTGGCAAACGCAACCCACGCAGGCTGTTGAGATGGGCTTCGGTGCAGACCAGCAAGGTCTGTGAAACTTCTCCTTTGCAGGAAAGATGGAGCAAGCCTGGAGCAACCAGGAAAGCAAGTTGAAATAAAGGATTGTCTTCTTGGGGGCTCACTAGCCAATGGACTAGGAACCGCAAAGATGCGTCCAGCAGAAATGCACAAAGCGAGCCCACGGGCCACTCGTGGAGTGTGGAGCTCTGAGCTTCAGTGCAAAAGGTGCTCGGGTCTGGGGCTTCAAGCACCCCAGTGCACAACTTCGGGATACCTCTGGAAGTTGATGCAGGTAGCAAAATGCAGGAGTCCAGGAGTTCTGGTCCCACTGTTAAAGATTAGACTGCAAAACGTCAACATTATCGGCGCCCTCTTGCCCCCTTTTTCCAAGCCCATTCGTGCGCGTAAGCGGCAGCCATTTTGAGCACCATGGCCTCCCTGCCCCTCACTGATAGCCAGCGCGTCTCTCTCTCTCTCAACCTCGCAAGCATTCCCCCACACACTGACAACCCCCGCTCTCTCATGCCTAGGGTCATAAACCCCTCTTCAGCGCAGCTTCACCACTGAATCCCATCCTGTTCCCAGCGCGACACCTCCCCTCATTCCTTTCATGGCCTCAAACCCTTTTGATGCAAACCCCTTTTCCTGTGTCCCCGTTTGTCTTCCCTGTTCCCAGGCCGCCACCTGGCTCTGCGGATACTGTTTATTACCCCGTACAGTAGGAAGCTTCCCCTCCCCATCAAAGGACCCCCGAACCGATCAAAGCCCCCACCCCACAAGATCCGATCAACCCCATGCATTCCGTGAATCGGCGGAATGCCCTGCTGTGCGACAACCATCACCTGTTGTGACCGGGGTGGGGAATCCAACTGTAAATGTATGTGGGAACGGGTCTGAAGGGGAGATTCCGAGGATGTTCTTTCAAGTACTAAAGTATTGCGAGAATGTGTTATGTGCAATAAAGGTCATAATCCCTAGTATAAGAGGCCAGGCCTCAGAGATGTGGTTAGAGCACCTCGTGACGATACTTGCTGTCTGAATTGATGTGTTCTCCTCCGGAGAGAATAAAATCCTCGTTTCCTGCCTTCCAGTCTCCAGCGCCTGCTTCTTCATTGATTAATATTGGTGGGTCATAGAGGCGATACCGCCGGGCAACATAAAAAGGGTCTTTGGTTACCGGTTGTCTTTGGAACCCTTTTTAACAATTGGCGTCCCAAACGTGGGGCCCATCAGCGACTCGTGGATCCAGTGGGAGAGGTCCCGACGACAGAGTGAACGACTGCAACGATCGGAAGGTACCCTGTCCGATAGACCCTCGTCTGACAGCCGATCATCCGAACTTCACTGGTTCCGAACAGACCTCTCTCGAGTGATCTGCGGTCCTGACTGGGAACCATCAGGAGTGCCACGAGAAGTACGAAGAGAAGAGGACGATCGGGCGCTGGATTCGGAAGACGAGAAACTGTCCATGCGGTCCGGGTAAGGTCGTGTAAACACGACGAATTGCGAAAGTGATAGATAATTGAAAATAATTGATAATTGTTGAGAAAATACTAGTATTACTCTTTGTTAATTTATTGGAGATTCACTGTCTACAAACGGAGAAACAACAGGCTCTCCCTTTATAAACAGCGAAGGATAGGTACGCACCCGTCGGACCTATCTTTCTCCCCCACTGAACAATTGCCCCTTCCCCCCATTGATTAACTGTTATAGATTGTTTTCTGGAGATTCTCTGTCTGCAAACAGGGAAAAATAGGTCCCCTCTTTACAGATAGTGAAAGGGTAGGTGACGCGAACCTTTGCGAGCCTACTTATTCTCCCCATTGACCATATTGATTTTTTATTTTTGACCTAACGTTGATTGATTGCTCAGAATTGGTTCATGAGGTATTCACTACGTGCAAACAACGTAGAATAGAAATATTCTGTCTAGTCTTTGCGCGCAGTGATAAGATAGGTAGTGCTGACTATTATCCCATTGTGATCCGTCATGCCTGTCTTCTCCCCACTGGTTAGTAGCCTGTTTAACCCGGACCGCTTATTAGAGATGAACCATCCGGCTCCGCTGGAAGGCACCCCTAATAAGGACATGTTCACAAAGCATGGATTAGTCGCTATAGCCTATAGCCAGCTGTGGCATAAATATACGAAAAGGGATCGAGAAAGTCAGTGGCCACTGATAGGATCCTTCGAAGACGATAGAATAATCGCACTAGAAACAGCCCTTGGTAAGAACAAGACGACGTCCACTATGCTTGACAGCTTCGGCATGTGGCGAAAAGAAGCCGAACAACGCAAAAAGAGAACTGAGAGTAGGTTGGGAAAAGAGCTGCGGAAAGCAGCCCACCTAGCAGCCCAGAAACTAGAGAAAGAGATAAAAGAAAGAGAGGATACCAAACAGAAGCTAGAAATAGAAACATCAAGCCAGTGCCTGGTTAGAACTCCCTCCACGCTCTACCCTGATTTACACTCAAAACAGCGAACCAACGATGATCTGCTGCTAGGTCCTCCGATCATCCACATGCCCCCTCCATACGCCCCTTCCCAACCCTTAGCCCAACGCCCACTATCCCCAGGTACCAGCGAGAGCAGCCCCACGGCTTCAGCCCCCATGGCCCCCGTGCCGGCTGAACTCCTCGTATTAGATGTTACGCAAACGACAACGCCGGGCGACCCAGAAGCCCGAAGGGTTGGTCCTGTTAGAGCATATAGACTAAGCAAACATGAACGAGCAGGGGTCGACAAGATAGCAAAGATACTGGTAGAGAAGAGGGAGGATGAAGAGTCCGTCACGGATGTGTTTAATTCTTATACTGGGAGTCACAGACGACACTTTACTGTACAACTGTGTTACCACGTCTTAAACGCATACGAGGACCGATATCAAGAAAAAGGTCCACAGAGCCTAACGACTCTGTACCGGAAGGTTGATATCGGGGATGAGAGTGAGAGTGATGTGACGGACCTCCTTACGCGTACGCTTGAGGTTTTCCGCCACCTCACTGAACAAAAGCCGAAAACCGAATCCACTACCTCCGTAGCAACCAACCCACAAACTGAACGACCTAACACTATGATGCCGATACGAGAGGCTGCCCCTTACTGGGTTCCTCCACGAGGTGAAGGGACTCACGATGATGCAAACCACAAAGATGCAAAGGGAAGGGTAGTGTACAATTGGGTCTACCAACCATGGGACCGGCAAGAGATTCTGACCTTCCGGAAATCTCTGCCAGACCTACGTAAAAACCCCACTGCCTTCTATACTGAGTTGGGTACGGCCCTAGGATCGACGATTATGACTCTAGCTGACATCGACTTGTTTTTCGGGTTATGTCTACCAGCTGATGTGTGGAAGCAAATCCGGAAAATCGACCACTCTGAGCTGTTTGGACATAACTGGTCACAACTTGATGGCATAGACAGACAACGAGAACCCGGACAAAAGCCTTTAAAAGCCATTTTAGACCTCCCGGATAAAATCGTGCAGAAATTAAAAACCCTGATCCCAGAAAAGAAAGTGGACTGGTCGATAGTAACGGCTTGTCGCCAGAAACCTCAGGAGGATGTATCGGAATACTTCTCCCGGTTTGAAACGGTGTTCTCCGATTACAGCGGCCAGGACCTGACCACTGCAACCGGACACCATCTGTTTGTCCAGAATTACGTTAAGGGCTTATCACCGGAGGTCTCGCAGAAACTGCAGGCCAGTGAAAGTAGTTGGGCAGCCTCCAAACCTACGGCTATCCTCCAGATGGCCCAATATTATGAACATCAGAAAAACGAAAACGATAGAACAACAGAGAGGAAGAAGAAAGAATTAAAGGAGAGGGTGATGATAGCACAACTGCAAGGGGTGACTCTGGGACGAGACCAATACCGGGGAAACCATCAGATGAACGTCCCTAAAACGGCACCTCCCAAAGACCGTGCTTCAACTCCCCACATTGGACGTACAGACATTAGAGAGGACCAGTGTGCCTTCTGTAAAGGATCGGGCCACTGGAAATCTCAGTGCCCGGTTCTTTTGGAACTCACCAGAAATAGAGATCCTAGAGATTCAGCAAACGAACCAAGAAATAGGGGACCACAGCGAGGGCCCCCAAACAACGCAACTAATGATAGATCCAGTAGACCAAACACATTTGATCGACCCCGACAGAACCAATGCCAGCAATCTGACTACGATGACGTTCATGACTTTGCATAGGACTGCCTAGGGCAAGGGAGGGATCCAGTCGAGCTCCATGTTGACCAGCAAGGCCCTTATGTCACTGCTAAGGTCTTGGGTACAAAGTCACCATTCCTGGTAGACACTGGCGCAACACGTAGTGCATTATCTAAACGACTGATTCCAAGGGCACCCTTGTCTGGCTTACTAATAACATCGACAGGTTTCGATGGGACGCCCTCCACTAACCCTTTGTCCGCCCCAATCCTCTTTGACTTAGAAAACAACACCACTGACACCACGTTTTTACTCTCCTCCAATAGCCCTGACGCAATTATGGGACTCGACTTATTGAAACACTTCCGAGCAACGATTAGATGTTCTCAAGATGGAGTCCGAGTTTTCCTTTACGACAATCCTGTTCTGCTTAGACATTGCCCCCCCAGACACATGTTCTCCATCACCGACGCTGACACTTCCCTGCTTGACACTCTGCCTCCGTATCTGTGGGCCAAAACGGATTCGGATGTAGGGCGCATGATGATTGACCCAATACACATCACTGTTCGACCAGATGCAACACTCCCAAAACTTCCACAATATCGAATATCGCCCGAGGGCGAGAAGGCATTGGTAGAAATCATCCAATCACTGATAGACGCAGGAGTGGTAGAGGAAGTAGTTAGCAACGTTTGCAACAGCCCAATCTTGCCCATCATTAAGAAGCAGGGAGAAGGGGATGAGAAAGCATACCGCTTCATCATTGACCTTCGGGAGATCAACAAAGTGGTGGTACCCCAGTACCCTGTGGTCTCGGACATTACCACCATCCTGACTTTGATTCCCTCCACTGCCACCACCTTCACTGTCATTGACCTCAAAAACGCATTCTTTTCTATCCCCATCCACCCAGACAGCCGATATCTCTTCGGTTTCACCCTAAAAGCCCGCTCATATAGGTTCTGCCGAGCACCCCAGGGCTACACAGAAAGCCCTAGCATCTACAGCCAGGCCCTCAAGAGACAACTGGATCAAGTCCAGTTACCCGATGGAGTGGTATTAGTACAATATGTCGATGACATCCTCTTGGCAGCCGACACCACTCCACTAGCTGTCACAGCCACCATTCAACTCCTGCATTTCCTTGCAGAAAATGGCCACAAGGTCTCCAAGAAGAAGTTGCAATTCTGCCAACCCCAGGTCACTTACCTAGGCCACCTTTTGTCCAAAGACGGAAGGAAACTGACTCCTGACCGGATCCAAACCATTCTCGACACCCCCGTCCCTAAGACCCAGAAACAGGTCCGCTCCCTACTAGGCCTCACCTCCTTCTGCCGACAGTGGTTGCCCAACTTTAGCCTTGTAGTAAAACCACTGCTTTCATTGTTAGCAAAGGACATCCCTCTCCCACTCCCTTGGACCCCTGAGTGTCAGGCTTCTTTCGTGCAACTACGAGATGCCCTCTGCTCGGCCCCTGTGTTGGGTACCCCCGATTACACAAAGCCCTTCTCCCTTTACACCCATGAGAGGGAGGGGTGCGCTTTATCTGTCCTGACCCAGTCCATCGGCCCAAAGCAACGACCATGCGCTTACTTCTCAGCCACTCTTGACCCCGTAGCCAGAGCCCTGCCTGCTTGCCTTCGAGCCGTAGCTGCTGCTGCGATCTCTATCCGACAGAGTGAGGGGATCGTGCTCTCGAATTCCCTCACAGTACTGGTACCCCATGCAGTTGACACCCTCCTAAACCAAACCAAAACGCAACACCTGACGAGTGCACGACTGACAGGATACGAACTGACTCTGCTCGCACCCCACATCACACTGAAGAGATGCACCACACTGAACCCAGCAACCCTGCTGCCCTTACCAGAAAACGATCCCAATGCGCACCCTGTACACGACTGTGTGACCCTCACCGACGAACAGACCAGAAGTAGGGTTGACCTCAGAGACACGGCTTTCCCCGACCCCGACGGAGAGCTGTGGGTGGACGGTTCTTGCATCAAGCTCCCCGATGGCACCACTTCAGCTGCCTATGCAGTCACCACGGCTCGAACTGTAGTCGAGACAGCCCGCATAACGCAACGATCTGCCCAGGCAGCGGAACTGATTGCCCTGACACGAGCCTGTATTCTAGCAGCAGGAACCACAGCAAACATTTACACCGATAGCCAGTATGCCTTCGGGGTGGTTCACCATTTTGGGCTCCTTTGGAGGGAGAGGGGATTCTTGACCTCACACGGCACCCCCATTTTACACGGGGACCTAGTCTCCGCCTTGATCGAAGCCGTCCTTCTCCCCAAAAAGCTTGCAGTCATCAAATGCCAGGCACACAAAAAGGTGACAGACATTATTGGACAGGGAAATGCACTAGCCGACCTCACTGCCCGAGCGACAGCTGAAAATAGGACGACAACACGCATGTACGTGGCCAGGTCACAAGCAGAAAAATGGACTGACGCTAGGGACACTATCAGAGACATTCAAATGGCTAGCACACAACACGAACTGACTGAATGGACACGGGTGGGGCTGAAAGATGACGAAGGCTGCTGGCGGACAAAAGACACAAACAAATGGTTGTTACCTGACTCATACCTGATTCCCATATTGACTATGGCACATTCCCCTGCCCACATAGGATCAGCCCCCATGATTGAACTTGTCTCCAGAGTCTGGCACAATGATAAGATCACAGAGTCCGCCAAACGCCTGGTCCAACAATGTTTGATATGCCTGCAACACAATCCCGGGAAAGGAACTGTAGTACCCCGGGGAGGGTTCGGGGTCCCGAATCACCCATTTGAAGTCCTGCAGATGGACTACATCCAACTAGACAGATGTCAAGGCCTGAAATATGTACTTGTGGTGGTATGCGCATTTAGCAAATGGGTGGAAGCATATCCAACCCGTGACAACACTGCTATGGCCACAGCAAAAGTACTGTTAAAGGAGTTTTTCCCCCGTTACGGCCTTTGTCGAATTTTGTGGAGCGACAATGGCCCCCACTTCGTAGCCGAAGTTATCCAACTCATTTTGAAGGGGTTGGGTGTAAAACAAAAGTTCCACGCAGTCTTCCACCCCCAATCTGCTGGACTAGTGGAACGACATAACGCCACACTGAAACTAAAATTGGCCAAAATAGTAGCTACCACAGGACTGAAATGGCCAGACGCACTCCCCCTGGCGCTGCTTTCAATGCGTTCCACCCCCACCAAACACCACTTGACACCATACGAGGTTGTTTTCGGCCGGCCTATGAATGTCTGGTCTGCACCAAAACCAACTTCCATTCATGACGTCCCGGACGTCCTAATGTCTGATTACTTATGTCAGTTGACTAAAACGCTGTCTGTTATCCATCAACAGGTGCTGCATGCCATCCCTGACACTTCCAGGGGTCCCGGACACACCATTCAGCCTGGGGATTTTGTCCTGATCCGGAACTTCCAGCGTGCCAAGAGTCTGGAACCCCGGTGGACGGGCCCCTGGCAAGTCCTCATCACCACCCGAACAGCACTACGGGTGGAGGGAAAACGCAACTGGCTGCATGCACACCACTGTAAGAAGATCTCCTCGACCCTGACCTCGACTGAAAACATCGACAGCCAAGAAGAGCTCCTGAACAAGGACCGACCGTCACTAACCTGCTATCCTGATACCGACACACTTGAACTTTCAAAATTCTCTGATCCCACAGTGCCATCAAAAGAAGGGTATTTCCTGCGTCGAAAGGAGGGAGTCTCGGCTAAGTAGACCACGGACTGAGTTAAATCTCAGAACGGTGACCTAAACACTACCAAGGGTTACCCGGAGAGAAGCAAAGCAAAGTCTGTGGTTCTGCCCGCTACCGAGCCCCTTGAAGATGATGGAAGCGCCAGATAAGAAGATGATGGAAGCGCCAAATAAGAAGATGATGAAGGAAACAGGAAATACCCACCGCAGAAACCCAAAAGCAGACAGACTCCATAGCCCAAAGACTATTGCGCTCTTCATCACAATCCTCCTCTGCTTTCTCCTCATGACCACACTCTGGATTGTGGAAGAAAATGCACCTGCTCACGAAACATTCCTGACCACTGTCCAGCCTACCACCATGAAGGAACATTATCTGATCTCGCTCTCTCCCCAACTCAGAGAGAGGCGAAAGGAATTTTGGAATAACTCCTTCGTACAACTACTTCACCAGCACAACCTTGCCACCAATGCCACCAACTGTTGGATCTGTGGGTTGCTACCCCACGCCACTGGACACTCGATACCATTCATCCCTTCACCTTTCTCAGTTCACGGTTCCTGTCTTGCCTGGCTGATGCTTCTGCAAGAAAGCTTTAAGGACAATGCCACCTCCAGCAAAACGGTAACGCATTTCCACCACGGGGTCTGGCGGAACAGAACAAAGACACACTTCTGCCCACAGACCAACAACAACACAATCCACTTGGACATCCCTGCTAAAGAACAAGTTGAAATGCAAGTGTTCAATAATCCAACCAGAACCACCTTCTCCTACCTGCGAAAACGAACGGCTGCCACTCTGACTGTGGCCCTGTCAGTCATCAACGTCACTGGCCACATGTGCATGGAAGGGCTTGGGACTCAGCTGGTAGGCCACAGTGCCTGCCGGTTTTCCAGAACTCTGGACTCCATCGACCCGCCTTCCTTTGTGGCATCTCCAAACACGTATTTCGTCTGCGGCACGAAGGCTTACACCTGGCTCCCCAAAGGCTGGGGGGGCACTTGTTTCATTTCCTTCATCCTTCCTCCGACTTATGTGGCACCAGCAAATCATCACAGACAAAAGCGAGCCAAGGACATCGAACAAGCCGATTCAACAGGAGCGCAATTCATCGATGCTATGAAAGGACTAGTCCCCCTCTGGGGCCCGATGGCAAACAGCCGTGCCATCCGACATCTGCCTCAAGCAGTTGAGACAACAATGAACATCACGGCTGGTATCCTTGCTAACAACACCGCTGAACTTCAAGCGGTCCGCTTGGTGGCCCTCCAAAACCGCCTTGTCCTGGATGTGGTTCTTGCGGACCGCGGTGGAGCATGCCGCATCATTGGGTCCAGCTGCTGTACATACATACCGGACAACTCACCCTCAGTGTACAAAGCCATCGAACATCTTCACAGACTCTCTTCTGAAGTACACCAGGAACAAGAAGAATGGTCGCTTGGTGGTTGGTTCTGGAACACCGTTAAGAACTGGGGTTGGAGACTGTTCACCATTATCCTGATTCCTGTAGTTGTGATGTGCGGTCTATGCTTAGGAATTCAATGTCTGCCACCTCTGTGTTCATTATGTGCAAATTGTATTTGCCCTAAGACTGTGGACTTTGAAAACGAACGTATCAGAGCAATATATGATGCCGAGGTTAGGAATTTGATGAAGATTGACATTGAGTAAGCAAGTTGGCTAAGATATGTTGAAAAGGGAGGACTGTTAAAGATTAGACTGCAAAACGTCAACATTATCGGCGCCCTCTTGCCCCCTTTTTCCAAGCCCATTCGTGCGCGTAAGCGGCAGCCATTTTGAGCACCATGGCCTCCCTGCCCCTCACTGATAGCCAGCGCGTCTCTCTCTCTCTCAACCTCGCAAGCATTCCCCCACACACTGACAACCCCCGCTCTCTCATGCCTAGGGTCATAAACCCCTCTTCAGCGCAGCTTCACCACTGAATCCCATCCTGTTCCCAGCGCGACACCTCCCCTCATTCCTTTCATGGCCCCAAACCCTTTTGATGCAAACCCCTTTTCCTGTGTCCCCGTTTGTCTTCCCTGTTCCCAGGCCGCCACCTGGCTCTGCGGATACTGTTTATTACCCCGTACAGTAGGAAGCTTCCCCTCCCCATCAAAGGACCCCCGAACCGATCAAAGCCCCCACCCCACAAGATCCGATCAACCCCATGCATTCCGTGAATCGGCGGAATGCCCTGCTGTGCGACAACCATCACCTGTTGTGACCGGGGTGGGGAATCCAACTGTAAATGTATGTGGGAACGGGTCTGAAGGGGAGATTCCGAGGATGTTCTTTCAAGTACTAAAGTATTGCGAGAATGTGTTATGTGCAATAAAGGTCATAATCCCTAGTATAAGAGGCCAGGCCTCAGAGATGTGGTTAGAGCACCTCGTGACGATACTTGCTGTCTGAATTGATGTGTTCTCCTCCGGAGAGAATAAAATCCTCGTTTCCTGCCTTCCAGTCTCCAGCGCCTGCTTCTTCATTGATTAATATTGGTGGGTCATAGAGGCGATACCGCCGGGCAACATAAAAAGGGTCTTTGGTTACCGGTTGTCTTTGGAACCCTTTTTAACACCATGTCTCTCGTGTCCGCCACGGGACTCAGCTTTGCTGTGAGCTAAGGTCGGGGTTAGAGATGTCTGGAAGTCCATGTCCTGTGTCACAGATTCGTTAGGATCCTGCGGGAGCCTTTAAAATGCAGATGGGCAAAGATGCTGTTGGTGTCTGTTTGAACAGGGTGGCCACTCCTTGACCACAAGGAAGATGTCTTCCATCTTCCAGTTGAAATGGAATGTCGAAGGTCCAGGATATATGTTTCAGAGTTTTGTCCAGGGTAATCTAAAGTCCATGGGACTGGGGTTCTATACTTATAGTAAGTTTAGGGTTTGGACTAACTCGAAGGTCCCTCCTATGGGTGGACCTGGGGTGGGGGTGGTTACACCGCTTTCCCTTTGTCCAGTTTTGCACCAGAGCTGGGGCTGAGTGCCCCAGCAACCGGTTTGAACTGGGAAATGCATGAAACACCTAGTTTGCCCCAGGCAGTGTCTGAAAAGCACTCACTGAATGAAACTCTCCCTGCCCCAATACACTAAAGCCTGTCTGGGGAGGTGCCAGCACCTGCATGGACAGGGAACCTATTGTCCAAGCCTCCCCTGCCAGAGTTTCATCCAGCAGCAGGAGGGCAGACTTGTGTCTGTGGCAGAAGCATCCATTTTGTGATGCTGGGGCTCTGTTTAACTTTAACCGGGTAAACCAGTAACTACATGTCTTCTCCCTCTATAAGGGTTGAATGCTACCCCCGCCTCCAGGACTGGCGGGGGGGGGGGGTTGTATGCCAAAGTTTTTGACACCTTACACGACATGTTTTGATTAAGCCAAACCAAAGTTAGCATTAACCCCAAGGATTATAATGCACTTAAGAGTATATGGTATGGCTATATCATAGAACAGCTATAAGGAGATGGTTCCGAAAGCTGCAGAGGGGCTCAGCTCATGCTAGGGTACCCTCACACATAAAACCAATCACTCTGCCTCCAGGATTGTCAAGTCCTGCCATTGGAGTGACTTGTAGGTGTATATGTGTCTATATGTATATATAGATATAGGTATACTATATCTAAGTAAGGAGTGATTACACCACCTTACCCAGGCTGTGTGAACAGACCCGTGGTGTCAGTTTGGAAGGCAAACCAGGGGTGGCATAATAAATGCTGCTTCCCCTGGTAGGCCTAGGTTGCACCTATGCCCTGGGCACCTATGGTACACTGTACAGGGGCTCACAAGGGTGACACAGTAACCAATCTGGTATGTACCTAAAGTACATGGTATCAATTTAGATAGAGAACAGCTGGGCTGTGGGCCTGATTAGCAGGTCCACAGCCACACTAAAGTCGAAAAACCAGAGAATCACAGCAAAAAGTGGGGGTAACCATAGGAAGCAGACCCTACTCTCTTACATGCAGGATCGGAGACTGATTTTATTTGATGCTTAGTTGTAGTGTGCTTTATTTATCTTCCTTTTTTCACCTATCCGTTCCTTTTCTTTTCAGTTATATCTCATGACTCTTGAAAGAGTCTAGATTCCTCTGTTTTATATGTTTATTATCGCTGGTTACACCCATGGGACAACATGTTCTGGATTTCATACTGAGAATATTTTGGGCGACTTTTGTTGTATACCTGGATTAAAATTTATAAATTATTAAAGAAATGCAATTCAGAAAGTTGTAGCAGGGGAAGGTTTTCACACATATTTCTGGGAATGTCATGTGACATCTCCCCAGGGCTCCTATTCCCAGTGTGCGGAATTCTAAATACCATAGAATGTTATTTAGAGGGAGAGTGGAGCTCACTATGCAAATGCACACTTTTTTATAACTGTAAGAAAATTTCTCTTTTTGTATGGTCACCCCCATTTGTTTTTTAAACTGACGCTGATGCTTTTTTGACTCTGCACACTAGAACACTACTAACCAGGTCCCTCATACATGTCAAAATTGGCTATGATCAATGCTCTGACCCCTCCAACATGTCGAAATTGGCTATACTCCAGAATGGCATACTTTACTTACCTATGAGTCCTTAGTATATGGTACAAAAGTATGCCTAGGGCCTGTAAGTTAAATGTCAGTAGTGGAGTCTGGCACATATTGTTCCACCACTAAAGTGACAATGCTAATTATGTTTCCAGGATTGCCCCTGCAGACTAAGTGTGCAGTTTTAAAACTGCCAATTCAAACTTGTAAAAATAAACCTTTTTCTCAGGCTTAAACCTTCCTTTTTAATTGAAACCTCCCTTTTTAATACTTATAAGTCACACCTAAGACAGTCCCTAAATGCCCATACTGCATGGCATTTAAAAAGTAGGACATGTGTATTTTATGTTTTACACGTCCTGGCAGTAAAAACCTCCAAAGTCATTTTTCACTGAAGCAAGGCTGGCTCTGCCATAGGAAAGCGCTGAGGTACATCATAAAACCTTCTAATGCTTCACTTCAATATGGGAGTAGCTAGAAGAATTATTGAAGAACTCATTTTAAAAGTAATTTAAAATCCAACTTGTCAAGGAGGAATTTCTATTACTATTTTGAAAATTACACCTTTGGAAAGATATAATTTCCCTGCCTGATTCAAATGTGCCTTTCTGCTAGTGTCACCCAGGAACTGAGTGGCTCCTTGAACAGGCGCAAATTGGCTCCAAGAGCTGAAAAAAAAGGCTTGTTTTTGGGGAGGTGCCCTGTTCCTCTGAAAGAATGACCATCTGGGCAGTGCCCAGGCACTTAATTATCTTCAAAAGGGCCTGCCCTGTCAAAGGCAGATGTAGCTCCCACTGGGCCTGCCCCCTCTATTGTATTGCTAGTCAGCTTGGCACCAGTCGTGACAGCAGAGCTGCTCCCAGAATCAGTTTTGAGTGACCACAGGGCAAGGTTTGCTCATTTCCCTGGCCACTTCTCTATGGTAGCAACAGGAGCTCTGCATGAGGGAGAAAAAAATCTGCAATCATAGTTTTAGGTAGAGAGAGGCACAGTGGAATTATCTGAAGTATGACACACATGAACTGCTGCAACCTGGTGTAGGGTTACCACTAGTAAACCTTTTGTCTACTGGACAGAGAGGAGCCAGGAGCCACCCCCTCCCATGGGCTAGTGCCAGGCATAATAGCAGAACCCCTGAGCCGCTTCCTCAGAACACTGCTAGACCTGTGAACGACAGAAGAAGGGCTAAACCTGCTTCTGTGACTTGTGAAGAGAACCCTAAGGGATGGACCTGCTCTCACTTGTAGCCAGGACCAGGAAGTGGAGTCCACGGTTAATGTGGCTGTCCTCCTGTTAAGCTACAGGGATACAAAATCTGCAAGAAGCCTCCTGTCCTGAATAGCCGAGCTGACCAGCTGGTCACTTCTGTTTGAGTAAATCCTGACTCTCAATTACTGTTCCTGGGGTCCTGGAACACTTGGCTAGTGTTAGAGTATACTACTCCTGCCAAAACTGGAAAATCTGGGCCCCAGAAACTTCTTGACAACTTTTCTTATGAGGAACGAGCAGGAGACCCAGACTGCCACTGAGCTGAAGCCATCAACCTTCGAATCAATGGTCAGGTCCAAAGTCCTGGGATGCCCCGCTGAAGGAGATCTGAGTTTGAGTCTGAAAATAGAGGGCTTCACCAAGAGCGATGAAGAGCTGAAGCTGATCGAAGCAGAGATCTTCCTGGATGCCGGACTTCCATCACTATGAGCTTTCCCACCTTGTTCAACGACCATGCCGGACCACACTCTTCAGCAACCCACCGTAATCGAACTCTAACTCGGATCCTGCTTGCCCCGCTGATAACATGTGGACAACCGCCTTTGCTCCAGAAAACTTCCAAGCCAGAAGGTACATTTTTCAACTGGACCAACCTGGGGGCATATTACCAAGGGGGGCGATAGGCAATTATCGCCGGTTTAGCGGCCTTTTTCAGCCGCTAAGCGGCGATAATTCTATCGCTACTGATGTTAGCAACAGCTTTCAGGCGATAACGAGCGGTTTGGGGCCCGCTTTGCATGTCAGCGATATTTATCGCTAATGACATGCAAAGTGGGCGTACCCAACCTATTAGCGACTGAAAGCAGTCGCTAACGTCGCTATCGCCTATTAGCAAGGCGGGCGTAGCGATGGAAATATTCCCGCCATTGCCAAAAACTAACGCCTGCTCAGACCAGTTCTTAGCCATGTTATCCAATGGGAGGTGGATAACATGGCTAAGAGCATTTTGTCGCTAATGCGTGAATATTGCTGTATTCTCAGCGATATTCACGCTATCGCCGGAAAAATTATCGCTTTGGAGATAAACGTTGCTAATAGCACGTTATCTCAGCGATAATTTCCGAAGATGCTTAGCGATAAAAAAATCATTGCTAAACCTAGTTAGCGATAAATATCGCTACTGGTTGGTAATATGCCCCGCGTCCTTGTATCCGACCTGTCAGCCATAAGCCTTACCTATGTCCAGGTTTAGCACAACCAGCTGTCCTTAGTTGGCACTTTGCACTTTTTTATTTAAAACATTTTTAAACTCATATCTACAGATCCCCTTATTGGATTTTTGTTGTTTTGCTGTCATTTTATTGATTAAAATATTCTCTATTCTTATAAATTGGAGTTGGAATCTTATTCTTTTGTGTTCTAGACTTTAACGGTTTTAGTACTTTTAAATGATTTACACATTTTCTTTAGTTAAACTTGTCTGCTGTGTGTCATAGCTACCAGGGGGTTAGGCTCAGGTGTAATTTACTGAAACCTTTACTGAGCCTAACAAGATTAGTGGCCTTATTACTTATAGTTGAATACCATCCACACTAACAATTCACTTTCTACCAATAACATTTTCCTCATTGAGAAAGTCCTTCCTTTACCGACCCATTAAATCTGGGGTCAATATGTTCTCCTTTCCATGATGGAACGAAAATCACTCCAACCTTTGAGTGGAGTAAGTTTTCTGATAATTCCCCAGATGGGAAGGGGTCGGATCGGTGTGTGGGAATGCCCACGAACTAAAAAGTTTATTGGCGTTCCTAAACTTACTAGGCTAACCACTCCTCGATAGGTCTACTTTCCACCCTGTGTGTGGAATCTACTACTGTGCATTGTCACACGTGTGGTGGAGAAATATGAAATAGTTAAACTATTTATACCTGCAAGGAAAACGTTGGGGAATTCCAGAAAGCCGTAAATGGTAAGATTTTGTGCTGTAAACATGTGTTTATGGCCGAAAATACATTCATGAACTGGGCTCTTTGTAGCTGTGAGGCTAGATCCATGTAGTTGATAAAAAAATAATAGATCTTAGATGGGAACAGCGCTCTATCAGTGGCTGCTGATAATGACACCTTTTGCTTTCCCTACCCATTTCTTTGTGAGAGGGTTGGGAGATTTAAAAAAAGAACATTCGATAGTCCTGAGGGCAGGTATCTTTGCAGTGAGGGCTGCAATTTGAGTGAAACCGACAAAGACAGTACCTCAACCCAACTAGGAGGCCTAGGTCTGACTAATGACCTGAGAATTCAATTATTAGAGAGGTGTATCACCCCACACCGCCCCAGATGATACGCCCCTGCCCACTATGCCCTTGGGTAGTACAAGAAAGTCACACTTGGGGTGCAGCGAGTCCCTCACACCTCTGGGCCCCTCTGCCCATGCTCTAAATACACTAATGATAGCTACGTCCCTAACTGCACTGAGTACTGTAGGCAACCGAATGCGATGCCGGTTAATACAGCGACAGGTTCCAGGCAGGGCTCAGGTTCAACTTGCTACTTCACTTCCATTGCTCTTGTATCTGCTCGGGCCTGGAGGCTGACCGATGCGCTCACCACCAATATCTTTTTCTAGTGTTACTCCTGGGCCCTCTATGGTGTGTGAAATGTGTTCCATTGTAACGAAAAGACCTTATATTTCAACAGACCCCTTATACTGTGATCTTCAACATTACTGCTTCCCTCCTCCATCATCAAACTTAATGTCCTCTAACTACTGAGCCTTACGTCACAGCCTCTAATTCTAAAATTCTAAAAACACTTGCCACGATAGACGTACTGCTTCATGAACTTTGACCCTTAGTGATGTGCATGTTTTTATTCTTCTTCTTTCCTCCAGTATGTACATACTTACATTTTAGAAACTTAGGGGACGAGGGGTTTAAACTATACAGAACTGTGCCTGCTGCCATGGACTGACTTCGACCCTGCTTTATCCTTTGGCAAAGGTGTTCTTCAGAACGGGACACACTGTCTGGACAACCGGATTGAATAATCAAGATAGTGCTTTGGGGATTGGACACTACAAAAGGCCACAAGTAACCCCCCGTAACTGAACACAATGCACTAAATGTGTCACCTAGAGCGGGGCACAGTTCTCCAGTTGCTACCCAAAGATGCCACCCAGAGCTTGATACAAAACCCCTAAGATAGTCTTCGGAATTGGCCACTATACTCCAGGTGTGTGCTTTAGACCTCAATATTGTTTTATAGTTAATATAGTTGCGGCTTTCAAAGGACCCCATACTGCAGACGCGAACTTTAGACCTAGAAACAGGACCGTCCGGACTGGGATAGCAAACCAGCCCTGGCAATTATGTCCGACCTGCCTTCAGGAGGGGGGGTGGGGGCCTGGCGGGAAGGCTGCTGCGCTTCTGTTACAAGGGGATGATTTGGCAGCACTGCTGCAAAACCAGCCCCCACTCTTCTGGCCCACCGGGGAAACTCTGGGCACAATATTCCAGGGGAGGATTCCAGAACTGGACACAAAAATCGAGATGAAACCTTGCCAGAGAGGTGTTCTTTTACATCACATCATTTTTAGGTCTTGCTTAGCAGCGCAATGATTGCCAAACGAAATGTGATCAACCTAAAAAGAGCTTTTCAGAAGTAGTGCAGAGGAAGGCGTTAGCTCTGCCCACATATTAACAGCCAGGACTGCATGTTTTGATTGGCATTAGATGTGTGCTTCCACAGAAAAAAGTGCCTCTCTCAACACAGCTGTGATTATTTTGTTTATTTATCCAGATGCCTGGGCCGGCAGCAATATGACTGCCTGAACTTGAACTTTCAGGACTACACAACGTTGTAATGCTGTTAAAATGTGTTCGATCACTAGATAATTTATGGTGTTTGTTTTTCTCTGGCAGCAGCACAGGTGGGAGGAGGGCAGTCACGAGGAATGTATCACAGGAGCAGCACCCTCCCTTTCCATCATTAACTTTAGATTTTAGAATGCGGTTTTGTGATTGAGAGGAGTATGGGATGCCCAAGGCAACACTATTCTACGCAGAGTGTTAGAACTGGCTTCACAGTGCAACAGTCGCCTTACTTTATGTGATCAACAAAATACAGCTTTCTGAAAAATACTAAGAAAGGGGCTTGGGCTCCAATCCCATGTTGGTTTCCCTGAATACAGGATTTGATTGGGCCAAATGTGTGTACTTCCACTAAAAAGACTGCTTGTACTGCACTTTTTGGCCTATGGAAAACGTATACTCGATACAGCAGGGCTGAGTTGGTATTAGTGGCAAGCCAATGATCATCGCTCTTTATTATGAAATTAAATGATAAAGGCAATAGTCTGACGTATTTGTTGTGAATAGTATATCTTTAAGTAAATAGCATTTAAGTGTTTATTGTTAGTACTCTATATTAAAGCCTACAGATAAGTATTTTATCACATAGAATCTCCCCGATTATCGTACTAGACAATGGTTTTAGTGCTGGTTGCCTCAGGTGACAAACCTTGGATATAGGAGATTTGCTCTGTGAGAATCTTTTTTACGCCTTCTAAGGAGATGTAATATTTTACTTACCCAACCGTAATCTTGTATGCCTTTTGTATACCTTTCTAATTGTATGACTGTGTCGATGGTTGCCTTGTGCTCAAAACTGTGGGCCTGAGTTGGTTATGGTGACAAGCTATGGGCCTGATTGGTGCACTGTGAAACGTTATGTCTGATCCGTAGGGCTGGCCTGCTTATTATGTGAGGTTATGACAAAGCCAGTTGGACTGGGTTATTAATTGAGAAACACATTTGTTAAAGCCTGTAAACCTTTAACAGATGGTTGTTGTATTATTGATCACAGAAAGGAATTTAGCTACATATAATCTTACATGTTACCATAGTAGGCAAGGGTTTTGATGTTGTACATGTGGTCTGAAAAACCCTGGATTATTCCACTGTGATGATTCAATTAGACCCTGTTCAGGTGGCTTGTATACTGTTTTCCAAGCTGTATTTGTTCTACATATTTGTAATTCTATGTCAGTAAGTCAACGGTTTGTTTATTTAGACCACAGTCAACTCAAACTACCATAAATACAATCAACACATACACAAATAAACATTAAACTTACATAAGAGAATACAAGGTCAAATTACCCATAAATAAAAAGAATCCCAATAGAAAAGATTTCCATTCTGCACAGCACCAATTACTTGCTCATTAAAAGCCCAAGATCTTTTAAAGCATCCTTCAATGCATTTAAAAATCTCCCATAACACAAGTGACACCCAGGAATCTCATGTCTAACAACAGATTAATTGCTTACTCCCAATTGACAATTATGTATTTTACAAAAATTGTTTAAAAAAAATACTTTTCACACATTCAAAAACCCATTGACAGTCTAATAGGATATGTGCCCAATTACATTTTGTCATCATACCATAGGTACACTTGCCCAAATCATCCATAATTGACGATTTTGTCTTCCTATCAGCATATCAAGGATTTATCCCAATTCTAAATTTTATAACTGCATACCTAAGCTTGGGGTTGGGTAAAGCATCCATGTATGACAAATAGTCATCATCAACCCAAGCCTCTGTCAAAATCTATGTGGACGATTTCCCCACTAGGTACCACAGGACCTCCTCTCTGGAACATTTAATTGAAAGTACCAGTAACTCTGCTTTGGAGATCTTCAATTCCAAATTCTTCAACTCCAGTTTTATTGTCCACCTATTACAGATTTCAATCAATGCTTGTCTCACCTGCCGTGCACATTCCAACACACTAGTGCTGACCCCACCTTTGCAGAAGGAGGAGATTTTGGGGATTCCTTCCCTCGCTAACATGCGCCTAAATCCAGATGCATAGACTAGGTAACTCCAAGCGGTAAGCTGGGTCTCCATCCATATAGTTTGAATCATAGATGAAGGTGGCAATGCAAGAAATATTTTCACACATTTACCTTCCTCATAATTCCAGTCCATCTTATCACCTATGGTCAAATGTTCTGCTCCATACTGGAATTGAGGGCGATCCATAGCATTGCAGGCTGACAAAATGGCTCATAGGGAGGGACCACCATTGTGTCATGTCCTTTAGGATAGGCCCTTCATGTATACCCCATTCTTTACATACATTGTCCCATCCACACGACAATAGCAATTCAAAACAGGTGACCTTTTACCTAGTAGCTTGCTCCTGTCTCTTCAGCACCAGGCTCTATGTACCTGACATACATAAACATGGCCCCAGGCACGGCAGAATTATTCTGTATAAGAGTCACCACTTCTTTTCATCCTTGGACAACAGCCAGCTGTGAATGATCACACTTGTTTAGAAAAGCATTGGTAATTGTTTTCAAAACATTTATGATGGTTTTCAAAATATCCATGATTGCTTTAAAAACATATTGAATCTAGAAAAAACCTGAAGTGGCCACTTTAGAATAAAAGAACCTCACTCCCCCTTACAAATCAGAGGAGAATTCCTTCCAAGCTGACACAGGGTCCTGCATGCTGAATCTTCGACACGCATCGGTTTGACATCCCTTGTGGGGTGACATCCTCTATGCAGAGACAGGGTCCTTCATTCTCACCATCAGGTGAGGGGGCTGGTTCTTCCGTATGGGTGTCTTGGCTACAGATACACAAGGTTCTACACATATACACCTACACATTCAGGTTAGGCTAGGTACATTTATGTAAACTACTTAGGGTGCGTTTTTTAGGAATATGCAAGTGCTTCCGTTTTTATCTGAACTGCTTATGTTCATCTTATAAGCACTATGGTAGAAATGGATCTACTATTTACTATATTGGTACTAACAGTCTCTTTTGTATGCTTCTGTCTCCTGATTGGTGCAGCACATATGTTTTACACAAGGCTGTCACTGGAAAAAATACATTCTTATTGAAATGTCCTAATTGCTATCCTGTTTATTTTCTGAGAGAAAGCAAGCACGAGTGTCTGAGCGAAATGTACTGTACTGTTTTCCTCGATCCCTGAGGAATCAGGGTTGTCATGTTAAGTGGTTGCCAGAAACCACCTACACCACTGTAGAATACAAAGGGGGTGGTAGTGTTAATGTAGAGCTAGCTGGCCTAATGGCTGACATATCCTGTGGGGGTGTCCGGAAGCGGTTGGTACATTAAGCACTCAGTTTAGGTCATCCAAAATGTACAGGTATTGGGGGACTCCTAAGAACTACACAACATGGCACCACCAACATTGGCTTGTTTCTTATATTAACAGTGCAATCCTGAGTAGTTCAGTGGTGCCTTCTCAGAAAGCCCTACTCACACTTCTCAGAGACATCTGAAGTGGTAAGGGAAATGTTTAGCAAGCTTAGAAGGATAAAAGGTTCTCACCATTGTGCAAAACTCTACCTCTTAACTTTGTCTTCTCTTTTAAAAAATGACTGACCCCGCGAGTAGCTCGGGGGAAGAAGAATTGGTGAACGCTCTCAACATCACAGAGAACTGCAGACATGCAGTAACTTTGAAATTGTTAGAAGATGGCGTACCAGCAACAGTTAGCTGTGTTACCTTCGTGATTGAGGCACACGAGGTGTTAGGATCAGAAGTATTCTATTCTTGGGTTCCGTTCCCACCTGCAGATCTGGTGACTAATTTGTTTCACAAATATATTGTAGTTGAACTACCAGAATAATACATTCCACACAAAGACACTGAAGTCCTGTTAACTTACCAGCAACACCGAAGCTGGTTTAAAGGCGTCCTCCCACAAACAACATCTATCCTGTGACTCGGTCTGCTCAGCATAGAAGGAGCGACCTGGCCAGTCTTAGCAACATACACTCCATATTCCGAGAAAGATATACTACCAGTGGATAAAGACTGTGCAATATACAACGACATAGTCAGGCTTTACAGACACAATGTCCAGTTTGTCATGCGAACATTAACAGTCCAACCTGCGAGAAATGCTCCAGCTGGTGCACATCAGACCACATCTACAATTAACCCACAGGCACTGAAATCAGTTATAGGGAAACTTCTTTCCAAACGGGAGCAAATTCTGTTCTGGATTGCACAAAAAATAGCAAAGCTGGAGGCAGTATTTCCACATACGGGTCCACAGCAAAAACATAGAAAGCTAACCATTTGCTTGCCTATGGGAATGGTTCCCTTGATTGATGATTGCACCACTTGAGGAACAATCTTTGCTGTAGTTTACGTCAGAGTACATTATACCCCTTCCTTAGCAGTTGATCCTGATGTATTGAAACAAATACAGAATGAGTACGGGCCAGGACCTGCCCTGGACTTGGGAATAAAACTCATAGGTAATTTTGCCCAAGTCTCTGCAATCATGCTGAGAAACATAAAGCGATAGGCAGCAGCAGTGGTCATACACAGCCACCTAAGGGAAACAGCTCCTATAAATAGGGAGAGAAAACTTCCAAAAATTATTGAAGAAACCTATGCTGCATTAGGTAGAGATAATTTGGGGACCAAAGCTGGGAAGCCACAAATGGCGGGTAGGCCTGACAAAGACAACTCGAAGCAAACACCGGCTTCCTCTAAAAAAATGGGAAACAAACATTCTAAAAATAATAATTCAGAAAATAATTCACAATCAAGGGCTGGGTCTCCTCAACAAGAGTCCTCTGAAAAGAGGAACAACCTTAGGAATCGTGATAACATTAGGAAACCTGATAGTTATCAGGACTCATGTTCCTTTTGTTCCTTTCAGGGTTCATAAAAAAACTCGGAGAGGGACAGGCGATCAGAAAAAAAGCAAGAAGATCGACCAAAGACAAAAAGGGAAACACATAGAAATTCAGATTATACTATCAAACAGGAAGAGCAACCTAAAGCAAAACCTCAATTCAAAAAGAAGAAAGTAGCTGGCTTAAAGATTAGACATGCCCAGGTTACTGAGGACTCAACTTCTGAACGGGGAATGGGCTCTGACGATGCTAGATAGCGCAGCAGAAGTAACAATAGCTCGTCAGAACCTGAAGGATTTTTTGGTGACAGCAGTTTTGAAAGAATACATCACAGTGGAAACACCTGATACCAGAGTAAGTGTCCCCCATAGACTGTACGAAATTATACTTCAAATAGCGGGGGATTTCTCAAGAAAGGTAAAGGTCTCTTTTGGGAGAATTTGACATATGGATATGACAAACTGCTAGCAGAAAAAGATTGGCTGTCTGAGTTTTGATGGAGTGCCCAAAAGGGGAAAGTGTCATTTTGCCTGCTTTCTCTGACCTCGTTCCAGAATCTTTAAAACACTCATACACGCAGGAATGGGCGCTAGTGCTCACTCCAGCATTATACCGCAAGCATGTAGGGTGGGACATGGAGTCTACTCACCACGAAATCCCATTCAAATCTACTCCATTTCCACAGAGACAGTACCCTATAAAAAATGATGCAAAAAGACAGGTCTAATAAATTCTAGACCAATACCAAGGTGTAATTGAGACTTGCAACTCCCCGATGAATAATTCTTTGCTTCCAGTAATGATACCTGACAATTCATATCATTTAGGTTTAGATTACTGCCATTTAAACACATGCACATGAACATTTGCAGTTCAAAACGCACATAGTGCCACATTAATGAATAACATTGTGCGTAAAAAATACAAAAGGACATTAGATCTCTCAAATGGATTCTTCTACCAGAATATAGCTCCAGAAAGCAGATATTTGTTAGCATTTTCTGGTCTTGGCACTCAGCGAAATGTTTGTTGTTTACCGCGGTGCACAGTCAAAATATCGATTCTCTAATATCGACCTACAATAATATCGAGTTGTAAATATCGAAGGTGAAGAATATCGAGGTCAAGAATATCGTTAGACAGAATATCGACCCTAAGGTAAGTAATATCGAATTTTATTATATCGAAGTTAGTAATATCGATATCAATTATATCAATGTCACTAATTTCGATGTTACTAATATCGATATTTGTTTGTTGTTATGTATTTTTTTATGTATTTTATATGTATGTGTTATATGTTTTTGTTAAGTAGTTTATTTGTTTTAAATTATCTGTGTACTATTTATTATATATTAAAGATGTTATTTTTAATTTAATTTTATGTTTTAGTACTGGAGCGGGATGTGGGTTTATAGGGGAATAGGGTGGGAAGTAATTTAATTATATTAAATTAATTATATATTTTTAGTAATTGTAATTTAATTTTAATTAATGTTTGCGTTTAAGTTCTGTAGCGGGTTGTGGTTTTATAGGGGAAAAGGGTGGGAATTAATTTAATTGTAATTAAGTAATTGTTTATTTTTGATTGGTATAGATAAATATTTTATTTTTAAATAATTATTAATTGGTAATTAATTATTTTAATTGGTAATTAATTTTATTTGGTAATTAAGGTTTGTAATTTGTAATTACATTTTTTAATTGCAAATTAATTTTTTAATTGGTTATTAAGGTTTGTAATTGGTAATTAAATGTTTTAATTGGCAATTAATTTTTTTAATTAATAATTAAGGTTTGTAATTGGTAATTACATTTGTTATTAGGCAATTAATTATTTTAATTGGTAATTAAGGTTTGTCATTGGTAATTACAATTTCTAATTGGTAATTAATTTTTTTAATTGGTAATTAATTTTTTGTAATTGGTAAATCATATTTATTGTTAATTAATTTATATTAATTGTAAATTTATTTTATTAATTGGTAAATAATTTTTAATTAAAAATATTTTTTATTAAAAAATAAATGTACTGTTTACCATTTTTTCATTGTTAATCAATTTTTCATGATTAATATGTTTTTTGTTTAGAAAAATATTTTATTGTTCAATATTATTTGCTTATTTATATTTATTAATTAATATTTATTGCTATTTATTGTTCATTTATTGTTAAATAATTATTTAATTGTAATTATGTTTTTAGTAATTATCAATGGGGATTAGCAAATGATGTAGTTATTTAAAAATAAGTAATTTAATTATTTTAGTTAGCACAATTATTTATATGTTTGTTATATATAATGTCTACACTATCCAATGCTTTCCCTACTGTTGCACTCTCTGGAGTGGGAATAGTAATTTTTACCCCTACGCTATCCAACGCTTTCCCTACTGTTGCACTCTCTGGAGTGGGAATAGTCATTTTTACTCCTACGCTATCCAAAGCTTTCCCTACTGTTGCACTCTCTGGAGTGGGAATTGTAATTTTTATCCTTACGCTATCCAATGCTTTCCTTACTGTTGCACTCTCTGGAGTGGGAATAGTAATTTTTACCCCTACGCTATCCAACACTTTCCTTACTGTTGCATTCTCTGGAGGGGGAATGGTCAAGTCAAGTCAAGTCATAAAATTTGTATAGCGCACTACATACCCAGAGGGTTTCAAGGCGCTTAGGAAGGGGAGGGGGATTATTTGTCAAATATCCACGTTTTAAGCTGCTTTCTGAACGCTAGGTGATTCTGGGTGAGGCGAAGGTAAGCGGGGAGTGAGTTCCATGTTTTGGCAGCCAGGTATGAAAAGGATCTGCCTCCCATGGTGGTCTTGTTGATGCGAGGTACAGTGGCGAAGGCTTGACTGGAGGAGCGAAGTTGGCGGGAGGGGGTGTAGAAGGACAGTCGAGAGTTGAGGCAATCTGGTCCGATGTCGTAGAGAGATTTGTGTGCGTGGGTAAGCAGTCGGAAAGTGATCCTCTTATTGACGGGTAGCCAGTGGAGGTCTTTAAGGTGACCAGAAATGTGTTCGTTGCGTGGGATGTCCAGTATGAGCCTGGCTGAGGCGTTTTGGATTCGTTGTAGTTTCTTCTGGAGTTTAGCGGTGGTGCCTGCGTATAGGGTGTTTCCGTAGTCCAGTCGGCTCGTGACTAGAGCGTGGGTGACTGTTTTTCTTGTTTCAGAGGGGATCCAGCGAAATGTTTTTCTGAGCATGCGAAGAATGTTAAAGCAGGAGGAGGATACGGCGTTGACTTGTCTGTTCATGGAGAGTGAGGAGTCTAGGATGACGCCAAGGTTCCGTGCGTGGTCTGTCGGGATGGGTGCTTTTCCGAGGGCTTCCGGCCACCAGGAGTCGTCCCATGCAGAGGGGGATGTACCTAAGATGAGGACTTCTGTTTTGTCTGAATTCAGTTTCAGACGGCTAGTTATTTTTACCCCTACGCTATCCAACGTTTTCCCTACTGTTGCACTCTCTGGAGTTGGAATAGTAATTTTTACCCCTACGCTATCCAATGCTTTCCCTACTGTTGCACTGTTTGGAGTTTGAATAGTAATTTTTACCCCTATGCTATCCAACGCTTTCCCTACTGTTGCACTCTCTGGAGTGGGAATAGTAATTTTTATCTCTACGCTATCCAACGTTTTCCCTACTGTTGCACTCTCTGGAGTTGGAATAGTAATTTTTACCCCTACGCTATTGAACGGTTTTCCTACTGTTACACTCTCTGGAGTTGGAATAGTAATTTTTACCTCTACGCTATCCAACGCTTTCCCTACTATTGCACTTTTTGGAGTTTGAATACTAATTTTTACCCTTACGCTATCCAACGTTTTATATAATTAATTTAATTTTTTTTTAAAGTATATTTAATTTTTTATTTTTTATTTATGTTTTTGTTTTATGTTTGTAAATGTATTTGTAATTTATAATATTTTTTATTAATTTATAAATTAGTAAAATAATTATTTCAACATATATATTATATATTTTCTGTATATATTTAATTAATGTATTATTTTTATATATGTATTATTTATTAATTTTAAACATTATTAGATATTTTTAACTATGTTGATTTTATTTCTTTGTGTTATTTACTTTATTTTAGATTTATATATATATTTTTTTAAACGATATTTTTAACATCGATATTTTTTACATCTATATTATATTTTTGATATTTTTGTACTTACCATGTTGTAGATAGGATGTCGATATTCTTGCCTTCGATATTTTTGCATCGATATTCCTGTAGATCGATATTTTGTAGGTCGATATTTTGTCAGTGATCCGTTTACCGCAAGGGTATAAGAACAGCCTGGGGCTATTCTCTGCAAGATTGTCAGAACTATTTAAGCAAGTGATGAGGAGGCAGTGTCCTTGTAGATGACATCTATCTGCTGGTCGATGAGTTACTTGAGCAGAGTGAACAACATAAATGTGGGATTCGCCAAATTGAGCAACATATTTAACTTTAACAATTCTAAAATTGACAATCTCAATGTCCTATTTTTGGGTTACGAGCAGTCAAGTGAAGCCAAGAACCTGGCAGACAACCTTTTAGAAAAGTGCTTGATGCTCCTGAGACTCTCAAAGGTTTGAAATCCATTTTCGGATTTCTCAATTTTAGTAGAACATACATTCTAGATTATGCAGAAAGAGTAAACCCTTTCTATGACTTAATCAGACTTGATTTCACACCACATCGGTGGACAGAGCAACACACAGATACTCTCTGATCAGCTCAGGCTGACATGATAGCATCCAAACATCTACACCCACATGTAAATTCTACAATCCTGGTGATCCAGGTCGCCCCTGGATTAGCAGGATATACTTGATTGATTTTTACATTTAAATAGCGCGATCTGTCACCCCACGGGTATCCTGGCGCTTACCTCACTTTTAATGAAGGTGAGACAGTTCCACTTGCATACAAATCACATTTATACACAAATGCTGAAATGGGATTTGCTGCAGCTGAAAAAATACTGACTGCAGTACAGACTGCTGTAGTGAGAGAAAGAGCACCATCACAAGGGAAACACAAAATTGTCATAATTCCAGGACCAACTTTAGAAGCTATTACCAAAGCGAGCATTCCAAATGCAAAAGCACTGTATCCACGATGGATACAATGGGCTAATTCTCTCACTGCAACAGATGTAGATTACAGATATGATTCTACATTAAAAACACAAGCATTCCAGCAGTACAAACAAGAATACCCTCTCCCGAATGAAATCTTGCCTCTAGAGAAATATGAAAACATAATTTACACTGATGGAACTGCCATAGAAAGTAAACAGCAATATAGCGCAGAATGTGCTATAGTGAAGGGTTGTATGAGGGATGGTAAATTCCAGCCCAGCAACACAACTACACAATTTCTAGGAGATTGTACTGTGCAGCTGGCAGAACAGAAAGCCCTGATACTGGCACTACAGTATACGGTTTGGGAATTCCCCACACTAATAGTGTGCGATTCGTTTTACTGTGTACAGTCCTACAATGAATATCGTCATTACTGGGGCCAGAATGGGTTTAGAGATTCCAAGGATTACATAATTAAACATAAATTGTTATGGTAACACGTGGCAGAGCTGAAAGCTTGCCTGCCACAGGCTCAAGTTATTCACACCCTGTGTTATTAATATGTTGGCGTACACTTTGAAGGCAATTAACTGGCTGATGAAGTCGCCAAGGTGAAAGTGCAAACTGCTGCCGTTGCTGCAATCACTCATTCTAGCATGACGATAGACGGAGACATACTGATAGCTGTCAACGCCTCAAAGAACGGCTCTGCCGTTCCAAAAGGCTTTCCACTCAAATATTCCTATTAATTAGATAACCAAATCACACCTATACTCAAATTTCAGGAGTGGTGGATAAAGTTATACCAAATATGGATGAATATTAGTTTTAATACTAGCTGCACATGAGGGTCTGGGCTCTGCACATGCAGGAGTCACTGCTACAGTTTTATTACTGAAGCAGCAATTCTGGTGGCCAAGTTTGTCTACAGAAACGAAGGCTTATGTCTTAAAGTGAGACATCTGTCAGCAGATGAAAGGTTCCATCATGGCACGGCAACCAGAAAAACCATTACTCATCTCAGAGAAACCTCTTGCATGTGTCTATTTGGATCATTGCGGCCCCATTAAATTCAGATGGGGCTTACAAGTACATCTTGGTGGCAGTGGTTTAATTCTCTGGATTTCTATGGGTTTGGCCTCAGCACTCAGCTGAGAACTGTCATAAAGAATTTGCAAGTCTTCATTGAGACATACGCAATTGGCACATTACATTCTGACTGTGGTCCTGCGTTTAGCTCTTGGGCTTACAAGGAAGCCATGGAAAGTGTGGGCTTGGCCTTGCGGTACTCCTCCCCTACCATTCAGAGGGAAATTTGGTGGTGGGGAGAAAAATCCAGGACCTAAAGCAAACCTTAACAGCAAGGGTATTAGGAGCGGGCAGTAGTTGAGTCAATTACCTCTAAGGGGTCCAGAGGGCACTAAATAATAAGCCAAGAAAATCCTTGGGAGAAAGTACCTACTATGAGATACTGTTTGGTACAAAAATATGGGTACCTGACCTCGATTGTGCCAGCACAGTGGCGGATGTAAAACCCTTTGAATTGAAAGATCGTTTGGCTGTTTTACAGGAACTCACTGAATTCCGGGCATTACAAAGCAACATCCAAGTTAAACACACTTCCACTGGGGAAGTGAAACCAGTTCCACCAAGACCTGTCTGGGTTCTGAAGATTGGGGACCTGGTCAGAGAAAAGATTGTGACAAGAAGGAGTTTGGACAATCCTACAGAACACCTGTACCTGTCCTGGCGGTTCAAGGAACAAGAACAGTACTTCTACCATCCCTTGCCGGCAAAAAAGAAAAAAGATTTATCTTCATTGATCTGATTAAACCACACTGGAATCCCAAGTAGTCACAGATCTACTATTGCTACTATACAGGAAGTTCAGATGGAAAGACTAATAACATTTCAAGACTCCTCTGCGCAAGATGCAGGAGTAGCCAATAACGGAGTACGAATCACACCTGTTGAAAAAGAACAACATCCATATGAAACTGAAACGCAAATTGCAATTCTGCCCAACAATGAACTTTACATCAATGTGCTTTCACCAAGAAGCAACTGCCAGTTCTACAAACACTGCTGAGCTCCCAAAGATAGATCAAACTGATTCTGGCTACTTCATCAACTTAAATGATTTTTCTTCATACCCAAGTGAACGAGAGCAAACGCCACCCATTTCCAAGAAAGAAAAATTTTGACAATTCTATCTCTGGCTGAAAAAGACTTACTTTGAGCCCCCTTGGCTGCATCTTTGGTTTGCATTAGGGATCTTGTTTCTTGAGACTGTAAATACTTTGCTTTCAGATTTAGATTAATCTGCTGCATTAATCTGCTGCATTTTCTTACAGGGAATTGCATGAAGATACACCTGACTTTGGCAGCAAGTATTGTTACCAGCATGACGGTCATCACTAATTGCACAGAGCCAGTGTTCCACGCACTGTAAGCACTTAACAATAAGGGGAACATTGCCTGACACCACCAAAAGGTAGTTCTGCCACATTTGCACAGACATTTGCATACTTTTCACGGTTTAATACATCAGACCCATTGTCATACTACTATAAGTAAGTACAGGCTAATGCAACTGCAAAGAAAATGACGCTGACAAATACCAAGCTCATATATTCAGATCCTTTTATCTCCCAACTGTCTATACAAGGTTTCTACTACTTGAAGGACATGATAGACACAAAATCCAGATGGGGACGAAAGATTGGCAGGTTCAGGGAACAGAGGCTTTATTTAGAGCTTGCCTCATACCGTTACAGATAATATTCATGAACAGAATATTGCAACAAACTACCTGCTACGGGTTTGCAGAAATTAAAGACCTGAAAACATCATGCACTCCCTTGCCAGACCTATTGAAGTTATATCGAATGACACACTGATTAGTGAGGAGATACTGGCTACAACAATTCAGAATGGTACATACAATTCCTCAGCTCGGTTGATTTGGCCTATCGACATAAATAGGTGTCAATCAAGATTCAGGGGTAACACCAGAGTGTTTTATCCATAGGCCTGATCCACGTTATGTACACAAAAACGACCCAGGGGTAGTGACGTCTTATAGTGTTGGGAAGTTGTGCCTAGAATGGCTAAAAGCCTCAACACTACAACAGGTGAAACACCACTTGTCCCTTCTAGCAGACAACATGGATCTTAGGGATTTCTTGTTAGGTCCCAATAAACCGCATAAGAATGCCATCTACAAAGAACTGTGCAAAGTCTCCCAACAGGATGCTGCTGAGAGATTACATGAAATTGATTAGATTAACCTGGAAAAGGCCCTGGCTGTGGTAGACAACGGTATGACCACACTTCAAGTATTTATTCACTGGGCAACATTGTGTCCTCTGCAACTGACATAATGGAACAAGATTTGTCTATTCTACTACATGGGCAATCTCAATTGCGCTCCTTTCAGACCATCTTCAGAGTAATTCCAGCATTCATACACTCCGTACTTGGAAGCGTTTTTGGAGGGCTTCCTTTGGTTCTGCTTTCGATAGCAGACAGCCTGATTTTAATTCTATTGCTTTGCAATGGACGTCGGAATCCCTTAAGAAATGGAGAGAACACTGCTGAAACTACATTTTCGTGAGTGCATGGGGTTCTACATGACTATGCCTCGGCTTCGAGAGCTGATTGAGCATTCGTTCCAGTCTTTCAGAATGGTCAGGCTAGACTGTGTCCTACATGTGTTCCGGTGCCGGATTTGGCTGCGTGTTGGACCTGTGTCTGACACTTCCATTAGTTGTGCCACCGGACACAGAAGCGCTATTGGGGCCCTTGCAGGCCCACGCATGCAGTTGTCCCCAGTGCATTCCCATGTTGATGATGACATTCTTGAAGCCTCCACTGGATGCTTCCGCTCCTGTTGGATGGGATCTCGGCTCTGCTCCTGAGGTATAGGCATCGGTATCAGGCATGAAGGCATCTAATTCTTTCCCAGTGGCTGCCATGGGTACCAGAGATGAACATCTTTGCTCACTTGACATGATACTGGAAGTTCTAGAGGGACTGCCACCTGCAGATACGATGTTCAGTGATGTTGAGTCTTCAGGCAGGATTCTTAAAACAATCTGGCCTCTGCTGTGCTGGGAACCTTTTGGCAACATTTTAAACATAAACCAAATTGAAGGTCGAGTGTGACTTTGTTTTATTTTCTTCTTGGCTCTAACTGAGCTTCATGGCTTTCAAGGTGTTCAATGCAATAATCACAATATATCCAAGTTTAGAGGACCTTTTGAATGATTGTTTAGGGGAAAAATACTTTTTTAATGAGCTTTTATCAGGCTTTTTAAGTGCTTTTAGTATGTTTTATTCTAAAGGGTTTTTATGCTTTTTAATAGCGTTAGCTTTATCATTACCTAGCTGACCTTGTTGACCTTTTGATGAGGAGTGAGTGTCATGTCCTTTAGGATAATCACGTCATGTATTCCCCATTCTTTACATACATTGTCCCATCTACAAGACAATAACGATTCTAAACAGGTGATCTTTTACCTAGTAGATTGCTACTGTCTCTTTGACACCAGGCTCTAAGTATTCTTTTTATAATCCCTGTACCTGACGTACATAAACATTTCGCCAGGCATGGTGGAAATATTCTGTATACGGGTCACCCCTTTTTTTCATCCTTGGCCAACAGCCAGCTGTTTAGAAAAGCATTGGTGATTGTTTTCAAAACAGTTATGATGGTTTTTGAAACATTTATGATTGTTTTAAAAACATATCGATTCTAGAAAAAACCCGAAGTGATCACTTTATTATACAAGACCCTCACTCGCCCTACAAATCAGAGAAGAATTCCTTCCAAGCTGACATGGGGTCCTGCAGGCTGAATCTTCGACACGCTGCGGTCAGGGCTGGACTGGGAACAGAAACCGGCCCTGGCAAACTGCTCGGCCGGCCCCTCTGGGGGGGAGATGGGGAGTGGCAGACCTCTTTGCTAGGGTCACTTTTGGCTGATTTTGTTACAGGGGGTGATATTGCCGACCCCCGGTAACAAAAATGGCCCTCACACTGTCGGCCCACCGGGTAAAAGCCTGGTGCCCTCTACGGCCAGTCCGGCCCTGGCTGCTGTGTGATATCCCTTGTGGGGTGTCCTCCTCAACGCAGAGACAGTGTCCTTCATTCTCAACCATCAGGTTTGGGGGCTGGTGCTTCCATAGGGGTTTGTCGGTTACAGATAAACATAGTTATACACATATACACCTACACATCCAGATTAGGCTAGGTACATTCAGGCGTACTAATTGGGGCGCGCATTTTAGGAATAGGCAAGTGCTACTGTTTTTATCTGAACTGCTTATGCTCATCTTATTAGCACTATGGTTGAAATGTATCTACTACTTAACATATTTGTACTAGCAATCTCTTTGTATGGTTCTGTCTCCTGACTGTCGCAGCACATATGTTTTACACGAGGCTGTCGCTGGAACAATAAATTCTTATTGAAACGTCCTAGTTGCCATCCTGTGTATTTTCTGAGAGAAAGTAAGCACGAGTGTCTGAGCAAAACGTACTGTTGTTTTCCTTGATCCCTGAGGAATCAGGGTTGTCATGTTCAGTGGTTGAAAGAGACCAACTACACCACTGTAGAATACAGAGGGGTGGTAGTGGCACTCTAGAGCTAGCTGGTCTAACAGCTGTCATATCCTGTGGAGGTGTCCGGAAGCGGTTGGGACACCAAGCCCTCAGTTTAGGTCATCTAAAACGAAGGTCCTGGGGGACTCCGAGGAACTACACAACAATTATTGTGGTTAAATTGCTGTAGGCCCCACACTTAGGTCAAAGCTATGGCTTTTAATGATTCTAAATGCTCTCTCCAATTTAGCTTTACATTGAACCATATACCAACGTTTTTATACTTTTCTACAACCTTCGCTTTATTCCCTCCCAGAAGCAAACGGAATCCTACATTGCTTTTGATCAGCACAATGATCTTTGTCTTGCCAAGGTTTACAATTAGCTTCTTCCTTAAACAATATTTATGGAAGACGTCCAGCTTCCTTTGTAGGCCTACTTCTGTCATGTTCATAATCACCAGATCATCAGCACATACCAGACGCACAAAAAATACAAGCCATTCACCTTGGGGCATAAACCTTTTACACCGTTTAATATATTCGCCAAATCTGTTAAGAACAGGGAAAATAATAAAGTGACCAAGACAAAGCCCTGATGCAGACCATTCTTGATTTGTATCTTCCTTGTCATGGTTAATACAGAATCTAATACCATTCAAGCCCAGTTCTGGCAGTGTAACTCCTCGAGGAGAAAGAGTGGATCTTTGTAGATTTTAAGCCTCCTTAACATTTCGCACAATAAATTTCGGTCCTCCAGGCCAAAAGCAGCGCAGAAATCAACAAAACACAGTGCTAAAGCCTCTAGGCAGGAATTTTGCTACACAAAGTTTCACAGATGAGTGTAGTAGGCATGGGTTTTAGATGTGTTGAATCCACCTGCACAGACTGTGGGGATAGAAGATGTTCACTACAATAATACTTTTTAGGCTCTTTTAAGAGACAGTATTTTGCTTTGCCAACTGTACTTTTGTGTGCATTTTTTCTTCTATGACAGTATGCCAGATGGTTGCATTGGGTGCAAGCTTAAGATGAAACCAACAAGCTTGAGTTGATTATGGCGTCAAGCCAGTGCTAATGGCTAAAGGCCTGGCATATTGATTGTGAAAAGCATGTTAAAAGTCAATAGGCATTTATGGGTGGATTGTTATCACTCTGAATTAAAGCGTACAGATAGCTTTTTTTAGTTATGTGGAATCCCTCATATTACCTAAGGAGGCAGGGGTTTTGGTGTTGGTTACCCCCTTCTGACAAATTAGGGGTATAGAAGATTTGCACTGTGAGAATCCTTGGTAAACCCTGTTAGAAGAGACAGAATTTTGCTTTGCCAGCAGAAATTTTGCATACTTATATGACTGTAAGCTTGATGGTTGCCTAGTGGGAAGGTTTATGCTCAGTACGGTAGGTCTGAGTTGTTATGGTTATACCGACAATCCAATGATAACGGCAATAAGCTTGATTGCTGTGCAGGGAATTGTTCTGCCAAATGCCATAAATGTGTCTGTTTATTATGAAAAAGTATTACAAAGGCAGTAGGCCAGTCTCATTTAGCATGAAAGCATATTTTAAATCCAATAGGCCTCTTTTATCACATTATGTTACTGGCCCTAACAAGGGATTTGGTTACATGTAATCTTATAGATTAGCATAGTAGGCAAGGGTTTTGGTGCTGGGCACCTTCTCTGGCAAACCCTGGAATTAGAATTTCAAAGAGATGATTCTTTTTAGGTCCTTTTGAGAGCGGTTGTATATATGTTTGCCTACTGTAATTTTGTAGATATTTGCAAATGTATAAATGTATGCCTAATGGTTACCAGCTTACACACACTCAGTAGGCATGAGTTGTATAGAGTGTCAAGTAACTGGTAAAAGTTAGAAGCCTTAACGGTTCACAGGGAAGAATAATGTCAGATTCCTTAAATGTGGACGGTTTATAATGAGAGGTTATGATAAAGCAAGGAGCCCTTACATACTTATGTCAAAAGGCATGTGTTAAAATCAAAAAGCTTTTACGGCTGGGCTGTTATTATACTGTGCTATAACCATCAGGTCGGCATTTTGTTACAAGGATCTCACAGATTACTGTAGTAGGCAAGCGTTTTAGAACAGGTGACCCACCCGAATAAACTATGGGGATAGACGATTTGCACTGTGGTAATCATTTTAAGGAAACTGCCTTTTGTACATATTTGTAACTTTATTATGGTATACATGATGGTTGCCTTGTGGGAAGGCTTATGACCAATACAGTAGGTCTGAGTTGGTATGGAGATAAGCCAATGATAAAGGTTAAAAGCCTGATTGTTTCTAATGAAAAGTTAGAATACAGGTAGTAGGTCTGACATATTGTTGTGAAAAGCATATGTTAGTCAATAGACACTTATGGGTAGGTTGTCATTACACTGTATCAAAGCCTATAGATAAGTATTTTCTTTCATGAAATCTCGCAGATTACCATAGTAGATGTTTGTTTTGGCGCTGGCTACAACCTCTGGCAAACCATTAGGAAGAGAATATTTGTACTTCAATAATTCTTGAACATTTCACAAACTGCCTACATCCATGTATATAAATATAAAGCCACATAGATGCATAGACGGCCTTTGGGTCAGCTTTGTTCTGCCATATTTCTGCCTGAGTGTCATCTACATTTTGCTTTGTACCATGACAACGTACTGCATGGGGTAATGGTGCAGTCCACATTGGCTCTCTTGCATGCTTGCCCTTGCATGAGTGCACTTTAATGACACGGCTGGCTGGCCAGACCTTTAGCTTTCCGTTTTCTCCTTTTATAGTTCTCTTTTCATTTATTTGCTCCTCTTTTGATATTTATATTTTTCTTAGGAGGATACCACAGCTCTCAAGGCAGCTAACAGGTTACTTTCTTGCCACTCATTCCATCTGCGGTGCACCGCATCTCACGTGGCTAATTCCTCTAAACTATTATAGAATTACTTTGTCCATTGTTTTAAAATTTCAAGTAGGCCAAATTGTTTGCTCTGGATGTGGCAGTCATGATGGAAATTAAAACAATTATAGATTATCTACCAAACCTCTGCAAAATGATGACTCACAGCTATTTTAGTTTTATTATTGCAAGCCTAAGCATGCCGTGTCTAGATGGCAGCATGTTATCTTTTTTCTACTTGTATTCTTGCAATTTATCTTGTATATTTTGTTGAGTTTGAGTGTGTTTTAGTGCAGTTATGTCAGAGGTTGAATTCAAGAATGAGTTAGCAGATGGACAAAATGGATGCATGAGTGCATAGCTGAGTGACATAGTGCCTACTTGGTAAATTATTGAGTGCCAAAAACTATCAACGACACAAAAAAGACTTTCATTCATAAGCCAGGCCTCTTTCTGTTCCCAGTGCTTGTTTGATTATTTAACTCCTCACTGCATCACTACATTCCTCTTGCTCTCAATATGGGCCTATCATAATCTGTTAACACTTCAAAATCAACAGATGCAAACCCTAGTTCTGTCTCGGATGTATGACATTACAACCCATGCTTTTACCATGCATGCCTTTACAACGCGGTTTTTACATCGCAAACCTTTACAACGCATAACCTTTGGGGTGCTGGATAGTGAAAAGTTGAATTTACTATCCCAACACCAGTCCCCGTGGACACTAGGGAAGGTGTTGGATAGTAACTTAAACGTATTCCCTATGCTAGAGCGCCCCCCAGCGCAATGCATTGTAATGGTTTGCGCTGTAAATACCGCGTTGTAAAGGCACTGCGTGCTAAGAGTTGCGTTGTAAAGGTTGTTCACCTCTGTCTCCTATGTTGGGTGACCTTTGAAGAAATTTATGAGTGGATGCAGCACAGATGAGTGTAACTAATTTCTATTCAGGCCAAGAGCCACAAAATAGAAAGGGCCAATGATGATTTGGCCGCTGACACTTACCTTAGCATCATGTTCGCGATTGAGACCCGGGTGCTGGACTAGCTATCACGGGCCTCCTAAAACCTCATTGTTTTCCAGGTGACAAGCTAGGGCCATCTCACATGGGCAAAAACAGTAAAGTTGCCTCAAGGGCCTGGGAAATGGCGCAGGACCTGGCTGTGGGCTTTAAACCCACTGCATACTGTACAAGGCCTTTAGTCATGCACAGCCAGTTCAGTGGTGTGGCTGTAGGTCAGGTCCTGCACACAAAGCTCGCTCGCAGTTTTCAAGTCAAGTACAAATGAAACGTGACTTTGACAGGAGACACAATGTAACTAACCATGCACTGGTTCTGTGGGACATAGAATGACAGAGAGTCTGGCTTCAAGGTGAAAGGTGTTGCAAGGCAAGTGTATACACCCATAGCCCGCTGCCAGTGCTCCCACCTCGCCCCAAGTTCTTCTCAGAGATAAAGAGATTGCTGTCAGAGAGGTTAGAAAACATCTTCCTTCATGCACATTGCAAGTGTATGCAACAGCGTACAGTCGTGCATTGAAGAGCATCAAACTCGAGCTAGGACAAGAAATAAACTAGGGCTCCTAAAAATAAAAGTGGTCTCCATTAGCAAATCAGAAAACTCTAAAAGCGGCCCACATTTTCACACCGGGGCAGTTTTAAGCTTGTATGCAAGCTAGATTGGTGTTTTGCAAGTTATGGGAGTCTGCATACTTTTGTGCTTGCCGCAAGCAATGTTTGTGACAATATCAGTGAAATCAACAGTGAAAACAGTCTCACCACACCATAAAACAGCCCCATAAACAGCTAAAAAACAGACTGTGCTTCAACCAGTTAGACCAACCTTTCTGGCGCTATCTGCTTGCCCCACTGGCAGGGCCACTGAACCTATGCTATTTTACGTCTGAGGCGCTTTCCGCATAATTATGGACTAACCACATTATCAATCATCTGCTGCATAATCTTCAGATTTGAAAAAAAATTATTTCTAGTTCAAACGGATCAAAAGTTACTAAAATAAGTTGCTGCACAATGAAACGCCCTTTGCAAAGGTTGACTGGTCACCTTTCTGTTGCCTATAACTATATTTGGGTGTTAAACTGGTACTAATGAGTTGAAACCTATGCCCAGACAGTATTACAAAGTGTAAAAATGTCAAAATATTAACATAATGCTGCGTTACACTGCATAATTTGCCACATAGTTTAGACACAACTGCGCTGCATAATGTGATCCTCCCCTGCTGCATAATTCCAGTCGGACCCTGAAAAGTATCATAAGATGAGACCAGAACTCGCCCTCTCCCCATTTCCTCTACCTTGGCCCCAGTTTAGCGGGCAAAGGAAACCACCCACGATAAAAAATAGGGATACTCTAACTTCTCACGTTCACCTCCCAAATGGTGGCATGGCTCTATGGAATGTTCCATCTGCAAACTGAACGTGATTTACACTTTCAGCACCTGCACTGCTAGCCTTAATTTACTTCATTAGGTTGAGCCTAGGCAGCAGACATGCGCTGTCTGGAACACCTGCTGTATTTGATACAGGGTTTTGCTCCCATCTTCTGCCTTCCCATTGGTTGAGTGCAGTGTCGCTCTTCTTTGAGCAGCACTGCCTAACTACAGTGTCTTTCCAATTCCATTCTTGATCAGTTGTAGGTAAGACCTCTTTTTTTAAATTGTTGCACCTCAGGAAATTGCCCTGTGTTGTTTAAATTTGGTGGCGTGCCTTGCTTTTTGCAATTGTTGCACTGCAGTACGCCGCATTTTATTCTTTAAATATGGCAGCTGCACCTTGCTTTTGTTCTGTGTGGTGCGCCATACAGTCTATACAGCAGGGCACGCACTTAGCTTGCGCTGTCATTGTGTCAGGTCCGGACCAATAGATTCCCCAGTTTAGCTTGATACACTCGCTTTAAGGTCCCAGATCATTCCTAGACGTAATTTGGGTTCATAAGGACATCGAGCAGATCTACGTCCTGTAGGGTTTCATAAAAGACTGCATTAAATGTTTTGGAGGAATTCCAACATGGCCGTCGTTATTATTACTTGAGTTGCGGCTCTAGTTGTTTTGCCGCGCTACTCTCCTCAGCTGAGTTCGCGGTTCCAATCCTTTGGAACTACGCACTTCGACTGATGATTTTGTCGGAAACGGTCGCATCTTTTCGCCCGTTTCTCTTCCAGTGCGCTGCAGCTTCTCCAAACTAAAGAGTCTGGTCTGTGAGTATTTGTAGAAGTTCAGCGCCTCATTCTGCCGCGGCTGCGGTAAGTTTTTCAGTAAATACGATTTTTGGTAGAGGAAGTTCCTGAGTGAAGGTCCTGAAGACTAAAACATACCTGGCAATACTCTTTCCCTATGAGTACCAGGGAATTGAGTTCGAGCAGAATAGGAATAAGTACAAGAACAATAGTGCATTAGAGACTGAGAGACATAGATATGAAGCAATATCGTTCCAGCTCAGAAGCACAAGACAATCTGTAAAGGAAAGAAAGGCATAGCATTAACAGGGGCAGACAAGAGAATTGTCAGTGGACATTCAACTTGTATGTGTGATTATATATATATAATATACTTACCATCTTTAGAGAAGACATCATTTCTTCGTCAGCTTCTGAATTCCTGCTAGTATTAGAAGAAAATAAGGAAATATAGAAGGTAATTAGAATTCCAAGAGTTAAGCAGTCAAGAACTTTTGAGCACATTATAATAGTGTTTGTATTTTATAGAGAATTCTACAAGGTGAAAGCATCTTCTACTAATGCAACAGAAATAGAGAACAGCTAGCCACTCTACAAGAACAGGTACAAATTTAGGAGTAAGGTTATTGTTACAATTAGAGTTTAAGAAAAGGTGTTTGGTGTAATTGTTTCTTCCAGAAAGAAAGTCAATAGCAAAGAAGAAGCAGACAAGAGAAGAACGAACCAGAGTAACTGAAGCAGACGTGGTGTGTTTCTCTCTCACTCCCAATCCCCTTTCCCCCTTCTTGGATGCCGAAGTCCTTGAGACCTTGGTATCTAGGTTGGGGTTTAGAGGAATAAGCATCGGTTCCAGCGGAAACTCAGATTCTGGATTTCAGGTACTCGACACATTGATAGAGAGCGGGGTGGCCTTGAATGGTAGCTCGGTAGCGTCCTGCCCATCTCCGCTGCCCATGCTGCAAGGCCTGGCACCGAGCGTATTCAATTCGCCTACAACACCGCATTGCACCATTGGTATTTCTCCTTTTTCCCTCTTGAGGGTGAGAACGGATGATATGGATTTGTTCCCTACCTGCTTAAAGAACAAGTGAAAATAGTGGATGGCAATGCAGTACATGACATAGAGGATGTTGCTTTCAATGTGGTTTCAAGTCAAGTTCAAATGAAACGTGACTTTGACAGAAGACACAATGTAACTAACCAAGACATAATAATTAGGGATTGGGTGTTGATCAGGGCTGGACTGGCCGTAACGGGCACCAAGCATTTTCCCGCTGGGTTCGAAGGGTGGGGGCCGGTTTTTGAGTGGCCGGTCCATTTATGTTACTGGGGGCCAGATTGTATCTGAACTGCAATATCGGCCCAGTGTAACAAAAGCAGTAGCAGTGCTTCTCATTAGCACCCCCATGCGCTGCACCCACTGAATTGTGGTAGCTGGTTTGTGTTCCCAGGTCGGCTCTGGTGTTGATTAAGAGCCCTGTCAAAGTCAGCAAAGGCAAATAAATTTTTTCTGCACCAGTGAAAGTAAGTAGGGTTAGCAGTGGAGCAGCACTGCTTGACAACAAAGGGTGGTTGAACAAGAGGCAATAGGTAAAACTTTCACAATAGGCCAACATTATATGGAAGAAAAGTGGTTCCATTGCTGAATCTGATTGGGCACTCTGGGTACAACATGTGCTTGAATCACAGATACAAGGAGGAAGTGTTTGTGCTGATGGAGGGGTTTCTGCCAATGTTTACTCTGGACAGGTACATCTTAGGTGTCAGGGGCGGCCGGCACAGCTCGGTGGTGGGGAGGTTGGCGGTGCATCGCGAGATGCTTAAAAAAAAAAATCGTACCTTTCTGCCGCTGCCGTGTCCCATATCTTCGCCTGTGTCCGACTCCAAGTCAGAACTGAAAGCAGACAGCCAGGCTCCCATCCCTTAGCCAATAACAACGCTCCAATGGAGCGTTGTGATTGGTCAACGCTCAGCCAGGGGCTGTAGGAGTGGGCATCCATGCAGGCTGTAATGCCGCCTGCATGGAGAACAGGGGAGTGCGCATATCAGTCATTGCGCACAGGAGGATCTACCACTTCTCCCCTGCAACTACGCCCCGCCCCCTCACGCAATGCTGCTGCGTTCCGTTATTATCATTTCATTTTCTCTTATGTTATTATCATTTTATTTTTTCCTTTCTTTACTGCTCCTGGCAGTGGGGCGTCGCTACTCTGCCTTAGTGAAGGAGCCGCCATTGAGTAGGTACCAAGAACACAGGAGACCAGCCAAGTACCAGAAAAGTTTAAGATTTTATAATGCATTAACATGTAACACAGCATGCAGATCATTTCTCTTGCTTTCATTTTTAAGGAGGGAAGGGGATGTAGCGTTCTGCTGATGACATTATGATGTATGGTGTTTACATGCGACGCACCCTGGGGCGTAGGGAACGGGGAGCGAGGATTCCCGCAGTATGAATCAGGGACTTTAGGGATCCGAGCTGGCCGGTCCCAGCAGTGGTGGGCGATACATATGTGGAAATAAAGCCCTCTTTCACTTACTGGAAGCGTGTGCTGCCATGTATTACAATGGGATGCATTGGTTATGTGCCTTTTGCTATGCTTCGATAATGTTATTCCTGCTGTGGAGTTTGGAATGCTGCACGTTCCATGAACTGCCTGTTCCTGGCATGCTGTGCTGCTAGGGGAAGAGGCTGCTGCATGGTGCCCTGCTATGTGTTCCTTATTAAACTCTGCGCCTTCACAAGCTGTTCCGGCTCCTGTTTTATTGGATGACCAGACACAACACACATCTGAAAAAGGAATAAATCCATATTAGGGACTTTTTTTTATTCCTTTTCACATAACCTTTCGATCCACATAGAAACATAAACCCAACCTGCTAATGTCTTTTGAAACCACGGATCACATTTGGACATGCACAGCCCCTTCTCCCCCAGTTATTTATCTGTCCAATGGTTGCAAAGGTGAAAGGTCATTACTTTGGCAAACGCTTTCGCATTCTGTAGCGTCTGCCAGTCGGCCACGCTATCTTTTCAAAACTTTCTCATCCCATCTTTCGTGATACAAACGTGATGTTTTTGCTAAAATAAAGAGTAATTCCTTACTAAGAAATGGTCCCAGGAGAACCTGAAATCTTAAACATGCACCTGGAACAAACCAGGGGCTGATTTGCTGGTGCCAATAAAATGCATCATCCAAACTTTTATCTTTACACTTGCTGCCATCATTCCCTAAGTTTCAGATGACTGCATTTTTCCTCCTATTGTGACTGCTTCGTCTCTAGCAGCAGAATGGTTGTTCTTCTATGCACTTGTCTCCTGCAGAAGTTTCAATCTTCTACAACACTTACCCAGTCATACATATCTCTGCCACAGCATCAGACCACGTGGCTCCTTATTGGGACTCTCTTGTGGTTGTAATTGTGACTCTTCTTGGGTCTGCTCTTGTGTAAACTGAGTGCCTGTGCAATTCACTAACACCTAACAGCTCATCTCCCATTCTCTATGTACATACAGGACTAATCAGTGTGGGGTTGACGTATATTGGAGAAGAAAAGAAGACCCTCTGGAGGCGTCAGCCCCGAGATGCCCCAACCCAGCGGTCCAACACCAGGGGCTCCCACGTCAGCCAAGACCTAGCGGGTGTCAGCCTGGCCATCGATACCCTCCCAGACAATAAGACGCAAATTGTGGTAAGTAGAGCGAGCGCACGTTTACTGAGTCATAGTTCCCCACTCACAACAGACCGGAATAATTAGAATAAAATGTCTAAAAAAATGCATGCACTCTTGCTGTGCTTTCTGCGCTGGGTGGAAGCAGGAGAGGGCTCTGGTCTGATACAAAAACCTGTGGGGTTAACTGTGAGCTCCTTATGAATTGGAAAATTATTTCTTCACACTACCTTTGAAGACCTAGACAGAGTAGTTCCAACCTCATATGCAATCACACAGAGTTCTCCCCCTTGTACTGAGCCTAACACAGCCATGTCATTCATAAGACCCACAAGAATGGAAAGCTACAGCATTAAAAAGGATTGAAATCACTCATAGAGTCCTCTGGGCTAACAATGAACCTCAAATGATCTCACCCAAACTGGACAACCCAGCTTACGGAGGCACCCTCCTCATGCATGGTACAAATATGCACAAATGCCAGTGGGATCTCTCTTTTTTTTTTTTTCTTTTTTTTTTCTTTTTTTTTTTTATCCTCATTTGCCTTGCCCTCCTCTTAATTAGCCTCCAACTGCCATGAACGTCTTAAATCAAAGTGCGTGGTTCTATCTGCACCAGAAAGCGCGATTAGTGGGAATCGGCAGGAGGTGACCTGAAGAGGTACAGGGAATGACTCCAAATGTGGTATTAAAACCTATGGAACCAGCCATAACACCGAAAGGGGGGGGGGCCCAGTTCTTGGAGTATTGTGGCATAATCATTGGACCGGGGAAAGAAAAAATAAATAAATAAATAAATAAATAAATAAATAAATAAATAAATAAAATAAAAAAACCCAGCTATTTTCTCCACTGAACCAAAAAGTCCCAAAAAGCCACATTACCTGAGCTGCAAGATCTCAAACTATCTGTCTTAGATGTTTCATACAGGGATGACAACCAGTTTGCGTGTGTTGGTGCCGTATTTTCTATCCAAACCTTACATATCTCTCTTCTAGCGAGTAGAATTGCGTAGAACAAGAATGTCCTTGCATGACCCTTAATACTATTGTCCCATCCGAATATGATAAGTGATAATGTAATGGACACCGAGGTGTTAAGAATGGAGTCCAGAGTCTCTTTCACTTCATTCCAGAACTGTGTTATACAAGGACAGTCTTTGAACATATGGATGTCCGAAGCCGCGATATAATTACATTTATTGCATTTCTTTCCTGGGATGAATTTTGACAGTTTTAGGGGGGAGAAATAGGCTCGATGTATCGTAAAAAGGTGGTTACGCCTTAGCCATGCAGGTTTAACACTTTTGTATAGCAGAGTGCAGGATTTTTGCCAGATGTCAATACTTTGGGCCCCAAGCTCTGTTCCCCATAGTTGTTCCGGGAGGATGAATTCTCCATCTATCTCTTCTAGCAGATTCCAGTACCACTGCAAAACTTCTTTACCCCCACCTGGTCGTTCTACCAAGTTTTGTTCTATAATACTACTCTTACCAAGTGTTACCCCTGACCTAGCCAGTGCTTTCACCCAACTATCTAGTTGAATAAACTTGAACCTTGAAAAATCTGAGCCCAGTTGTTCCCGTAACTCCTCCCAAGACCTCAGTGTTTCACCTACAAGCAAATCACCCCAGGTTGATATTCCTCCATCTCTCACCGGAATTGCCAGCCTGTCTTTTAGACAGAGCGGTAACCCAGGAGATTCCCAAATAGGTGCATAGTTTGAAAAATACGGCAATCCTAGTTTTTTCCTTATTTCTGACCAGATAGTCGCCTGAGACATAAGAGTTTTAAGCTTCACTTTTTTGAAGTATTTCTGATCTCCGAATTTAAACATAAAACCATTAGTTGGTATAGCAGCACCAGTCAACATGGCTTTAAACATTACACCAATAGATGTGTTAGTTGGAACTTTTAACAGCATTCTGGAATGGGACAGCTGAAAGGCCCAAGCATAATACTTCAAGTCAGGTAAGGACAGTCCCCCCTTTTCCCTCCTCCTCCTCAATTTCTTCCATGCCACTCTCGCCGATTTATAGTTCCAGACAAAGGAGTTTAGCTCTCTCTGACACTTCTCTAAGATTTTGTTGTCGAATGCGAGGGGAATGGTGTTAAAAATGAAAGTAAATTTAGGGAGAATAGACATCTTTATCAGACTTATTCTGCCGAGGATAGTCAATGGAAGACTGGTCCAAGATTTTAACAGTTTCCTACTATCATTGAACACTCTTTCTAGGTTGACTTGAGCAATTTTACCGACATCTTGTACTACTCGGATGCCCAAGTATCGCATTGAGTTGGTCACATCCAGCTGTAAATTAGGGATATTCCAAGCCATGATGTCGGTTTTACTTGCGTTTATCTCATACCCTGAGATGCGGCCAAACTCTTCGGCTCTCTTAATAACCTCTGGAAATGAGGTCACCGGATCAGAGGTAAAAATCAAAATGTCGTCAGCGTAAAGAGCTACCCGCCTTTCCCACTCCCCAAATCTGAATGATGGAATAAGTACATCTCCCCTTAAAACTTCTGCAAAAGGTTCGATATACAGAATGAAGAGGAGGGGGGAAAGCGGGCAGCCTTGTCTTGTACCTCTCAAGATTTTAAATGAGTCAGACAGTGTCCCATTGATTAGGAGCCCTTGCAGATGGTGCATTGTACATGAGCGCTACAGTCCGACAGAACTTCTCACCGAAGTTGAACTTCAGTGTGATCTCTCTTATCATAGCATACTGGCACTACCGCTAAAACGATAACTGAATCCAAGCCTTCCAGTAAAAAAGAATCGCAAACCTGTAAAATTGTGACACCTTTGTTCAGTAAATGCATTGAGGCACTACTTGAAGTATATATCTCAAACATCCCACAAGGGGCCAATAAAATGAAGACAAAAAATAAAACTAAGAAAGGAAACAACTACAATGGAGACATTTTAAACAGGAAATAAAAAATTCCCAGGCACTAGTTACAGTACAGCATTGTCCCGGTCCATTAACTTAATACCATCACTGTTACAGTCTTTGCATAGTACTCAATATAGAGGTATTTCAGTAACATTTGGTCCACGGCCTTGTCGTCCAACCATATGAGGGAATGCATAACGAAAGGAGCTACAACATATATTGTCAAAGGGATCCAACTAGGTCAGAATACATACAACTCCTGGTAAAAGCATTCACCCTCCTGCAGAACTCCATATCAGCAGTAATCAACCTACACCGAAACTTCCTGATTGAAACCTGGTTGAATTAATCCTCCCAGCTTGGCCCACTCGAATAATCTATTATTGGCACTGAGAGAATAGAGAACACAGGAGGCAAGATAGCAGTTATTCACAAAAACCTGACAAAATACAGTGGTCTAAAGAACGAAATGATCCAAATATTTATTGAATAAAAAAAAATGATCGACCCGGCTCTTATTATGCTTCACATCACTAAGCACCCTCTTAGGTACCACACCATTTTATGGAATAACTCATCGAACTCATAGTATCCCTAATCAATTTCAGTTACTACATCAAGAAAAAAGAGGCAAAGAGGTTATGTCCAGTGCTAGGTTCTCTCTAACTGATAGTTACACTACTATAATTACAAATGTATCTATTATATAAATCCCAGAAGAGGCACCTAAGAAAATCGAGAGTGCAATTCCATATTCTCCTAATTCATTTTAATATATATACATCTCATGAAGAACAAACCATTATTTGTGTAATCATCAACATGTAATACATAGTTGAAATACATTTATCATTTTCTTTGAGTACCATTGCATGTATTCATTTGATTAAGAAACAAACAATATTGTACATAAATCATGAAATGAAGAAATATAAACAATATCCAACACGTGTTTCGAGACACTTTTTAAAAAAAAAAAAAATTTTTTTATTGGAAATACATGAGTACAGAAAAAAAGAAAAAAAAACACAAAGTCGTCACGGCACATTATCTCCTAGGCCGCAAAAACTTGACAAACAAAATGGCACATTAATAATTGTTTTACATCACAAACAACAGGGGATGAAATCATGCACTAATAACACACAGTTATTGAATGTAAAGAGGCAAAAATCCTATTTTAAACTAAAATAACATAAGTCAAGCCATAACAAAACCTAAGATTTTAAATCTCCATATAATCCGAAATTGCCGCCCAGATTTGCCGCCCAAGTTTCCTTTTCCGCCTCCATTTGAGAGCATATAAACTGTACTCAATATTAAACATAGCTAACAACCTTGCCCTCCATACCTCAAATGATGGGGCGTCTTTTTGTAACTAGGCAGATGCGATACATAGCCTTACTACAGCTGTAGCCAAAAAATCAAATATACTAATTTGCTAGATACTTTATCAGCTGCAGCTCCCTTCTCTACCCCCAACAAAATCTGCTTAGCTGACAATTGTATAGGCTCCCCCAATATTTCCGTGAGGAATTTATTCATATGATCAAACAGGCTACTTAAGTGTCCACAAGAATAAAATACATGGACCACGTCAGCGGCTTCTGTACCACATCAAAAGCATTTTCCCTCGTAGCCACCCCCCCATTTAGCGATTTTATCGGGTGTGAAATATAGATTAAAAATAGTCTTATAGTGTTGGGCGTAGAGGTTGGCAGACATGAAAAGTCGTCCAGCCAAATCGATGGAAATCTCAACCTGTACACCCTGACAGCCTAATCTATAATCCCATTTACGATTATGGACTTCCAAGTCATCAGACTTTGTACCTATCATTAAGCTATATAATGTACCAATTCGTGGCATTTTCCTTCCTGTCTCAATTAGGGGGTTAGGTTGAACACTCAACCGGGCTTTCCACAAGTAATCCCTAACTTGTAAATATTTAAAAAAAATCCGCCCGAGAAAGCTGATACTGTTCCTTAAGCTGCTCAAACGATTTTAGCCCATCATCCATAAATAAGTCGCCCAGCATATAAATTCCTTTAGCCCGCCAATTATAGACCACCCGATCCCAGAATACCATTGGGAGGGAAGTAAATGCTGTTAGCGGAGTGTACCAAGAAACTCTATCTACCTCATACATCTTTTTGACTACTTTCCATACATTGTAGGCGGCTATAAGAAATTTAAATCTAGTGCGCTTGTAGTAACTCCAATCGATATTCAAAAACAGTCGGCTTTTAGCATCACTGCCCAACAGCATTTGATATATCGAAGGGGATTCCACCATTTCTGTTGGTCCTGCCCCAGTAAACAATATATTCATGTGTTGTAACATACACGCGAAATAATATAAAGTAAAATCAGGCACGGCCCATCCCCCTTGAGCCCTTATTAAGACCATATAGCGCATTGCTCTTCGCGCTTTTTCCTCGTGCCCATATAAATCTAGCACATAGAGAATGTAGTTGGACAAGATTAGCTTGGGGTATTTCCTGGGGTACACATCTGAAAAAATATAAAATTTTCGGTAAAATCATCATCTTTAGCACATTAAATCTGCCCACCAAAGATAAATGTAAGCATTCACACTGATCCAATTGACTACGGATCCCCGCCACCAACCTCCCCCAATTTGACTCTACAAGCTCATTCATGGAGGCCCGCATCCTAATACCCAAATAAGTCACCTCTTGTAGGACCCTTTGATCAATGTATGAGCCAATGTTAGTACATACAATTTGTGTTTTGGCTGTGTTTAACTTATAGCCAGATACGGCCCCATACTCTGCTGCGAGTTGCTCTATTTCGTACATCGCCATTGCCGGCTTAGGCGATACCATAGCCACATCGCCAGCATATGCGAAAACGCGATAGTGTTGCTGCGGAATAATTACTGACTGAATCGGGGGGAGTTTTCTATCATTTTCAGAAAAGGATCTATATACAAAGAAAATAAAAATGGGGAGCAGGGTCACCCCTGTCTAGTCCTACTGCTAATATTAACAGGTTTGGATTCGAGCCCCATTGTACAAATCTTAGCCACTGGGCGCCGATATAACGTCTGGAGGGCAGTAATAAAATGTTGCCCAAACCCACGTCTTCGCATCACAGCCCACAAAAATCCCCACAAAACACGATCCAAAGCCTTTTCGGCATCTAGTAAAATAAGGCTGAGCGCGTTACCACTGACGTTAGCATGGTCAAACATCATTATTACCCTGTTAACATGATTCGTTGTTCCCCGTTTGGGTATAAATCCATGCTGTCTTACTGAAACTAATGGAGTTATAACTTCCGACAACCTTGTCGCCAAAATTTTCGAATATATTTTGCCATCTGCATTCAGCAAAGATATCGGGCGATATGATGCCGGGAGATCCGCAGGTTTATCCTTTTTCCTGAACCCAACAATAGAGGCCTCGTCCCAAGACGCCGGAGACATACCAATCTGGGCTTGTCGAAATGTTGCTAACATATCCTCCTGCAGTACTCCAAAGAAGATTTTATAAACCTCGAGCGGGAGTTTATCCGGCCCTGCCCCCTTACCAGCGGCCAACTCATTTATAGCTCTCTCTAGTTCACCCATAGTTATAGGGGCGTCCAACCTCTCTGCCTCTACCTCCTCCAAACCCTGCTGTAGGAGCAATGCACCATTATGGGCGTCATAATGTTCTCCAGCATATAATGTTTCATAAAAATCTTTAAATACATCCAGTATACCCGTCTCATTTTCAACCCGTATCCCACTGGAGTCCAGAATAAAATGTATTCTCTGAGCCGCTTCCGTTGATCTAATTTTTTGAGCCAGGCACCTGCCACTTGCCTCCCCATACTCATAATTCAGTTGACGCTTAATTACATATTTCTTGGCGGCCTCTTGGCTCCAGTGGAGGTTTATTTTTGCCTTACACCTAGCTACTTCTGCTGAAGACTCACCAACATCAATACCAGCATGTATACCCTGCATAAGCATTGCTTCAGCCGCTATTTCGCGACACTTAATGCTTTTTCACGGCAACTAGTTGGAAAAGCAGCACTATTTCGTTAGAAAATGGTCAGTCGTATGATCCACATAAGCGTTCAAAATGTTTCCAGGCAACAGATTATCTGCACTGTCCTTAGTAATTATTGAGTTGTTGCATTGAAATCTGATAAATGCTTTATTTTCATTAGAAATGCTATGCTCTGTATCCCACATATGGTTGTCCCATCTTAAGGAGCAGATGTTTCTTCATCGATGGAACAAATATCCAATTTCAACTAAAGTGATCAATTGAGCCAAAATCCGTTGTTAAACAATGAGAGTTGTACCAGACTTTATAAGCATTCTAATTACAGCTTCACTGTATTTGAAAACCTATGATATGTTTGGCAGACTGACCGGCTGGACATCTTGTGATTCCTAATCAACTAGAGTAACATTTTTTTTTAGCGGACTCAAATCTTCATTGTGGAGATAGAAAAGAAAAGGCTGCATCCCTTTTATCCTCAGTTTTACGCAACAATATTTTCAATGAGTTTTGATCAATCCCCATGCCCACTAAATGATACATGTTGGACTTGCTTATAACGAAAGAAGGAAGACATACACTACAGGCCACAACATCGGGCAACGGGTCAGAGATCTGAGACACCTTGGCACTCACTTCTAGTTTCGGGAGTTACACACATGCTACACTTTATCCCTAATGAGCAGGAGGTCAACAGATTTGTACATCTCTGCAATAAAGACATGACAGGATTAGTAGTCTTGTTTGACCGAAAACAAATTCAAAAGACAAAAAAAACTAAAAGATCATCCAATCCGCACAAGCTCAGCGAAATGCTGTGGCAATTGAGATTGTAAAAGTGATTGCACTACTGATGAGGAACGCCATACTTGGAGATCAAACTTTTCTCGGCAAATGTAAGAATCATATCTTTTTGAAACAATAAAGCTTTCAGTCTGCCTAATCGGTCAAAGCATATTATAGCTACTAGGAAATTGGGCCACAAAGTAATTTACCTACTAAAGTGTGTGGGATGATATAAAATATGCATACTGCAAGTCACAATATTGGAAACAGCAACTACATAAGGGACACCTGGTTTCATCCCGCTACAACTTTGATTGTTTAAAATGAAATAACTCCCATTAGAAAGCAACAAAAATTCAATCTTAATTAATTAAAGGTGCCATAGTATTTATTACAGAAAAACACAGCCATTTGTTTAAATGGCAGGAATTTGAAATCAAGAAACATGCTTCATAAAATATTAGAACATTGGAATGTTGGGAGCTCCATTGCAGACAAGGGAGTGCTCCCTGCTTCTAAGGGCCGGTAAAGGCCCGCAGAGCAACATTCCAATGTTCTACAAAGGCTTCTCGAAGCTCGAGGGGATTTATATCCCCTCGAGCTTCGAGAACCCTTTGTTTAATTTGTTAGAACATTCTGCCCTCTAGTGGCAGAATGTTCTAATAGCCTTATAGCCGTTTGTAGCAGGGCTATACCGGCAATTAAAGTCCTGCTGTCTCGTTAAAGTCCCTCGCCTTCGGCTCGGGCCTTTAACGATTCAGCGGGCCTTTAATAGCCGATATAGCCCGCTACGGCGGGCTATAAGGCTATATTAAATGCAAAAAGAACAATTGATGAAGAAAATGCAGAACAATGTCATACATTCACCCCAGTGCCGAGATCTGAGCATACATCCATCGTTTTTTGCTTCCCATGCCATTCCAGTTTGAACTCTGCCATTTGCAAATCAGTCTTGACCCTGCACCCAATAGGAACAGCCCAGTCCAAACTGCCAGGCCGGGTCCTCCCTGGACTGGAGGCAAGCATCTTGGGACCGGTTTCATGGTTTCATCCCTCATCAGCAAGGACAGCTTGACTCCAGTGGCATGGTGAGCACGGGACCCACGTCTGTGTATACCTGTTCCACTTGAGGTGACAAATGCAAAAAGAACAATTGATGGACAGAATGAGGAACAATGTCATTCCAGTGTGAACCCAGCCATATGAAAATTAGTCTTGAGCCTGCACTTAATGGCTGGGTGAGGGGTGTTACCCTGAGACCGGGGTGCTTGTTTCCGGTTCAGGGAGGACCTGGCTTTGCGGTTCGGGCTGGACTGTTCCCATGAGGGGAACTGTTCCTATCCTTTGGGGGCAGAGCCTCAAGAAGCGCTAACACTTTCCTCCTAAAATCAAAAATCTTTAGGAAAAAGAGAACTTGCCAGCGAGCCTTCTCCGGCGCTGCCCTAAAGATACGGAACTCTCTTCCACCGGAAATACACAGATTCTCTTCAACAATTGCTTTCAAACTGGAAATCAAAAGATTCTTAATGAATAAATTCCTACCTTAATTGGGCTGGGTTCACCTGCTCAAGGTCTTTGATCCTACAACCACTGGACCATCATTGGATGCTGCTCTTCTGTATCTCATAGTGTGTCCCCCGTTTAGTCCACTATGTACCTGCTTATTGTATTACTCTCCTTTGACCCAGGCGTCTTGTAATTATTTGATTATTATTGCTTTTGTTCCTACTTAATGTCCATATTGTATGTATTACCCTCCCTCCATCCTTTTTGTAAAGCCCTTCGGGATCTTGTTTGCGCTACATAACACTTTATAAATAAATAAATTGTATGGGAACACCCTTAAAATACCATGCTAAATTAGTCATGGATGCATTACAAACTCCATGAAGACTCTGAAAACTAAGGAGGGACCCAAGGAAGTTCCACATTCACATAAACTAACACAGGCCTCTTTGTACTTGTGTTTGCATCTGTACTGAAAAGGGAGAAACCAAGTTATGTGTAAAAAATGTGCACCAGGGGGGCGTGGCTAGGCGCCGGCAGTGATGGCCGCCTGATTCGACTGCTCCGATCTACCGAACCACCAACATTCATAATTCCGGCATAAATCCGCTCGATGCGAAGCTCTGAGAACGGCTTCTAGGCCCCAGGCGGTGGTCGAACCTCCGGTCCAACTCTGGTCCCGCTACGTGGCACTACCACTGAACAACGATCCTGAGTGTGGCGGCCCGAGGGATATCCAGGACCGGCAGTGCACGGCCACCAGCCACTCCATCAGGAGAGTCCCCATCTTGCGGCCTGCGTGCGGGACGGCGCGACCTTGGGGGCCGCAGGAGAACGTGATGCCTAAGCGGGGGACCGCTGTGATACGAGAGGCCCTCTCTGCCACTCCCACTCCAGGACTGATCGTGGGAGGCGAGATTGGCATCACCGCCGGACGCTGACACCGGGAGCAACGGCCGAGGGGCGGACACAGCTCGGCAATGCACGGCCGCCGGCTTGGGCCTCTTGTATCCCCGGCTTGCGGCCTAAGTGCTGTACGGTGTGACCCCGCGGGCCACAGAGGAACGCGATCCATCGGCGGGTGACCGCCATTGCCCCAGAGGCCCATTACGAGATTCCCGTCACCGGACTGCACACGGGAGGTACGATTGGTGCTGAGACTGCGTGCCGGCCCTGAGAGCGGCGGCTAGGGGCGGATCCAAATCGACAGTGGAAGGCCGCCGGCCACTCCATCAGGAGAGTCCCCGGTTTGCGGCCTACGATACGGACGGCGAGAACAAGTGGGCTTTGTGGCTGGATAATCGCGCTGGGAGCGCTATTGCCGCGCCGCCAGACAGGAGACGGCTTAAGGACACTGTGCCCGGGAACCACTACGATGACAGGGACTCCATAGTTGCAACCAAAGGGGAATAGAACACCCCGGAAGATCGCGCCTCCTCGAGACCAGGCCCTGGGACAGACAGGGCGCAATCACAGCGCCTGTATCGCTCCATACAGGGTCCCGTGATAACAGTGGGCAGAGATGCGGCTTAAACAAGGAACTTCCGCTCAGTCAAATAACCTTGAGAAATACACGGTCCAGAGGGGCGCACAGCCAACGGAGGTGCCAGCCGGTGACCCACAGGGCCAGAAAGAACCATCCCTGACCAGCATCATGACGGCCATACAATCATTTGGGGCGACCCTGGAGACGAAGATAGACAAGATATCTATAGAAGTTAAACTCCTAGGCACGGACCTCAATAAGACGTCTGAAAAAACCAAAGTGAACGAGGCGGACATTGCGTAACTGCGGACGTCGACGAAACAGCTGGAGAAGTGGGTCAATGATCTGGTCCACCAGCACAGTCAGATGGCACTCCGGCTGGAGGATCAAGAAGGAAGGGCCCAAAGAAGCAACATATGCCTGGTTGGTGTGCAGGAAGAAATCGAGGGGCCCAGTATCGAACTCTTTGTCGAGGACTTGATCCTCAATCACCTTAAGCCTAAGCGTCTGTCCAAAATATTTACAGTTAAGCGGGCACATATCCCTAAGCCAAAACCAGGGGCGCCGCCACGGACAATAATTGCTAAGATCCTTAACTATAGGGACAAAGACGCAGTACTACAGGCGGCTAGACAAACTGGAGACCTGCGCTATGAGAACGCCGCAATACGGTTTTTCCCGGACTTCACCCTCCAGGTACAGAGAGTGAGGCGATCCTTCGCGGGGGTCAAGGCAGCGCTGAGAGAAAGAGGCATCAAGTACATGATGTTCTTCCCGGCCAAACTCAAGGTTCTTTCCGGAGGAAAGTCCTTCTTTTTCACGTCACCACTGGAGGTGCAGGACTGGATAGACAGAGAGTCGCCCGCGGGAGGAGATGGGACAGAGGGCCAAAGGTGGAGAGACACTCGCGATGGATCTCCGGAATCAATGGCGGGATATTGGAACAGGACAGGCAGAGTCAACGGTCCTGGAGATCCCGCTCAGCGAGCCCAAGATGGGACACTCAACATAGTGCGGCTAAACATGAGACTGAGGGGCCCCTCCGCAACTGAGTGGTAAACTGTATTGGTTTGTTTTGAGATAAACTTCGGGGGACCACACAACAGTGGGATGGGGGTTCTGCTTAGAAACACTGCTGGGGCCTGATGCCAGACACACCAACCTGTAGACCTGATGCACAGACTACGTGCCTTATTGTTGGGGGGGAGGGATTCGGGCAGCGGATGGGGCCGGACCAGCACACGCACCTGGAAAGGAGGTACACCAGGAGGGAGGACGGGTCACTCAGACTCCTAGTTCTTCATTTCTGGGTAATTCGGGGCGAAAGGCACTCTGCTAATTGGGCATGTGGGTAGTTTCAAACCTACGGAGCAGGGGAGCAGGGAGGGGGGGAGTTTCCAGTTGCGGGGGGGGTGGGTTGAGACCAAGGAAGGGTGGGAGGGAGGCAGAGGAAGGAGGGAGGGAGGTGTGATTTTATGGCACTCTGACAATTTTGTTGTTGTTTGCACTTGCGAGACACAGGCACTGGAGAGACACAATGGCAGGCACAGTACATGGGTCCTTTACAGATCGCAAAGAAACGTTATGGCTAAACACTGGGAAAAAAGTATCAAGGTACTAATTTGGAATGTGAACGGCCTGGGGGATAAACTTAAGCGCACAATGGTGTTGCAATTCGTTAAGCGCCACCTCCCTGACACGGTGTTGCTTCAAGAGACTCACCTGCTGGGCAACACTGTCACGCACTGAACAGATCTGGATACAATCTGGTGGCCCACTCCGGCTTTACCTCAGGATCAAGGGGGGTGGGCATCCTCCTCCAGCGCAATCTCCCCCTCCTGATTAAACACACGACTACGGACCCACAGGGTCGGTTTGCCTCGGTCTCGGGCACATGGGAGGGCCACGGGCTTACTTTGGTGTCTGGCTACATCCCATCGGGTCTCCAATCTCAGGCATATACCGACCTGGGGAAACTCCTTCTGTCCCTCCCAGGGGGGGCGATTGTTCATAGGGGGAGATTTTAATGCGGTTGTATCTGGTACACTGGACAGGCACCCTCCAAGGGACACACCACGGGGGCAGAGATGGCTGGGTGACTTCCTAGACACGTTTGGCCTCACGGATGTGTGGCGTTTGGCGCACCCTACGGATGAACAGTACACATTCTTCTCGGGGCCGCGCCGCTCCTTCTCCCGCCTGGACTACATCCTCACTCCGCTACACCGAGTCACCGTGGTGCGAACAGCGACCCACCTGGCGAGGGGAATTTCCGACCACTCACCGGTCATGGCCACTTCACAATGGGCAACAAGCGAGAGGGGTTTGTGGCACCAATCAACACCTGGCACCTCCGCGACGAAGACCTACATAACACACTGACCCGCTCAATAGATAACGACGGCTCAGTGGACTCGGCGACCACTCTATGGAAGGCATTCAAAATGGTCCTCAGGGGAGAGGCTCTCTCAGCAATTGCGGGTAGACGGAAAGGAAGGAAGGCACAACTGGTTGCGATTGAGGCTGACCTGGGTAAACTGGAAGAAGCTGTGCGCTCGGCGGACACGGCGGGTGCGCGTCATCGACTTTCCCTTAAAACGGCTGAGTATCGGGACGTGGCAACTGAGACGGAAAAGACGATCGTAGCCTCTAAGGAGGCCAGGATTTATGACCAAGGAGACAAAGCAGGCAAGCTCCTCGCCTGGCTCGACAAAAAGCAGCAAGCCAATAGAGTAGTAGCGGAATTGCGGTCGGAGACAGGCAGGTTACTCACTGAGCCGCAAGAGATAGTAGCGGAATTCGCCCACCACTTCCGAATGATTTACAGTAAGGGGTCAGACCGCCCGGAGGAAGACTCCATTGACCTATTGGCAGACCTTAAAATGCCCTCCCTCTCTGATACGGAACGTGACCTCCTGGATGGACCGCTCACCACGGCGGAATTGTAGCGTGCTATCGGGGATCTGCACTCGGGCCAAACGGTCTCCCGATCGAGCTCTATAAGCTCAAACCGGAGGGCATTAGCCCACATCTCAAACGTATGTTTGACGAAAGCAAGTCGGTCGGGACACTGCCCAGGGACCAAAGGCTTGCGACAATTGTGACAATCCCCAAAGAAGGTAAACCTAGGGAATTGTGTACCTCATACAGGCCCGTATCCCTGTTAAATGCGGATCCCAAAATCCTGGCGAAAGTCCTGGTGAACAGACTCCAGCCGGTCCTCCACACCTTGGTCCATCCGGACCAGTCGGGCTTCATGCCCCGCCGAAATACGGCACTCAACCTCCGTAGACTCAACAGGGTCCTGGGGAGGTGCCACACTTTGACTGAAGACGCAATGGTGGTATCGCTCGACACCACCATGGCATTCGACACCCTCGAATGGCCGTATATGATGGCGGTCCTCCGTAAACTGGGTTCGGGCCCAGTTTTATTGCCTGGGTTCGACTCCTTTACACGGAACCGCTGGCACAGGTGGTCGTGAACAACAAAGTGTCGGAGATGTTTGCACTGGGGAGGGGGACGCGCCAGGGATGTGCGCTCTCGCCCCTCTTATTTGCTCTCTCTTTGGAACCACTGGCCACCTGGATTAGACAGGATGTCTCCCTAAAAGGACTCCGGTGGGCAGACGGCTGGGAGGATAGAATTTCCCATTACGCGGACGACATCCTCCTTTACCTTTCCCGCCCTAGGAAATCACTGGTAGTGGCCCTAGACATCTTCACCAGCTTTGGCAGGAACTCCGGTTACAGCATCAACTGGAGCAAATCTCACCTGTATGTCCTCCACGGAGGTGCCCCCATCCTGCCACAAAACTGTCCTATACAGGTGGCACTTGAAGGTCTCACGTACCTGGGCATCTTTATGTCCAAAGACAAGGCGGCGATGTATGAACGCAATCTGCTTCCGCCCCTTCGGAGGCTCCAGCGCGACTCCGCCGCTTGGCAGAAGCTCCCCGTTTCGCTACTGGTTAGTGCAGCGTTATTTAAGATGATGGCGCTTTCTCTACGCCCTACAGAACTACCCAGACCTTGTCCCACCCACCTACTTCACTGCGGTGGAGGCGGCTCAACGGACCCTCCTGTGGTCTGGGGCGCCTAGGATAGCGCTGCAGAAATTGACACTGGGCTGGTACGACGGGGGTATAGCCTTGCCTGACATCCGTAGGTACTACTGGGCGGCTGTAGTGACCGGGTTTTTGGTTCTATTTCTGAGTGATGGTGACTTTAGCTTGCTACCATCCTAGATCCCTATTCTTAGCTTGTTTTTGTCCTTTTCAGGCCTCTTTTCAGACCTAGAAGCATAAACTAGAGGATAGCCACTTTATATTGGCTTTGACATATTTATGTGTCCTTTCATCATTCTTCCTATAGTGGAGGGTGAATCCTGTAGTTCTGACTTTATATTACCTATTGGAAGGGTTTGTGTATAGAGCTAAGTGTCTATTTCATCCTTTTCGGGCCTACAAGGCCCAGAACCAGAGAGACTCCATTTTGCTTTCTGCCTCTGCAGACTGAGATGCATGTAGGTCAAGTGTGATGTTTTAGTTATGAGGTGTTGTTCACTCTTTGCAAACTAGAGAGAACCGGCCGGAGCTGAATCTTATCAAGAAGTGTCCCTGGGGCTCAAGTCTCTAGACGAAACAAGCAGCTGATCACTGTGAGAGCGTCTGGAGCAGGGAGCCTGGTACATTGATTTGGTGGGAGGAGGCTACTGGCTGGAACTTTCCACCAGGGGAGAGCATTCCATATTAGTGAAGTGCAGAGAGGTGGAGTTGTCAGAAGCAGTTACTGGTCAGAAGCAGTTGTGTTCAGATGGATCTTGGAGCGGTCAGATGAATCTTGGAATGGAGTTGGAACTGTCAGCTGGAGCTGCCAGTTTGTCAGAATGTATTGAAGCAGTTGCCAGTCAGATGGAAGAGTTGGAGCTGCCAGTTGGGGCTTTTGGAGCAATTGAGCCAGTGGAGTGAAGCCGTGGTGACAGAGGGAGAGAGCCCTGATTCCACCAGAGAGAGAGAAACATTCCTTTCTTATAGGGGGGGGGGGTATTCTAAACTAGTTTGCTTTACACTTAATCATTCACTTTCCTTTATCTCCTAGGCTATATTCCCTACTGTATTGTTGCACTGATTAATCCCTTTTCTTTCAGCGATGTGCAGTCCTGTTATAATCCATTATTTCCTTTTTTTAGCTATCTACAGTTCCTGTCAGCTATATGTGGATGTGTTAGTAATGAAGCTTTCTTGTTTTTCATTATAATAAAGAGACCCAGCAGATCTATGTATTCCTTAAATGTATCTATTCCTCTTTACTTTTCAGGCTACATCTAGATTGCTAGTTATTGTGATGTTATAATTTGCTATTGTGTAATAAAGGGACCCCAGTTCTTAGTGAACAGCTGTGCAGGTGTTATTTCTTCATGACTAACCTTTCTTCTAGCCAGATGCTGTTATTTGGACGGATGTGTTTCCCGTCCAGGTAAGTGGTAACTGATCAAGGGAGCAAGGAGCGCCTAAATCAGGGAATAACCTTTGCATATAGTAATTACATTTAGTTGTTATCTTCTAGGACAGAGCTAACCCTTCTTTTTACCCAAATGCTGACAGGAAAAGGATGTGAGATTCCCTTCCCTGCAGATAATTGAGCATGGAAGATTGTGTGTAGATCAGGTCGGGAGATAACCTTTAAATGTTGTGATTTGGCCATTCTTGTGTGAGAGGATTGAACTGTCTATCTACCACATAAAATATAATATTACATTCCCAGTAGACATTAGATATATGGAGAAACTTCCCAACAGAGAGAGAGAGAGAGCTGAAGGTATTCATACGTCAGAGATTGCCGCTAGAGAGAGTGGCATTAGTGAGAGCATTGATTGTGATCAATGTGTATACCCGCATGATTGTGGCTTGTGAGAGCACCAGGATGATACGGTGTGTAGTGAGATTGCCGCTAGAGAGAGTGGCATTAATGAGAGCATTGATTGTGGTCAATGTGTATGCCCACAGGATTGTGGCTTGCGTGAGGACTGATTGAGGTCAGTGTGTAATGGTAAGTAATCAGAACTGCCCCCTTCACTATGAGGAGGAGGGTAGCATAGTCTGGGCCTGAGTTGCCGCGAGACTATAAGGTATGAGTGTTTCGGGGTTGTTCTTCTGGTGGCACCGGGAGAGCCGGTGTCCGGGCTCTGTCATGCGGGGAGGGTGCGAGCCCTTCACGAGGCCTGTCCAACATGCGTCCCCCCCAGCTGAAGGCGGGGAGAGTCACCCATCCTCTTGGGGACTCTCCTCATCGAGGCGGAAAAAGCGTGACAGGCCGTCCGCGTTGGCGTGGTCCTGGCCTGGACGATGCTCCACAGTGAAGTCCATCCCCTGCAGGGAGAAGGACCATCGAAACAGTTTGGGATTCTCCCCCCGCATCTGCATCAACCATTGCAGGGGTCGATGATCTGTTTGTACCCGGAAGTGGGTACCGAAGAGGTAGGGCCGGAGCTTCTTGAGGGCCCACACTACTGCAAAGGCCTCCCGTTCGATGGTGCTCCAGCGCTGCTCTCGGGCCAGCAGGCGTCGGCTGATGAAGGCCACTGGCTGGTCGACTCCCTCGGGGTTTAGTTGGGAGAGGACTGCCCCAATGCCATGGTCTGAGGCGTCTGTCTGGACGATGAACTCACGGCTGTAGTCGGGGGCCTGGAGCACAGGGGCGGTGCACATGGCGGCCTTCAGCTTCTCGAAGGCCGCTTGACAGTCTGGGGTCCAGTTGACTGTATTGGGGTGTTTCTTGGATGCGAGTTCCGTGAGGGGCCCCACAATGCTGCCATAGTCCTTCACAAACCGCCTGTAGTATCCGGTGAGCCCCAAGAAGGCTTGGACCTCGGTTTGGGTGACGGGTGGCTGCCAGGACTGGATGGCAGCGATCTTGAGCTGGAGAGGGGCCACCAGACCGCTCCCCACTTGGTGCCCGAGGTAGGTCACGGACCCCTGGCCAATTTGGCACTTGCTGGCCTTAATGGTGAGGCCGGCCTGTTGGAGGGCGTGCAGGACCTCTCGGAGGTGGTGAAGGTGGTCTGTCCAGTGGCGGCTGTACACAGCGATATCGTCCAGGTAGGCGGCGCTGAATTCTTCGAGGCCCGCCAATACCTGGTTCACAAGTCGTTGGAAAGTGGCGGGAGCGTTTTTCATGCCGAAGGGCATCACTTTGAAATGGTAGTGACCATCCGGGGTAGAGAAGGCGGATCGTTCTTGGGCTCTGGGGGTGAGGCCGATCTGCCAGTAGCCCGCTGTCAGATCAAAGATGCTCAGGTAGCGGGCAGCCCCCATGCGGTCAACCAGTTCATCTGCTCGGGGAATGGGGTGAGCGTCGGTTCGGGTGACAGCGTTCAGGCCCCGATAGTCGACGCAGAATCGGAGCTCGGGGGTGGTGCCCGGGGCAGCAGCTTTGGGGGCCAGTACGACTGGGCTGGCCCAGGGGCTGTCGGATGGCTCGATGACTCAGAGTGTGAGCATTTTGGAGACTTCGTCTTGGATGCAGGCGTGCACCCGATCTGGCACCCGGTACGCCCGGTGTCGGATAGGGGGACTGTCCCCAGTGTCCACGTCGTGAAGGCACCAGGGGGTGACCCCGGGGGTGAGGGAGAACAGGTTTGCAAATTGCAGCAGGAGAGCCCGACAGTCTTGGCGCTGCTCCGGGGTCAGGGCATCGGAGAGTCGGACCCCGTCCACCGAGCCATCTTTCTCACGGGTCCTCAGTAGGTCAGGGAGGGGCTCGGAGTCTTCCTCTGCCCCACTATCTGTGGCCATCAGTAGGCTGAGCTCCGAGCGTACGAAGTGTGGTTTGAGTCTGTTGGCGTGAAGGACCCGGAGGGGGTTCCGGGGGGACTCCATGTCGATTAGATAGGTGACAGGGCCCTTGCGCTCAACCACCTTGAAGGGTCCTGTCCATTTGTCCTGCAAGGCACAAGGCTCGATGGGAGACATCACCCATACCTGTTGACCAGGCTCGAACTCGATGGAGGAGGCATGTTGATCGTACCATTTCTTCATGTCCTCCTGACTGGCCTCGAGATTGGCTTTAGCGAGTTCCCTGAATCGCCGGGTCTGGTTGCGGAGGGTCAGGAGGTACTTATACACGTCCGGAGGGGTCTTCTGGGGGGCCATTTCCCACTCTTCTTTAACCAGGCTGAGGGGCCCCCGGACAGGGTGTCCGTACAGGAGCTCGAAGGGGCTGAAACCGAGGGATTTCTGGGGGACTTCTCGGTAGGCGAAGAGGAGGCACGGGAGCAGCACGTCCCACTGGCGACGTAGGGGTTCCTCTGGCCCCATGATCATCCCCTTGAGAGTGCGGTTAAACCGTTCGACCAGTCCGTTCCCTTGCGGGTGATAGGGGGTCGTGAACCGGTACGTAACCCCGCACTGCTGCCAGAGAGATTTCATATATTTGGAGATAAAGTTCGTGCCTCTGTCGCTGACGACTTCCCGGGGGAATCCTACTCGAGAGAAGATCCCCATTAGGGCTCGGCCTACCACTGGTGCTGTTACGGTCCGAAGAGGAATGGCCTCGGGATAGCGGGTGGCGTGGTCCACCAGGACCAGGATGAATCGATGCCCTTGTGCTGTTCGGGGGTCCAGGGGCCCCACAATGTCTATTCCCACCCGTTCGAACGGGGTGGTGACGACGGGGAATGGTTGCAAGGGTGCTTTCATTTTTCGGCCGCTCTTCCCGCTGGCCTGGCAGGTGGGGCAGGCCCGGCAGTGGTTGGAGACGTCATTTCGCATTTTGGGCCAGTAAAAGTGGGTTACCAGGCGGTTATACGTTTTGTCTTGCCCCAAGTGCCCAGCAAGGGGGACATCGTGTGCCAAGTTCAAAAGGAAGTCTCTGAAGCGGAGGGGCACCACCAGCACCCGACTGGCCCCCAACTCTGCAATTCTTTGCTCGCTGTATAGTAGGTCCTTGTCCCAATAGATCCAGTGGGCCCCTGCGGTGTCTCCCGCGCTCTGGGCGAGTGCTTGCTGTCGGAGTCCCTCGAGGGAGGGACAGGTCTTCTGCTCCTGGCGGAATTGTTCCTGGGTGGGTCCCCCCTCTTGACGCCACTGAGCCAGTTCTGGAAGATCTTGGAGCTGAGTGGGCCCCTCTTGGGGTTGCTCTGGGGGATCAGTACTGAGGGTGTCTTCCTCTGGGGTGATCGGGGGAGGAGGTGCTGGCCATTCTGGTTCTTCGGGTCTGGGGATGGCGCGGGCGGCCATGGACCGGGTTGTTACGCACGCCCAGTCCGGGAGGCCCAACATCCCCAGGTGCTCTCTTCTCTCAACGGCTGCCCACGGGGAACTCTCGAGGTCGTTTCCCAGGAGGCAGTCCACTGGGGCATCATCGCGGACAGTCACTTTTAGCATACCGGACACTCCTCCCCATTCGAAGGGGACGCAGGCCATCCGACACAGGCTCTCTGAATTGTCGGCTGTTCGGACGGGGCAAAGAACGTTTGGCAGGATTTGTTCCGGGGTCACCAGGTGACACTGGCCCCGGTGTCGCGCAGGGCTTCGGCCTTGCGCCCATTTATGTTCACCCACTGGCTGTATTTTCTGGTGTTGGCGGGTAGGGGAGCCCGCGGGATCATGTCTCTTTCCCCCAGGCAAGCCAGGATCATGGCGGCAGGTTCCCACTCGGGCTGTTCCTGCTCGTACTCTTCATACTCTTCGGAGGTTTGCTCCTCTCCTAGGGCGGCGGCAGCGACCTGGCGGGGCACGGGAGTCTGGTTCTTCGGGCAGCTCGGGTCGCTGGCATAGTGGCCGATTCGCTGGCACCGGTGGAAAGTAACGTTGGCTCGGAACCCTGGGCGCATCGGGGGGTTTCCCCGACCGGCTGGGGGCGGGGTGTTGCTGGCGGGAGCTGCCGGGACGGCCTCTCTGCCCCGGCCCTGGCCTCCTCCTCCTCCTCGGGGGCGATGGGGACCTTGGTTGGTTCTGTTTTGTTCACTTGGCCCACTCCGGGCCACTCGAGTGCTTTCCCATCGGTCAGCTTCAGCGGCGAGCTGCCGAGGTTCAGTCAATTTACTGTCGAGGAGGTGCTGCCTGAGCTCGACGAAGCAATTGTTGGAAAGGTGCTCCCACACAATAAGGTTAAAGAGTTGCTCGTAGGTGGTTACGTGGCTGCCCTTGATCCACCCCTCGAAGGCTCGGCTGAAATAGTTCACATACTCCACCCAAGTTGTACCCGGGATCCTTTTGCAGTCGCGGAACCTCTGGCGGTACATCTCAGGCGTGAGTCCGTATCGAGTGAGGAGGGCGGCCTTCATGTGGTCATAGGAGGTCATCTGATGGTCCGGGAGCCTCCCCCATAGCCCGGCTCCCCAGTCACTTCGATCAATCCGGTGGGAGGTCATGGCGATCTCGTAGGCCTTGAACCACTGCTGTATGTCGTTGTTCCGATAATATTCTCTGACGACATCCTTGGGGATGCGGACCTTTGGTTCGGTAGTGCCCGGGGTGTGCGGGCGCTCGGTCACCCCTAGATCTTTGTTCTGTTTCCGCATTTCTATTTCTGCTAGCTTGCGCTCGTTTCGTATGCCAGTTTTTTCTCTTCGACTTCTCTCTGCCTTTGTTTCTCTTCCCGCTCCTCTCAGAGCCGTAAGTGTTCTAAGTTTATCTTTTGTTCCGCCAGTTTCAGCTCTCCGTCCAACCAGAGCCGTGCCAACTCTAATTCATGGAGTCTGCTTTTCTCTCGTTCTTGGATCTCTTCCAGGGAGAGACCTGCTCTCCTTTCTTCCGTCGGAGTGGTGTTTGTTTCTGGTGCCTCGAGGTTTTGGTTCCGGGGTACGGCTGCACCCGTTTCTGCCCAAGATTCTAGGGCGTGTTTGAAGTCCTCTTTCATGCTCAGCCCGGTGGTAGCAATGCCTAGCTCCATGCAAAATTGCTTTAGCTCTCGATGGTTGTACTCTTCTAGTTTCTCCATCTGGAATTTCTCTGTGGATCCGCTCTCTTTTGTTGTCATTGTGGTTGAGTCGTGGGGTGAGCTACTCTCTGTACGATTACGCGTCGGTTCGGATCCCGCCGCTGGCCACCAATGTTAGACGGGGACCTGGAGGGTCGGCCGAGGACAAGGGGAGAGGCCTCCGGGGAGGGCCGTCTCCAGCGATCGTACAGACAAGTAACTTCCCCCCCACAGATGGACACCACACAAGGATAAGGTTAACGCTTTTTATATGCAGTTCTTGAAGCAAAGTATCACGGTACAGTGAGATCGGGACACGAGGGTCCTCTCAATTCTAGTCTCTGGAAGGGAAAGGGGTAGCGGGACAGTCTTAGTACCGATCCGGTACAGAGGTGGTAGGGTGGATAGCTCACAATCCTCGAGCTCGAAGTTCTGGGAGGTGGGGCCGCAGCAGCGCCAGCGGCTCGGATGGTAGTTCACACAAGGAAGGGCCGCGGCAGCGCCAGCAGGTCCCGATGAGGCCGTAGATTGCAGAGGGCCGCGGCAGCGCCAGCAGGTCCCGACGAGGATGTAGGTTTGCAGAGGGCCGCGGCAGCGCCAGCAGGTCCCGACGAGGATGTTGGTTGCAGGAAGCCGTGGCAGCGCCAGCAGGCAGGACGATGATTCACAAGGCAGGGCTGCGGCAGCGCCAGCAGTCCGTCGAGGATGAGTTCTTCAAGGTGTCTCTCGACTCCAGGATACAACTGCCTTCCTGCTCTGGAGCTGCCACAGTTATAGGTCTGGCCTCCTTTGATGTCCGGACCCTCGCTCTTGGAGGTCCGGAGGTCCGGGATGAGGGAGTCCAGACACCCAGCAGGGGGGTGGAGCCAGCGCCCGGGGAGGCTGGGGGCGATCGGCACCTGGCGGGGGAGAGCCATCGACACTCCTCTCCCCCATTGACCTGCCAAGTGGTCCGTTCACCTCCTGGGTGGATGGTGGTGCCGGGATGTCGGGCCTGGCCAGGCCCAGGGTTGGGGTCGAGCTGAGGCCACGCGGCCTCGTGGTGCAGTGTCCAAGATGGCGGCTGGGCCGGGCAATGGTGCTGACGGTGGCCCGGGCCAGTGATACAGAGATGTCCGGGAGCAGGCGTCCCGTAGGGGACGGGTTGCGGGTTGCTTCTGTGGGTCGTCGGGGTTGTTCTTCTGGTGGCACCGGGAGAGCCGGTGTCCGGGCTCTGTCATGCGGGGAGGGAGCGAGCCCTTCACGAGGCCTGTCCAACATGTGGAATATAGAATTCCTTAGTAAATAGTGAGTATTCCTAATAATCCTATAGATTTAGTGGTGTTTTTGATTATATGAGCTTGTATATTGCTAATTCCTCATCCCCAGGAAGGTACCTAGGTACTGTGGTAAGTAGGCTCTGGGGAGGGGGATGGTTACGTTTCGGCTGGATTGGTGGTGTCTTGGTGAGCTGGTGAAATCTGGTCTGAAAATCCGGTCGTTACAGCGGCGCACCTCTCGGCGATCAACCAGGGCACCTACAGTGACGGTAATGACCCGGGGTATGGAATGGATAGGTGGCTGCTACCGGGGGGGAACTATAAAGAGGCGCTGCACTCACGGCCGGGCAGACACGCTCTGACAGGGCCCACACTCCACTCGGTGCAACTGTGGCACAGGGTCCAACGGACCATCGGATGGCATAACACACTTACCATTGCCACCCCGCTTTGGGCCTCAGAACGACTCGGCCTCCTAGGTCGTACTAAAGGGTTTAGAAACTGGGATCTTATCTGTATTTCCCGGGTAGGGAGCCTTTGGGACTCTGGCAGGATCAAATCCTTTTCTTACCTACAGTCTACATACGAGCTTGCGGACACTGAGTACTTCAGATATCTTCAAATATGCCACTCCCTGCAACAGAATATCCCGCAGGGTACGGTGCCCCACCAGGCTTCCCCCCTTGAAGACAGATTGTTGGATGGCCATATACAAGAACATGCTATCTCGCTCACGTACAAGAAGTTGATAAATAACCTTCCTGATTTGCTCTTGGGCCTCAAAGGGAGATGGGAGGCAGATGGCCTGGAAATAGATGAGGAGGAGTGGAGGAGCGCGCTAGCCTCCCCTAAGGAGGTGGCCATTTCGTCACAGCTGCGACTTGTTCAACTCAAAATCCTCCACAGGGTGTATATATCGTGTACCAGGCTCCAGAGCATGGGTAGAAGTGAGAGTGACACGTGCAGGAAAGGTTGTGGCACAGTTGGCTCCTTCTTCCACATGCTGTGTAAGTGCCCACTAATGCAAGCGTTCTGGGTACGGGTGGCCCGCTGTACGCCCAGAGGCGAAGCGCTGTCTCCTCAACATCTGGAAGCCGACGGATTTACCGGCAAGGGGCAGGATCTGGGCAACGCTCGGCCAAATGGTGGCTAAACGCAACACAGCTAGACTCTGGGGGGCGACCACACCTCCGCGCCTCACCGAGTGGAAGCGGGACATGGACTGGTGCATGTTGCAAGAGAAGAGTGTGTATGTGGCCCGGGGATGCCCCAACAAATGGGGGTAGATCTGGAACAATTGGAACGAATACAGAGGAGGTATCTGTGAACCACCCCCTCCCAGACACCCAAAGCCCGAGACAGAGAGATAATGTTCTCGAATACGGCTGCCATACTTCCTGTGCTAGTGCTGCACCGCAACACCTTAGTTTGACCTACTGTGTGCTCCCTGTGCTTGATGTGACCTGCATACGTATTGTTTTGGTTTGTTTAATGATAAGAAAAAAAAAAGACCTGGGTTTAACTAGAACATTCGCTCAAAATCATATAATCTTGTTGCAAACTGCATCAACTCACACTACCTCAAAAACGCCACCGGACCGGGAGGTTGTCGGTTACTGGCTATGTTAACCATCACCTGCTCTAATGACTACGCTGCCAGCCTCCGGGTTGTAGGCTTAAAGCTGTGTACTTAAAACATGTGTAAATAAAGGTCTTTACAAAAAAAAAAATGTGCACCAATCTCCTCACATCTGTCTACTTGAAAATGACTTGAACATGAAGTGAAATTAAATGTGGAAATTGGAAGAAAAATGAAATTATGAATGAGCTAGTAAGCAGATGGGGGTTTAGCAACCAAAAAAGGCAACTTCCGTAAATGTTCACTATTAAGCATGGTGGGGGCCTGCCCTGCCGTACAAGATGGCCGCTTCTTAGTGTTGCTCCCGATCCCCACTAACCCAATCCCCTGAAATATAACCAAATATCCAGCATTTGTGGCCCATCACCGACATCCGAAGCTACCACTGAGCCATCTGCAGGCGCAAATTGGAAAAACTCACCAACACCGTCCAGCAGAGCCTAGTGCCGCATGCACAGATGTGGCCTCGAGTGGTGGAGAGGCCTCAGCAGCACTGGAGCCCTGAACCTGAACACAGTTGAGGCCCACATCCACAGCCCAGAAATACTGGTGGGCCTGGAGGGATTAAAAAAGTTCAGAAAATGTACTGCCAGCTGATTTGGTGCCCTGCACAGACTTTGGCAGTGGGACACCTGATTGAAAATGACGGCAGTGGCAGAGACCCCCGTCTTGCACTCCACCTCTTCATGGTCTACTGGGCCTGACGAGATGAGACCCCCACACCTCTCCAGAACATCCAAGACCCCTGTGAGTGGCCTTGGGTTGCATCCAAAGGAGCAAACAGACCCATATGCCATACAGGGCCCCTGGTGAGTGAAAGGGGGCACCAGGAATAGTGCTGGACGGACGCACCCTTCAAGCGCACAGCTGTCCTGCTCTACTGGCACAGTCAGCCTACTGGGCAGCGCGAGGCTAGGGAATGCTATTTAGGATTCCTAAGTGTGCACTTCAGCTATATATGTGCCCCACAAGGACTTTGGAGCAGCGGGGCACCAGAACGCTTCTGCTGAGGCGACGGTCTGTTTTCGCTGCATGAATTACTTGAAGTCCCTCTGGAGGTATAATGCTGCGCTCCTGGAGAAGCATTGAAGCGACCCCTGGGCATCAGTAACTGGACCATCAGTTCTCTGCATCCAATGGAGCCTATGGTGAGTCAATGGGGGCCCCAGGATCACAATCGTGATGGCCGGTGCATCCTAAATGCCTTGATTTTGGCTCTCTCACTGCTCACCTAGCCTGCCTCATATATTGCATGCGGTCAGGGGGTGCCATAGATTCGTGGGGGCCCTGAGAGAGGGGCGTACCCATGACTGGTACGCTGGGGTGAAGACTGATTGCACCTGACCTGGCTGAGAGTACCCGCTCAGAACTGCCACATGCTGACCTGGAGCACAACGCACTGGCGTTTGGGGGCACTACTCTATTAATTGGCACACCTACAGACACACTACCAGCCCCACTGTGAGACCCTCCGGGCCTACCATGCTGGTGAGCACTCTGGGCAATTGGGACCTTCTCTTCCTCCATTCTCCCTCCCCAAGACTCCAGTATGGTCTGAACCCCTTGGGGGAGTGGCAGACTGCTGCGCCTTCCTATTTGTTAGCGTGCTCTCTGTCCTACTATTTAACGTGTCTCATTGGGCCCTGCGATCCATACAAGAACCCTCGGGGGACCTGCGGTGGAAAAGCTGACAGTCCGCAGGGAGGTAACCCACTGACAAATAATCCCCAGCAGGTAGCGGGTAGATCCCTCCTCCCTACCTACTGGACACTGGAGATGCTGCTGTACGAAAAGCGATGACAGGCGTTCAAGGCACCCTAGCTGCCCATCAGACTAAACCTAATAAACTCGTACTTCCCAGCAACAGCGCTGGCAGAACACGAATGGAAAGCGTGCCTAGACCTGTGGAAAAGACCCAATCCGAAAGGGAGACCCTCACGCTCAATTACATTATGGCAGCAATTCAGGGAATCCATGGATTACTGGAAAACAAATTAGACACTGCTTCCACAGAGGTCGCACTGGTGCAGGCAGATCTCCACAAAATGGGTGCCCGGTTGAAAGAGGTGGAAAACCGCCTTATGACCCTCTAGACGGAAACTGCCACTCTGTGGAAACAAGTAAAGGAGCTGCTCTTGACAACAAAGGTCCTGGGGCTGAAGCATTAGGATTTTGAGGATCGTTTGAAGTGGAAAAACATATGCATAGTCAAGATCCTGAAGAAGGCAGAGAATCCAGTAGTAGATCTCTTCGATGAAGATCTCATTCTTAAAGTCCTAAAGCCTAAAATTACTTCACTGTCGAGTCTGCAGAATTCCAGGTACCAGGCCCAAACCAGGTGTGTCGCCCCACATGATAATTGCCTGCCTCTTCAACTTAAGGGATCGAGATGTAATTCTGCAAGCAGCGCAAAGTGTCCCTCCAGTCCAATACGAAAAAGCAACCATCAGTTTCAATCCGGACTTCACGCTCCGCGTCCAAAGGTGGCACCGTAGGATTCTGGAAGTGAAAAGTGCCCTACGAGACCATGGCTTAAAGTACTCCATGCTGTTACCAGCACACTTACAAGTGGTGGCAGAGGGGAAGACTTGGCACTTTATAACCCTTGAAAAGGCCTGATTCTGGCGTGATGGCAGGAGGCCATCTGGTGGTGCAAGACCCCAAAAACCAGTCCAGACAATAGCGACGAGATTGGGATGAAGCAAATTTCCAACCGAGACCTGTGCTACAGTAGTGACTTGGTGCCAGGGGAATCGCCCCTTGCTCCCCACATTTTTCTTTTTCCTCTTTTCTCTATGTTAAGGACGCCGGGCCGGCTGCTGATGCCCCATCGCCGATCAAGCTATCCATGCAGACAGATAACTCTTGTTAACTCTTGTTAACAAGTGATAACTCTGAACGTGGGGAGCGAGTGTGGGGGATTTTTTTCTGGTGGTTGCCACTGTCACTTGTTGTTTCAGCACTAGTTCATGCGACAGGCACTCTGCCATTTTGGGGCGGGGTTAGGGGATGGCAGTTCTATCTCTGCTATGCAGGGAGGGTGGATCCAGGTCAGAGTTTCTTTTTGTTTTTGATGGTGAAGCTATTTTGTGATACACTTTCACTGACAGCATATACACATGCACACATTACTGCATGTCCCCCCAATTACAATGACAGAGAGGGGGCCCTGCCAGACAGTTGAGTCTGCCTGATCTCATACACGATAGGGTGACTCCTCATAGGTCTAAAATAAATGCCTCTCCTGGAATGTAATTGGCCTGGGAGATAAAATTAAAAGAAGAGTTGTCATGCAGTATACCCGATATTGTTCTCCTCCAGGAGACCCGCATGATGGGCAACACATATCATGCAATGGATAGATTGGGATACAGAATGTCCATACAGGCGGAATACACCACTGATTCCAAGGGAGTCAGGATGCTCATAGGAAAATCACTTCCGCTAATCATCGACCAAACATAGTCAGACTCCCTGGGGCGCTATGCGGCCCTCACGGGGAGCTGGGAGGGTATGATCATAAATGTGTGCTCCGTTTTGTGTTCCGCTCACCTCCACGCCTTACTATTACCTATCTTAAGCTTCCTATTGCTCCAAATGTCGAATGCTAAATTGCTGTTGCTGGGTGATTTTAAATTGGTGCTGTGTGAGGAGCGAGACCGCTTGCCTCGGAGACATGTAGCACCCTTTCATCTCCCACTACCAGATTTCCTCGCAGCCCTTGGCTTAATTGATATTTGGCGTGCCTATAACATCAGACTTCAACACTTCACCTTTCACTCCAGGGTGCACAGTAGATTCTCCCGGACTGATCACCTTGTCAACCTCAGGTATCTTCTCAATCATTACTCAGACGCTCAATATTTAGACAGGGGCATCTCGGATCACTCCCCAATTTGGGCGGCCTTTGGTCTTCACAGTCCCTGGTACTTCAAAGTGCCATGTATTAAAGAGGGCATTATAGAGGCAACAAAACACAATTTTACCAAAAACTAGGCCTCCACATACCCTAAGGGAGGCTTTTTAGACAGTCATCATAGGGCCTCTCTTTGATGGTGGGCCACAAAAGAGACAAATGGGCTAAACTCAAGACCATTGGAAAAGAGTTGCGGTTACACAAGAGAGGGATCTTCTGTCCCAAGACTCAACCAACACTAGACAAGCTTTGCAGCTAAAGCAAAAAGAATATAGAGACAAGGCAACGGAAGCCGCCAAAGCAAGTCATACAGCAACGCAGATCCGTCTCAATATGGTTGGTGACAAGGCGGGAAAACTCCTGGCCTAGTTGCAAAAAAGGGAAGAGGCTGGCCACTTGGTGTTAGAGGTATACATGGGCCCTGGAGCACTAGGGAGAGACCCACAAGGTGTAGCTGATGTATTTGCTACTTATTACACTCAGATATACTCCCCGGTGGAAGAATCCAGCGAGCTCTTATCTGACCCTTGAGCAGTCTGACAGGGCTCTCCTAGAAGACAAGTTAACTGAAGCCAAGATAACATAATGGTGTGTCGATCGAGCTCTATAAATCAATGGCCTCAAGACTGGCCCCTTACTTGCTGCGTATGTTCAAGGAATGTCGGCTTTTCTGATCACTACTCAGAGACCAACGACTAGCCACTGTCATGGTCATTCTTAAAAATGTGAAGACACCTAATGACTGTGCCTCATAATACCCTATGTCACTCCTCAACGCTGAGGTCAAGATCCTAGCAAAAGTAGAGGCTTTCGGCTTGCTCAAAGTTGTCACAACTTGTCCACCGGATCAGTCGGGCTTCATGCCATGCCACAGTACCACTCTTAACTTGCGATGCCTCCATGGTGTGCTGAGCCCATCAATCAAAATTCAGGAGAGTGCTTTAGTACTCTCTCTCTCGAGGCCAGACTGGCATTTGACACAATGGAATGGCCCTACATGTTTGAGGTCTAGTCCAGACTTGGTTTTGGCCTGCACTGCAGCAGCTGGGTGAGACTACTTTACACAGGGCCATTGGCCCAATTGAGGGTAAATGGAGGGCTGTCCCAGGCTTTTAGTCTTCAGCATAGCACCCATCAGGGTTTCCCCCTGTCACCACTACTCTTTGCCCTGAAACTAGAGCCTTTGGTGGCCTGGATCAGAGAGGACCCACTGGTCCGCGGCCTATACTGGAATGATAACTGGGAAAACAGAATATCATTGTTTGCGGACAACACCCATTTATACATTACAGACACCATTAATACATTCAATAGGCTCATGCAGATCATTACCAACTGTAGCCGCTACTCAGTCTACACTATAAATTGGAAAAATCCCTAATCTATCTCCTGCGAAGCCAAGTGACACAACTGCCCCGGGATTACGAGGCAACATTAGTCATAGAAGAGTTTCGATATATATATCCCCATGGATCCCAAGCTAATTTACACCAAAAACCTTTCACCGCCACTGGATAGACTGAGGCAGAATGTTAAGCACTGGAGGTCCCTGCTATTGTCTCTCCTTGGCAGAGCTGCCCTTTTTTAAATGAAGTCCCTTCCCCATGTTCTTTACGTTCTTCAGAACGCAACCTCTCTGGTGCATAATTCCTATTTTAAGGCCATCAAAAGGGCACTTAGAATACTGCTCTGGGATGGGTGACCAGCCAGGATTGCATAACACAAACTCACCAGGGGATGGTATGATAGGGGGATAGTCCTGTCTGACACACAGAAGTACTACTGGGCGGCGCAACTTATATATATATGTAATGTAATGGTACTTGTATAGCGCACGAATCACCATGAGTAAGTAAGTAAACTTATTGCACAGTTAATTAAAACTCACAATTTAAAATACATAAAAATTGGTTATCAAACATTTAAAATTATTTGCGTAGTAGATATTGTCAATTAGTCAGTTAATGTACTTCGTTGGATCGTAAGCTCAGGGTTGCTCAGGGCAGTGTCTGGCTATTGCACATTTACATCTTTTTCTGCTTCATTAATTCTTTTTGCCACTGCGTCAAGGTATTTTGTAATTCTGCAGTTTAGTTGAATCTCTTGCGGATTGAAACACAGTTTGACTGCCTGTCGACAGGATCTAATCCCCTTCTGATTCCATATTACACGTAATAATGTTCTTCTTAGGTCCATTAAGCTGGGACAAATACATATTGTGTGGACTAGATCTTCAGGACCTGTTTTTTTGCAGAGTCGACAAATTTGGTCATCCTGAGTCCTCTTCCATGGAGCCAGATGAGGGAGAATTGGAAGAATGCCTAACCGCATCTTTAGGAATTTTTCCTTAATCTTCTTTTTAAATCCTTGATCTAAATACGCTTGAGGCTTTAAAGTTTTATAGTCGTTTAAGACTATCCATCCATGTGCCCTTTTTGCCAGGGTTTCTTTGTCTTCCAGCAGGGATGTTATTTTAGTTACTTTTGTTACCAGCTTTTTAAAGTGTTTATGGTCTACTGGGCTATTCCAAAGGCCAGTCAACTCAAGATTTTGTAGAGATTCCGTCAGATACTCTCTAGCGTGGGATCGTTCACGTCTTTGCAGTTCAGTCCAGAGGTGGGAATTTAGGGTGCCTGGCTCGGCGTTTCTGATCTTATGCCAGCATTTTATGAAGCTGCCCCTTCTTTCCACTGTTTGCTTTTGTACCCCGAACTCCAGACGGATTTGTGCTGGTGAGACATAACTAGGAAGCTGGAAGATTGACCTGTAGGTTCTGGTGATTACTTTGTCTATTGTCAGAGCGTCTTTTCCAAACGTTGGTTCACTCCCATATGTTAGTGTCGTTTGGGGACGAGCTCTCAGTACCTGCAAAAAGGGGTCGAGCGTGTGGTCTGGCAGAAGCTTCTTCAAGGGTTTCATCGCAAGGAAGGTCATGGTTCCTTTTCGGTGTAGCGACTCTAGTTGAGGTTTAAACGACCCTCTGCTATCCAGTAGGACACCCAGGTACTTGTAGCACGTCACTTGGTCTAATTTGTGACCATCCAGGAGCCAATTGTTCTTCCTGGCCTTGTTGTAATTCACAGCCATGATTCTTGTTTTTTTCAAATTGATAGTTAAGCTGTTACGATGCGAGAATGAACTAGTAGTGTTCAAAAGATGTTGACGGCCTGTTGGGGTGCGGCTTATTAGGACAAGATCGTCGGCATAGAGGAGATTGGTCAACGTAATGTCCCCTAGCCGCGGGGCGTGCGATTTGGTACTGTCCAGTTCCCCTGGTCGATCTGCCAAGTAAAGGTTGAACAGGGTCGGGGCTAGGACGCACCCTTGTTTCAGGCCTTTGAAAGTGTTAATTTGCCGTGAAAGGTGCGTCCCATCTCCCAGCTTGATCTTGAGCCACGTGTTGGTATGGAGTAGGATGAGTTGCCTCAAGAGTAGGTGGGGTATCCCCCATTTTTCAAGCTTTTGCCATAATTTACCCCGGTCCACATGGTCAAAGGCTGAGCTATAGTCTATGAAGCACAGAAACAGCGAGTTTTTTCCTAATTTTGCCGCGTCTGTAAGTAGGGATAGAGCCATGATATTTGTGGAAGTACCCTGTCCTCTGCAAAATCCTGTTTGGGTCGATGGAATTATGTGCATTGTCTCTGCCCATGAAGTCAGTTCTTCTAATAGAATGCCAGCATAATATTTGGCCTCTACATCTAGTAGGGCTATCAGCCGGTAGTTGGCAGGATTGCTCCTGTCTCCTTGCTTATAGATAGGGCTTACAATAGATCCTTTCCAGGATTCCGGGCATGTCTCTAATTCCAGTGTGCTCGAAAAGAGTGGCGCTAAGATATCGCTCCAGAATTCAATGTCATGCTTGAATATTGATGGTGGTATCCCGTTTGGGCCCGGGGCTCCTTCCGTTTTCCCCTTCTTTATTTGAGTTTTTATCCTATTAGTGGTTATTTCGATGTCGTTTTCAGGGTTGAATGTTGATGTGCTGTTATTCTTTTCTCCCCCTGCCTTCTGTTGGTCATGTTGTGCTCTGATGTTTTCTCCTGCGTTTCTGGGCCCTTTTCCTACCTTCCTTATTTCTCTGATCTCTATAATAAGCTCATTTCCTTGTGTTGTCGGACCTGTGGAGTTGCATTGGTTGGGTTGATAAAAATGATTGTGCAGGTAATCTGCCCAAACTGGCTCTGATATATGTGAGCTTATCCCGTGGTGCCCTGGCCGCTGCAGGCTATGAATCCTTTTCCAAAAGTTGGCGCTGTTTTTTTGTTTTGAATCGTGCTTTATTTTTGCCCAAAATTCATCGTTCGTCTGCCTTTTGTTCTCCCAGGTTGCCTTTTTCAGACTTGCTTTTAAACCGCGTAGGGTGTAATGTAGGAGCTCTTTTGTAGGCTGTATGCGCAATTGCTTCAAGGTTTGCTTGATGATCCTTTTGAGGCTTTTTATCTCCGGTGTGCTTTTCTTTCTCGATGTAGCCTTCGAGGGTTTGCCTTTAGACGCCATTGGTTTAGTTGCATATTTGGCCCCAAGGGCCTTCGTGAACCCTTCCCAGACCTCTATTTGGTTTCCGGCCGAGGTCCCTTGATGTATTAGTTCCTTCGCGTCAATAGGCAGCGCCTCAATATTGTCTTGTTTGAATCTAATGCGTTTGAAGTCTGTTGTATGTTCAGAGCCTGCGGTTGCCCTAACTTCCTTGGGATTCCCACTGAGAGGTTTTAAGACTATTTCTTGTGGCAGATGGTCGCTTTGGTCACTGGCACCCAATTGATATGAGCTAATGAAGTCAAATAGCGAGAGTGTTACAAATGCATAGTCTAAATGAGAAGAGGTTGTGGCAGAGTGGAAAGTTGATGCTGGGGGGGTGTCTTCTGTAAACCGTCCATTCAGCGCCCTTAAGTTTAATTGCTCTAGATCTTTTAGCAATTGTGTTGAACACTTTGTTCGTTTAATTACCGGTACTTGAGCTTGCGCTGGGATTCCCCATGCTCTGTCGAGTTCACATGATAGTTCCTCGTCCGCGGCGGTTCCAAGGAGAAGAAGGTTGAAGTCTCCTGCCAGGATCAAGTCCTCAGCTTCCCCCTCGTCCAGGATTCTTGCTGTTTGCTTGGCCAGCTCTCTTGCGCCCTTCTGCTTGTGCTTCGGGTGTATGTAGGAGTTGATTATTACAAGAGGGCGGTCAAGCTTCCTAGTGTTAAGTGTGATAACTGCCGCCTGTAACACATTAGGAGTTATGGTTTTGGTTTTTATTTACCTCATCGATCTAATTGATGATATTGAGGCAAAAATCGTTAGTCCTCCTGAACTGTGTCCAAAGGTTGATGTCCTGGTCGGAGGGGAAGTTTGCATCATATATCCTTCCAGGGATATTTCTTCTTCTTCCCAAGTTTCTTGGAGTAGTATTAGGTCAAATGACTTTAAGTATTTTAATGTGTCCAGGTCGTCTAGTTTGTCGGTCAAGCCGTTGATGTTCCAGATGCATATTCTGAGGGTGATCGAATTTGCGAGTCCCGGGGGCTCTGCTGAGTGTTCTTGTCAGTGCCCACCTCTGTTTGTTATTGTTCGCAGTATTATGTCAGATTTCGAAGTTGGAAGTTTTGTTGTTGCCACTTCGGTGTAGGAAGGCCTCCCTTGGTAGCCTGGTGAGAGACTGAGTGCTCCTTTTAGTATTGATGTAGCTTTGGGACGGTGTTCTTTTCCGCCTTCATTTAGAAAGGGTGTTGGGTAGCAAGGCCTTTTGCCTGGTTCAAGTTTTATTCCCCACTGAGCGAATTTGGTCAACTTTCCTAAAATGCGGTCGACCAGGTCATTTGATGACCATGTCGTCTTAGTTGTTTCTGATTTATTCTGCACTAGTGCAGGTAGGAATTCGATTTCGAGTAGGTCAGTTGAGCAGATGCCCTCCAGGTCCTCGATTGAGTTTATCAATTTCATAATATTCCCTCTGTTCAAAACATCCACTCGGCCTCTGGTTTTATATTCTGGGATGAATATTAGTATGTCTGTCTTGTTGGGTGGCGTGGCACGTGGTTCTTTGACTGCAATGTGGCCGGGGTCGTTGGCCCTGTTGGAGAATTGGTCACGGTTGTAGTCTGCTATGACTGTGATTTCCCTTTGTTTAAGGTTTTCCTGGTCCCCCTTCAGCGTCAGCAGGCTCTCACTTCGAGGCGTGATGATGTGGCTCCTGACTACGCCACATTCATAGGTCTCCTCCTCGGGCCTTTTCCGCTGTTGTATGCTTTGTGGGTTTAACTCCTCCTTGTGTTCAGGATAATCTGTTGTTGATGAAAAAGCTTCTATTGGAGTTGGTTTTTTAAATTTGACAGGGGAGTTTTCCTGATCCTGCTTCAGGGCCAGCAGGCTCTCGCTTTGAGGTACAGAGTTTTGCCTCCTAGCTAAGCCACGTTCGTGGGGCTCTTGCTCAAGACTTTTCCGCTGTTGTGTACTTTGTGTGTTTAACTCCTCCTTACGTTCCAAACGATCGGTTATTATTGCAGTTGTTTCTATTGTGTTTGGTTTTTTGGGTTTGTCAAGTTTGTCGGAGGTCCTTGCGGCGGTCAATTTTTTCCCTGGAATCATTTATTTGCCTGTGGTCGAGGTCTGCTCGATCTCATTGTGGGAAGGTGCAGTCTCTTCTTTTTCCTCTTGATGGTAGGACTCCTGTAGCTTACTTTCCTGTCCTTGAGTTATGGCTATCATTCTCCTGTTCCTACCTTTCCTTTTTTGTTTCCGGCGGGTTCGTGAATTTGTAGGTGCTGCTATGATTTCTGTTTTGGGAGACATGAGGGCTGGGGTTAGATTTTTTGGCGATTGAGTCGCTTGAGGTGAGCTGATCTTCCTGTTTTGGAGTTGTTTCTTCTCTGCTTGAGTCTGATTTCCGTTCGTTTGCGGGTCCCTAGTCTCGTTTCCCTTGTTGACTATGTCTGTTGGGGCCGGTGCCTTGAGAGGTTTCAGCTCGTCCAGGAGGTTCTCTAGCATAGTTGGTAGCGTCGATCGCTTATTTATTATTGGGAAGCAGTCACATTCTATTTTTGCTAGTGCTGAAAGTTCTGCTGCTTCCTGTCCCCTTTTTATGAGACCGTTTAAATCGCCTAGTTTCCTCTCGATTCCTGAGGTGAACTCTGCGAGTGTTTGTAATACTGTTAGTTGCATGTCTAATTTCTCTGATTGATATTGTAAAGCTGTTGCAGATAGTTGTATTGTATTTAGTAGATTTGCCCAGAACGTGAAGCACAAGCCTTTACTCTCGTTCTCCGGTATAGTGGCACTGGGGGTTTTACTGGGTTTTAGGTTATGGGCCATCACCAAGTCTTGCCACTCCTGTGATGCAAGAAAGGTCATATCGTTGGCTGTGGTGTAGGTGTTTTCGTTTTTTTGACTTTTAGGTGTGTTTGGTGTGTTAAAACGGCCTGTATCTTTCTGCTCTGTAGGGGCCGTTTGATGAGTGTCTCATGAGCTCATGAGCGTCAATGGAGGGGTGCTGATTGGTTGAGTTGTTGCTCCCATTCCTTCCTGCTCACTCAGGGCTTTTTTATGCGTTGGTCGGGATGAGAGGTCGCCCCAGTCGTGTGAGTCTTGAAATTCGAAAATAATGGAGGCGTCTAGTACTCCATTTAATCTTGGCCCACTTGGAGAGGTGTCTTTGACCGGGGAGCTTTCTGCTTTTATCCTTCTAGGCAGAGTCTGTGTGTTTTGAACGCTCTTTAATGCTGTATTTGATGGACTGCTAAGCTCCACTGGCAGATCTATTGTCGTGCAGGCTGTTTCGTTTTTTTCCTTATTAGTTGTTGGCCCGATTTCAGTTTGTACCCTCTGGTGACTGTTGATGTGAATATCCGCCGTTACAAGTTTTAAGGATCTTTCTGCTTCCGATTGTTGTTGTACTTGTACTTGTGGTGGGGAATATTCTATCTTCCCAGGTTCCAAGGGAGTGGGTAGTTGTTCCAAGTTCTCGTTTTTTGTAAAAATTGCTGTTCCAGGATGTTTTAGGAACGCAAATTTCGTATAGATTTTTGGTTGGTAAGTGTGTGAAGATTTAGTAACTGGTTCACCATCTATAATTATGAGGTCTTCAGTTCTGGCTCTTTTTAATCCTTTCAATGATTTGCTTGGTTTTGATGCATTTTTTTGGCTTGTAGTGTCTGCAGGATTATTGTCTTTAGTAAATTCCAAGCCTGTGAACCAGGGGCAGCCCTTGTCATCAATAATTTCCTTGTTGGTTTTGATTTCGTTGGAATTGACTTTTTCCTTTGCATTTATTGTTGTACTGAGGTTTTCGTCTGTGGATGATGGGGAGGTTCCTGCATCTTTAGTTTCTCCCCTTTTCCGTCTGGATGCTGGTTTTGAGAGAGACCTTCTCACTTTTCCTGACCTCATAACTGACCGAGAGCTAAAGGTGGGTTTAGATTGCCACTCTGCGTTGCTCTGGTTCTCTGGTTCTTAGCCCTCACCCCGCGCTGGCCTCTAGAGCTACTGCGCAGAAGTGAGTGTCAATTGTGGCGTAGATAGATATTGAATCAGTCTTAAGGCGGTCTTTAGCGGCTCCTCTGCCTTAGATCGCTGCACACTCAGCTCTGGCTCTAGCGTTCGTGCGTCTCTCTGGCAGCTCTCTGGCGCTCTCTGGCAGTAAGAAATAGTGGGATTTGATTGCTGGCCTGGGCTGTGAGCTATTTGTTTTGTGGAAAGTCGTCAGCAGTAGGTGGGCAACACAATGCTTTAGTTCTTCTATCGAGTGCCACCAACGGTTTAGTATCCCGGCAAGTTGAATCACTTTCTCTTGTGTGTGCTGCACAGAACTTCCCAGATGCTCTCCAATAGTCGAGTGTTGTATTGAATGGTGCCTGAAATGATAAGTGCTCAAGCCCTTTATAGCATGGTCAGATGTGCTTTTCGCGACCCTGAGCCTGCAAAGTTTATTCAAGAGAAAAAGGGCTTTTGAAATGAAAAAAACAGTGCTTTATGGCGAATGTATTTTCACTTGGGACACTCTCTGGTTAAACCTTAAAGGGATGCATCACAGGGCCCCCCTTTTTGAGGGAGGACTACCACAATTGCGATTACTGTGTAATTCGGAAGTCTAAGTCTAAGTCTAAGTCCGCTCTGTGGTTGTCGCTAGTTAGTCTTTAGGTCCTACCTTAAGTGCCGGCTTTGTAGATGGCTCGCCGAGGGAGACTGTTGTCAAATGAAGCTCCTGCTGCTGCCTCAGCGGTGTTGTTTTTACAGCGCCCCACGTAGCTCCATGTAGCGCTCACACCCGCTCACACCCGCTTGCAGTTCCTCACAGGTAGGCTGCTTGAAGCAGGTCGGGTCGGGTCTCACTCACTGCCCTCGGTGCAACAGGCAAGACGGCAAGACGGCAGGACGGCTGCGGGCCACGCCGCTCCACTCGGAGAGAAGTTCAGACAGGCAGGCAGGTGGGCGGGTGAACAGGGCGAGCAGGGCCCCCCGAGCTACTCACGCTACCGCTGGGGATTGGTGAAGCTTGGTCTGCAGTCCCACAGGGTTCTGTGGTGCTTTCCACGGCAGGGACCGCAAAGACGGGATAGGACACGGCTATGAGACGGCCCGCTAGCCGTTGGCAGTACTGGTGATACCGGCGGTATAGAAACGGCACCGAGGCAGCAGTAGTGCAGAAGCAGACGTGACTTCTCTGGCTCTGGCTCTCGCACTCGGCGTTCTTTCAGCTCTCTGGTGCCCTCTAGCGTTCAAAAGACTGCCATGAGGCATCTCGCCGCTTGTACGAATACCGCCTAGGAACCCTTCCTGGCCTTTCCCTGTGAAGTGCCCACTCCTGGGCACCCCAAAGTGAAGCCAGGCATCCTTAGCGTTGTTGGGGCCATTGTGGAGATTAAGCAAGCTATTGCCCAGAGTTGCAGAGTGGGACCCATGATTAGAATAGGCACGAGGCGAGAATTATCAGGTCCGGGGAAATTGAGCCCAAGAGCCGCCGAGGCGGGAATTGAACCCTGGTCCCGGGCCAGACCTCTGCATCAGGGTCTGCCGCTCTAACCATTACCACTTACCACCATAAACAGTTGGATCTATCTCCCCCAGAAGAACCTGCATTTTGTGTGGATAGATTAATTATGCAACTATCGGGTTACCTTAGGGCTAACTATGGCACCTTCTGGAACACTTCCCTTCTTGGGCCCACTGCCACTGTGGTTAATCTCTGGCATCCAGCTCTAAAGGCCCTGGGATGGTGGGGTAAAATCATGCAAGGTACTCCTCTTTGGGATACTATGGCATTAGGCCCCCTGGGAACACAGCCAGGATTCAATAAATGGTACTTAATTGACCTTTGCCGAGTTTGAGACCTTTGGGTTGATGGGGACGTCATCCCTTGGATAGACATCCAACTCGATTATCAACTAACTCCCACTGAGATTTATTGCTCCATCCAGGTACATAAGGCACTTCGAGCAGTATTGTTGAAGGTATCAGTGCTCCCCAAGTCCTCACCCCTTGAAGATCGCCTCTTAGATAAATACATGTCATGGAAGCGACATCTCTGACATATAAAAAGCTACTCAATAACACAACTGATGCACTGCAACACTCGAGGGAGCAATGGGCCCAAGACCTTGAGCAGCTGGAGGATGATGACTGGGTGGAGGCTTTGAAGTCCCTGAAGGAGGTGGCCATAACGGCGGGTTTCCGATTGGTGCATTTAAAAACACTACATTGGTCCTATCACGCCAAAGCTACACTGTTTAAGATGGGTTGAGTGAGGACGAGGAGTTGTTGGCAAAGTAATGGGAAACAAGGCCTGTTCTACCATATCATGTGGGACTGCCCCAAGCTACAAAGTTTCTGGGCAGGGGTGATGGCATATATGTATTAAGTGACCGGGGGGCTCAATGACCACCTCTGCAAAATGGTATCTCATCAACATCTGGAGTGCAACAGACCTGAACTGCATGGCACAAATATGGTGGACATTGGGACTAATGGTAGCTAAAAGTAATATGGCAAGATTATGGGGGGCAGAGCAGACGCCCTGGTTGGCTCAAATGTTCCATGGCTTCTTGTCGAGAAATGTTATCAAATTCCTTTGTAACTGGCTTGTATAAAACGTTGAAATCGAGGAGATTTTGGACCTAACAAAAAACCCTGTAAATCTATATCTTCAGAAAGAATGGATAAATGGTGTTTTACTGCTGAGAATGTGGAATGTTCTAAACATTGATGGTATAGTTTCCCTACACAATAGATAGTGACAACCCCTGAGTGCTATTTCTGAATATACTGGGGGGCTTGACTGCTTGCCTTAAACCCCATGGAAGAGTTAAAAAAAACTAGCACTGCATACATTGATATTAACTGGCCACAATAACCATCCATCTGAACCAGAAAATGAAGAACTGTACGTTCTATTCTCAACAATTCCATTAAGCTGTCGTCATGTGAAATTTACAAACTGTTGCCAGCTATCAAACCTTGTAATAGAGGGAATGCTTGGCATGTTTAAATGTTTAACGTTGCCAAAACCAAGACATGTAGTCTGCTGTATTGTTTTATTAAGAAAGACCAATTGGCAAGGGATGAGATATGCTGTAAATAAAGCATCAGTGCCATGGACCTACCAATTAAGTGTTCCCCAAACATTTGAGTTCAATATTATCTTTCAAATACTCGTAAGCCTGTAGGCAGAGTTGTGAAATAAACAAATCAGAATAAATCAATTTTGTTTGTGTGAGCATATTTTTCTTCGGTGGGGAAGGCATAAGATTATAAAGATATGAAACCCGGTCTGAAGAGACACAACTGGAAAAATAAGGAAACTTCTTCAAATATGTATTTGAACTCCCTATAAGAGATGTCAAACAGTGTTTCCACTTAGTAGAAATAAAAACAGCACATGGAGTCCAAGCTCTGTGTAAAAACTGATGGGCATAGGGATGATAGCAAAACGTTTCACAATAATTTGCAGAATTCAAATACAAATCCCATTTTCAAATTCTATGTATGGTTCTAATTCAGACAGCATATTAGTAACATGCATAACATCCCATTAATCAGAAATGGAACCTGGGGTAATAACGTCATCCATGGCAACGTTAAATACATACGGGATTGCAATGTTTCTGCAGGGAGAGGTGATAAGGAACTACCCAGAAACCCTTGTATGCTACTATGGAGTACCAGCCACATAGTGTAAAATGATCAAATCAATGGGAAAAAAACAAGTTACTTAACTGTACACTGTGGTTCTACAGTATTAATATCTTTTATAGATTCACATGCTGGAATCTTCCCCGTCTTCATGGTGGAAGTCCCATGGTAACAGTAAAATAGCAGTATTAAAACTTAACATTCATTTGCCATAGAAATTCAATAGCCTTTAGCAATCTATTGTCATTGTTTTAAAACATCCAAACTTCAGCCAATCAGAGCATAGACCATAGAGTCTCCATCCCCTGCTGGGCCACCATACCTCAGATTTCGAGCACAAGTACAATTAGAGGAACAAGAGAGGTTTGGAAGGTGAACCAGTAAAGGGGAGGAGGGTGGGTGGCATGTGAATCTATAAAAGATATCAATACTGGAGAACCACAGTGTACGGGTAAGTAACTTTTGTTTTTCTCCAGTATTGTATCTTTTATAGATTCACATGCTTGAATCAGAATAGTAAGCAGTTATAAAAGGTTCACTGGCGGTGGGTAAGGTGAACCGTCCCACCATGCTACCCAAAGCAGAAAATACAAAACAATAGTTTTTCAGAGCAGGCATTATAAACTCATATATTTTAATTTAAAATCAGAAGGTATTAGGCGGATATTATTCGCTGATCATTAAAAAATAGTACATGAAGAGACACGAAGAAGATCCTACCTTATGCGAGCAGACGTCGCAGAGCAGCTATCCCAACCCCTACATCAGCCTTCTGCCATGCATCCAGGCAGTAATGCTTCATGAAGGTATGGAATTTTATCTATGTCGCTGCTCTACAGATGTCAGGCAAGGACACTCCGGCGAATAGGGCAGCGGAAGCTGCCTCCTTGCGTGTGGAATGAGCTGTGACCTTGGTAACCAGAGGGCAGCTAGCCATCTCATGAAATAAGAATCTAGTCGATGAGACCCAGCAAGCAATCGATGTCTGCGTCAAAGATCGACCCTTCCTAGGGACAGAGAAGGTGATGAACAACTGAGTAGATTTTCGGAAAGACTGAGTCTTGTGCAAGTAGAAACTTAAACATTGTTTAATGTCCAGTGAATGGAGGGCTCATTCAGTTCGGGAAGATGGATCAGGAAGGAAGGAGGGTAATCATTGGCTTATTGAGAGGAAATGTAAAAGGTACATTAGGAATAAAAGAATTGGTGTTAAGAATTACTCTATCCTGACTAAACTGCAAGTAAGGCTTTGTTGTTGTAAAGGGCGATTTCGCTAATGCGTCTAGCTGATGTGATGGCCAACAGGAAAGCCACCTTCCAGGATAAGTACTTTAATTCACATTTATGAATTGGTTCAAAGATTGGCCTCATAAGCTGTGACAGGACAAAGTTCAGTTGCCTTAGCACTGGAGGATGTCTTATAGGAAGACAGAACCTGAAGAGTCCTTTCATGAACTCCTTCACCAGCCTGTCAGACCACAAGGACAAGTGACCAGAATGTTGTCTCTATCTGGATATTCCTGCCAAATGCACCCTAATGGATGTAAACGCCAGGCCAGCTTTGGCAAGAGACAAGAGAGGATGAGAGAGGATCACAAGCGTGCCCGACACACCATGAGCAAAATCATTTCCATTTAGCCAAGTAGCACTTGATCGTAGAAGGAGCGCATGCTTTCTGCAGTATTGCTAGACATTCTTTATAAATTGCTAGCTCTCAGAATTCTGTGTGATAAGGGGCCAAGCCAACAAGCGAAACCTGTGAATTTGTGGATGAACCACTTGGCCCTGGTTCATGGAGAGGAGATTCACCTTTGGCTGGCACAGGATTGGAGAGGACCCTGATAGGCGATACAGCTCTGTGAACCAATACTGCCGTGCCCACACCTAGCTGATTAGGAGGATGCAGCAAGGCTCCTGTTTGGTCTTCTGCAGAACCTTTGGAATGAGAGGACACAGAGGGCATGAGATTTTGTTCCACCTTGTTTCAGCAGATAGAACATGGTGGTTGTATTGTCTGTGCGAACGAGGATTGACAATTTCCTGATCCTTGGCAAGAAGGCCTGGAGGCCCAGAAAAAACTGTTTTTAGTTCTAACAGTTTTATGTGACACTGCACTTTCTGAGCTGACCACTTTCCATGAATCTGTAACTCCACCCGTCTATGGAAGCATCCAATGTCATCACCAACTTCGGTTTTGTCGTAAGGAAGGAAAGACCTTGAGATTGCACTGTTTTTTGGAGGTATGAAAACCTTTCTTTCGTGGGGAAGGCCTTTGAAAGCGTGGTACCCAGAGTTGCTCTTATGAGTGACCTGGAAGGAATGAGAGAGGACTTTTCCTCTTTGAGTTTGAGACCCAGAGAGCGAAAGAGCCAAACATAGCGTCCGTAGATCTTGTGGCAGCCTGGAAGGATAGAGCCTTGCCCACCCAGTTGTCCACCGTGAGGGAAAACCTGGTGACAGGGTTGCAGGAGAAAGGCCGCCACTGGCACCAAGCACTTTGTGAAGACTCTTGGGGCCAACTTTTACCTGAAGGGTAGCACATTGAACTGGTAATGGCACCTTGCCACCTCAAACCTGAGAAAGCGTTGATGCTTTGGATGTAAGTAAATATGGAAGTACGCATCCAGAAGATCAAGGAATCCATGAGAAGCAAAATCTTCAGGAGCGACAACATCCTGAAGGGTTGACTTTTGATGAGCAATCTGAGGTCCATTATTTGCCTCCATTTTCCTGTCTTTTTCTTTATTAAAAAGAAATGAGAGTAGAACCCTAGATTGTGTCGTTTGTGTGGCACTTCTTCAATTACCGGTTTGGACAGTAGCAATCTGATTTACCTCTTGAGAACTGCCAGATGGCGATTAGAAGTTCTTTGCGGAGGTAAACCTGGAGGCTACTGAACAAATGCCATGGTGTGACCGTGGCGAAATACGTCTAACATCCATTTGTCGGAAGACATGAGCTGCCACTGATTGAAGAATTGGGAGCAAGCGGTCCGAATTGAAGTGGGAGTACAGTAGAAGGTGCCTCTTGTTGGCGTCATGAGCTCTTCCTCTTGACGCTGGGCGACAATGCGTTGATGCTCTAGGGTAGGCTGGTGTGGATGTTTGATGAAAGGGCTGTGTAGAGTACTGCAATCAACATCCCTGCTGTTAGTAGATTTGAGAACTCTGCTAGAGTTGAGGTCGCAGGAGACATTGACCTCTACCTCTTTCCTAAAAAGAAGAAAACGTATTTTGCCGCAGATACGTCAGCAATTTAGCTGTGTCCGTGCCTGACTTTATCGATTGCAGCACTTCATCCACGTGTTTGCCGAACAGAAATTCGCAGTCAAGAAGCGAGTAGGAGGCAATAGGCATATTTATGAAAAGTCCTGTAGGAGTATAACTCGAGACAGACAGCGTGATGCTATTCATTAAAGATGTGGAGGCAACTTTGGCACCAATAACTGCATCTTTGTGACTCTAAAATGGTGTCTGTTTAAGCACCAGTTGGGAAAAGATCTGCCTGATTCCCATCTGTCAAAGCGCGCCCCTGTGCTGTGTCGATTTTGGTGTGCGGCAATTCTTAGGGATCAAGATGTACACTCCGAAACCGACCTGCAAGATGCAAATGTAAGGGAAAGCTATAACGTCAATATGGGCACAGACTTTAATTTGGATGAAAATACTGCTGGCCGTAACAGGACAACATTTTCTAGCCAATATGCTTCCCTGTCTCCTTTACTATTTCGTTAACCTGCCACTATTGCCAAAGACAATCTTCTGACAGTTGGAGGTATTGCTGCAAGACCTGATTGCCCAGGGTGGTGCTGGCGAAACTAATCCTCCCATCAGCTCGGGACGCATTAGGAACACAAGACATATAGAGTACTCATATACAGACCACCCCCTCCTTGTCCCAATTTCTCTACATCTCTCCTAGAGATGCTTGGCCCTTATATACGGGCTAATGAGGATTTTCTCCTTCTTGGAGATTTTAATATTCATACCGACCAAACTGACTCCATAGGCGCTAAAAGTCTGACTACCGACATGAACACCATCGGTCTGACACAAAAAAATCAGGATCCCACCCATGAAGGTGGACACTGCATTGACCTGATTTATACCAACTTTGACAATATACTGTGTCATAAACCCATCCAACTTAATTGGTCAGATCATTTCTTACTTCAATTTACAATTCTTCAAGCCAATGCAGGTCCCCACAAGAAAACCCTACCCCCTTCCATACGCAGACAGTGGCATAAAATCACACTGGACACGTTACAAAAGGCGTGGGAAAAACCCGAGACTAGAGACACCGAAGTCGTTGAACACAAGTTAACTATGTTCCAACAATCCCTTACTACAGCCTTTGACAAAATTGCCCCCCTGAAAACATTCAAACAATTCCCTGCAGCTAAGCAGGAGAAATGGTATACCGAGGCCCTTAGGAAAGAGAAACAAGAATGCAGGAGGATAGAAAAAAGATGGAGGAAATCACACTCCGAGGAGAACGGAAAAGCATACCGCACAGCGCAAAACAACTATTACAAACATATTAAAGCTGCCCGCAAAAACACTATTGCTCAACAACTATTAGAAGCAGGCAATTCTCCCAAAGAATTGTATAGGATTCTGGAAACTTTTACTAAACCCATGGCCTGCACAAGTCCAGATGACTTCTCACAAAATCTTTGTGAAGAGGTCTCACTGTACTTTGAAAACAAAATAGAGAAAATCTATGAAAAAATTCTGGCATCCCAACCAAATAGTGATATCATGAATACCTCCTCCTCTAATAACAATACAAACTTCACATTAACTACATTTCCTCCTGTCAATACCGAAGAGCTCCATACCATCATGACCCAAGTAAAATCTGGATCACCGAATGACCTCATTCCTGTCAAAACCCTGATTTCTCTCCGTACCTTGCTAGCCCCTTACATTCAGGATGTAATAAATCAGTCTTTGAAAGAGGGAAAAGTACCAGCTGAGTGGAAAAATGCAGTGGTGAACCCCATCCGCAAGAATGCGGCACTCCCGTGGACAGAGCTTTCCAACCTCCGTCCCATCTCCCTTCTGCCTTATTACAGCAAGATGGCCGAGAAACATGTTAATGCTCACCTGTCTAGTTATATCGAGGCAGCGGGCGGCCTAGACCACTCGCAATCTGGTTTCAGGCCTAACCATAGCACCGAATCGGCTCTCCTCTCAGTGACAGACAACATCAGAATGTCACTTGACAGGGGGAGCTCAGTGATTCTGGTGCTATTGGATTTGTCCGCTGCCTTCGACACGGTGTCGCATGAAATTCTTCTCGACCGTCTGAAGGCAGTGGGAGTAAAAGGGACCGCCCTTGCATGGCTTGAAAGCTTTCTCGAAGACAGACAACAAGAGGTCAAACTAGGCTCTCATAAATCTGTCTGCAGGAAGCTTACCAAGGGTGTGCCACAGGGCTCATGTCTGAGTCCCACGTTATTTAACGTATATGTGGCCCCCTTGGCAGAGATTATAAGATCTTACGGGTTCTCTCCAATCTCCTACGCTGACGACACTCAGCTGCTGTTTCCCTTCCAGACCGTCACTCCTGCTGTCATGAAATCCTTTCAAGACGGCATGAGAGCAGTGGCGGGATGGATGGCTCAGAACTTCCTCCAGTGCAACGTGTCCAAAACGGAGGTCATGTTGTTCGGAGGGGCCACCCTGCTCTGGTCGCCTGATTGGTGGCCACCTGAGCTAGGACCTGTCCCAGCGCCCAAACTTACCATCAAAAATCTGGGAGTACGCCTAGACCAAGCTCTGATAATGAAAGACCACGTCAATCAGGTTACGGGAACATGTTTCCGTACAATTGGTCTCCTACGGCGTATCTTCCCCTTCCTACCCAACATCTATAGGAAGACGCTGGTACAGGCACTAATCCTTGGACGAGTGGACTATTGTAATAGTCTACTCATTTCCGCCAACCAGGAACAACTACGCAGACTGCAGGTGGTGCAGAATACTGCGGCAAGACTCATCCTGAATGCCCCCCCGTACTCCTTCCCGCCCTCTTCTCTCCCATCTCCATTGGCTTCCAGTGCAACAGCGTATTAATTTCAAAATCTGCTGCATTATGCACAAGTGTATATATGGTTCTGGCCCTAAATATCTAAGAGAAATTTTTCTTCCATATTCTCCTGGACGGGCTCTGCGCTCTAGCAACATTATGCTGCTACATGTCCCTAAAGTCTCCAGAGCAAGACAGGGGGGGTGTGCACCCTCCTACAAAGGCCCTCTGCTGTGGAATTCTCTTCCACCTCAGCTGAGACTTACGCCCAATCTTTTCTCCTTCAGAAAAAAATTAAAAACTCACCTGTTCTCGCACGAATAACATGGTCACTCTTGCTGTCACCCACTTACTACAGTCTGCCCAAGTCATGCAAGCTACGCGCGGAGATACCCCTTCGGGGCTGATTCATGCGCGATACAAGACCTTAAATAAATAAATAAATAAGACATAATCATATTAGTTGACAGCACAGCTGATACAGGCCGCAAGATGGTTCAGAGGATGGCTCAATAAGAATGGTAGAATAATATCACTGAATTATGAAGGCATGATTACAATCAATTCCTTCCTAAAATCTGAGTGCAGCTAATTCTTCCTAGACTTCTGAGGATTGCACTGTGATGCTATTGGAGGGGATTTGCGACAACACCACAGATTACACCTTAAAAAGTAGGGGCGTCTGGCTAGATCAGGATCTCACATTTAAAGCTTATGCCAGAAAGATGGCTGCTTCATGCTATGGCTTGCTTAGAATGTCCCGCAAAGTGCTTCCCCTTCTACCCTTTCAAGCAAAACAATTGCTGATTCAAGCACTAATTCTTTCGAGGATAGGCTATGGCAATGCTCTATATTTAGGTGCCCCAAACACAGTGGTCGGGAAACTTCAGACTGTACAAAATTGTGCAGCAAGATTGCTTATGGGGATCCCCAATCGTTGTTCAACAAGGCCCGCGTTACACTCTCTCCATTTGCTCTCAGTGCAGGAGAGAATTAACTTTAAGGTCCTCTGCATTGCCCATAAGTCTCTGGAAGACAGCGGGCCACCTATCAATTCAGCCATGATTCGCCCCTAAAGGGCGAACAGAAAACTGCGCTCAGATGAGCTCCACCTAGTAGTGGTCCCTAGGATCAAGAAAGGCAGAAGTGGCGGACGACTTTTTTTGTATTATGCCGCCAAGCTCTGGAATTCCCTACCTGTATATTCGTAGGGAATCCAACCATCTTGTTTTTCGAAAACAGCTAAAGACCTGGCTCTTTCCTTAGGGCATCTGTATGCTCCAGTTACTGCTTCAGCGCTGGGTAGCCATGCGCTATATAAATGCTATTAAAATTAATTCAGTCATTCATGCACAGGTGATTACTCGGGTAGGACTTCCAAAAAATATTGTTTCTAATTAGGGAGTTTGTGAGTTTGGAGGCAATGGGATTACCATAGTAGGGTGGAGTTATTTAGAGAAGGCAATCTGAACATGTTTAAGACACTACTGGAGTCCCAATGGAGGACTACATTGGGAACAATATTCTTCACACAGGATGCTCATAACAGAGATTCGCCAAATATGTGGAAATCTGATTATTAGCCTCAGAATCACAAGCTTGTGCAACTACTGTACATTGTGGGGGCAGAGGACGACTAATAACTTGGATAAATAGGGCACTCATTGGGATAGATGTAATTTTACTGGGTGGACTAAGGGACAAATGGGAACTGGATATAGAAAGAGGACTCAATGACAAGCAATGGAACAGCGCTTATGCACCCAGAGTGCCCCTGTAATGCCAGGTACAGATGTATCAAATTTAATTTTCTGCATTCGACTTTTCTGTTCTCCCAAAAAGTTAACAGAATATATCGCTAGGAGACTTCTGGATGTCTTCACTGTGGAATTATTCAGGTGGGTTCTTGGATATGTTATGGGATTTGTCTTCTGGTAGGGCGACAAGATCTTTACAGGTCGGAATGCTGTATACAAGGGTGCTGGCATTGCCCTAAAAAAATACAGCAGGCACCAAGATTCAACATCTCACAATGTTACTAGCTATGGAGGCATTACCAAGGTTTTAGAAGTTCAGTGAGGCTCCCCCTGTTATCAAATGAAGGAATCAGTGGCGAGGTGGGCCAAAGAGAGCTTAGTGATGCCCAGTGAAACAAATGAGTGCTCAGGAAAAAACGTACTGCAAGGCAATGGGTCGATTTGTTACAAACCTTAACACATAGAGGCAAAACAATGAAAAACCATCACGTTTATTGGATAGTGACACAATAGAATGATATAGGGACGGATGGCCATATAGGGCTTTTTATGATCATACATGATCTGATGGGCCGGGACAGGTTGAGGGGCACACTATAACGTAGTTATAACAGCAGAAACTCGACTGATGGTCTGGGTCCCTCTCTGTTGCAATAGATATTATGCATTGGATAAAATATACACCTGCACTTTCAATTTTTAAAAGGTTATATTATTGGGATGGTAATATAGTTATTTATTAGAACTGGCATCCCTGGTATTGTTTTCACCTAACCTTTTGCCTTCAGACCTCCTGCTAGCCCGGGACCAGGGTTCAATTCCCCACCTCGGCAGGTCTTGGGCTCAAAATTCCACGGACCTGATAATTCTCACCTCGGTGCCTATTCCAATCATGGAGTCCCACTCTGCAACTCTGGGCAATAGCTTGCTTAATCTCCACAACGGCCCCCACAACGCTAAGGATGCCTGGCCTCCACCTTGGGGGGGCCCAGGAGTGGACGCCTCACAGGGAAAGCCAGGATGGGTTCCACAGCGGTATTCGTACAAGCGCCTTGAGACCCTTGCGGGTGAGTAGTGCGCTATACAAGTATCAATTTTTTTACTATGGGCCCGATTCAAAGAATGAACTTAAGACTCAATCCTAAAGTTACTACTATTTTGGTATTCACAGAATGTGTTTACTACTTTTGGCATTCACAGAATGAACTTACTACTTTTGGTATTCACAGAAGTTAGGATTTTTGTCTTAGGTTTGTATTAAGACAAACTTAAGACAGACTTAAGACAGACTTAAGACAGACTTAAGACAGACTTAAGACAGACTTAAGACAAACTTAAGACAGACTTAAGACAGACCTAAGACAGACTTAAGACTGACTTAAGACAAAATCCTAACAAGTCTGTCTTAAGTCTGTCTTAGGTTTCTCTTAAGTCTGTCTTAAGTTTGTCTTAAGACAAACTTAAGACAAAATCCTAACTTCTGTGAATACCAAAAGTAGTAAGTTCATTCTGTGAATACCAAAAGTAGTTTATTTTTATTTATTTTTATTTTTGGAGTTTTCTATAGCGCTGGCCAGACCCAAGGGTATCGGAGCGCTTCACAATTTGATTGGGAGAAAAGAGTGCGAAATAGTACAGTGAAAAATCGACAGACATCATACAAGTTCAGCAACTTAACCGCCGCCTGAGGGGCGAGATTGAGGTAGTGTTTATGAGGTATTCAACGTTTCTGTCGCGTTGTTGAGGTAGTGTTTATGTGGTAGTTAAGGTTCTCGATTGCGCTATTGAGGTAGAGTTCGGGAATGCACGATGAGGTAGAGGATTTTTAGGCGGTTCTTGAATTCGGTAAAGGACGGGGTAGTTCTGATGTCCACTGGGATGCAGTTCCAAATTTTCGGGGCGTTGCCAGCAAAAGAGCGGCTGGCGGTTCTTTGTTTCCGGGTTTTCAAGGGGATGAGTAGTAGGGAGTTAGAACTTCTGAGATTTCTGGATTGACCAGCTTTCTTGAGTTTGGAGGCTAGATATTCCGGTTTCCCTGTGTGTAGGGCTTTGTGTGTGAGACAGGCTGTTCTGAAGTTTGCGCGCATTTCCACTGGGAGCCATTTCAGGTCGTTGAGTGCGGGGGATATGTGGTCGAATTTCCTTACACCTGAGACCATTCTGGCTGCTGCATTGAGGGTTGTTTTTAGTGGCGCTAGGTGGGATATGGCTGTGCCGGTTAGGGTTGCGATTCCATAGTCCAGTCTGGACAGGACCAAAGCTTGGGTGGCTTGTATGAGGTCTTTTTGTGGGATGTGAGGTTTGATTTTATTGAGGAGCTTCAGGTTGAGGAAGGCACTTTTCGCGGAGTTCTTGATGTGATTTGACATGGTTAGTTTGTGATCTAGGGTGATTCCCAGGGATTTTACTGAGCTGGTCACGGTGAGATTTCCACTGAGGGCGTCAATGTATTTCAGCCATTCCATTATTTGTGGGTTGTTGTCTTTGTTAGAGATGAGGAGGATCTCTGTTTTTCCTTGATTGAGTTTGAGGTGATTCATCCCTAGCCAGACTTGGATTTCTTTTAGAGTGTTATTGAGTCTTCGGATGTCATTGTGGGACGTTATTTCTATGTAGATCTGTGTGTCGTCTGCGTAGAGGTGGAAAGGGATGTTGGCTTTCTTCAGTATGGTGGTGAGGGGGACCATGTATATGTTGAAAAGTTGGGGGGAGAGAACGGATCCTTGTGGGACCCCTCTGGACACAGGGAGAGGATCAGATGAGAACGCTTTTATTTTTACTCTTTGGGAGCGGTTCTGGAAGAAGGAGTCCCACCATTTCTGGACCATGTCAGCCGCCCCTACTCGTTCTTTGAGGGCCTTGATGAGGAGCTTGTGGTCAACCGTGTGGAATGCCGCTGACAGGTCTAGGAGGATGAGTAGGCAGCACTGATCCGAGTCAAGGGAGTTGCGTATGTCGTCAACTATGTTCAGGATTGCGGTTTCGGTGCTGTAGCCTTTTCTGAAGCCTGATTGGTTTTGGTCAAGAAGGTTGATATTGTCAAGCTGGTTGTTGAGTTGACGAAGCACGCATTTTTCTAGGATTTTGGCTAGGAAGGGTAGACTTGAGACTGGTCTGAAGTTGTTAGGGTCGTTGGAGTCGAGACCTGGTTTCTTCAGGAGGGGGGTGACCTGGCCCACTTTGAGGCAGTCCGGGATGGTGCCTGTTTTTAGGGAGCTGTTGATGATTTTGCACCAGATAGGAGCAAGGGTGAGTTTGAGGTCTTTGGCCATTTGGGCGGGGATGGGATCAAGGTTGTGGGAGGAGGGTTTGGAGGATGCTATTAAATTGAGGATCTCGGCTTCGTGGACGTGGTCGAAAGCGGGCCAGGTGCTGGAGGTTGAAGCTTCAAAGGTGGTGAGTGTTGTGGTTAGGTTGATGTTGATGATCGGAGTCGGGTTGATGTCTAGGGATAGTTCGATCTTGGTTATTTTTTCGTTGAAGAAGGAGACGAAGTTGTCACATAGGGCTTTGGAGGGTTGCGCAAGGACCGTGGATGTCTTGGAGGTTTGTTTTTTGATGATATCAAAGAGTTCTCTTGGCCTGTTCTTTGCCTTTTCTAGTGCATTGCAGAAGAAGTTAGTTTTTTCGTTGTTGATGTGGTAAGTGCATTCTGTGAATGCCAAAAGTAGTAAGTGCATTCTGTGAATACCAAAATAGTAATAAGTTTAGGATTGAGTCTTAAGTTCATTCTGTGGATCGGGCCCTTTGTTTTTGCTTGACATAGGACTCTGCACATTTCACCACTGCTCGCCAGTGATAAAGTGCTTGTGCACTCTCCTTAAAACATGGCAAGATTGGTATACACCCAATTGGCATATTTAATTCACTTGTAAGACCCTAGTAAACTGACAAAAGCTGTGTCCAGGGCCTGTAAATTAAATGCTACTAGTGGGCCTGCAGCATTGATTGTGCCACTCTCTTAAGTAGAACTTTACATATGTCTCAGGTCTGTCATTGCAGCCGGAGTATGTGTAGTTTTAAACTAACTTTTAGTCCTGTCAAAATCAACCTTTTGCCAGGCCCAACCCTTCCTTTTAAATACATACAAGTCACACCTAAGGTAGGCCATGGACAGCCCCAAGGGCAGGGTGCAGTGTATTTTAAAATGTTGGCCATGTACTTTTAAGTTTTATATGTCCTGTTAGAGAAAACCTCTTAAATTAATTTTTCACTACTGCAAGGCCTACCTCTCCCATAGGATAACGTTGGAATTACGTTACTATATTTTTTTTAATGTTTTTTCCAAATAGGGACTCCTTCTTGTTTGGTGCCTCTCAAATTGGAATTTAAAATCCTTACTTATGGTGAAGTTGGATTTTAAGTTACAATTTTGAAAATGGCACTTTAGAAAGCTAACATGATCTTGCCTTAGTCATTTGCTGCCTGTAGCGTGTCTCTGGGTCATATTTCTTGAGTGTGGGTGACAGTTGTGCTTTGTGTATTCCTTCTAGACAGCCACAGACAATGGGGAGCTTAGGTGTGACTAGATCGGCTATCACTGGAGGGAGGAGCTGGGCCCAGCCCCACTTACACTGGAATAGGCTATGTCATGTCACCAAACAAAGTGCTGCATACCCTCCTGTAGTTAATCTGGAGCCAGGGCCATGAAGGTAGGACCCTTGTACTTCAGAGGCACGCCTCTAGAACCTTCTTCTCACTTCAAAGGCAAAACTGGGTATACATACTGGACCTCAGACAATACCACTTCAATACACTTCTGGACCAATGAATATTCTCCCAGAAGGACTACTGCTGCTATAATGAATGAAATGGCATTTGTAGAGCACACGCCTACTCCGAGGAGTGTCCCAGCGCTGGAGAAGGTTATCTGTACACTAGAAGGTTTATGATTACCTCACTTGCTAACCAGACAAGTTTTCAGTTTCTTCCTGAAAATTGAAAGTTCTGGGGTTGGACATAGTGCCAGCGGAGGCTGATTCCAGGCTTTAGCTCCGAGACACGAAAATGGTCCTTAGCCAATTCTAATCCAGTGGATTTTTTTAGAATGTTGGCTAGGTGGCCAGAAGTTGACTGTAGTGTCCTAGGAGGGACATAAGTAAAAAGCCTCCTCCTAAGGTATAATGCGGCATTTCTGTGCAAAGTTTTATGCTCCAGGACCCATGTCTTGAGTGAATCCTCTTTTTCACGGGAAGCCAATAAGGTGAATATAAATGTGGGGATAAATGGGTTATTGGGGCGAGATTGAGAACTAGTCTGGTCACCGCATTCTGAATCATTTTAAACCGGATCAAAAGATATTCAGGCAGACTTATGTATGAAACAATTCCAAAATTGATTCTGGATATAATCAGGCCTGGATTACTGTTTTCCTAGTTTCAACTGAAAGATGCAGTAGGATTATTTTCAAGGTGCATAGTAACCCGATGCAGGTGTCAACCAGGGTACACAGACAAAATATCGATTTTTAAATATCGATATACAAAAATATCGAAGTTTAAATATCGATGGGACAAAATATCGAAGGTAAGTAATATCGACAGTCTTAATATCGATATTAGTATGATATCAGTAATATCGAAGTTGTAAATATCGATGTCAATAATATCGAAATAAATAACTTCGATGTTACTAATATCAATTTTTAAATAAATTTAGTGTATATTATATTGTATTTATTATGTTTTATTATTTATTTTTAATGTAATTTAATTAAATATTGTCTTTTACTACTGTAGCGGGTTGTGGGTTTATAGGGGAATAGGGTGGGAAGTAATTTAATTATGTTAAATTAATTATTAATTAGTAGGAATTATTAATTAATTAATTGAGAAATAATTTTTAATTATTTTTAATTAATTAATTAATTGATAAATATGTTCTGTAGCGGGTTATGGGTTTATAGGGGAATAGGGTGGGAAGTAATTTAAAAATAATTAATTAATTGATATATGTTTGTACATATTTTAATTAATAATTAATTGGTAATTAATTTCTATTAATTCGTTAATTAATTAATATAATTTTGTCCATATTTATAATTATTAATTAGTTGGTAATTAATTAATATTAATTATTTAATTACATTAATTATAGTAATTTTTTATATATAATCTATTGTTATTCTTAAATAATTAATTGGGGAAAATAATATTAATTATTAAATTAAATTAATTACAGCAAATGTGCTAATATATTTACTTTATTGTTATTGTTAATTAATAATTAATTGGTAATTAAATAATATTAATTAATTTTGGGTAAAGGAGTATTTTTAGGGTTCAGGGTCAGTTTTCAGTTTTTGGGTAAAGGGGTATTCTAGGGTTCAGGGTCAGTTTTCAGTTTTTGGGTAAAGGGGTATTTTTAGGGTTCTGGGTCAGTTTTCAGTTTTTGGGTAAAGGGGTATTTTTAGGGTTCTGGGTCAGTTTTCAGTTCATGGGTAAAGGGGTATTTTTAGGGTTCAGGGTCAGTTTTCAGTTTTTGGGTAAAGGGGTATTTTTAGGGTTTAGGGTCAGTTTTCAGTTTTTGGGTAAAGGGGTATTTTTAGGGTTCAGGGTCAGTTTTCAGTTTTTGGGTAAAGGGGTATTTTTAGGGATAAGGGTCAGTTTTCAGTTTTTGGGTAAAGGGGTATTTTTAGGTTTCAGGGTCAGTTTTGGGTTTTTGGGGTACAGGGATATTTTTAGGGTTCAGGGTCAGTTTTGGGTTTTTGGGGTACAGGCGTACAGGGTAAAAACAAAAAAATATTACATTAAATCAAATAAATTACATGAAAAAATTTAAATTACATTAAATTATTAAGTGTTTTATTTATTTTAAATGTATATGTATTACTTTTAATTTTGTTTTAATATTTTTATTTAATATTTGTAAATGTATATGTATTTTAAAATTATTTTTACATTATTATTAATACATTTAAAAAAACGATATTTTTGATTCCGATATTTTTGTACTACGATATTATTTTTTCGATATTTTTGTACTTACCTTAATGAAGATAGGATTCCGATATTTTTGCTGTCGATATTTTTGCTCCGATATTTTTGCATTTCGATATTCTGTCTGTCGATATTATGTCAGACATTCGTCAACCAGAGCCTGAATTTGGGGTTTCAGGAACAGAACACTGTCAATTTTGATCCCCAGATTTTTTATTGAGACCTGAAAAGCGGCTGGATGAGGGACATCCTGAGTCCACCCAGATGTCCAGATTTCTAATGGAGCTGTGCCCAAATAGACAATCCCCGATTTGTCTGGATTTCATTTTAGTTGGTTGATGGACAACCAGGTGAACACTTCAGACAGACAGTTTTTAATGATTTCTCCCTCAAATTCTGCCCCCTTATCACAAGTAAAGAGAAGCAGAGTATCGTCAGCTTACGATATCACTTTGGCTCTACACGTTTCAGCAAGATCGGCTAGAGCAGCCAGATCGGCTAGAGCAGCCAGATAAGGGTTGAATAGCCTGGGGCTCAGTGCCGAACCTTGAGGAACACCCACAGTCAAGTTCCAATTAGGGGATGCGAACGGGGAGAGCCATACTTCTTGGATTCTACTGTCAAAGAAGGAAGTCAGCCACTTTAAAGCCAGGTTGCCAATCCCGATTTTATGTAGCCGATCCAATAGTCTTTCATGAGGGACAGTATCGAAGGTCGCTGAAAGATCCATCATAATCAAGGCAGCCTTGCCCCCGTAATAAAGCTTGTCTTTAATGTAATCTGTTACCTCTAGCAGGTCTGTTTCAGTACTACAGCTTGCTCTAAAACCCGATTGACTAGGATGCATCAGATTGTTACTTTCAAGGTAACCTTAGATGAGTCAATGTGCATGTTTTTCTAGCACTTTTGAGAAGGCAGGAAGAAGAGAGATAGGTCTATAATTAGCTAGGACCTTGTGGTCAGCAAACAGCTTTTTAAGCAGTGGTAGAATGTTGGTGTGTTTCCATTTAGGAGGCATCCTTCCAGATGCTAGTGATGCATTTAAGACTTTGTTGGCCACTGGGTTAATAGCCTGAGCCACTTTGCCAAAAGCCAGGGCATCAAGGATCGGCGGGAGAGGCAGCGTTCAGACACTTAATGGCTGTTAGGGACTCATCCATGAACATTGGTGGAAACTAGAAAAGTGAGGGTGCCTCGCCGAGGGGTGTACTTCGAGCATGCACCTCAGTAACACAGTTATCGGCCTGTGAAACATTCACCAGAGTGGCTTGGATAGTGACTATGTTGTCATGAAAAAACTAAACCAGTTAGTTGACCCATTCGGCTATAAGAGTTGCCACTCTGCTGGACTGCTGCCCTGAAGGAACTGCTGCCCTATGGTGCGAACCGGCTGGCCACTGCCCTCTTTCCTCGGTGAGAAGGACTCAGCCTGCATCTCTTGTTATGTTAGTTAGACTTGTAGAGCGCATGAATGCCCGGAGGCGTCTTGACACTAGCTGAGCTGCAGAGACAGAACCAGAAAGCTTGATGGTCGAGAACAACCATGTTTTCAAAGATTTCCTGAATGCCAAAAGGTTTAGCATAGCTTTAAGAAAGAGAGGAAGGTTGTTCCACAGCTTAGAGGAATTATGCACAAAGCCTCTGCCGCTCCAGGTGGCCTGCTGAAAACTGGGCACCACCACACATTTTGCGGATGCCGAACAGAGAGATCTGGCAGGTGCGTACCAGGTAAAGCTCTTTTTTAGAAAGTGGGCGCCTTGGTCATGCAAAGCATACAGAGCGCCTTAAACACCACCCTTTGCCTGATAGGCAGCCAGTGAAGCTTGCCGTGGGATTTAGATACAACTTGATGCTTAGGGATGTTTAAGAGCACCCACGCAGCGGCATTTGGAAGAGTCTGAAGTTTATTTAGAACATGTTGATGGATGTTCAAATAGAGCCTGTTACAGTAGTCGACCTTCGAAAGTACCCACAAAGTCACTACAGTTTTCTGTAAGGTAACAGGAATGAATGGTAATATCTTCTTAATAAGATGGAGGGTGTAGAAAGCAGCGGACGTGACCGTGTTTACCAGGTCATGATGGGACCGTTTGTCCTTTATAAAAACACCAAGAGGTTTAGGAAGGGAAGGGCACCTAGGTCAGAAGGCCATCAGGCCGTAGACCAGAAAGGTGACAGTGTGCCAAAAATCAGAACCTCTATCTTTTTTTAATTCAGTTTCAGACAATTCAAGGACATCCATGATCTGACTGCCTGGATATATTCCTTGAACCCAGAACCAAGAGTGACTCCAAGGGCTATTTGTCTGGCCTTCTGATTTATAGCCTCAGGGACATTACAGTCTTTCAACAACTTTGCATCTGCACCTGGACTCTAACATCTGTGAGTCTACCCTGCCAAGTGGTGCTACCCCAGTACTAGACCCTTGGAATTGGGCTTAAAGTACTCTGCCAGCCTCTGTAGATCTAGTGGAACTGACACATCTCCTCCTCAGCACAGTGCAAGCCCAGGCAGAAACAACACAGAAGTGTGGCACAAATACTCTATACATTGCCTCTAAGTTAAGCCTTACTGCTCTGTGCCAAGCTACCAGAGGGTTGTGCATAGGTTAATTTAGGTTGGTGTGTGCGTCCCCCTGACAAAGATTGTGGTTGATGCTTCACCAGGGCTCACACCCAGTTAAACAACAACCCAATTTCTCACATTACCTTGGCGGCAGTGGTGTGATTTGGATGTGTGTTTGTGCAGTGCCATACAGTGATTTTGTGTACACTACCATTCCATATCTGAGACCAATTCAAGTTTAAATTCTCCCTGATTGCCCTTTTTGTCTTTTCTAAACTTTATCCCTGACTGTTGTGCCTGAAACCACACCTGCAAGAATGGACTTTGAGCTGGCTCACATAGAGTTGTACACTTTGGCCCAACTCAAGGAGTTCTGTTACTAAAGGGGACTTCCATCTAAGAGAACCACCAGGAAGGTGGAATTCCAAAAAGTGCTAAGGGGCTGGGCGGAAGCGCATAAGTCACTGGTTGAAGCCACAGGAGAGGGTAATGAGATAGAAGAGCCTGGAGAGGACCTTCCTGTCATACCACATGCAGTTGATGGGGATGACTTGACCCCTGAAGTGGAGGCCCCTGCCAGGGCAGGGAGCAGTGTGTCTACCACCAGCCTGTTCCCAGAGGAGCTGGCGGAAAAAAAGGGGGAGAAAGAATTCAAACTGCAGACGGCCCAGTTGAGAATGGAAGAGAAGAAACTGACTTGGAGGAAAGGAAACTAGCCGTGGAGGGGAGAATCACTTTGGAGCGATTGGCTCATGAGAGGAACCTAAAGGATCTGAACATTAAGGCCAGGCAGGCAGAGTGCAGAAGTGCTGGTGGTAACATACCTGCAGTGCCCTCTGAAGACAAGAGGGTCCGCATTTCTTAAGGTCTGTTGCCTGACTTTGTTGTGGGGGACGACATTGACAAGTGGTTCAAGGCTAATGAGATTGCACTACAGATGCACAGGATCCCAGAGGAGGATTGGGGGGCTAGTCTGGGAAGCATATCCCTAGTGAAGAGAGGGGCATTCTACTGCCCTAGAGAAGTGGGACTGGATAAGGTATCCCCCAATGAAGGAACGTCAGGACGTAGGGGCTTACCCCAGAGACTCACTGCCAGATGTTTAGGGAGGGTCAGAAACTGGCCCAACAGACCTGGGTGGATTGTGTGGATTCCTTTTGCAAGGCACTGGATGGTTGGTAGAAAGCCAGTGAAGTAAAGCATTATTAGGGGCTGTACAATTTGATTGCAAAGGAGCACATTGTCAGTCTTTGTTTTGCTGATCTGTGCCAATACCTGATTGATAGTAACTCACTGACCCCAGTGAGCTTGCTAAGGAGGCAGACCACTGGGTCGGCACCAGTGTCCACAGGAAGGAATCTGGTAGGGATCTCCACAAAGGTGGCCATGGTTCCCACCAGAAGAAGGATGAGGGAGACAAAAAAGGGAGTTCTATAAAGGACCCAAAACTACCATTAATGGTCAGGACTCCCAATCCCCCCCTGAGCAGAGGAAGATGAATTGGTTTCTTGACAGTAAATCATCAGGGAAGGCCCCCCTAAGTGCTATGAGAGCCAACAGGAAGTACACTTCAAGGGGGATACCAAGTGTCCCAACTGGTAGGCAGTCAGTGGGGTTGACTAGTGTAGTGCATGGGGAGGAGATTGTCTCAGTTAGGGGGTACTGTGTAGAGGTTACCCTAGTGTCACTGAATGACAGAGAAATGTTGTAGAGAACTAACATGCATAGAAATACTAGGAAATACAGGCAGTGGGTTACCATCAATCAGCAGATGGGGGAGGCTCTGAGAGACACTGAAGTCAGTATGACAACCGTCAGATGTCATCTGGTGAACTCAGAGCAGGTACTCCCTAATAAGAGTCAATACCCAGTGACTCTGGTTCCCTTTGAGTGGGGGAGGTCCCAGGTTCCCTGAGGATAGTGGTGAGTCTGTCCATGCTTGTGGACCTGGAGCACACCATCTGGAAGTGGGTGGAGTGCAGGTTGCACTTGGAAATGTTACGGTTGCCTGAGTGGGTGTGACTGACCACACAGTCCATGGCTGCCAGAGAGGTTAGTCAGGAAGATTCGAGCATTGAAGAATGGCCCAGGTGCCTGCCAAAAAGAAGAAGGGCAAGGGGTAGGGGAAACACACTCCTGAAACTCCCACGTTTCAGGATTAGGCTGAGCCTGAGGCAGATGTCCCGTAGCCTACAGGGAAGGAGGTTGCTGCTCTGGGAACCTATCGGAGCTGGCTAACTGGCAGCAGGAAGGGGGTTCCACCATGGAGGAGTTCTGTAAGGCGCACATGGAATACCCCACTCTTGAGGGCCTATGGAAGCAGACCAAGGTCCAGACAGTTGGCGCACAACCTTTGAGAGTCTTGTCACCCCTTTTATTGTACTCAAATGAAGTAGGCCTCAGATGGGTTCTGTAGGTCCTGTTCTAACTTCCAGGCCAGTGACAAGACAGGAGGGAAGTGCAAAGCTTCCCTGCAACCATTTCCCATAATTGTCACCCCCTTTGAAAGGGTGGGCATCAACATTGTTGGGCCTCTGGGCTCCAAGACAGCCATGGGGAACAGGTACATCCTGGTCTTGGTGGACCATGCCACTCAGCGCCTAGGACCTATCCCTCGGAGAACAGTGACTGTGACCATAGTGGCCAGGGCACTGATGGGGATATTTACCCATTTGGGATTCCCCATGGAGGGGGTTTCAGACCGTGGTACCAGCTTCATGTTGGCGTACATGAAGGCCATGTCCAAGGAGTGTGGGGTAACCTACACGTTCACTCCTTACCCCCTGTTGGGCTTGTTGAGAGGTTCAATTAGACCCTCAAAGGCATTATCATGGGTCTTCGGTGCAGTGCTGACCCAACGGCACTGTGCCCAGCAGGCACTCCTAATGAGACACTGTCTCTGAATGTAATCAAATGGTGGTTCAATATAAATCAAATACTGTACTCAAAAAATTCGTAGGTTAGTACTCCAAAAAGTAGTGTCTTTAGTTTTTCAAATGTTCATTTCATTATCGTTGTTTTCGTAATTCAGAAAAGCACTTCTGATAATCAATTAATGGGTAAACATAAATATCGCTTCCTCATTTGATGCAACCTCAAATTGCGATCTCTGTATCCCTATGCATTTCGGGACTCGTGCCCTTCATCAGGGGATAATCGTGCAATCTGTAAGTGAAAAGATATCTGTTGTAATGTGCTGGGTCAGGGGTGGTATATCTTCCACTGTTAACAATTATACCTGGTGAATAATGCTACTGACAGCATGCAGACATGAACTGTTAATGTTAGTCAAAGAACGGTGAAATGTACTAAGTAAAACAATTAGAAGGGTGTCTTGATGATGAAACATATAATCTACATACGGATAATGTGGTTACATTATCCGTATATAGATTATATGAAGACGCATTTGACTTCCAGGCCCTATTTGGCTTTAACACCATCGCTGCTTGAGGGTTTCCCCTCCTGTGCTGAAGGTCAATGGAAACGGGTGTGGTCATGACGAGCTCAGCTCGTCATGAGTGCAGCTCAACTTTGCCTCATGACGAGCTAAGCTCGTCATGGACCTGGAAGGGGTTAAGGTTTATAACACAAGAGTTTCACCTTGTTCACCATCTGTTTATTGTAACCGGAATCACACATCGTCGAACACCCTGCTAGAATACCGTCACTAACCATTCTGGTTTAGCGATATACGCACTGTTGCAATGCATTTCTAGCTTGTGCACCCCGGTTTTAACCTCACGAAAATTGGTTTACTTTTAGTTTCATCATCACGACACCCTTCTATTTGTTTTACTTAGTACATTTCACCGTTCTTTGACTCACATTAACAGTTCATGTCTGCACGCTGTCAGTAGCGTTATTCACCACGTATAATTGTTAACAGTGGAAGATATACCACCCCTGAACCAGCACATTACAACAGATATCTTTTCACTTACAGATTGCACGATTAGTCCCTGATGAAGGGCACGAGTCCCGAAATGCATAAGGATACAGAGATCGCAATTTGAGGTTGCATCAAATGAGGAAGCGATATTTATGTTTACCCATTAATTGATTATCAGAAGTGCTTTTCTGAATTACGAAAACAACGATAATGAAATGAACATTTGAAAAATAAAGACACTACTTTTTGGAGTACTAACCTACAAATTTTTTGAGTACAGTATTTGATTTATATTGAACTACCATTTGATTACATTCAGAGACAGTGTCTCATTAGGAGTGCCTGCTGGGCACAGTGCCGTTGGGTCGGCACTGCACCAAGGACTTTTCACGACTTAATCCCTGAGGGTCAGAGGGGATTAGAACCCGAAGGCACCCAGAACAGTTACCTACTGTTTACATTGACAACACTTTGTTGACTGTGTATAAAGAGGAGTGCCACACACCATTTATTATTTCTCATTATATGGGTCTGTCAGAACCCTTGAGGCAGAAGTGAAAGGTTCTCTTGCCATGCCTTTTGTTTGCATAGCAGGAGGGGCATCAGAAAAAGGTTGGCTTCAGCCGCTTTGAGGTCCTGTATGGGCACCCAGTGCGAAGACCTCTCAGTCTAGACAAGGAGTGGTGGGAGAAAGCTCCCAGTAAGGCCCCCATGAGGTGGTCAGCTACATGCTGGCACTCAGGAGCCAGATGACGCACTTCTGGAAACAAGCTAAGGTGAATCTAGAATCCAACAAGGAGATCATGAAATAGTGGTATGACCAGAAGGCCACTCTGGTCGAGTTTCAGCCTGGGCAAACAGTGTAGGTTGCAGAGACTGTGGATACCTGGGACCTGAAAAACCGCTAGTCTGGGCCCTATGGGGTGAAAGAGCACAAGAGTGAGGTCACGTACTTGGTGGACCTCAAGACTCCCAGGAACCCTTTAAGGGTTTTGCACATCAATCGCCCCAAACCCCACTTCAAGAGGTCTGAGATAACCATGTTCCAGGTCACGGATGATGGAGTGGAAGAAGAGAGTAAACCTGTCACAAACTCCTTTCTTCCAAGGAGCAGGATGGGTCAGTGGAGGGTGTCAGCCTGTCCCCTACATTGACCCTAGAACAACAATGAGACTGCCACCAGTTGTTGGGGCGGTTTGCCTCTTTATTTTCCCTTAACCCAGGACTCACTACATGGTGTACCCATGATATTGACAATGGAGACATCACACTGTTGAAAAGTAAGATATACTGACTTTCTGATAAGGTGAGGATCAGCATTAAGGAGGAGGGCTCCAAGATGCTGAAGTTAGGGGTTATTGAGCCCTCATACAGCCCTTGGTCTTGCCCACTGGTGTTTGTCCCCAAGGCTGCCCCTCCAAGTGCCACCCCATCCCTCGAGCTGAGGAGCTCATAGTCCGATAGTGAGCTGCAAAGTTCCTCAGCACATTTGACTTAACATCTGGGTACTTGCAGATTACCTTGACCAAGAGGCTAAAGAGAGGTCTGCATTCTCTACCCCAGAAGGGCACTTTCAGTTCTGGAGAATGCCCTTTGGGTTGAAGCACGCCCCTGCCAACTTCCAGAGGTGATCAACTAGGTTCACCGTCTTCTTGGATCCCCAAGTAGGAGGCGTCAAAATGAAGGCCCTTCGGAACAAGACTGAAACCCTCCTGGCTTGGGAATCACCTAAGGCCCATACAGAGGTGAGAGCCACCTTAGACCTCAGTGGCTATTACAGAAGATTTGTCACGGGGTATGGCACCATTGTTGCACCCTTGACAGAGCTGACTCCTCCACCTACAACTTATCCCACTTAGTTCCTTTGTTTGTCATCCCGACTTGACACCCCTACGCTTATTTAAACAAAGCTCAACTCACAGTATTAAATTGTACCCATTCAACTGCGCCAAATCTTTTCTTCCTGGACAAACACATTTAAAACTTGAAGCACCTCAACACAAAATGCCATAAGGGGCACAATATCAACTAAGACTGCTCACTGGAATCGAACTTTTTTATCTGGAACAAGTCTTCAATCTCGTATTTTGATCTCTTGTGTTGCCAAGATTCAGGTGTGGAATCTTTACTCACAGAACTCCCATGTAGCTCCACCTCACAGCTGCTCCCCATGCAGGTGCAAGGCTTGCTACAGGCAGGAGAACATTTAACCACATCTCACCCCGTAGAAGCAAGAACCCTGAGCATGAATATAACAAAAAGCCATGTTTTTTTATACACAATGTCAACACATCATTGCCAAAGTCGCCAATGCCCCTGCAGTACAGTATGAACAAAAGGCAATGGAAGATCCACTGGTCTCAAAGGAGATACCTATTGGCTTTGCCAATGATTGCTAGGGCTCAGCACAACACCCCTGTCACATAAAGAAAGCAACTGCACTCACTCCCATGTTTTAGTGAAAATACATTTGGAAGCAGATTACATCTGTTGTCACAATAAAAGCAGATAACATGTTGTCACAATAAACATCCATTTCAAAGCTGTATATGGCTTCTTTGATGTATGCGTTGCATTGTAAAACATAGATGGCAAGACGTTCAACAAGCACAACAGGGAATACGAAAAATAAAAGTATCACCTCAATCACAGCGCGATTAGTGGAAGGACAGTAATCAAGCTTGAGCAATCAGTATTTGGTCCATGCGCAAGCCGAAAGAAGAGGAAGTAAAGCCAGCATGTGTGAGCCAATTATAAGGCAGCAAATAAGAGTGACAATGAAGCTGGCAAATGTTATGCAATGGGCAGGCTGCAAGTCTTTGGTTGTAAACAAAATCTCTTGCAAGTGAGAGCACATGCAGCATCTGAGGAGGAACGGAAAAAGGACTTTGGAGGTCTTTTTGCCCTGCAAGACTTGGGGAAGAGAGTGCCACGGGAGATCCCTGTAGTGTCAACATGGCCCTTGGGGAATCACTGGCCCAGGATCTATTTACTGAGCTACAAACTACGACCAAAAGAATTCATACCAAAGTATCCTCCATGGAGGGTAGCCTATAAGAACTAAAGGAGAAGGTCGCACAGGCAGAGGTAAAGTGGAGATGTCAACGACCGGATGTTGAAGTTGGAGACCTTGGTGAAGAGTCAAGGGGAGAGGCACAGCAAATCTACAGATAGCACAATCCTTTCCATGTGATGCTTGGAGTGCGACAAGGAAGCTCTTGATAACTTGGCCCAAGCAATGAAACTGAGAGTTTTGGGTACCCCTCTGGTTAATGATTCCGAGGGTGCCAGGGCTTCATAGTTGCAATGCTGCAGACTGATCGGGAGTGCAGGTGACACTGGAGGTCTATAAGGTACACAGCTTACTTACTTGAGGTGTGGAGGCGACTCCTGGAGGTGGGTCTTTGCAACATGAGGCAGCTATAGGGCTCGAGTCGGGGGTACACATGAGTGGACGGTGTCCACCCACTCTTTTCACATGGTGGACGCCGTCCACCCTGCCAAGAAGTTGAGCCCCACTCTAAAATATGATGAACTCGTCCCGGTGTAAGTTTGAGACACCGGGATTCATTCAGCAGCGCCTGCTTGTTATCTGCCTTCCTTCCGAGCAGCAACGTGCAGACGGGGAGGGGGTTTTCTTATTTGAAACTCCAGCTGGGTCATAACAAAGGCCGAACTTAAGGGCCCATTTGGCCTACTTTGTCGAGTATCCAGGTTGGAGGCTACCTGTAGCCCCACACCTAGATGTATGTGCAGAGGAAGGGAAACAAAAGAAGCAGCATGTTAACACTTCAAAGGCCCATAAGAGAGGCACAATTTTGACTTTGTGCGGACCCCCATTATATATTAGACATTCGTAAACTGTAAGAATGTGAGATGCGTTACTCCCAGTGCAAAATAACAGTTTAAATGCCAGTGTTTTTTTATCTGCACTATTCATCCCAGTGTAGGGTGCCAGATCACTTTACAGCAAACATACATATTATATTGTCAATAAATCGAACATGTTTGTAAATCCTTGTACAGGATGTGTTACATAAGACAGTGAGGGTTACTGGGTGTAGGAGACCACATATCATCCTTCATAGCTCACTGTGCTATACTAGAAGGATTACAATGCAACAGCATGTAACAAAAGGATCTCTGTGTTCAAAGCAGTAACCTACTTACATATCTACATAAAATAAAATCTGCCATCTGTATGTTACATGATGTGCTTTACAGGAGGCGCATTAACCCGGTATGCTACTTTAAGTCAAAACTAGGACTAGACAAAAAAAGATCTTTCCATCAAATGTGTTAACCACCAGTCAGCTAAAGCAATCACATCTACATGGAAATGTGCTGCACATGGAAAATTACGCCTGGTGGGGTAGGCTGGCAGCAGAGTTAGTTTGTTAATCCTTGGGTAAAGGAACCCGCCACGCGCCGTGATGTCACTTCATGTGATGTCACTTCCTGCAATGCCACTTGCCCTGATGTCACTTCTTGTGATACTACTTGGAGAGTCCCCCACTTCTTTTTTTAGGACTTGTGCCCTGGGCAGCTACCCTTGCAGACTCCAACAACAGTCATTTTAGAGGTTTTAAGGTCTATGTGGACCCAGAATTCAGTAGAAAAATTAAAAGTAAGAGATATGAGCCCTAGATTATTTAAAAAAAGACTTGTTAGCTGAATGATACAGGGCTCTGTTTGGTATTCTGGGGAACTTCATATTTAGGGAGAGGAAAGGCTAGCCACAAATCCCCTGGCAGCACAAGCTTTTGTGGCTAGGGTACTGGATGGATCATGGAAGAGGAGTCTGCTGACTAGTACTGCAGCCTCCCGTGCTCTCCGTGCCACTGGAGTCAAGCTATCCTGGCTGATGAGGGCTGAAAGCCCGAACCCGGTCCTAGGATGCTTGTTTCCAGTCCAGGGAGGACCTGGCCTGGCAGTTCGGGCTGGACTGTTTCCATTGGGCGCAGGGTCAAGACTGATTTGCATATGGCTGTGTCCAAACTGGAATGGCATGGGGAGCAAAAAAACGATGGATTTAGGCCCCGATCTCTGTAATCTCTGTACTGGGGTGAATGTATGACATTGTTCTGCATTCTGTCCATCAATTGTTCTTTTTGCGCCTGTTGCATGAAGCACAGACCTGTCGGTCCTCAGGTATTTTCTCTTGTTATTGATGTAGGATTCCCTTCTGGTTTTCTACCCGCCCCTTGAACTGACCGTGTCCTTATCAGTGTTTAATGTAAGGTAAAGGAGCTCGATTACTGGTGTTTCACATCCCGGAGATGGAGGTTTGTTTACAAGGCAAGGGCTATGCTGTGTTTACGGTGCCTGCTTCAAAACCAGCGGCTGCCCAATGAAACGATTGAAGGCGAAAACGGAGCATCTAATATTTCATTGCCGCGTCCATGCAGCACCTTTTACTCCATGCGGAAAGGGTTCGGTGTTTGAAAGTGTTGCTCCTTCTTGTGCTGTTCTCTTTTTATTCCCGTTCCTATCTTACTGTGTACTGCATAATATATCCTTATTAAGTCATTTCTACAAAACGGTGCCAATGTAAAGCACTTTGCCAGCCCTTACGTCCGCGCTATAGAAAACTGATACAAAAACAGCAAGAGTGGCCAAAAGATTTCGTTGGGAGAATGGGGGTGTCATTTGTCCCAACAATGTACAAAGTCTGCAAGAGTGCTATAGAAGATGGCTTGGTTATCATTTTGCAAAGAGCAAAGGTAGGCACTTAGGGCACACGCACATTAGAAGGAGAACTTATAAACGTGTACCACAGGTGAGCGGTGTTTGTATCGGGCGCATCGGTGCAGCAAGCAATGTTTGAATTGAACTGGGGGTGAAATGATAAGGCAGAGCGCTGAAGGTGATGAAAAAAAGCGCGATGAAGAGACGAGGGAAGCTACAGGCCACTCGCGACCCCTGTTGGATGCAAATGAATGTTGAAACGAAGACAAACATTTCAGAACGGCCCCACCTGCTTACGATAGGATTCGGAGAGCAAGGCAGGGTTAAAGCACTCCACAGTCTCGGGCCTGCACGTGTGAGATCTGCCTCCGTGGTCCAGGCTCGTCGGTTAATCAAAGCTGCAGATAGAGAATGGAAGTTCACTGGGGGCCTGGCGTGGTGCTACTCGAAGGGGGCTCTGCTCCTGATTGCTTAAATACTGCAGAGCTTCAGGGGCAGGTTTGACGTGGTCGAGAACATGGAGGCTGAAGCCAGATCGGCCGAGGCTCTGGGGAGGGCAAGAGGAATACTGGAATGGGTCGGGGCATGCGTAACCAGCAGCTACCTCGGCTTCTATTCAGACCTTCCTCCTGTGACTAGTCCTCAAGGCCAAATCTGAAACATTGTGGCAAGTTCTGAAGGCCACATCTGAAGCAGGTAGCTGGGTTTCGGGGGTAATGCCTCGCCTGGAGCATTGTGCCGAGCTCTGAGCTCTGGGGTCCCCATCCGGAGCAATGAACTGGGTTCTGGAGGCCAAATCCAGAGCACGGTGCCCAGTTTTGTCGAGCACATTTCGGGAGCTAGATGTTTGAGACTGTCCAGAGACAGGCACTCACGGTGCTGGATGGCTTAATGTCACACGGGGAGAAGTGTGGAATGTACACGTGGTCAGGCTGGGGGAAACTCGGGGTACGGGTAATAAGTTGGAGCCTTCCCTGCGCAAAGGATACAAACCGTGAAGCGTCATCTATCAGCAAAGGATAGTGCCCCCCCTTGACATGAGGCTGTAGGAATGGTGAGGGGTGCCATTAAAAGCACAAGCCACGGAAGCTGTGTATGCATACATCAGGCGTGTGCATGCATACAGCGGGCGTGTGCATGCATACGGCGAGCGTGTGCATGCATACGGCGGGCGTGTGCATGCATACAGCGAGCGTGTGCATGCATACAGCGGGCGTGTGCACATACAGCGGGCGTGTGCATGCACACGGCGAGCGTGCGCATGCATACAGCGAGCGTGTGCACATACAGCGGGCGTGTGCATGCATACAGCGAGCTTGTGCACATACAGCGGGCGTGTGCATGCATACAGCAGGCGTGTGCACATACAGCGGGCGTGTGCATGCATACGGATGGCGTGTGCATCCATACGGCGGGCGTGTGCATGCATACAGCGAGCGTGTGCACATACAGCGGGCGTGTGCACATACGGCGGGCGTGTGCATGCATGCGTGTGCATGCATACGGGGGGCGTGTGCATGCATGCTGCAGCCTCCAGCTGAGGTGCTGCTGACCGAAGTCGAAAAGGTTTGTGAATGAGGTGCGGGCCCAGCTGTATGAACCCGGCAGCCCCTCTCTGCGGTCCAATCCCATGTTCCATGTTTTTGTTTTCAGGCCCGCGTTACCAGGTGCCTCACACACAGCTCTGCTGCTTTCCCAGTTGTCTGCCACGTTCTCAATGAAGCCCAGAGATTTGGCTCTGAAGAGCCTTCATTTTCTTTTTTTAGGTCTTTTGACTTCATTCTGTCCTCACTGGTAAGGTCAGGAATTTTGGCCATGCAGGTTTTCTCTCCTTCCTCTTCTAAGGCGTATTGTTCAGCCCAGGCTGCTCCAGAACTCTCCTCCTACGGGACTCTCGGCTGATTATGTCTTGGATGAAAATCAGGAACGTTTTCAATGCAGTTTCGTGTTTTTAATATGTGTCTGGAAAAAAACACACAACAGCTCTAAATATATATACGTGAGATGACATGACTGCAGCTGGGCAGCTGTGTCGGCTCTCCCTGTCTGACAGGGACCTGTCCCCTCTAGCATCCCAGCCTCTGCCCACATCATTTCACGTGTGAAGAAAGGCTACGTTCTGTGCCTGAACTACGATAGATGATGCACCAGGAATGGGGGTCTAGGCCTGAAGCAAACCACCATCATCTGAGAAACCAGGCATCCGATGATCCGTTGATCTGAACGCAGACTAGGGGAAATAACACGACCAGGGTTCTGAGCCATTTTTAAAAAACATTTTATTTAGATCTGCATCAATAGTTAAGTATGGAGACAGTTATCATTCGAGACCAAACCTCCTCTAATCCTCAGTAGGCAATGCTCCCAAGAGCAAAGAAACACACACCCATCCCCTCCCAGTAACACCCTCCCCATCGCGTCTAAGCGGGGTAGTCCCCGGACATTTTAGATCTTTGGTCCCTATTGGTAGACCCCTCCACCTCTAGAACCTCCAAATTGAACTTCGTTTGTCCATATGATGTGCCTTCTACCTCTGTTTAGTGATGGTTCAGCCATGGGTTGTTCTAGCCCTCTACCCAATGACCGCGAAGTGCCACAGTTATCGCTTCATGGAGCAAAAAGTGGTCCTGTGGCACATCAAAGAGATCTCTAAAGTCTTCAAACGGGAGGAGTCGTTCTTCCTTGTATAGATTCCCCACCCTTGTGACTCCCGCTTCTGCCCAGTCCACAATACCTCTCCAGTTCCCCCATCCGGGAGCTCTCCACCATGGTAAGGGGCACACCAGGCGAGAATGGCTTCTGCACTTTCGCCTGCTGCAAAAATATCTAATCCTGAAATTCAGAAGTGTCTCATTCCTGACAGAATATGAAGCTCACGTACCATAGGCAGAAAGGCTTGTCACACTATTTGGCTGCCTGCTATTCATTGGCTCAACCACAGCAGCTGGGAAGCAAGATAAAATGATTCGCAATCAGGGACTAAGCCCCCTCCGCAACCGGTCTCTGCAACGTGGCAAATGCATCCCTCCTCCGAAATGCCCCCCACAGAAAAGCAATAAGCATTGAATCTATCTCTTTAAATAATGCTCTGGGGATCCCCTCAGGCATAGGCCGAGTAGGTGGTATAGCCAGCCTGCCCTCTCCATCGTCCCTGAAGTACCGCCCCCTCCTTGGCCATGAGGTGCATTTCTTGGAGTAATGATATCTGTATCCCCCTCCTGTTCAGATAAAAGAACACCTTTTATCCTTTGGTTAGTGTATGCATCCCCCATATGTTCCCCATATGTAATGTGGGCAGCCATATCTGTGAGCAGGTATTGTGTCCAGTGGGCCTACACTATTTTCTGCAGCTCTCTGAGCATATCCGACTATGTGTCTCCCATTGGGCACAATCCCCATTCAATACCCCAACCAACAAACAACAAAATCCACCCCAACTCCCTTTTCCCAGGACAAGTAGGCAACAACCCCCCATCAAAACTCTTAAACAACCAGATATATCCACTGGAGTACCCGTGCGAATACTAATCTGAGGTGGCTTGAGGAACCTGTGTGCCCTGCCGGGTGTCCCCAACCCATTTCCCCTAGGCTGTGGGTACCATCATCTTTAGTCTCTCTCATAGGCAGCCCCTCCGTATCTTGTCAAGAAGCAAACGATCCCCAGTGTACTCAGATTATTTCGTCCAGTCACAGGCATGACCTTGGGATTAGAATTCAGTTGAGCTGGATCTAGGGTCAGTGTCCAAATTCCTGGCTCCATCTCCCCCTTCAAGTATACGTGGCTCACTCCACAGCTACTCATTGTTGCGACCACCTTCACCTCTCTCTGCTGCTCCTGCTGTACCTCCTCTCTAGTCGGGGTTACCCTGGGCCCATTGGCAGTGCCCCATCTCATCAGAGGTCTCCTCATTGTCCTCTTGCGGAGAGCTCTTGACCCTGCCACTGATGCGGTACACCTGTCTCTCCAGTCCTACATTTCCTGTGGAGTGCGGAAGAACTGCACTCCCTCCGGAGTTACCACTTGGAGCCGGACCAGGAACTTCATCGGTAATGACAGACCCATTTGCTGCAGTTGGTTTTTTATGTCCTCAAACGTGGAACTTTGCCGCTGTATATCTCACATAAAGTCTAGGAATATCATAATTTTTCTGTTTTCCACATTCAGTTCTCCCCTGAGGCTGGTCGGGCCCAGTATATGATCTTGATCCTTGAAATATAATAGCCTGGCGAATACTGGTCGTTGCGGAACTCCCAGCTGCGGCAGTCTCGCTAGGACCCTGTGTGCCCTCTCCAGCGCAAAGAACTGTGATAGCCCCACTGGCACTACTTTCTCCCTTAGCCATCTCATGAGATAATGCACCATGCTCGCTCCTTCGAACTGCTCACGCAAACCAAAAACTCAAATATTATTGTGCATGGATCTTTTCACTGCATCTTCCTCCCGAAGCTCCAACATGCGCACTTTACTTTCCAGTTAAGCTAGTCTCCCTTTCATGGAGCTCTCCAATTCCTGTTCCGTCGCAGCCATGCATTCCACCAGGCTACGGTTATCATCCTTCAATATGCTCATGTCTGCAACAGCAGTGTCAATTTTCACCTCTAGGACCTCCCTAGAGGTAGTGATGGCTTGCAATATTTCCTGGAGAGTAGGGCTCGCATGGGGCCCCTGGTACAAGTCCATTGTGCTCTTTCCCATTGCATGATCCCAAGCTCAACAGTCTAGGCACTTTCTGTGTCAGGGTCCTTCTACATGTTGACTGGGCTGTGTGCCTTGGCGGAAAAGATTAAACCTCAGATGATATGCTGGAGTCAGTTGGAGGAGCAGCCATCCAGATCGGTTCCTCAAGGCAGATTCCCGGTCAGCTGCTGCAGCATTGCCTTCTATTTGCCCTCTGTGCCGTGCTGGAGGTGGGTCGTGTACCCTCTACCCAGTTATCCCGTGCTGGAGTCTAGGCCAGCAGGTATATATTGCAGTCGGTCCATCTAGTTGTACACCCCTGGTGGGCTCGTCAATCTTAGTGCCACTTTCTGGGCCGCGGGGAGTGAGTTGGTGCAGACTAGATCACCAGTCCCATTCAAAGCACTCCTAGGTCATGAAGCTGTGGCCAGTGATCATCGGTCGCCTGCTGTTGGGCCTCCTGCTCTGCTCCTTGCACCCTCAATGCGCTGCCCCACTGTCAGTCCCTGCACTGAAATATGTTTAAGGGTACCACCACCTGCCCATGCCGAGGCTCAGCGGGATGTCACACAGCGAGAGGAGCCCACCTCCGCACAGGCCTTGCACAGTGCAGTTATCGTCGGCTGTCCAGGCCGTCTTAGTGCTTCGCCCACTGCCCTGGGTTCAGCATCGGGGTTCCTACAAGGCACTCAGCAGCTCGTATTCCTTTAATGAAGCGCCCGCCTTGGCATCAGGAGACCTCCCCTTCACCGTGTCTCTTCCCAAAGCAGTCAAGGGTGATGGTGCTTTCTCCCAGTCCAGGTCCAGCGTGTGCCGCCCAGAGGAGCCCCGCAGGCCAGCGGCAACCCTGACCGTAGCTGTGTGCGCGGGGTCCTCCGCTGGTACTTCTCCGCAGGTCGCTAACGAGCCGGGAAGGCGAGAACGTCTGTACTCGAGTAGGCCCCTTTCTAGGCCGCCTCCTCCTGACTACTACAGTGTGCGTTCCTCAGTGCTACACCTGTGGTGAAGCCTCCTCAATCCTTTGCGGTAGTCTCAGCTACAAGCCCTAGAGTCGAGGCCCCAACCACCAGCAGGCGCTCAGTGTTGCTGTGAGCCATTCACATGGCCGACACGACCCGCATCCTCCATTTATAGGGTCACGCTCTGCACAGCAATCTTTGGCTGTTAGCAGCTCAGGCTGCCTCAGTTTTGAGGCTGAACTTGGTGCTGAAAGTCAGGGGTCCTGGTAGGTGTTCAGCTAGCTCATTGAGGCGCCCCCAAGCCCTCGTTAACTGCAGGATGGAGATCGATGGGGAACCCTGTCTGGTGCTCTCTCCCTAAGTGTCCTACTCCATGGACGCCTGGCCACACCCCCAGTACCCCACAAGGGTTCGGAACCATGACTTTTTAATGTGAGAGACCGAAGGCTATGGGAAAAATAAAACGCCAATGGCTACAGTTTCTGAGCCTCAACTAGGGGATTTAGTTCACCAGGACAAGTCTAAGCTAGAACCAGTGGGTTTTATGCACTACGACTGGGGATCCTGCTCATTCAATTCAATTTATTCTGAACTAGGGCTGATTGACTGACCAACTTACCTGGGGGTTTGTAGAGCACAAAAAACAAAAAAGGTGTCCTATTCCTCTGTGCTTATCAGGAAAGACAAAAGTTTAGCAAAATGAAAGAAGGAAGAGCAGAAGCGCAAAAGCAGAGGCCTACAGAACCAAATGATTTTATAGTAATTTCCGGAAGGCCAGATGGTTTGTTTCCTTGTGAAAAGGAGGAAGATTATCCCAGAGCACTGGTTCCAAATACAAGAAGGACTGACCTCAAACTCTGGACCTACAGACCGTAGGAAAAACAAGCAGGTTCTCTGAAGACAGATGCAACCATTGCATAGGAGTATAAGCTTTCAGTATATTGTGAACATAAACCAGACCCGTGCCATAGAAGGCCTGATGGCAATAGCGAAGGACTTTGAAGATATGTCTTTCAACCGGTAGCCGATTAAGCTCCATCAGTAAGGGAGATGGCAAACATGGAACATCAGGCTCACTGCTGCATTCCACACTGCCTGGAGCCGACTATCCGGGTAGCGAGGAAGTCCTAAATAGAGGGAGTTCCTGTAGTCCAGGCAAGATAAAGTAAAATCCTGGACCTCAATTTTCTGACAATGAAATGGAAGGAGACGTTGAATATAGAACATGCTATTGGCGGTTACCTTCTGAATTTGAGTTGAGAAAGACCGAGCCAAAACAAACCATATCTAGGTTTCCTGACTGTGATGCAGTGAGCAGGCATAACTCCTAAGTCAGAGGGTCACCAAGCAGAAGACTGCAATGATCAATGGCCTCTAGTCATCAGGATCTCATTTTTTCTGATTTAAGCTTAAGCCAGTTGTTGCATACCCAACTGGCTACGGTTAGGCAGGTACAAAACTAAAGGTGAGAAGATGTGATATAGCCATTGAGTGGAGTTGAGGAGCTAACACACTCAAGACTAGGAGAGCTGATACAGCCAGGATCAAAGGTCTGAACCAGGACTAGGTGATCTGACAGAGCAACAACATTAAGGGGCATGAGCCAGCACTTGGGAATACAGAACAGGATCATGTACTCTGACATACCCAGTGCTAGTGATCTGACAGGTCCAGGACCACTGACAATGAACCAGGAATACGGGGACCTTCTGGACTTGGGAATCTGGCACTTCCAGGATGAGGAAAACTCAAGTAGAACTGGTTCCATTGCAAACCTTTCATTATCATTCGTTGATTACCAGTGTCTGAGCATTTTTAATAAACAGAAAATAGTGTTTTAGTTAGCATAACCAGGCTTTACTTAGCATACCTAGGCCTCAGGCAAAGACAAAACCACAGCCTGCTTCCATTGACATTTGTTTTGCTGTAAGAGAAAAAAATGTGGCTTTTAAAATTGCATGAATGAGTTTCCTACGTGCATGTTTCTCTTCTGTGTTTTTCCTTTGCAGAAAATAAGTTAAATGGAATTCAGCTTGTGGTGTTATTTATTTGCTGAGTTGAAATGTATTAATTAGTGTTTCTGAAAGCGAAGTCATGTGCTGAATGTCCCTGTAGCTTCAACATACTCAAGGTTCATTTCTCGGGTCTGCTCTAAGCATCTGTTCTGTGTATTGTTTTCACTTCTTGCATGAATTCCTTGAAGTTTGTCTAATTTTCTATGTAGGATTCTGCATGAAAGTAGGTGTTCCTGTTTATTATTTGATGTATCTCTTGTTTTACTATTTGTTTGTGTGAAAGTTACCTTATTAGTTCAGCTCTATGATATAAAATCTCACATCGAGAGTGTACCTTTCACTGGCTGAAACCTATAAAATGTCCGCTTTTCTGGACATGTTCCAGAGTTTTTGCTCACTTCTGCTAAGGCAGGCTCATCATTCTGTCTCTACTTTGATTTTTCTTGCTTTCTAAACTATGCAAACTCCACATTACTCAATTTATACTTAGACTTTCCTTGAGTTTTGATCTGAGCAGATTTATGCGAGTTCTCTTGCTAAACTATATTCAGGGTCACTGGAATTATGCAGCAGGGGAGGGACAATTTACATGGCAGGGTCGAGTAGATTATGCAGCAAGTAGAGCAAAAATGTGCAGCACAATGAGCCACATTTAATGAAAGTATAGTGTTACTTTTATACTTGTTAACACTGTCTGGGGCATTGGTTGCTCCTCATTTGTGCCAATTTAACAAATACATATCAATAACCAACCTAAAATGTGACCAGTCAATTTTTGAAAAGGGTCTTCAACTGGCCGGCAACAAGTATTGTATTGTATTGTAATTGCATTTATAAAGTGCTTACTACCCCTGATGAGGCGTCAAAGCGCTTTTTGGGCTAGTAGCACTCTACTCCGGAGCCCATAGAGTATTAGTGGTGAATTCGGATACTGAAATACGAAAGTCATTTGAGTGTTGATGCACTTTTAGTAACTCTTGAACCGTTTGAGGTAGAAACAAAATATTGTTTTTGTTAAAATCTGCAGAGTATGCAGCAATGGTGGAATATGTGGGAAATGTTAAAAATCTATTATTATGCGAAAAACACTGCTGCCACACAATCGCATAATTCCAGTGGCCCTTACTATATTTTGATTCTGCTTATTTTTGTGCCTTTGAACATGACTTTATGTTATTACCTATCAAAATTGGCATTATTTGAAGTATTACTGATGCTGATTTAAATCTGACTAACAATTTTTTCCTTCTAGAATGATTATTAAATTTGAATAAACATTAAGGGGTCCATTAGGATGTCGGGCGGATCGCCACCGCCATGCCACCATATTACAATGGCGGGGGGGACGGCGGCGGACGTAAACACCGTCCGCCGCTTTTCTGCCCCGGTTGCCTTGCGGCCGGGGCGGAAAAAGGTTCATATAGCCGGCGGTGTCTTTCAGACACCGCCAGCCTTATTAGGATTCCCAGGATCAGATGCCTTTCAGTGGCGGCAATGCCGACATGGAAAGGCATGTGGTCTTCAGGTTGGGGGCCCCCTTTGGGCCCCCATGGTGAAGGCGAGGGGGGGTGCACATGGGGGGTACCTGTGGTACCCCCTTGCATTTGCATACACAATGCGGCAGGCACCGAGCGGTGCCTGCCGCTTTGTGTATGCAAATGCATCACAGGCATTTATAGCATTGCAGTGGGTGCTGGTGTGAAAACCACCCGCTGCAATGTTATAAATGCATGATGCGCCTGCCACTGTGGCGGGCGCATCATAATATGCGAGGCGGGACCACCGCACAGCTCGCGGGCGGTCCCGTTTTCTGCGAGGATGGCAGACGGGCAAAGACCGCCCGCCATCCTTATGCGGGCCTTAATGTTTTGACTCTGAATTTTGTCCTTTGAAGTTTTTTAATAGCGAGGGACCGCCGTCTTTTGATACTCACGTGGCCCTGGTCCTGCATCGCAACCATTTTCATTTATTAGTTAAAAGCGTTGACACCAGCATCGCACCCCTCTTAAAGTAATTTGCAAGGCAATCACTTAGGTGACTCCTCACAATTTCTGCAATCACTGCATGCTGAACGTCAGCTCTAGAACAAATGTCTAGTAATAACAAGAGTCGTCTAGAAAAATGTGGCTAGGCCTCCTGTCTTTCTGCCTTTCCCAATTTCTGTCTCTAGATATGTGTTTATCTCCTGCATGTCTATAGGAATGGCTATGACTATACGTTAGTAACTGTGATAACTATTGTACTGTTGTTCCATCAGCTTCCGTTCTTTCAAATGACCCACCCACAACCCACGTTCTCTCTATATAAAACTTCAAAGCTCTATAAACAGAGAGAAAGGCCAGTATCTCATTGTTTTTGGATGAGGCCATTACATTGAAGGGGCCTTGGGTATCCCAGTTCCATAATAGCTGTACCCTAGAAAGCACATGGGTCTGAAAACACAATAAGCCTCCAGCCTCTTCATGTATTAATTCATGACTGCATGGGTTGTAGTTCACGTTTTTGAAAACCAACTACATGGGCTGTACAAAAGCAGAGGGTGTGATGTAACTGAAAACAGCCTATGAGCTGCTAGCACAGAACGATACCCAATTTAAATGAATATTTATGCTGAAGGTGCTAAGAAGACCATGCCTTCTTGTTATTCTCACATTGAATCTTGATCTCTTTCAGGAGGACAATCATCGGTACTATGTGTCCAGAATATATGGTGCTCACGAGGCACGGTCCAGTGAACTATGGGTGGACATCAGTGAGGTGAACAAGACCCAAATGAGAATTCATGGGATCCTTTCCAACACGCACAGACAGGCTTCGGTAAGCATTCCAGTTAGAACCCCATCTAAATCTACCCAGATTCATCAATACTGCCTACCCAGGTCCACACGCTCTGTCCTGCTCCCAGCAAATCCACCCTGTCCAAGCTCAGCTACCCTGTCCAGACGAGTCCTTGCTTCTAAGACTACTCTGTCTTATCCAGATCAATCCAGTCTGACCAGGCATGTATGCGTCTACCCAGTTTATTACTGTCTGCCTAGACCTATACAGTCTACCTGGGCTCATTCATCCTCCCAAGACTCAACTACTTTCCTTCACTCAATCTACTCTGCCCAGGTCAATTCACTCTGCGCAGAGAAATCCATCCAGTCCAGCCTGATCTAATCGATCCAGACATACATCCTACCAGAACCTACCAATCCTACCAAACCCATCTGTCATTATTCATGCCCGTCTAAAGAGCTCACACCATGAACCTTGTCCAGACTTGTCTATACTACCAAGTATACCTGTCAATACCAAAGTACAACCAGGCTGCCCAGGCTCATTCACACCTGTGCACCCTGCCCAGGTCCATCCACCTTACCCAAGGTCATCCTTCTTTATCCAAGCCCACTAGTCCATCCTCAATGCCAAAACCCATCACATGCTTCCAAGTCCCAGTAGCCATGCTAGAGTCCTTCCTCTCACCACATGCCCATCATTCTTTGCGTAGACCCTTACATTCTGCACATACATTTTTTCTGTCTGCTAAGAACCAGCACCTTTCTGTAATGCTGTCTCATTCTCTCTCTCTTGTAGAGGCTGGTCCTCTCCTTCGATTTCCCTTTCTATGGCCATTACGTCCGTCAGATTACTATAGCCACAGGAGGTGAGTAATCCTCACAAAGCGAGTGTTTTATAGTAGAGGGAGGCTGTGCAACAAATCAGATGTGGGCTTGTTGATCTTTTGCTTGGGGTTAGAAAGACTTCAGAAACAGCCCGCTTACATCATGGAGTCACAACAACAATATGACCTCTGCCCTCGTAGCAATGAGCAGTCCAGCACAACTGCAATCTAAGCACGCCTTCCCAAATGGGTGCCACAACAAATAAGGCTTTTCCCAACTAAAGCAACCTTAAAGGTCCCCCTCCATTCAAGCCCCAGTGATCCAGGCCTCCAAACTCCAGAACAGAGATGTGGTAGGAAGATTATTGGTCCACAGGTAAAAATCTATTTTGGCTACTTGTGCTCCCCCACATCACCAAATAACATGGCTTCATTTGCGACTGCCAGCTGAATGTGAGGCACCTTTCTCCCCTATGATAGCACTGCCATAGGTAGGCCGTCTTACCTTGCTTTATAGAAGCACTGGCTCCTAGAACACAAACGCTTTGGCTCATTAACGGTCCTAAGAAGAGTTACCCAGGAGCCTGTGATCTGAGACCCCATTCTAAGATCCACCTCAACATTCTCTCATCGCACAGTTGCCTGTCAGACTCTCTCCACTTTATACTGCACTGCTGCAAATGCATCAGTTCCCACGGGCTGCTCCCATGCCATGATGTCCTGAAACTCACCATCCCTCGCTGCTCCCAGACTCTCAGACATCCTCCTATGTTGCTTAAGCTCCACTCTACTTCCATCTCCTTTACAAAGGCTTCATGCACCTTCCTGTTGTCCGACAATCAAGGGCTATAACTCTGTCTGTTCAGACCATAGAGCAGAAACACTTCACCTATTGCTCAGTATAGCCGAACCTAAAAACTAGCTGGGCACAAAACAGGGCTGTCTAAATATCAGGCTTGGGAACAATTCTATGTGGGGTACGTGGGAATAAGAGAATATTATATAATGTGGGTGAGCGGCAGTTTCCTCATTGTTTGCCCTCGCTCCCAAAGCGGCACAGTGCTTTCCTACTGGTGTCTGATGATATACTCATTTAGTATATAATTTTCAGCTTCTTTCTGAACTGCAGGAGTGATTAGGCAAGCCTGAACTGTCAGGGGATGGTGTTATAGATTGTGGGGTACAGTTTTGTCTTTTATGTGTTTCCTGAATTTTTGTTTTTGAAATATTGTGGCTCTTTGTGTTAGTTGGGCCACAAAGGGCTAGCTTTTCTGTCAGGTACAGCGGTGCTCCGGCTGGTACTGCCTTGGAGATGTTGCAGCATGTCTTGAAGGTGACGCAGTTGTGACGCATCAATATGAGCACGCTCATCAGAGTGGCTTGGATGTGCTTCTTTGGTCCTCTGAGTCTACGCCAACCAAGACTCTCTTCAGTCAGGTGAGGGTGGAGGCGGGGAATGCGGATAGTAGGGATTTGCTATCATCTAGGTAAGGTAGCTAAGGTGTGGCTCACTGGTTAGAGGCGGCAGACCCGAGAGCAGAGGACGGCCCGGGACCAGGGTTCGATTCCCGGCGCGGCAGGTTTCTGGACCAGGGTCAGCGGACTCGATAATTCTCTCGCCTCGGTGCCCACTCTGATCAGCGATCACACTCGGCAACTCTGGGCATTAGCTTGCCTCATCTTCACTAACGGCCCCACCAGACCGCCGGGGATGCCTGGTCTCACCCTGGAGATACCCATTAAGGGACCATCTCTCAGGGAAGCCAGGAAGGGTTTCGCAGCGGTCGAAGCGCCTTGGGACCCTACGGGTAAGTAGTGCGCTATATAAATGCCAATACATTTACATTTACAATACAAGGTAGGACCTTGTCTGGGACAGGTGGTTCTTGTGGAGCAGGCAGACCTTCATTTTCTTGGAAGGAGGTACACTATGTATGATAAATCCAAGCGACTTTGAATTTCTGCAGAGTGTGAATTCACCCAGCTTCATGCTTCTCACAAGGCTGACACAACCTGGGGTGCAAGCTCAGCAGATGGCAAGTGGGCAGCATTCATTGAGTAAATGAGCACTCCACAACAAATACATACAGAACATACATGCATTATGAACTCACCTGCTTGCACACTCTTTCCATCTAGTGGTTCAATGAAGAGAAAGGTTTGAAAAACAAACTGTGGGCACCAGGAGAGGCATTGCTGCCTTACGCCCATACTGACGTAATCCCGACGGAAAGCCAGAATCCTCCTTGATTCGGGACAAGAACCAGATGTCTTAGCAGGACTTCACTTCTGATCACTAAACTAGTTTATCTTCATTATTTTCAACATTTCCATCGAGAATTTGAGAAACGGTGTTTAACATCAAGAGGGAGATAAACCCTGTCATGATGGTAAATCATATATGTTTATCTTTGAGTCATCTAATGAATCTGAGACATTACCAGATCAAAGACCTACATTTTAGATAACGATGATGTGTGTGTTGTCTCAAAGTTTATCTTGAATGTGGCAATGGAGGAAAGTCTTGCCAAAGGCCCCAGGGATGAGGCCAGAAAGTGGAAAGGCCAGGAATGTGTCAATGGCAGAAGGAACTGGAGGCAGCAGCTTTCCTGGAGGAGCAGGCTAACACCGAGGATTCCAATGCAGCCACATCTTTTCCATGTAATATTTATCTCGAACCCCTCCCTGAGGTGCTGGTGGTGCGAAGTATTCACTGTCTTAGCTATGTAGAAAACCTACAACTGCTGTTTGGCCTCAATTGAAATCACTAAGAGCCTTAAAAACATATTTGCTTCTAACATGAAATGTACACGGACATTACTGGCTGGCTACAAACTTCAAAACATGTTACTGATGTTTGGCACAAAGTCAGTCTCATGCTTCCCCCTCTGAATTATGAGAACCCTTAATAAATATCAGAAGGCTGCCCCACCATCCAAAGTTCAGAACGCTGGATGTCATTTTGGGCCTTGCAAAGTCCAAGAAGGAGCGGAGAAAAAAAGGTTCCAATGACTACAACGAATGCCTGGTTCTCCTAAGTAGAATCCGGCCTTCCCCGGAGCAGGAAGAGAGTACAATGGTTCACATTTACATTAACCCAATGTATGACACCACAGGAGAATAAAAAACACTAACAACCAGAAGGCCAGTAACTCTAAATGCACCGGATTTACAAATAGCCTATATCTCCGGTAATCCGCTGGAGCTGCAGTGGCTCCCAGTTGCAAAACTGTGTTTAAGCTGCAACATTACTCCACAAATCAGTCTAGTCAACAGCCCCTTTACTACTAAAAAAAAATACATTAAAAAAGCAAAAACCTATTTGAGTTGTGCTTTTTTAAATAGATATGGTTGGACCTTAAACAAAGCCTGCCTTTTTGGAGCTTTCTATGGATGGGACACGCACTGCAGACCTCAGGCCGGTTGTTATAACAGCTTCTCTTTGCCCTCAGAGTGTGAGCTTGCCTTACTTCAAGTCGATAAGCTCCTCAAGTCCTACCTAGTTGGCAGATGGAGAGCTACAGAGATAGCCACACAATGGACGGAGATTGATGGCCGGACGGAGCAGGAGACTGCAGTGGAATGAATCCGAGATTATGAAAGTTCTTTCCAAAGATGAGGCGCACCAAGCCAAACACCATTCAATAGTGCACGAAAGCCTCAAACCGCTCGCTACATTAGGGCAACCTGGGTCGCTGGTATCACATAAATAAGGAGGTTAGCTCAGCATTCATGGATTTAAGCATGAGGCCAATGGCATGAACACAACATGCATTTCAGTGAAGCTACCTGGAGAAAGATGATGGCTGTGTGTCAGGAGCGAGTGAGGTCTACAGACGCGCCCTGCAGCATGAGGGTCCTTGTGTGTGAGAGCTCAGCGGTGTCTGGTGGAACAAGGCTATTTGTGCCAAGATGGCACCTGGACACTTGTCACCCACATCCACATCTTCCAAGGGTACTCCGGAGGAAGGCAAATACATCTTCCATTAAGGCAACTCTTCTGAAGGGAAGCTTATAAAATCTAGTCAAGTCAAGTCAAAAATCTACCCTTTAACACAAACCACAGACACACCTGTGAGAGCACAAACTGCCCACTGAGACTGCCAACCATGTGCAGTGACTTTGAATCCGCGCCTGACGTTTCCTGGGTGGAAGAAAGCCCAAATAATATCCGACTGCTGCTGAGTCTGAGCCCATTTGCCATGCGCTGCAGTTTCAGCTGCTACAACCTGAGGACGTATGGCGAAGATCCCCACCAGCGCGCTGAAGAGCTGCCACCCTTGCTGGCACTGTTGATGCTCCCTGGACCAGAGGGATGGGTGTGGTCTGCCTAGCAGCAAGCTGTGCCCGAGGACCTGCAGCTCTCTTTTCAAGTGCTGTAGGTTAGATGTCTGGAGTGGAACTTCGGGCCACTCAAAGATGATAGACGAGCTAACTTAAACCTTCCCAGAGACCCCGCTTCAGGACAGCTACAGACATTACCAAATGTGCAGGTGAGCCGCAGCCAGAAGAACCATCAAGTCACACTTTGAGATGTAAGGATCTTGCTTGCGTCTTCCCCTCTACCCACTCCACTTCGGATCAGCCTTGGGCATGGGTGTCAGAAGGCTGCCCCAGAGCTACACTAGGGGGAACCTGGCCCTGCCGCCAGGCTATGCAGAGGGGCCTTAACCAGCAGTCCCTCTGCCCCTAGGTGCAGAGTTTGCCACTGGGGTCAGTGAGATCCATCTAGTGGAATTTGGCTCACCTGGGCTGGTATTGACAAGATATCTTTATTTAGGGCTAGCCCGGCCCAAACCCCATTGTGGTGAATAAGAACTTCCTGAGATTCTGGGACTATTGATCTGATGTAGCTAGTCCCACTCCAGTAGTACCTGTTGGGAGTTTTCGAAGGTGAACAGTGAATACAAAGTTGTTTTATTTTATATGGCACATTTATTTAGTCTGGACCACGACAAAGGTAGCAAATCCCTGTACAAAACACAGCATATAAAAACAACAAACAAACCAACAAGTGCTTGCTGCGATGTGTGACACCGTGAAGTTGCAGCACCAAAGAAAGACCGCGCCAGGTTTTTCTGTAGCCAAAATGCTGGCACTTCGGTTCTAACACTTGGCTGTCTATGTGACGTGCGGCTGCACCCGGCACTTTAAATATTGCCGCAGATAATGAGTGTTTTTTAGTAGGGGGTTAAATACTCAAACATAGTTCTGCCCCTAAGGAGGGAGGTCAACGCGGAGCATAAATAATAAAAGAGATGTGATCAGGTGCACTAATCCAACCGAGCAGTTATATTGTGCATGGTTCAGGTTAGAAGCTTGAGATGTTTACTATTTCTCACATTTCACGGTCGTAAAGTAATGACTCTGGAGACATTCGCTTTTATTTAGCGTCGCGTGTAATATTTGATTTCCATTGTGTGCGGCTCCCTTATGTCTGACAGCTCGAACAAACTGCCCAGGAAGTGAAGGGGCTTTGGGGGGCAACCTTTCTGTCTCAGCTCCAATATCCAGCCTCCTGCTCAGTAGGGGGAACGCATTCTCCCCGTGGATACTGCCAGGCGGACTCTACAAGAGGCCAGAAGGACTGCATCAGTGATTCAAAGCATTACCTTCCATTTTGAGAAAACCTCGTGTCGACTGGTAAACTCTACACGCCTCGGTGGCACTCTACCGTAGAGCAAGCTATGGATCAGAAGTTGTGCTGAAGATAAAGAGGAGGAGGACACGTGCCACCACAGGGAGGACTGCAATGATGACATTCTTTGGGGCTATCGTGCCAAGGACTAGATACAGTTGGGGTGTTGCAGGAGAACTGCAAACAATATACCTACAATGTCCACAAAAGAATGGGAGACCATAAGATAGAAAGGACTATTAAGGTCAAAGACATCAATTTTGTGCAGGCAGCAACGAAACCTTCCAAGGTGAGAAGGCCTGGTGGCCCCATGGGGGCAGATTTACAAGCCCCTTGCGCCACTTTTGCGTCATTTTTAACATGGGAAAATGTGACGCAAAAGTGGCGCAAGGGCCTTGTAAATAAGCCCCCATGTGTTTCACCAGGGTGCCAATGAGCGCAGCTCTCACGGGAATCTTTGGACGGCGAGCGTTACATAGAGGTATGTCTGGTCTGGCGGTTGGATTAGAGGATGCAGCTATTTTAATATTTTCTAACAAGGAAAGCGGTCTACAAGTCAGTGCTCGAAGCGAGCAGGGTGGGAGGCATGTCAAACGACGTATGTCACTTGTTAGTGAACTGCATTTTTAGACTCTATAGAATAGATACTTTTAAGATGTGTACAAAAGATTGTTGTACAGCACAGCCATCAACAAACTGGAACCCTAAGCCGTTGCATTGCAAAATACAAGTGGGAGGGAAAAAGTGTTCATTTCGACAGACGGTGCACTGGGTTGTCAAAGGATGAGATACAATCCCCATGAGCTGCCAGGAAGGTAGAGACCTTGTGTTGCGGGTCAGTCGTGGCAGATACTTCAGTGGGCTGACCACTCCCCAGGAGCAGAAACAGAGTATATCATAGTGCACTGAAGTGTCACCAATGAGAATTGTAACGATGGATAGATACTATTATCTTATTTATGGAAGACGATGACAGGGCACTTTGCTACTTTTTCAGTCTGATGGGCTCCAGGGGCCTTATTTATGAAGGTCTTGCGCCAATTTTGCGTCACTTTTAAAATGGGAAAATGTGACGCACCAGTGGCGCAAGGCCTTCATAAATGAGGCCCCAGGAATGTAGCTGGAAGCGTTGAGAAATGTTATGAAGCAGACAGACTCTGACTTTAACCCGGCTTCACCAAGCTATACCACTAGTTACTTTGGTCAAAGTATGTGAATTGATAACACATTCATGCTGCTTAACTCAAGAATTACACTACTGTAACACTAGTTTTGCACTTGACATCCGGAAGAGACTCACTTTTGTGCCACTCCTTCCCAATATCCCCTTAAAGAGAACGTGGTCAAACAGATTAATGGGATGTCATTTAAAGCCGACAAGGGAAATTATTTCAAGATGAATGCGGATCAAGGAATTCTATTGACGTCCTTAAGTCTGGTTAAAGGTGTTTTTTCCAAAACGGTCAAATCTTATTCCGAATTAAACCGCTAGATGGCACTAGCATCTAAAGCATATATATTCATAACAGATACTGGCTGCCAAACCGGTGTTACAGATAAATGTTATTCACAGCCATTCTCCTGCGGGCCACTAGGGGCGCAGTGACCGGCAGGTGCTTGAAGCAATCCTCTAGGATTCCACATGAAGGGAGAATGTACACAAACAGGATCTTTACAGAAAGCACATACAGTACATACTCTTACTTGCATCTGACTTTCTTGGCCACGATGGCACCAAATGTAACTTTGATTTCAGATAAAGTACGGAATGCTCTTTTGACAGCACACAATCCTGCAAGTTATGCTGCTGATGCTCAAGTTACTTACCTTCGGTAACACCTTATCTGGTAAAGACTCTATCTAGATGCAGATTCCTTACCTTAGAATATTCTCTAGGCGTCAGACTGGATCCAGAATATTTTCAAGCCATACCCATGCACGCTGATTGGTAGCATCATTCAGCTCTGCACGCTGTTGACGTTGTCAGCTCCAGATCTGATGTGTACGGTACCTATATAGGCGCCACCTCGGCACACTGATGTTAGCTAATTTTGTGAATTTCCACACCAGGAACGCAGAGCTACGATGAGCACTGACCACTGGGGTGACGAACTTGGGCCTGTAATAGCGTGTTCCCTACACAGTTTTTGATTCGTAGCGTGGGGAGGATGGGAGGGTCGGAAATGAATCAGAGGCTAGATAGAGTCTCTACCAGATAAAGCGTTACCAGAGGTAAGAAACTTTTTCATCAGATAGAGACTTTACAGTGCCAGATTCCTTACTTTAGAATAGATACCTAACCAATACCTCCCTGGCGGGACTGCAAATTCAAATATATAAGAAAGTCCTGCAGGATGAATGGGCGAAATGTCTGTCACGATGGACCTGACTGTCTTGGCTAATGTGTGCAGTAAGGCCCACGTTGCTGCCTGGAAGATTCCAGGAACGGGACGCCCGCAATAAAGCAGTGCCTCTGGTGGAGTGGCAAGCCCTCAGGGAGCTGTTTCTTGGCCACTGCATAACAGATCTTAATGCGCAGGACAATCCCTCTTCAGAGGTTATTCTCTTTTGTACAGCTTTCCCTTTTTTTGCTCCCACATAGACCACAAAGAATTGATCGTCCACCTAGAACTCTTCTGTGCAGTTAAGGTAGAATGACCGCCCTTTTTGGGTCCCGGTCCAGGCAGTGGAGTCTCTACTCTTCTATGGAGGGATAAGGTATGGCAAAGAAAGCAGGCCGGGTGATGTTCTGATCTGCATGGAATGGAGTCACAACCTTTTGAAGGTACGAGGCACACACCTCGAGAATCAGCTCGCCTGGGTAAAAGGTGGTAAAAGGAGGGTGCACAGAGAGTTCTTGAAGTTCACTGACCCTCCTGCCTCATGTTATGGCCACCATGAAGGCAGTTTTAATAGTCGAAAGCCTGGGAGGGCAATCGTGTAGGGGTACAAATGGCGCACACATAAGAAAAATGAGGGCCAGGTTGAGGTCCCACTGAGGCATGATAAAAGGCGGAGATGGAAACAGTTGATGCAGGCCTTTAAGGAACTTATCCACAACAGGTAACTTAAAGAGAGAAGGATGGTCTGGCAAAGATGCTGAGATGACAGAAAGGTAACCCTTAAGTGTTCCCAAAGCAGAGCCCTGCTGGGCCAAAGACAATTCAAACAAGAGAACCTTTGAGAGAGATGCAGATAGGAGGTCAACGCTGTGGGAATCACATCATCTAACCATGTCTCTTCCCATTGCTGAAAGAGTCTGTGCAGTACCTACGGATAGAGACGCTATTCGTGATCTGCTAAGAATCTGCCGCAGAATTTTTGTGCTCTAACATTCCGGTAGCCAGCCAGGTATAGAACCACTACGGAAATGCCCGATTGTTCTAGCCATGTCCAGAAATGCTGGGCCTTTCGACAAAGGGTCCACAACCCCACCCGCCCTGTTTGTTGCAATACCACATGGAGGTGGTATTGTCTTGAACACCTCACTTGTCTTCCTTGAACAAATGGAAGAAAGGCCTTTAGAGCCAAGCAAATTGCCCAGGCTCCAACAGACTGATGTGGAGTCAGGATTCTGATGGAGACTAGAGACCTCTGATCTCCAGTTCTCCCAGGTGGTCACCCAAGCCCAGGAGAGATGCATCTGTCACTACTGTGAGCTCCGGTTGGGGAAGGGAGAGGGGTCTGACACTAACCCAATCACAGTTCGTTAGAACCTTTTTAGATCTTTTGCATTTCCCTCTGAGATCTGGACCATGTAAGAGAGATCTCTTGAACGTCTTGGATTTTGTGTGTTTCTGTGGGACATCCCTGACGACTTGGAGTGTAATGAAAAACATTGGGAAGGGCTCTGCGAACATTCCCAGGACCTTCCGTGCACCTGTGACCTCAAGCGTCACACAGTCGACCAATGTCAGGCAGTGAGAAGCTTGAGGAATCACTCCCTCAGCGCCTTGGGGTGCATAGTACGGCACTCCTTGCAGGTCTAGGAATCATGGTCCAGCTCCAGACACCACAAACACATCAAGTTGGGTCTTTCACCAACATTTGCCTGTGACAGGCCTCACATGGTTTGAAACTAGCCGATTTCTTGGGGGACATCCTTCATACCAGGAGGAAAATCTGAAAAAAGTTTGACAAAATGTTTAAAAATAAAAAAGTGTCAAAAAAGTGACTGAAGGGTAGCTTAAACTGGATCAGCACTATCTGGTGCAGAAAGGAAAGAACTGAAGTTATCACGCCAAGGTGGCGCCTGTAAAGGTACAGTGCATGTCACTTCTGGTGCGGATGACACCACCTACTGGCACATAGGGGTACTGCTTTAAAATCTTCCAGATCTAGTCTGATGCCTGGGGAATATTCTAAGGTAAGAAATCTGCAGATAGAAGTCTCTATTAGATGCAGCATGTATTCTGTTTAGCTTGGCAGTGGGCTAGATAGGAAACACAAATGTTTACTAGGCGGGATACATGGTTCCAAGTGAGGTGCTGAGAAGATGAAGCTTGGGTTTTAAACAAGAGCATCACGGGATATGACATTCTGGGCTTGTACGGCAGGGAGTGGTGGCACAGAAGCCTTGAGTTTATGGTAGTTTCCAAACCACAGTCAGGCTCCAGGGGTAAGTGTTGGGCTGCCTTGTTAAATCTGTCTTCTGCTCTCCTTGGACAGGCTTTATCTTCATGGGAGACGTCCTTCATCGGATGCTAACAGCGACACAGTATGTGGCGCCACTTATGGCCAACTTCAACCCAAGCTATTCCAAGAACTCCACTGTCCTCTACTTCGACAACGGTAAGGTTGTGATCATGGACAGGTGACCGTGACAACAATAAGCTTATTTTGAAAGTGCTACTGACCATTTCCACCCTTTCTCTTGCCCGTTATCCCATTCCAATTATTTTGACATTCCTGGACTGAAGGAAAGGGATCCCGCGTCCTTACCAATGAAGGGTTGAAGCTTCCTTTAAAGAAGATGGGTGAACTTAATCTCAGTTGGGGGTCTCAGGCATCTGCTCTACGTTAGTTAATGGCTCAGCATTGCCTCAGAAGGTGGTGAAATGATTCCACACCAACTAGTGAAAGACTCGACCCAATGAATACCCTCAGCAGCACTCTACAAATCCACCTTACATTAGATTACATTACTCTGTCTATTCCAGCAAGAGGATCAATTTGTGACTTTCTCATAACATATTATTGAGTATGCACACAAATCATTGTTTAATGGCATGGCTAAATCCCCACCTGTCTCATGAAGAGAATCCATGCAATCAGACCAACCTTGGGCAGTCGCTTATTTCACCCAGTGAATGAAACTCAAAAGGTTTCATGCTGTGGATGTGTGGATGCCATACCCTTCCTTTGCAGCTCCGCTTCAATGCAGACATTGCAAATTACAAAAAAGCCAAAATATTTTACTGTTATAGTAGGCATGAGACTTAGACACTATGGGTCCGATTCACAGAACTAACTTAAGACAAAATCCTAAACTTACTACCATTTTGGTATTCACAGAAGGCACTTACTCATTTTGGTATTCACAGAAGGCACTTACTCATTTCGGTATTCACAGAAGTTAGGAGTCCTAACTTTAGGACTCCTAAATGCCTTCTATGAATAATGAAAGTCCTAAAGTTAGGATTTTTCTCAGTTTAGGAGTAGTAAAGTTAGGAGTCCTAACTTTATTACTCCTAAACTGAGAAAAATCCTAACTTTAAGACTTTTGGTATTCACGGAAGACATTTAGGAATCCCAAAGTTAGGACTCCTAACTTCTGTGAATACCGAAATGAGTAAGTGCCTTCTGTGAATACCAAAATGAGTAAGTGCCTTCTGTGAATACCAAAATGGTAGTAAGTTTAGGGTTTTGTCTTAAGTTAGTTCTGTGAATCGGCCCTACATAATGATTGCTGTATGCTACCCTTCCGACCACTCCACACAGTAGTATACCTTGCCTGTAGCTCCCATACCATGTACACTGAAACTAGTATCCAGCAGGGAGCCTTAATAAAAACACATCTGTAATGTTTTTTTTTTTAAAGAAGTGTCAGAAATATTATGGGAGATGGAAGCGCATGGCTGTCTCGTGAGGGCTGATACAGAAAAAGAGATTCAAGGCTATCGGATGCAAGGCGAATATTGCTTTGTTGGGAGACTGTCCAATGAGATTAGTATTCGGGGGAGTGAAGCTTGGGGCTGATTGATGTGTAGTAACATGATGTATCTGTACATGCATTTGGTTTGTTCTGTGTGGAAGGACAAGATAATGTTGGGATGTGTGCATCTCTGATTCACAGGTTGCATGTGCCTGCTGTATACAATGTGAAGTCTGGATCATGTGAGAATACGATAATGTGTGAAATGTTTTTGAAAAAGACAAGTACCAAAAAATACCAAAAAGCACAGTACTGCACACTACAATCACAATAGACACTCGACTTGGAGGTGCAAATCCCAGGCGCTTTAAAGTGGGGTCCCAATCTAGGCACTCTACCCACTTCCCCCTTATTCCCTCGTTACTGGGACCTCAATGTTTCTTGTGGTGTAGTCTCTATATTTAGATGCACCCCTCCCTCGACCTTTCTTAGCTCTTAGTTCTTGGCTCTGTTAGTCTCTCCCCAGTTCCCTTCTTGGGTATTGCAGGACTGCGTTGGATTGCCACAGATGGTGGGTGAGATGAGGCGAAGCTGGCGTCTCTTCCACCTCCAGTCGGTCAGACCTTTCGGCACACTTGACATAAGTGCCTTGGTGGCACCGACGGGGATAATAGAGGGAGGCCGCTCAGACCGCTTCAGAAATTCAATGGATCCTTTTGAATACTGCCAGTACGGATCAGAGGTTCTGATTATGCAAATCACAGTCTTTGAGTCTCTGATAGACGGACCCTCTGCACCAGGGTCAGTTTTTTAGGACTTTCCAATGGTCAGCTTCTTTTGCAGAATTAACACAACCCTACCACTTGCTAAGGCAGGACTCCTTGGTTCCCAAGACCAGTAAGCAATTATTCCTCCAGGTGGATGTCACGTGATATCACCTCACCTCTGGGGAGTTGGCTGTCAGGCAGGCATCTGCCCTGTTTGCATAGTATTATCTTGGTACTCTGGTGAGCACCCTTCTTCATCTGAAGATAACTTACAAATGGAACAATAAGTGGGTAGCCCCCGCCCCCCACACACACCTTTATACAGAGGTAGTAGAAAGGAGATGTGGCTTCCCTATCTGCATTTGCGGAACCAGTTGGGTCTTGTCCAGAGCATACAGCTATACTTTTTATGCTAACCCACAGTGGTGACTGGGTTGGGTATTCATTTGCTTGCTGGCATAAACATCTTCTATGGTGTGGTTAGTGCATATTAGAACCAGTAGTCTTGCGCTGGTGTAAGGAAGGAAAGATTAATAGAAAGCTCCTTGACTTTTCCAGGACACGGATGCTACGAGAACAGTGTTCTACAAGCCACCTGTTGCAAGACTACTGAAGACTCCGGTTCGCTCTCACGCTATTCCAGGACAATCCTTATAATGGATTATAATTCAAGGGAGCTGGTGGGCTCACCCCACTGTAGTCTAGATTTAGCCTCATGTCCTGATGAGAAGAGAGAGTCTTTTACCTGATCCCAGCGTTCTATATTTTACAACTGAGCACACCACATTTGGAGGTTTGCCTGGGGAACCACCTGAATACTGAGTGATGTCAGAAACAAGGTCTCCAAAAGCTCCAAGATCGGTTGAAGGAATACATTTCCAAAATGCGGAGGATCTTGTCCTTTAGAGATGCAGTTCTGTTTAACCATAGAAGAAATCCCTTACCAGAACTATATCCCCTCGTGCCTCTCAACAAATGATGTTTACTTAGACAGGGAATACAGAAGAGTTTGCCTTGTTGGCTGAAAGACCTAGATTAAGTAGATGTATGTTACTTGATGCAAGGAGATCAGACCTTCCTGGGAGAATGAAACTCTAAACAGCCTGTGGTCAATGGATGGTCAAAAGAAGTAAATGGTGAAACATCTTAAGTGAGTTTATATAACCATGGTGTTTCTGATAAAAATGAATGCTTAAGAAATTATACCTTTCTCTGGCACCTGCCGCCCACCTTGAGAAAGGAGTACTTCCTATGCTGTGCCCAGAATGGAATAAGAAGGTGATCATACGCCCTCTCCCTTTACGCTATGCCTTGATCCCCCAGCTGTGTGCAGTCATCAGTTAAGCAGGGCCTTCTCTTCCCCTCTCTGATGTCTCATGCTCTTGGCCAGGCTCAGCCTCTGTACTCTCACCTGTGCTGTCTCCTTTTGTGCAGCTTGCTTCCCAGGATCTGTGCTCATTTCTCATACTCTGTTCCAGGGACAACCTTTGTGGCTCAGTGGAACCGTGTGCATCTTCATGGGAAGGAGGATGCTGGGACGTTTACCTTCCAGGCCGTGCTGCACCGTGATGGGCGCATCGTATTTTGTTATAAAGAGGTGAGTGGAGATCTCCAGCAGCACAGCCTATGGTCTTCCTTGGGCTTTAAGGCGTTACAAGGGTGATGCAAGGAAGTGTTTATGTGAAAACATCCAGGAGAACAGTGGTTGCTCATACACAGGCATATAAGGTTTAATGTGCGCTATGGGGGAGCAGCATGGACAGAGATGGTGCCCGGTGCTCAGAGTCAGACATCGGCTGATGCCTGGGAACATCCTTTTATGCGACTACTCGTGGTTCTCTCCTGTAGCATTCGTACTCGTTTGTCTCAGATAATCATGTGGTTATGGCACAGATTAAAGGGGTAAAGCGGCTTGTATGTTTTAGAGTATAATATTCCACCCAGTTAAACTTGGGCTCCTGAATTCTATATGGTTCAAGCAACATGCCAACACACACAGTGAGAAGTATTGAGAATTTAGTATTGGCCTTGAGTTCACAACTTCCAGGCAGGACACCACATTAGTGTTTTTTTCTCTTCAGTCTGGCAAAGCCCTTCAGATGGACTAGAGCCTGATGAGATTAGACTGTGACCCCTTTCCTCCTGGTTGTCACCTTGCGAGCTCTTGGTCTGCAATAATCTTCTAATGCATGCTTTTCTTACAGCTCACACTGCTCATACTCATATACGACACATCAATAGGTGGGAGTTGTCACGGGGCAATTTCCGACCAATAAAGTCAAAGCGCAGAGCTCAAAATGCATTTGGAGCTGCTTCTAGGATGTCATTCCCTGAAAGGATCCATTTCCTTGCTCAAATGTTAAATATGCATGCTCATTGCCTGTTATTGCTATCTTTCATTCTTTTTCCCACTTCGTTGGTCACTGGAGGGTATAATTATGTGCCATGAAATTGGCTTTGGTGCCAGATATGTTTCTCCACAGAAGCAGAGCTGCAGTCTTATAGTTTGTCCATGAGCATGGCCAGTTCCTGTGTTACATTGCTAACCAGAATATAGCCTATTCTGTGACCATCATCTCTTCCTCAATTATTCACAGAACATATCTCAATGTGCTCATGAACAACAACATCAACCCATTGGCTTGTAGCCACTGTGAAGTGGAAGGATCGTCCGTTGTCCAACTTGATTACTTGAAAGAGTGTATTTTCTCCACTTTCGGTAGTACTGTTTATGCTGATTTGAATGCATAATCTAAATCAACCATAACAAGTAAATGACGTATATCTGGGGAGGGGAAGAAGTCTGCCCTGACCTTCTCCTATGATTTTCAAATAGACTTTCTGAGATGACTGGTGCTGCCTGGTAACCTCGCAAGCCGGCCAGACAAAGAATGCGTCCTATATTCTATCCCCCACCATTGCACTAACACCGGAGAACAACACCTTCTCTCAAATTCCTCTAATAGATTATGATGGGCTGATCTAGGAATACGTTTAGGAATGTAATTTCGGATTCTAAAGGTCAAAAAAGTTGGGCTTTTGCCCAGTTGAGATTTGAAGGTAATGCACCCAGTTTTGAAAAGGGTTCTCTGAGCAACTGGAAGCCAGTGTAATTTTACCATGAGAGGTTTGATGTGGCAGTGTCTAGGCTGACAACAGACCCGCCGAGCTGTCTGATTTTCAACCAACAGAAGCCTCTGACTCAGTCCCATTGGACGTCCCAGATAGAGAGAATTAGCATAATCAGTCCAGGACATGAATAGGTCAATTATGATCTGGATGATAGCCTCGAAGGTGAAGTAATTCCTAATTTCTTTAAGTTTACTGAGCTGAAAGAAGTCACTGAGCCTCTCTGAGGCTTCATAGGAAGGTCTTCAACAAGAAGGATCCCTAGACTTTGACCACTTTTTGCCATTCGGAGGAGCTATAGCTGCCAAGGTTTTAGATTGCTATGTGTGACATTTTCATAATTTCAGTTTTATCATGAACAACATTTCAAAGACTATGAGTGACACTTTCTCGAAAGCATAATCAAGCAATGAAGACAAGGGAAACATATAAATATCAGAAATGACTCCCATTTTCACAAAGAGAGACTCTAAGAAGATCTTAAAACTGCTGCAAAGCACCAGAAATGGAAGAGCACTAACCGGAGACAGACAGACTGCGTAACTGCCGTTCTCAGTACCAGAGGGCAGGCAGGCACCGCAGCTGCTCAGAAAATGATCTCATGGCTCTGATCATTCATGATTGTGTGCTAGCCTAAAAAGCTAATTTTATAGCATAGCATAGTAAGTGCAACTAGGAGATTACACCATCACTCAGATTCTGGCAAGCCTGATAATGAAGAACATCATCACATGAAGGTGCAGCTGCAAAACATCACTGTGTGATTTGACTTCAGGCATTTAACACGCAGTCCCAACTAGCAGTGGCCTGATAAGAATAACAGCACATCTGTCAGTGGGAAAAGTGCAAACACAGGCCACAGAATGTAAAGTGCTGTAGGCTGTTAGGTTAGCACTGATAGACGGTATTAATCACACACCTCACTACCATCAGGCAGCTTTCTGATGGCTATACTCACTGCATCAAAAATAAGGATTCCGATTGAATAGCTTCCCCCATCATCAAAGGAATCTACAATATGCATGTTCTCAATGTACTTAAAATAACTTTTGGAAAGAAAATATATGAACCTCCAAACATCAAATGCATTGTCCTGCTTTGGCAAAGTGTATTTTTACTTTCAGAAAGTTGCACCAGTCATGACCCGCGTCCTCCACCGTAAGCAGTTCACACGTTTGACTGGTGCCTTTGCTTCTGCATCATGTCATGATAAGCAAGAAAGGTGATAACCCATGTGTCATCATTATGAATTAGAGCGTTAGCCAACAGAGGCTCTTGTAGCCAAGCCCTTAAAGCATTCTGGGATTTGTGGTTTCACTTATCAAACACTCTCCGATTTAAACCAACAGTATTGAGAGAATAAAGGGGAGTTTTGGTGGTCCCATAATTAAGACAATTGTCCTCAGAGTCATGCCATCATGCCTACACTTAACCTGTCCAGTGCAATATTAAGCTGTGCAAGGGCATTAGAGGGGGGTGCTCTGAGACCTCAAATTAATGATCTTCCTGATCCAGATGAGCTCAAGAAAAGGTTCTTTAATGTTAATGTAATTGGCTGGAATTTATCAGGTATTGGCCTCTTAATTAAGCGATGAGAACTGGATATCTTATACCAATAGTTATGACATAATTATACTGCAGGGAATGTAGGCTACAAAAGATGTAACATGGGATGGTTGTTTTAGTTACTGTTTGCTGCCGCCCTGCGCCCTTCGGGAGAAGGAAGTAGCAACACTTTTCTGGACCCCTTTTCTGTGGTCCCCAGGGACCCTTCCTCTCCATCTAAGGGTAATCTCACAACCATTAAATACCTCGGTTCAATCGGTGAAAACAGCAGAAAGAGTGGATTCGGTGACCAGAATCCTAATGTTTTAGTCCTGAGTTTACCTAACAAAATACCGAGCCCACCCAAGAGGGGGATTAGTAATTTAACAGTTAGGACAAGGGGCTTGGGGATGGTTGGAAGACTGCACATACTCAGTCACTTTTTACCAACACTACCAGAGTTCCTCTAGCCCTAGCTAAAATAGGTTTTTCATACGATGATAATTAAAGGAATGCAGTCATTGAGGCTTTTGTCTGCCTAGGCCGGCAAAACAGCTAAATCCTGTTATCATCGTTAAGATCTACCAAACCTGAATCGCTCAGTTGGTTTGATAAGGCTTGCAAGGAAGCCAATAGATGGCTGCGTAAAGCTCTAAACAGAAGCCCCAGGGAAATGATGACATCCTTAGATGTAGATCTATTTACAATGTCACCCTTAAGGAGAAGAAGCTAGCAGTAAGGCAAAAAGGCTAGTTGAACGTTGTTCCTTGCTGCTCTTCCAAGGACTTCGCACCTTCCGGAAGATTGTTAACTCAACCAAGATTAACACTGAGGAGATGCTGGGCTTAGGATAGAACATCAAGCTTGAGCAATGGGTGGAACGCCACAGGCCCATCTATCATCTAGAGGGCAGTACTCAGACGTAGTCTGTCGTCACCCAGTCAACCTCAGGATTGATCATCGCCATCTCAGAAAGCCCGTCTGGAAAGGTCCCGCGTCCTGACAGGGTCACAAATTGATCACTATAAATATAACATCATTTTTTGGACCCCTGTTATTACCATCGCTATATAGTCTGCTTGCAGTACGAAATGTCCTTCCTCTCGGCATACTGCAATAATTGTCCCAGTACTGAAACTAGATAACATGGCTAGATCCGCTTTGCTACAGGCCTAACTCGTTCATAGATTCAGTTGTAAAAGAGGTTGGCTGGGTAGTTCCTCACAGAATTATGGAATGAGCAGAAGAGACCAATGTTTTATCCGAAGTTCAATATTACTTTAGAACAGATTTAGGAACAGTCAAACAATGCCTAAATCTCCACCTGTTCATTTGTGAATAGACAGTGGCTAAGCAGGGTCAGTTGTACCATTCTTTCATGAACCTAAGTAGTGCCTTTGACCGAGTCAACCAGTCAAGGTTTTGGGCTATACTATCCAGTATGGGCTTGGTTGATTTTCTTCACACACTGCTCACAGAGGTCTCTATATCTGTAAGATATTGTGTAAAATTGATACTTGATACTTGTATAGCGCACTACTCACCCGCAAGGGTCTCAAGGCGCTTATACGAATACCGCTGTGGAACCCGTCCTGGCTTTCCCTGTGAGGCGTCCACTCCTTGGCACCTCCAGGGTGAAGGCCAGGCATCCTTAGCGTTGTGGGGGCCGTTGTGGAGATTAAGCAAGCTATTGCCCAGAGTTGCAGAGTGGGACTCTATGATTAGAATAGGCACTGAGGCGAGAATTATCAGGTCCGTGGAATTTGAAGCCCAAGACCCGCCGAGGCGGGGAATTGAACTCTGGTCCCGGGCTAGACCTCTGCATCAGGGTCTGCCGCTCTAACCATTGAGCCACACTTCTCCTTTAGAGGCGTTAGGGGCGAATGTTCAAACTCATTTGCACTGGAACGGGGGGGGGCGACATGGCTATGTCCTATCTTACATTGTTTTTTTTGTATATAAACAATATTAATGCTTTCTAGCCAAAAGAACTTTAGCAATCGCTTTGGCTTTTCAGCCAAAAACCTGCACGCGTTCCATTGCCTTCAATGGCAACGCGTGCACGTTTGGCGATTCACTTGCGGGGAGCGAGCAGCACTCCATTTTTTTGGGTCAAATCTGCTTATTAGCATTTTTGAGTAAAGACATCACATTACTTGAGACAGTTCAACGGTAAGTGCACAGTAAGCGGGCATGTCAGATGGTCATTAAGAGGCCATACACCTTACATGTAGGCATTCGAGTCTCTGAGGAAAATAAGAAGGGAATTGTCCCGCCCACTACTGGCCGAGTTGTCGGGTAGCCGCCTCAAGGCAGGGCCGTGACTGTCCACACGCTAGGCTGGTGTACGTTAGCATAATAGAGGGTGGATCTTCCCTGCACCAGGTGTATGCACATCATTGACATTTATACAACAACTGTAAATCAACAGTAAAGGAAGCGCAAAAGAAACAGTAGCGGCATGATCAATATCACTGACACCGTATAGTCCCGCGAGCAGCACCCTATGGTAGCAATTATCGCTCCTGGCGCTGCTCGCTTTATTATCCTATGCGGTAAGTGTTATGGGGCGACGAGGAAGTGTGAGATTAGACACACATTTTTATTACGTTTCGAGGCTGGCAGCTCTGATTCGCCGAGAAGGGCCCTTTTATTATGCTGGTGGTGACCCTTTGATGTTATCGGATGATGTCCTGTGTTTTCTGTAGCAGGGGGTCTTCCACACTGTAATCTTATGGGTCTGCAGAGGGGCCGTGTCCCAGGAGTTGATAAAGAGTGCAGGGGTGTCAGAGATGTGCCGGGATGGCCTGCAGTTAGTGCTCCTTTATATAACTTGCCTTATGATATGTCAGTTGAATAGATTGCACGATGGGCTGCGTTATCATTCTTTTTGTCGTTAGGGGATATCAGCGCACAGTATGTGACTATTTGGGACCTGTAGAGTGGACTGCATCAGTCTTCCAGTGACCTGTAGTTTGTGGCAGACATCTTTGCTGTCGGCAGCCCTGTCTGGTTGAGACAGAGTGGTTATTTAACTAAATGTAAAAAATGTAAATTGATTCTTGTATAGCGCACTACTCACCCACAAGAGTCTCAAGGCGCTTGTACGAATACCGCTGTGGAACCCATCCTGGCTTTCCCTGTGAGGGGGTCCACTCCTGGGCACCCCCAGGGTGGAGGCCAGGTATACTTAGCGTTGTGGGGGCCGTTGTGGAGATTAAGCAAGCTATTGCCCAGAGTTGCAGAGTGGGACTCCATGATTGGAATAGGCACCGAGGGGAGAATTATCAGGTCCGTGGAATTCTGAGCCCAACTCCGTTTGTGTGTAGCCTGTGTGTTTGTCATTAGTTGCCAGCAGTGTTCTACATACCTCACTGCTCGCATGTCTGTCCATTTGTTATGAGAGCAAGTAATAGGCAAGTTTGGAGTCTAAAGGGGCTGCTTTGGGTCTGAAGGATGATAGATCTGGATGGGGTCAGTCAGTTGCCAGACTTTCATGTCTTGATTAACTTCCCATCCCTACCGGCCCTTCTGGGGCACTAGCATGTTTGGCAATCGCCAGATTTCCAAGAGGATGTGGACTAACGACCAGAGCTGCTGACTTTGGAGGTGGGGAACAAGGTTCGAGTCTCGGCGTCGGATGTATGTCCTGTGATTCTGGGAAAATTGCATAATCTCGCCGTGCACACCAAAAATAAATGTGTCCTTTTGTAATGGATCGAGTTCCCGCTATAAAATAAAACTCAATAAAACAGGCACATAACGTGGCGAGAAGCGAGTGCCTTATTCTCAGTGGACCACGACGTTGAAACGCATCCAAAGGGTTTCTAAAATATGGCTGAGCGCTTGCTTGGTAGTGTCAGGCTTTCACGTTTAGAAGATATTTTTTTGCACTTCGTGGAAAATAGAACCTGCTGCTGTTTGAGTGTAATTAGATGTACATAGGCCTTACAATTGCTGCTCTCAAGTGTAGTTACTGTAACCCCAGGTCCGGCCTCACTTCCTAAGAGAGGATTTATTTTAAAATGGCAGACTTATGAAGAGTGTCTTTGAAAACAGCACCACTTGCAGCGCAATCAGTTGTTCGGTAAAAGTTTTAATCAACTCCGTTGTGTTTGGCATGTGGATGTAAAAAATTTCAGTTGTAATGCTCTCACTCTAAATTGGAAGCACAACTTTCTGTGCAGTGGCACAGTGATAGAGTCCCAAAAATGCTCAAAAGTACAAGAAGACTTGAAATCCAAAACTCCAGCGACAAATTGGAACTACCAGCTTTTTGGATGTCATTGGACATTACACCTTACCAGAAGTGTTTTATCAGAGATTCTTTTGAAGGAATAAAGGCACCATGTGATGATTCCGATAAGTCTTTCATACCTTCATAATGCAGTGCTGGGTCTAAAAGTGGTTGACAGACTGGCTGCAAAGGAAATCCTCATGCTCCTGATGTGTTTTTTTTCATTACATACCTCTGATGCAGACACTGAAGACACATTCAGATCCTGCGTTCATACAGACAAAAGGCGAGACCTATTGGATATGCCAATGCTTGTTTAAGTTCTCTGTTGAAAGGACATGCTCATACTGTGATCAAAACTGATCCGGGTCCTGATGCAAGCTGATGTTGCTGTTCTAATGTCAATGTCGCCCAATGGCCTTAAAGGTTTTGTTTTGTTCATGGTTAACCTAGACCTGGACCTGGAAACCAACTTCATTAAAGCACAGTACAATGTCTGTTGCCTGAAGAACAGTAAGACCTGACAGCATTTTCTTAAGGGAAAGAACATCAGGAAGATCAGCTACTTTCCGTATTTGAGAAGCATCTTTTTTATCGTCCAGCACATGGTCAGATTGTCTATCCTCCAAGTGTCAGAGGTTTAATCATCCAGTCATTGTATTATTTAGCTTTGCTTAGGGGTTCGCTAACAAACCGATCGAGGCCCTTCTGAGAATCTATAATTGAAAATATCTCCCGATTTTAACTATGGAATACCCATCTGGGGATATTCTAGTCTCCAGATAGAAGAAAATTGCTTTTGAACCTGCCTCTTGATCTCCTATGTAACAATCCCCACTTCGTATTACATGAAGAACTAGGATTAAGTGATGTGGAGAACTGTGTGAAATTCGCTCTGAAGCTACTATGGCTGTCCATCTAGTCCAATATCTATGCCTCCATTGATAGACTTATAATAGATGATTGCCTTACCTGGGACCTTGGCCCAGAAATTGCCTTGCTGCAGCACATTGAATCAACAGCCAACATATTAGGAAGGCCAGATCTTTTTGTAAGACCCCAGCAGATAGCATGAGGAAAGAGAGCTTGTTCTTTGGACAAGCACATGGTATGTGTGCCTTCGTACACAGAGAGGGAGGAACTGAAAAAGCCATGCATATGTGCCTACTTGATAGTCCAAACAACAGCTGACATAGAGTCGTGTTTAACCTTGGTCACAAACACTCGAGAAAGATTGTTGTCAACAAGATTTCAATTGGCCACTATCCGTAGCCATATTAGCTTCCCCTAGCAATATGAGTCAGCTGCTATAGTAATGTCTCCTTGGGATGAATCCTCCACACAAACACTGCTACACTTTATATTTTTTCTGTACATTTTATAATGCTTTTATACCTCAAGTTTTAACTCTAGTTTGTAACAATAATATGTTTTAAAGTATAAGCCTACATTTTACTAAGAATGTTGAGGACCACATCAATTTATAATGCTCTTGGTAGCTTTTTTAAAATCTGCTATACAGCATCGTAAAGCCTTACTTTTTCAGCCGTCTCTGGTTTATTTATGGTGTGGTCATTCTTATAGCTCACATGATTGCAACTTTTTAAATTTAACTTTTAAGATTATTTATAATAATTGAATAAAGATGATATGACATTGAATTTAACGTTAGTTCCTATGGGCTTTTATTTTAAGTCCCTCCCTATTTTAAGTCCCTATTTTCTAGAGGAGTGTTGCAGAACCAGTGTTTAGTCATGTGTAGTGCTGAACTTACTCCTGCTCTGAGCTGGAGGTCATTTGGAGTATATTTCACCATGGTGGGAGGGGGGTTGCTTAATTAATAAGCAATAACTATAACTGGTTCTATAAGTACTCTGAGGACACAAGCAACCATTTTTAGGGAATAACAATGAAATCAATAAATCAGTATTTATAGAGTGCAGCTATTCACCCCAGGGGGTATCCAGGCAGTTGAGGTCTTGCTTGTTTTAGTTGAAGAGCCAGGTCTTGAGTGCCTTCCTGAAGTCCGCGAGAGAGAGTGACGTTCACAGGTGTAGGGAACGATAACACCCTGATTTGACGGCGAGGTAGGAAAAGCACAGACCTCCAATGTGGCTTCAGTGAATGCGAGCAAAGTGCGTAAGGGCAAGGGAGGCGTAGTGCAGGTGTCTTGCGGGCTGGTGGAAGTTCAGGCAGATGTTGATGTATGCCTGACCATAGTTGTGGAGGGCCTTGTAGGCGTGAGTCAGCATCTTGACATGGCATCTCTTCTGGACAGGGAGCCAGTGGAGCTTCCTGAGGTGGAGGGTAATGCAGGTCTGTTTCAGGAGGTGGAGGGTGAGTCTGGCTGCTGCATTCTGTATGATCTGGAGTCTCTTGAAGAGTTGGGTGGTGAATCCGGTGTAGAGTGCGTTTCTGTAGTCCAGCCGGCTGGTGACGAGGGCTTGAGTGACCGTTCTCCTGGTGTTGATGGGGATCAATCTGAAAATCTTTCGAAGCATGAGGAAGTTGAGGAAGCAGACAGAGTAGACTGTGTTGACCTGGCATTTCATGGTGAGTTTACTGTCCAGGAAGATGCTGTGGTTGCAGGTGTGGTCAGTTAGTGTGAGTGTGGATCCGAGTTGGAGGGGCCACCTGGTGTCGTCCCATGGGGAGGTGTTATTTCCGAAGATCAGAACTTCCGTCTTGTCCATGTTGAGCTTCAGGCAGTTGGTCCTCATCCAGTCGTCAGCACTCATTTTTAAAAAAAATATATCATTTATTGAATTCACAGGAGTAAAGAACACTTAAATGTTACATTATGCATTTTTTTTCACATCTCAAGGATGCCAGTCATGGTCGCGGGACGTATACATTTTACAGTGGTACAGCGTTGCATACGGATCAACAGAAATGCAGTACAAATGTTCCAGCCGTGTCGGCTCTGTGAAGAAGATGACATCAGAATTGCACAACAAGAGAATAAAAAGAAAATGAAAAAGGAGTTGTGGAACGGGGGCTATGATCGCCCAACTTGGGGATGTGGTGTATGCTCCGGATCTAGGGTGTATCGGTACATCGGGAGCTCATGGTCGCCTTCGAGTGTTGACCACGGGTGTCCTTCTGGTGTCGGGGAGTGCCATGGGTCGGTGGCGGGGGGCGTGCCGTGTGTGTGGAGTGCTAGGTGGGGTGTCTTCATGGCGGTCAAGGTGGGGTATCATCGGCAGGCGCCTCAGTGTCCCTATGTAAGGAGCCCAGCATCTCGTCCCATAATGTCGCGATCGGGAACTTTCGCAGTCCTGCCGTTTCCTCATTGTGGAGTGTTATGCTTTCTGCCCTTGCCCAATTGTCTAGGGAGGTGCGCCAGTGGTCCGTCAGGGGTGGGGTGGTACGCTTCCAATGTTTTGTAATCAGCCTTTTGGCCGTGAGGAGGCCAAGGTCCCAGAAACGGGAGTGGACCTTATTATGTTTAGTCCGCTTGAATAGGCCTAGTATGCATGCTTCCCATGTGTGTGGCACCGGCATGGCCGTGCAGCGTTCCAAAATTGGTAGCACTGTCCGCCAGTATGTTTGAAGTTGCGGGCAATGCCATAGTATATGTAGCAGGTCTGCACCTTCCAGAGCGCATCTCGGGCAGCTGGCTGTGGCGTCCGGGAAGTATTGATTTATTTTGTCCGGCGAGAGGTACGCTCGGTGTAGTATGTAAAATTGGATCAGCTTAAAGCGTGCATTTCGGGGGACGTTCTTGGGGCCTGTTTGTATCATCGCCCATTCTCCATCTGTCCAGTCCCTCCCCCTGTCCGTTGCCCATTTGTCACGTAGCGGCTGTAATGTATGTTGCGTGTGGGACAGCAGTGCTTGGGTTAACCAGTGTACCACGTGTGTGCCATTGCCCATGACATGCAGGTGTTGTATCAGTTGATGAGTGGGTGGTTCCTCAGTGATGCTCCCCCATCGCTACGTGTATGCTATGATAATGGAGGCGTGTTGTAAGAACTGCCCCGCTGGGAGGCCTGTGTCACTGGCGAGCGTCATGAAAGGTATCAGGGTGCCATCATCGTACAGGTCTGCCATGGTGTCCACTCCTGTGCGTGTCCAGTGTTCCAGCGCCGCTTCTGTGACAACAGATGTGGCCTTGGGGGTGCCCAAGAGTGGGAGCGCCGGGGCGTATGGTTTAACGTGTTTGGTTAGTTTTAAGCACCTGCTGTAACATTTGACAGCTACAGCCGCATGCAGTTGTGAGGTTTTCCTCGTGGGCACTAGGGGGTGGGAGAGGGAGTGTATCTGTGTGTGGGACAGCATACCTGTTACCAAGGCCGTATCTTCCAAGTTTTTCCCTGCGAGCCAGGCAGTCACCCATTGCAGTTGTGCAGCCAGATAGTAGAGTTCCAGATTTGGTACTGCGAGGCCACCGTCACCGACCGGTGCGTATAGTTTTTTCAGGGCCACTCTGGGTCTCCCAGCGTTCCATATCAAGTCTCCGACCATGGTTTCTAGCTCCTTGAAAGTGCGGACCTGGACGTATATTGGGATGTTGGCGAAATAATATAGGAGTCTGGGCAGGACGATCATTTTCGCCAGCGTCACCCTACTCGGCACATTGAGTGGGAGTGACTTCCAGAAGGAAATCTGGGATCTTATGGACGTTATGGCGCATGTCAGGTTGCCATCTAGGATGTCCTGGGGTGTTCTATACACGTGAATGCCCAGATATTTGAACGTGGTGTGGTGCCACGGTAGCTGCTCGCCGTTCATCGTGATTTCAGGGTCAGGAGTGTCTGGAGCGAACGCATACGCTCCAGACTTGGCCCAGTTAACTTTAAGGCCTGACATGGACTCGAAGGTTCGGAAGATGTCCGACAGTTCTGGCGGCAAGCGGGTGAGGTCTCTGACATACAAGAGCAGGTCGTCCGCATATGGCGATACTATGTGCACGCCGTCCGCCATCGGGATGCCCCAGTCCGTGCCCTTGGTGCGCAATACCTCGGCCAGGGGTTCAATTGCCGGTGAAAAGAGCAGCGGGGACAGCGGGCAGCCTTGTCTGGTACCACGTCGGACTCTGATGGGGTCGGACATCAGCTTGCCCGTGCGGACTCGCACCTCAGGATGTCTATACAGCAGTCCGACTAGTTCAATATATTCGTCCCCTAACTCGAATTTGCGCAACACTGACAGCAGGTAAGGCCATTCGACCAAGTCGAATGCCTTCTCAAGGTCTAGAGCCAGGGAACCCGATCTCGGCCATTCCTGCACTGCGTAGGCCTGCATTCGGAACAGCCTACGAATGTTTTGGGAGGTGCATCTGGCTGGCACAAAGCCGTTCTGGTCAGTGTGTATCAGGGCGGGCACCAGGGCTGCTAGGCGTCTAGCTAGAGTCGACGCCAGGATTTTATAATCCGTGTTCAGCAGTGCCAGTGGTCTGTACAACCCAAGTAGCAAGCCATCTCGGCCCGGCTTGAGAAGAGACACTAGCGTCGCCTCATTCATTGACCGGGGCAAAGCTGAGTCTTCCAGCGCTGCCGAGTACACCTTGAGTAGTTCTGGGATCAGGATATCGGAGCAGGCTTTATAATACTCCGCTGGTAGCCCATCCGGGCCGGGGGCTTTGCCATTCGAGAGGGCGAAGATGGCCTCTCGTAGTTCATCAGCCACCAGCGGGGCTCCCAGATCGTCACGCTGGTCATCTGTTAGAACTGGTAGTGTGATTTCCTCTAGGTACATCGTAATAATCGGTTGTGTGGTCAGTAGCCGAGACTCATACAGCGCACAATAGTGCGTTACAAATGCCTCATGAATTTTCGCCTGGGTCTATGCCACTGGGCAAGTAGTCGGGCGTATTGCTGTTACGGGTGATGTGCGCTCCTCACGTTGTATCAGCCAGACTAATAACTTGCCAGGTTTGTCTCCAGTATGATGTGTGCGGGCTGAGTGGGCTGTGTAATTGATGTGTTTCAGCCTATCTAGTAGTCTATCGTGTTCCGTCTGTGCCTCTAGTAAGTCAGTGTTGGCGCCAGTGGCAGCTGACAGCTCCGCCTGCAGCAATGTTGACTCTAAGCGTCTGAGGTCAGCCTCTGGCTGTCGCCGGGAATGGGCCTGGGTGCCTAGGCAGTGTCCCCTGAGGACCACCTTAAACGCGTCCCATTCAATTTGCGGTGTCGATGCCGTGCCAGCATTGTCTTCGAAGCATTGCGCAGTTTGTGTGCTGATGGAGCTTCGAAATGGGCCATCTAGTAGCAGATCAGGCTGTAGGCGCCATGTAGGTATCGGGGGCCGTGGCTGCTCCCATGTCAGGTCCAATAGATGTGGGTTGTGGTCAGAGTGCGTGCGGCCCATGTAGCAAGTGTCAGTGACATGTGGTAGGATCTCGCTGGATACCATGTACCTGTCGAGGCGCACATGTAGGGCGTGGGCTCCCGAGTAATATGAGTAGTGTCTGGTATGTGGGTTACGGTTGCGCCATGCGTCATGTAGATCCCATTGTGTGGACCATGCTTGTAGCGCGCTCGCGGTATTATGTGCCAGTGAGTTGGGTGGTGGAGGGCGTGAGCGGTCTAGGGCAAGATTAAGTGTGCTGTTGTAGTCTCCACCGAGCACCCAAGGGACTCCATGCCAGGGGGCCAGTGTGTTTGACAACCGAGCAAGGAAGTCCGCTAGTCCAGTGTTGGGTGCATATACTGAGACCAGTACCAGCGGGTTCCCATCTAGTTTGCCGTGGATCGCGGTGTATCTCCCCTCGGGATCTATGTATGTATCTTGTGTCATCCACGGAATACCCGGCCTGACCCACACCAGCGTCCCTTTAGCATAGGAGGAGAGGCCTGTGGCATACAGCTGCCCGCGCCATCTGCGTCTCAGTGTGGGTATTTCCGTGGCGCTAAGGTGTGTCTCTTGGAGAAGTGCGATTTGGACATGGTGGCGTTTGAGGTACGAGTAAATTTGGTAGCGACGCGTTGGTGTATGTATACCTCTCACATTCCACGTACATATCTTAATGGTAGACATTACAGTGTTTTAACAGGTCCTACCCTCCAGATCCCCCATTCCACCCCAAGCGTCCCATGGTCACTATCGGATAGGCGTTCCCAGCAATCGTACAGATACTTATAATTACACACCACTTCGTTGAGATCAAGGGAGGGGAGGGGAACATGGCTAACAGAACATCAAGCCATTGAACAGTATGAACATTCAAAATACCAAAAGGTCGGAAGCGGAACGTGCTCCCGTCCATACTCTCTAGGAGAGCAACAAAGTTTAAGTCTAGAGGGGTGGTTGTGCTAGGTGCACAGCGACAATAGGTTCAAGTTCGTAAAGTCGTTGTATGAGGGCCTGCCTCCTTCCCGGGAAGGGCGTGCCAGTCTGGTCCGTCTTTGCATGCAGGGGGCCCTATTAGTACATGTAGTAAATATCATACGTTACGTGTCTCAATCGAACTGCTGCCAGGTGAAGTGTCTCTGGATCTGGGCGTCGGTCCAGTATGGGTACCCGGTGTTTTAATTTGGGCCTTTGTCCGCCGGGGGGGGCTGTTAGTGTGGGTTGGTCACACTGCTGATTGTCAGGGGCAGAGGTGTTGTTTTTCGCTGCGTGTGACCTCCTCTGTTGCTGCGTTGTGTGTCCGTTTGTGCGTACCTTCAGGTCTGGTGCAGTAGTCTCTGTCAATGTCTCTGAGGGGAACTGATCCCTCGGCGCGGTTAGCCGATGTAGTCCGCTGTTTGTGGGGTGACGTCTGGTTGGCCTCCTGATGTTTGGGAGTCCGGCATTCCATAAACGGCTTCATCGTCACTGGGGAGTTCCTGCGCACTGCCACTTGCTGCATCGCTCAGCGCAGGGGATCTGCTGAGCTCCATTACCAGGCGGAGGGCGTCTTGTTTCTCTTGCCTCGCGGATCCGCTGGGGGGGGGGAGTCCTCGCTTTGCTCTGCGCGCCAGTCTGTGCCCGCTGGCGGGGCCTGCGCTTCCTTCTGTTGCCCCCAAATTGTTTCCTCGGTGTGGGACCTGTGGTTGCTCTGGGGACCGTGTCCACACTGCTGTCCAGCAAGTCTTCCACATCTGTTGGTTCAGTGAAGAAGTGAGTGCGTTCTCCAGCCACTACCCTCAATTTCGCGGGGAACAGCAGCGAGTATTGCAGTCCTAGTTGCCTCAGTCGTTTCTTCACCTCTAGGAAGGAGTGTCTTTGCCGCTGTACCTGGACTGTGTAGTCCGGGAAGAACATTACAGTCGCATTTTCTATCCGGATCTCGTGGAGCTTGCGTGTTTCGCGCAGGATGGAGTACCTGTCTCGATAGTTCAATATGCGGAGCAACATGGGTCTTGGGTTGGAGCCCGTCGCAAGAGGTTTGGTGGGGACCCTGTGCGCGCGCTCTATCACGAAGTGAGGGGAGAGCGACCCTTACGGTAGTATGTCCTTCAGCCATCGTTCCATATGTTCCTCAGGGGTCCGCCCTTCCCATTTCTCCGGGACCCCAACTAATCGCACGTTGTTCATTCGTGTCCTGCCTTCCGCATTCTCAGCCCTGTCTTCAAGGAACTCCACCCTATTTAGTAAGTCCTGGATCTGCTTATGCGACTGGTCGGCTTGAGGCTTGAGGACCTGTACTTCGCTCTCCATATGTGTGGTACGGTCCGCCAGTTTTTTATGGTCTGCTCTCAAGTGCGTCAGATCGATGGCCACGCTATCAATTTTTGTGGCTAGGGATGTGCGAGTAAACTGTATCGATTCCTCCAGTCTCTCCATGGCTGCTAGCATGGTGTCCAGCTTCGTCGCTGTTTGGTCTACGTCGGAGCCCTTCCCAGATTTGTCCATTTTTCTTTTCGAGCTGTTGCCGCCGGTCCCGGTGCGGGTTCTGGGCCTGTTAGACATCTGTCACTGTGTGCCGCCTCCGCCTCCGCAGCGTGGCTTGTTCCCGGGGGGTTCGAATATGGCTGATAGGGGCTTGTGACTGCGTCGATGCGCTGATATTCCGTGGCGTCCTGCGTCTGCTAGGCCGCAGGTTTCTCGGGGAGATGCGGTGTCAGGCCGGCGTGTGTTTCCCAGGGGTTCTGTTAGTGGGGCCGTGGGACGTGTAGATCGTTGCGTCGCTCTTGTGGTACAGGTAGCTGTATGGCTACTGTACTCCCCAGGTCAGTGCGCTTTCATCGCGTTCCGAAGATGGGTGGGTGCTGCGGCCTTCAGTGTACCCTTCCGGGCTTTCCCAGCAATGGCGTCGGCCACTCCAGCCGGTCTCGCCAACTAGTTCTCCTCCTCACCTGCCCCACCGCGAGCAGCGCCCGTACCTCTGGCCATCCAGCGCTGTGGTGAGCATGCAGGCAGCAGTTAGTTTCCGTGTACGGAGGATCGGCTCCGCCGTCCCTGCTTCAGGTCTGTTGCCTCTCAGTCAGCGTTGGTCTGCAGCATGCCTCTCCCCACTGGGCCGAGCCTCTCGGCGGACGGTGTGTGGGTAGCGGGGCCCCCAGCTGGGTCGGGCCAGGTCCCTGATGCCGTATTCGTGCCTCAGTGTGGTGTGCAGGCTCTTACTGGCTGGCCGCGATTTCAGGCCTACCTCGCTTAGTGGAGCCGCGGTCTGTCCTGGGCTTCCGGCGGGACTGGAGGCAAGGCGGCCGGCCTGGGCGCCTCGGATTTCACGGTGCAGCACGGATGTGCCGATTTCCACCAAATTCGGTGTGGTGCTTCAGGGTGGTGTCCGACTGCAGCGCCGTCGGTTTTCGGCCGGCTAGGGTCTGTAGTTGCCGGATAATTGCACCGGGAAGGGTAGCTCGGAGCGGAGCTCTACCCCAAGGCGGCCGTTCACGTTGCGTGCTTAGTCACGCCCCGTCGTCAGTGCTCATCATGGCGTTGCGGAAGTTTGTTCTGGAGGTGGAGGTGTCTTCCTTGAGTGATAGGATGAGTTGGGTTTCGTCTGCGTAGGAGATGATTTTGAGTCCACGGGGTTGAACGATGTCACCCAGGGGTATCATGTAGGCTTTGAACAAGGTGGGACTGAGAGAAGAGTCTTGTGGTGCACCACAGATGATGCTCTAGGGCTCAGAGGTGAAGGGTAGAACAACCTGCAGAAATCTCATGCCTTTAATCTCAATATCCCTCACACTACTAAGCTTCAGTTGGAGCTCCTCTTCCCATTCCCATGGGCCGCACAAGGAGTCCCATCTTGGGACTTCAAATCTACTCCATGGTTGAAAAGACAGCAGAACGCAACCATACTGCTGTGCTAACAACAGCTCACTCTGACATACAATCCTGGAAGGCCCAATTTCCTTCTTGGGATGGATTGCAATCATTAAGATGGCACTCCTCCCGGAGACTTTTTATGTCATACAAACCCTCCCTCTACAGCCCCCCAGGCATTCCTTCAGAAGCTTCAGACATTGATTAAAACCTATATCTGGGGGCTGGTAGGAAAGCGCAAAGGTCGAAGAAGCTGACCTACTTGCTACTAAAAGAGGGTGAACTAGACATTCCTTTTTTGATCCGATATTATCAAGTAGTCCAGTTGAGATTCATGGTACAATGGAGCAAGAAACTCACCGAAAAGCACTAGTGCTTTATTGACCAAGCTATTACTGGGATCCACAAATGGAAGATCCACCGGCTGCTTAAAAACACTGACCGCCTGGGGTCTATTTCTCTAAAGTCGTTCGGCAACCATCGGAACATAGGACAGGATTAAGCTGGAAAAGAGACTCTCCACACACATTGTAGGGAACCCGGCCTTCCCCAAGCCACATAGAGTGCAACGTACCTTGCATGACAGGAAGCTAACTGCAAAAGGATAAGGGACTTCTTCGATCACTGTGGTCTCATGGACTTCCTGCAAATCCAAAGCAATTATGGTGTACCAAATGGCGAGTACTAGGGGTTATGTTGCCATTTGACTTTGGGTAACAACCCCCAGCATACGCCCCCACGCCACCAGACCACTTACAACATTTGAAAAATGGCTCCTTACCTGCAGCAATGACAAGCGCCTCCTCTCTGATATCTATAACATTTTAAACATCTCTATGACCACCACTAAAACTCCAGCCCAGAAGGGATGGTAGGTTAAATGTGAACGTATGCTTACGGCTAATGAGTGTTTGGATATTTTACATAGAGCCGGCACCTCTGCACATAGGTGTTCTGGAAAAGAGACTCTTCCAGAGCGTTTGAGGGACCGCTCTCTCAAGGCCATGGGGTGCATGGCTGGGCAATCAATGCAGGTCTTGGCATTGTGGTCACACTCCAAACACCATTAGCACACCAAATGTGAGTTGTCAATGACTTCTTTCAGTAAAAGGCGCCAGAACGTTTAAAACCAGATTTCCCAGCTGACATCTTGAGACACCAGGAGACAAAGTCTTGAAAAAATCTTGACAAAAAGTCGAAAAGAGGTCGGCCAAAAAGACTGAGGGTGGCTCTTCTACAGATCTGCGCTGACTGGCACAGAAAGAAAAGAACTGACATCACGTACTGGGGTGGCGTCTAGGTAAGCACCGAGGACATCACTTCGAGCGCGGACGCTGCTGGCACGCAAAGCCAAACGACGCCACCTACCGCTGCGCACGGAACAGCTCATGTAAAATGTCCGGATCAAGTTTGTCATCTGGGGGTTATTCTACAGTAAGGAATCTACGGATAGATGTCTAATCAGATATGCTTTGTTTATACATGTTATTTGTACTGTTTTTATGTCCTATAGGAAATTGTGTATATTTTCTTTGGACCTCGTTAGAGATCCAAATCTTAAATAAATAAATCTAAATTATGAAATTAGGAGTAAATATACTACTGGTTTGATCCGTTTCGGCTACCTTATCTCTCCTTGACTGTCTCTAAACCCTTAACTCCTCCCATTTAGTAGTATTCTTTGTTTTCCAGCCACTCCTTCTGTCCCTCCCCCATTTACTCCTAAAATGCATTCTTACGTGTGCAGAGATCTTTACAGTTGAAGCAAGTGATCTCCGTCTATACACAATAGGTGGGGCAAAGGCGTAGACCTCTGTATATAGGTTTGGGAACAGCATTTTGTGGTATCACACTTTTAGTACTGGTAAATGTACTGCAAAATGGAGTTTGTGAAAATGCATTTAAGTTGTTGAGGGGTGGAATTCCATAGGCTGAGCACAGCTACTGAAAAGACTCAGCCATCCTTAGATATGAGTTTCTTCTTGAATTTTACCACAACTAATGGTCCAAGCTATGATAGGCATAAGCAGGTGTAGAGGACAAAACCTAATTGTGTTAGGAGTCAGGACCTAGCTAATGGTAACACCTTAACATCCGTTTGAAAAGATAACTACTCTTGGGATAAGGAGTGTCTTAATCCTTATGGACTCACAGGATTGTTTTTAACTAGGAATGTACTGCTGATTCGTTTGCGGGACCCCTTTGATTTTAATATTTCCACGTAAACAACAACACTTGAAAAAGGGGGTCTAAGGGCAAGTTTAACGACTAACCAGGTATACGCCCGAGCCGTACATAAAAAAAAACCAAATTATACCTGGGAGTCAAAAGAAATAGTTGTTCACCATGGATCACAAAACTAATACCATACATATAACACCTGTGGGGGCACACCATGCAAACATTAAGGTGATACTGGCCGAGTTAGGGCTCAAGGGCATATGGAAAAAATTCCCATCAGAAGCCACACTGTACTGCCCTCTTTAACATCACTTGGGTTCTCCTTGCCCAGGAGACAAAACAAAACGGCCAGTCAGATGTCACCATGACCGATTGTGGATGAAAAAACATGTGAGAGGGAAGTAATATATGATTTAAGTGTTGGCCAATGAAAAAAGCAGTGTGAGGTGAGGAGTGAAATAGTGAAGGGTTATAAAATTAGGTGAACTGGGTAGAAGTAAACAATTTATTAGTGTCTCCCAGTCCCTAACGCTAAAAGACAAGTGCAAATGCGGGTTTGAAATAATATCCGCAATCAGTAGTGGTCAACATGTTTCTGCATATCAAGAAAAGAGTTTTCATGCATTCTTTAGGACCTGTTATTTCAAAACTACTGCTTTTCGTGAAAAAGATGTTTATATAAAAAAGGAAGATATCACCTGTAGATTCAGGTCATGTGCTCAACCACATACCAAAGCTGGTGGTTGAGGCGCTTCACCCCACCTGGCTGCGGCTCAGGTATGAGGAGCACCGCTCTGTCCGTTGATGTCTCCCGACAGTCATCCGAGCTGTCTGGGGGGGCCCAGATCTCTGTACTGGGGTGAATGTATGACATTGATCTGCATTCAGTCCATCAATTGTTCTTTTTGCATTTGTTGCCCCACGTGGGAGCACTGGTTCGTTTTGATGAAATTACTTTGAGAATGAAAGATGTATTGGTACGAATAATTACTTTTTCTTGAAAGAACTGCAGGTAAGGCTCTGTCATTGTGAAGGCCTGAATTTCACTATTTCGTTTGGCTGATGTGATAGTCAACAGGCAGGCCACCTTCCAGGAGAGGTACTTCAAGTCGCACCTATGAATTGGCTCAAAGAGTGACTTCATAAGCTGCGACAGGAAAATATTGAAATGCCAAAGCACTGGTGGAGGTCTTACTGGAGGGTAGGCCCTGAAAGGTCCTGTCATGAACTCGTTTAGCAGTCTGTTAGACCACAAAGACAAGCAACCAGAATGCTGTCTGTAGCTGGAAATTGCAGCTAAGTGCACCTTGATAGACACAAGAGCTAGACAAGCTTTAGCGAGAGACAAGAGATAGGGCAAAACGTTCTCAGGCGGTGATGAGAGAGGTTCACAAGAGTGCGCGGCACACCGTAAACAAAATCTTTCCCACTTGGTCGAGTAGCATTTGATCGTAGAAGGAGCTCGGGCTTTCTGTAGTATTGCCTGACATCACTAGTTGTCAGAATTCTGTGTGATGAGGAGCCAAGCTGACAAGTGTAGTGTGCAGCTTTGAGAATGAACCACTTGGCCCTGGTTCATGGAGAAAAGATTTTCTTTTGGTTGGAAGAGGATTGGAGAAGACCTTGAAAGGCGATACAGCTCTGTAAACCAGTATTGTCGCTCCCACACCGGAGCAATTAAGATGGCAAGGTAAGGCTCTCATTTGATCTTCTGCAAAACCTTTGGAATGAGAGGAAACAGAGGCAATGAATAAGTAAACGTTCCCTCCCAAGAAAAGTGGAAGGCGTTTCCTAGAGAGCCTGGCTGAGGGAATCTGCTGGCATAGAATCTGCATTTTTTGGGAGTGACGTAGCAAACAGATTGAGGGTTGGAAACCCCCAGCAGTGAAAAACTCTTTGTAAATGTTCCTCATTTAGTTTCCATTCGTGACACTGTTTGGTGTTCCCGCTGAGGGAAACCGCCCAATCGTTTTGGACTTTTGCCACATGCTGAACCTGTATTAATATGTCGTGAACTATCAGCCATTCCCAGATCTGCTGAGCCTGGATTGAAAGGGCCTAAGATATTGTCCCGCCTTGCTTTAGTAGATAGAACATGGTGGTGGTGTTGTCCGTGCAAATCAGGATTGACGCCCTCCTGAATCTTGGCAGTAATGCTTGTAGGCCCAGAGCTGACCATCTTCCGTGAATCTGCAATTCTTACAGGTGAGCATCCCACCCGTCCATGGAATCGTCCAACGTCATTTCCAACTATGATTTTGTCGTGAGAAAAGAAAGAGCTTGAGAGAGATTGTCTCTTACTGTCCATAAAGACATTGCTAAAAGCATTACCAGTGTTATTTAAATGATGTCCTCGAATGATCCTTGAGACTGAGTCCATTGAGAGTTGAGCTGCTCCTGAAGAGGTCTCATTCTTAGGTGACAGTGCAGAATCAGCGGGATACACAATGACATCATCCCTAGCACTGACATGTATGTCCTTACTGAAAGGCACTTTCTTTGTGGACAGACCCTGCACTGTCTTCTGGAGTCGTAAGATCCTTCTTTTGTGGAGAAGGCTTTCAAAAGTGTAGTGTCCAGAGTTGTCCTAGAAATAATATAGACCTGGATGGAGCCAGAGAGAACTTTTGCAGGTTGATTTTGAGCCCCAGGGAGTGAAAGAGACAAACACAGGCATTTGTCGCTCTTCTGGCAGCAGAGAGTGATTGGGCCTTGACTAACCAGTCATCCAGATAAGGGAATACCTGGTGACCTGCTCTCTGTAGAAAGGCCGCCACTGAAGCCAAGCACTTGGTGAAGACTCTTAGAGCTGACTTCAACCCGAAGGGTAGTACTCTTGATTGATAATGTTAAAGAAGAAGTGAGAATAGAACCCCAGATTGCCATGATCGAGTGGCACCTTCTTCAACATTGCCGCTCACGCCATCTACCTGAAGGCCATGGATGAAATGTCCAGAGCCACATCAATCATCTCGGAAGAGGCTCTCTCTCCTTTCGACAGCACCTCCTTTGCTTCTTTCTTCTTATCCTCAGGAAGGAACTCCAGCAGGGCAGAGATGTCGGACCACATATGGCGGTCAAACCTCTCGAGGATAACCATGGCATTGTGGCCCTGATGGCAGAGGCCGCCAAAGCGAAGAACCTCTTGCCGATGTTGTCCATTTTGCGCCATTCCTTGTCAGGTGGAGCCGCACAAGGAGAGTAAGGGTTCTTGGATTTCCTTTGAACCACTTGCATAATGACCAAATAAGGTTGAGGGTGATAAATCAGGCACGCAGGAGAGTACACGGGTGCTCTGTACTTTTTGTCTAACTTCGGCACCACTGTAGGTATAGAAGCTGGTGTCTTCATCAACTTGAGGCTCTCTTGCCATAAGAAGTCTACAATAGGAATGGATCGAGAAGAGTGCTGCATTGTAGGCTTAAAATCGTACAAAAAGCACTCCATTTGCTTGGCAGGCATAAGAAGGTCAAAGCACCTAATAGCGCGTTCTAATAGATCGTGGAACTTGCTGATAACTGCAGCTGGAGAGTCGGACTAGAAGCAGAGAAGGAGAAGGCGGAGTAGGGGCCACATAGTCACCCCACTCATCATGGATATCCTGGTCCAACTGCAATTCCCCTTCCTCAAGTTGCTGGTCATCATCATCCTGACTTTGCACAGGAATTTTCACAGGTAGCGGAATGGTCTTACTTTTCTGCAATGGGGGCACAGCCAGCGACACAGGTGAAATCCTGCAGAAGGGGAGGCATGCTTCAGAAGCAGACTGACTTTTTACCTCGTCGACGGCACAACTGACTGCTGCAGTTGAAGAGTAATCGACAGTGAACGAACCTGCTGAACCGTCGACAGAGAAGCCCTTGTCGATGGAGACGATCTAACGACAAGTGACACCACCACTGCCATCGTAGATGCAGCCACCTTCGTCATCTTGACCGTCGGTGTAGTAGTAGTCCTTAAGTACAGAGGAAGACCCTTCTTCTTTTCTCTTCCTCTGACTCTGAGGCTGAGGATGAGCCTCATACCTCTGTATGAGGCTCATCCTCAGCCTCAGAGTCAGAGTCTTTTGCTGCTATTTTCCTTTGCAGCCAGAGAAGCAGCCTACCCTCACAGTCCTTGAGACTTTTTGTGGAGAAAGTAAGACAAAACTTGCATTCTCTGGGCTTGTGGTCTGGCTACAGGCAGTAAAGACACTCCTTATGTAAGTCCTCAGAATACAGTCTGGACTTTCCACAAGTCTTACAGGGCCTTAACAACCCTTAGTAAGATTCTGAAATTATGAAGTGAAATAGGTACTCACACTCTTGGCCTGTACCTCAGAAGAAATGTGAAGTGAAGAGATGAACAGCTAGCTGGAAGTTCAAAAGGGCAACAGTAGAAACACTGTGACTGAGCAGAGCTCATAGAGACTCCCTACCACACAACGTCCGTTACAAAATCTGGGGTATGATAGCCGCTGCAAGGGTAGGAGACTCTATGGTCTATGTTCCGATTTGACCGGAGTATGGATGTTTTATAACAATGGAGAAAGGTTGCTAAATGCTAGTTGATTCCTATGGCCATTTCAATGCTGACGTTTTAATACTGCTATTTTACTGGGTTTTTTTTGTGGTTTATTTTATTAGTGTTTTATATAGCGCGAACTAGACCCGAATTTTATCAGTTATCAGAGCGCTTTACATGAGCACAGTTGTAGTCATTAATCTTTTTGTAGGGTTGACGTTCAGCAATCAGCAACAGATTTTAGTAACATGTAATCTATATACACAAATATTTCTCATGAAAAAGCATTAGAAGTCATCAAAATATGCTAAAAGAGAACGCCGACACATTTACCCACAGAATTCATCCTTGCACTGGCCAGACTCGCATTGAAGCACATTTTCTTCTCATTCTACTGGGATTTTCATGTGCAAACAGGCGGGACTTCCATGGGCAGTTATTTTGCTCCAGAGTTAGCAATTATGTATATGGCTGAATTCAAAGAGAGGCGGATATACACAATAACCAGATTACGGACTAAAGCAATTTTAGAAAATGTACTTCAAAGATGTCTGATGGAATTCCAAAATGACCAGTTTAAGGGCCAAAGCAATTTTAGAAAAAGGGGTTTTTGCTTCGCGAGCCCTAAAAAGTACTTCCTTTACATTTGTACAAGAACAGAATATCATTTAAATAATGTCTTCCAGTGGCTGAATTACCGATCATCACATATCAAACTTGTGAAGCACACAGATATGTAAGAAATACATTTCTTGAACATATGGATAAAAGAGGCCAATGGAGAATTCTACACATCTAGTCACGGAAAAAATAATATTTCTCATTACCAATGTATCCATCCAACAAATCTAAGGGACAATCCTTCCATTTAGTCCAATCTTAAAGACACGACTGTACCAATTATTATATTAATGTTGTAAGCAGGCATCAAGGCATGTTTATGGTGAATAGAATTTTGATGGGGAGCTAAGTGGCAGCTGCTTCTTAGCTGAATGGAAGGCTCGTCATGTTTTCTGGCTAATAAAGTAACTCATTTATTCAATGGTTTCCTGCCAATAATTGGAAAAGAAGGACGTTTTATTGGCGAGAAGGATGGGATGCAGCGCTTGTAGGACCAGCCCAGACTGTTGACTGCTTCTCGAGACATTCAACGCAGGAGAGGAAATCAGATAGTGTTCTTCTGATTAACTGGAAAAGTTGGTAAGGATTGCTGTTCCTGGAGTGTGGTGGGTGGAACGGCCCATATTTCAACCTCAGATTTGTATACATGACCGTGGGATTCCCACCATGACAACGGGGAAGTTTCAAACATGTGAATCAATAAAAGATACAAGCCTGGAGAACAGATGATAAGAAGGAGGCCTGAGTGACACTACTTTCTGAAGAGCCCAATGTTGACGAAAGGAACCTAAATGCGCTCCATGGGTCCTCTGCTATAAGAAAGAACTAAACCATCTACCTGCTAATGGCCTAGGCTGCAAAAGCCTTTTGAGCAAATCTGTGAGTAATGTAATAGGCTTAGGCATCATGAAGATTTTGGAAAGTAATTTTGGTATGGCAGGATCTTTTTTATGGAGGGTTCATCATGGTATGAACCATGTCAGGAGCTTCATACAAATGCCTAGAACTTCAGTAAGATCCTTAAGCAACATGGAGGGATGGAATAGAGAATTGTACTGCTATTTATAAAAGGCAAGCATAGTTAGGGAGTAACAGAACATGCATGAGAGGCTCCTAAAGTAGGGTGGAACGAAGGATGCTTCAATCTTGGAACTGAGACCTGAGCGTTGTACGTGCTGACATGTAGGTTTTAGTTGGAGCTACAATGTAAGCCTGTGCATACTGAGAGCTTGTAGTGGACCATTGGGCGTTTGAACTTCTTCAGTTGAAGGATTAGGGAGGCGGTCACCCAAGGATGGAGCCAAAAAAATGCCAGCATCTGGAATCAGGGTTGGGGGTGTGCGTGAGGTAGCAGAATGTGAAAATGGCCATACAGAGAAAAAGCTGCATAGCACCTGTGCATAGGATCGAGCCTTGCAAGTTTCGAATGTTTCTCAAAGAAGGCCTAGGCATGGGGGGGCCATGTGATGGAGGTCTGGGCATAGGTAACGTCTAAGATGATGTGGTTGATGATTAAGACTTGAGATTATGATGGTTGTGCTGCTGGACTATTCATGGACCCTTGACATCTTCTCTTGCAGGTCCCAGTATCAGTCCAGGAGATCAGTCCAACACTGCACCCTGTCAAAGTGGGCCTCTCAGATGCATTCATGATCCTCAACCCATCTCCTGATGTGCCTGGTAAGTCATTGGTTAGATGGCTCCCCAGCCTTGTAAGGAGACAGAGTGAAGGCAAGGATGAGTTAAAGGTTCTCATACAGATATGCGATCTATGTAGATGGAGATGGAAAAAGATGATGGTAGCTGGGAAAAAATAGTTGAGACCAGGTAAAAGAAGGTAATACACAAGAAACAGCTGACAGATATATGAGGTGATCATTGGAGAAGATGATAGAGAATTGTCAGAATTCACTAACTTGAATTCTGGATCCAGCAGGAGCAATGAACTGTAACGCATTTCACCAAGTCTACAGTCAACCATGCACAATAGGAATATGATTACATCAGGAGACCCAGCTAAAGGGATGGGATATGACAGAAAACATAGAAACTGGACATCACCATTCTTAGACTCAACACCCCTGCTGAGAGTTCATATCTACTGGCCCGTAATGGAACCAACATTAATATCTGTAATACCTTATGTATTGAACCACTGAACACCAAGGGGCCTCATTTATGAGAAATGACGCATCGCTGCATGAAAGCAGCGATGCGTCACTTCTCAGTGCGCACTCCTTGAGAAATTCCTTATGCGTCATATTTAATGTATGACGCATCATGTCGCAAGGAGTTACAGATAGGTCAGTATTTCTGACGTATCTGTAAGCGCAAAAGTGACGCATTGCTGGAGTGTGTCACAAAAGTGACGCAACTCCAGCTATGCGTCCTTTCACATGGGGCAAGCCCCAAGTGAAAGGGCCTGCCTCAGTCTTACGCCAGATTTTGATGCTACGGCGTCCTAAAAGTGACGCAGTGAAATCTCATAGATTTCACTGCGTCACTTCTAGGACCCTTCCTTGCGTCAATACGCCCCCCCTTGCATACATTATACTTGGCGCAGGTATAATGTGGCGCAGGGGTTTAAAAAGTGACGCATCTACCTAGATGCATCACTTTGTAAATATGGCGCAACAAGGTGCATTTTTTACGCCACTGGTGCGTCGCAAAAAGTGCAGCATCGGTGGCGTAAAAGTGAAGCACAGCCTCATAAATGAGGCCCCCTACTATGCCACATGAATCTGGGATATTAAAGGAATTCGAACATATCTGCACACACACACACACACACACACATATATATATATATATATATATATGTCTGTAAATTCTCCACATCCGCTGGGGCAGCCGCCTCAGCTCTCGAATTAAATGACGAAAGAACAGACCCAGATTTCGTGCTTAATTGAGGTGTTTATTCTATTCCAGCAAGCCTTCCGCCGCCATTACGCGTTTCGCCTCTTACAAAGCTTGATCACATGGCGAGTTGCTGAGAGCAAATGCCGAGATTTAAAGTGCCAGTGCGCGCGCCATTTTTTCAAATTGGGTAAACAACATGGAAAAAATACTCCATTCACATGTGTTAAATCGAAGTGTAGAATCACAATACAAAGTTCGATGTACATTCGGCCAATTCATAAAATATATAAATAAATACGTATTTAAATTTTTAAAACAAAATTCATTTTGTCCAATATTATATCTGTATAAATACAGTAATATCCTTAAGTGGGAATATATGTAACCCTCCACCTAATTCATTTAATTACAGGTCTCCCTGCTTATTTCTCAATTTCGATATGTACAACACACTTCGTATAAAATAAAGCCCAAGTGGGCTGAAACCCCACGAAAAAATGTCAACATTCTAGCTGTTTGTCATATTCTCGGCACACAATATAGTGAGTGCATATATTCTTTTTTCAATATTACTAAAGTGCTAGTGCAAGTGCTTGTTAAAAACAATCAATAACTCAAAAATGGAACTGATGGTAGATCCCCTAGATAGCCATCCAGGGTTGCCCTCATTAAACTAGTGAAGCTCTCTAAATACATATATTGAGAGGAAAGTGCGGCACATAAATGTTAATCACATAATTCATACAGTTACAATACCACAGACGAAAAATACACATATAGCAAGTATGGATCCCTGCTGCCTGCTAACAGTACTTAGATATTACTCGCCACTAAGGAAGATACGCTAGTGGGTTGCTGAGGTCTGTGCCTATCCAGGTTATTAATATAACCTTGTATACTGATACTTTATTCAGACAGAACCCTCCACCTAATTTTGTATACTCTACGGGGACCAATATGTGTTAAGATGTATTACAAACAAGTATAAAGATCCTCCGTTGCGTTCAACCCATGTGGTTGCTTACTGTTTAATTCCAGGATGTATCTTGTTTCGAGAAGACGAAGCCTCGTATCTCGATTCCCCCCTCTCTTCATAGGCCAGACTGAGTCTATTGCAAAATATGACAAATGAACAGGATTAGAACCATGTTCTTGCTCAAAATGCCTAGCCACCGGGTAGGCCTGATCTTTATTATTTATGGCTCTAATGTGCTGTAGCACACGTTTGTGGACCGGCAGGCGGGTACTGCCAACATACCGAAGCCCACAAGTGCACTCCAGCACATAGACTGCATAATCTGTTTTGCAGTTCAGGCGTTTGGTAATCTCTCTAGGGGTTTCTGAGAATGGGACAGTATATTTGGTCTTGTTAATCCCATATCTGCATGCCTTACATTGCGAGCATTTCTTGAAACCTCTGCCTAAGGCCTTCCAAGTAGTAGACATCTGGGGTTCCAAAGTATTTTTGACCATATTTTGATATATATATATATGCATATATATAAAACTCTTTTACTAAGCATTATAAATTTGTAAACAGATCTGTAAAATTTAATCAAGCACAGCGAGAGGCAGGGAACTAAAATTCTAAGAACATGCAAGCTACATTTCAGATGAATAGCATGGTAAAGAAATGTATATACAAAGAGGTTAGTGCTGACAAAACTCATCAGTCCCTATTAAAATTCAGTATTCTATCTGAACGATATCTGGCAGAATTCCCCAAAATTTAGATCTTTAGAGTGTTTTCATTTGGCTCCAAGAGCAAACATACTTCTTTTGCAAATGTCTATGGCGCACTCCTCAATGTCCAGAGAGGGGAAGGCGTTTTCCATGAAAAATAACTGATGACAGCAGTGTTTACTTTCTGTGGCTGCCAAAACCGCTTGTCTTGCTTTAGCAATGTGCTGTGTACATTTGACCTTCTGAGCTTGGCTGTCTGGTAGGCTTGGAGTGAACCTCTCACGGCTCTTGAAACTGAATGGCTAAACTGAGCTGCTCTACTTTAACGACTTGTCATGCCTGAGCCTCCTGTTCCTAGATTGTAGTGATGGGGAAGGAAGAAGACTGATTGGCTAATTTGAGCTTTGAATTTCTCTTGGGCAGGGTGTTCAGGGTCGGGAGGCAGGAATTTGAACTTAACTTTACACGTGAAACTCCTTTTCATCCATTCTTCCTGCTGTCTGGCATCAGCCAGCCTTGCTGTTCCTATTTCATATATTTGCTCTGGTGTTAACTTCATGCTAACTGTTGTGGCTTTCTGCATTCCCCAAATTTAGTGGTTTTCTGCTGTGAGACTTAAGTTAGTAAGATAATTACTGTCGCTGTGGCTTACATGAAAAACGAGACACTTCTACCTAGTGATGGCTATTTCTTTCCACTCTTGTCCTTAAAATATCTTTAGGTCAAAATGTCCCTTATCTCCTGGTATATTAATTTACATTAACAGTGATCAAAGAGGGTTTTTATTCACTTTCCTGTCTGGTGCTAACCAGGTTCCACTATTATCAATGTGGAAGGTAACAATTTGATCTTCAGCTGAACTCCGAGTGAGTAGGATAGGGATATTTCCTTGTCTCATGTAACCGCTATGAATAATGAATGGCTAGAGGTCATGGTAATGATTAAACGCACACAAATCTTGCCCAGTCTTTGGAACTCTTTGAAGTACTCTCAGACAAGCAAATGATGAGGCTTCTCCCTCGCCTATGAAGACAGCCAAAGATGTGAGTCACTCCGGGGTCAGGGTTAAAAGTAGATATACTGCAGTGCTTCCACTTTAACTATGTCAATGCAGCCACTTCACTAAAGATTTATTCATCCTAGGGAAGACTTGTATTTTTTATCACGCCTTGCTGTTCATATTTGTGTTACTCATTTTGGGGCAGATGTATCAAACGATTTTTTTGTCGCAAATGCTGCGATTCGCAAAATAGCAGCGTTTGGAACAAAAATCGGAAAATGCAATGTATTGTTGAAATCGCATTGCAAAATTAAGGAATCGCAAAATTTGCGTTTCCTTAACTTTGCGTCAGCATTTAAGGAATCGCAACTTGCGATTCCTTAAATGCTATGTATGAAGCACCCACTTTGTGCGATTCCTAATTAGGAAATCGCAAATTACCACCAACTTGAGGTTGGTGGTAATTTGCGATTTCTTTCACAAATGCACTTTTTGCCATTTGTGAAGGTGCTATGTGGCGCACATACATGCCCTTAGGGCATGTATGTGCGCCATATGCGCACACATGTTAATTTCAGGGGTGCATCCGGGTGTCCTTATGACACCCTTGACATTATTCTCAATTTGCGATTCGCAAATTGAGAATCGCAAATTGAGAATAACTTCCCATTCATTCCTATGGGCCTCCTGGCCCATAGAAATGAATGGGAAATGATTCCTTAATTGCGAATTCGCAATTTGCTATTCGCAAACAAGGAATATTAAGAAATCGCTAATAAATTGCGATTTTTTTAGATACATACCATTTTGCAATTTTCAAATAGCGATTCTCAAAAAATCTCTATTTGAGAATCGCAAATAGGTATTTTGATACATCTGCCCCTCAGTCTTGTTGTTTTCATTTTTAGTCATTCCTGTTTCATCTGTGGTGCTAGCGTTGGGACACCTCGGTCGAGGTAGCCATGCGCTTTATAAGTGGCCATTGATTGATCAGTACTTGAGGAAGTCTTTCACCTAGATCTGCAAAGTGTTAAATTCTAAATAATTTTCGTACAGAAAATCACAACTATTCAGATTGATAACACCAGCAGGTGATCCAACCATTGTGCCACACCATCTCCACCTGAGTGCATGACTGCAGTCTTTGATGACAATAGTTCTTCTTCTACCCAGACCCTATTAAAGAGATATTTTCAGTCTGTTGCAATAATGGTGCCTAGAGCTGCAAAGCCAACTGTGTTAGCCTTGTAACCAATACTATTAATTATTCGCTTGGAGCTGGGATAGTACTCAACACCCTTAAGAGCGTCATCCAAAAATACCTACGCAAAAGAAGCACTGCAGATCTGGACAAGCAGCTTCCACCCTGTGTATGGCATCCCATGGGTCTGCAGGAATATGGAGGTGACACAACTTCAGCTTTCTGTGGAAAACATCTGAACCTGGATTAGCAGCTGTCCCAACACTGCCCGTCATGGCACAGAGATTGCAATGGTATTTATCCAGGATGATATTCCTGCTCTAATAAATAACAGATTATCAAAATCTGTGGTGGTGAGCCTCAGCAAGGCCTACCAGTGCAAGGGATTCGCCCTTCTCTGCACAGAGTCCTCAGACCAATAGAAAGAAGTTGGCACAGAATCTGGAATAGAAAAGACAGAGGGGCATATTACCAACGAGTAGTGATATTTATCGCTAACTAGGCTTTGCAACGATTTTTTTATCGCTAAGCATCGCCGGAAATTATAGCTAAAATAACTTGCTATTAGCAACGTTTATCTCGGAAGTGATACAAAATCTCATGCTAAGTGCTAAATGAGAGATTATCGCTGGAAAACCAACGATAATCTCTCGAAGTTTGGCGTTAGCTTGATGATAGGGGGTCACAAACTTAGCCATGATATCCACCTTCCATAGGATATCATGGCTAAGTCAGGAAAATACCAGGTGTAAAAAAAGCAGCGCTAACCGTGGTTAGTGCTGCTTTTTTGTCTCTAACAGGGTTAGCTTGAAGCTTGATAATAGGAGAAATGTCGCTTAGCGACATTTCTCCTATTATTTTGCTCTGGAACGCCCACTTTGCATCTCATTAGAGATGCAAAGGGAAGCTTAGTGAAAAAGAGTGCTAACATGCGAATTTGCGTGTTAGCACCCTGTTGCTGATAGGGAGATAATTTTATCTCCGCTTTCTTGGCTTTTAAAGCCAAAAAAACAGAGATAAAACCCTTGATAATATGCCCCAGAGTTTATTAAACCTCATGAGGTGGAACTACATTCACACAGCACCCTTCGGTAATGCATGAAGTAGCACACTGACTGGAAGGAGCTTGGTCCTTTTATACCCAGACAGGGGCTCAAATGAAGGCGGTACAAGTACAGAATGCTGGTTTCAAATACATACAAGGTCATACAGAGAGTGTGCTGGCAACAAGTGGGAGGGGCTGACAGTTAACTAATTCTGGTGGACACATCCTGACAGTTACAAGTTGAGGACAGCTGTAAACTCAACTGAGCATGTACGAAGCAGAAGAGGCTAAATATATCTTGTCTCTAGGCAGATTTCAAGAGCAGTTGACAGGAAGGTAGGACAGAGCACATGGCGAGCACATGGCAAACAAAATGGCATTACAACGATTATTTTATCACTAAGCATCGCCGGAAATTATCGCTAAAATAACTTGCTATTAGCAACGTTTATCTCGGAAGTGATAAAAAATCTCATGCTAACTGCCAAATGAGAGATTATCGCTGGAAAACCAACGATAATCTCTCGAAGTTTGACGTTAGCTTGATGATAGCGGCTCACAAACTTAGCCATGATATCCACCTTCCATAGGATATAATGGCTAAGTCAGGAAAATACCAGGTGTAAAAAAAGCAGCGCTAACCGTGGTTAGCGCTGCTTTATTTGTCTCTAACAGAGTTAGCGTGAAGCTTGATAATAGGAGAAATGTCGCTTAGCGACATTTCTCCTATTATTTTGCTCTGGAACGCCCACGTTGCATCTCATTAAAGATGCAAAGGGAAGCGTAGTGAAAAAGGGTGCTAACATGCAAATTTGCGTGTTAGTACCCTGTTGCTGATAGGGAGATAATTTTATCTCCGCTTTCTTGGCTTTTAAAGCCAAAAAACAGAGATAAATCCCTTGATAATATGCCCCAGAGTTTATTAAACCTCATGAGGTGGAACTACATTCACATAGCACCCTTCGGTAATGCATGAAGTAGCACACTGACTGGAAGGAGCTTGGTCCTTTTATACCCAGACAGGGGCTCAAATGAAGGCAGTACAAGTACAGAATGCTGGTTTTAAATACATACAAGGTCATACAGAGAGTGTGCTGGCAACAATTGGGAGGGGCTGACAGTTAGCTAACAGTTACAAGTTGAGGACAGCTGTAAGCTCAACTGAGCATGTACGAAGCAGAAGAGGCTAACTATATCTTGTCTCTAGGCAGATTTCAAGAGCAGTCGACAGGAAGGTAGGACAGAGCACATGGCGAGCACATGGCAAACAAAATGGCTGCCAGAAATACAAAATGGATTCCACACAACAGACAAGATAGTTTCCAAATACAAGATGTCTTCTGCTAATGCTTAACTTACTCACTGCTAAATTACAACAAATCTATCGGCTGTAGATTTTGATATGGCTAAACATGTCCTTCTGTTGGACCGCCTAGATTTGCCGCCACATGTTTATTGGGTTGTCAGCTCTTTTGTATCGGAGGATGAGTAGTATAAGAGAATAGGTACTAGAACATCATGCTCTGTCATTGTGGAGAGAAGTATTTATCCTGGGTCCTGATTCATCTAATTGGTATTTAGCATATTTGTGCATCCAATCCTGACTGCAGTCAGAGACCAACATAAGACATTCCACTCTACACAGACAACAGGCACTTTGGGCCTGATTCCCAATGGGAAATACACACTTTTGTGTAAGTTTACGATTGTTTGCCATTCACAAAAGTATTTTACGAGTAGTATCTTTATGACTGAGGAGTCTCTGCACATCAAAAGATAGGACAGTCCTATCTTTTTATGTGAGGAGACTCTGCAGTTGTAAAGATACTACTCGTAAAATACCTGTATGAGTAGGAAACAAGCATAAACTTACACAAAGTGTACATTTACCTTTGTGAATCAGGCCCCTTATCCGTAGGTCACCGGCTTTCTAGAGGTATTTGTTGCAGAATCCGAGAGCCTTCATTTAGTTGGGGTTTAATGGGTCTCTGTGCCTCAAAATGAACTGGGCCAAGACCGAGGTAATGATTCTGAGGCATTGTAAGATTCCATCTACCTACCCTTGCAGTTCTATATCATCATCACTCTAGGTTTTGCCAAAAGAGTAAAAACGTAGTCTGTATGGCATGCTGAAGTTAATACGAATTAATTCCCCTCTGTAGCTCATGGTGCTTTTTTTCTGACTTGATCAACTGTGTAAAGCTCGCGGTTTTATTCACAATTAACCTCATTCTGCGATAATAGGGTCATGACGTACTTATGTCCTAAGTGACAGGCTTGTGATATGAGTGATAAAATGTCTTCATAGGTCCCAGAAAATCAGCAGATGATCATCTGCTTATTATGCCACAGTCCAAGTTTGCTGTCAATTGTGGTAGACACTTCTCTACAAGGTCATGGAAATCAGTGCTGCCCCAGATTTACCTACTTCCTGCTTTGGAAGCACTTGAAAGTAGTATATTTCCCAATATTATAAGTGTTTCTGTTATTTTGCTTCCACTGTCACTCCCCGTTCGTCTCTGACCTGCTAAGAGAGTTCTTGCAGTGTGCAGGCTAGAATTTAAATACAATGGTATGCTATGTTATGTGGATGTCTAAAGTACAGCACCTACATCACAAAAAGGGGGTAGGGAGTGAGAGGATATGCTAGGTTCATCCTCGACAACATGTATTACATCACAAAACAAGAACCCAGTTATGCCGAGCAGACTAACCCTCCAGAATGAATAGGCTACACCATGGGTGCTCACAAACTTTCTCTCTGGGGAAAAATTTAAAGTGTGGTTTGTGTCTGAGGGCCACACTTGTGGGGGCGGGGTCAGTGAGGGAGGGGGCGGGCTAGCACAAAAAAAAACTGTGACCATGAGGTTGAACACAGGTCCCTGTAATGGATGCCTTCGTCCACTAAATCACCAGACCCGGCATACACACATCTCTCTCTCTCTCTCTCTCTCTCTCTCTCTCTCTCCCTCTCTGTCTCCCTCTGTCGCCTTCCCTCTCCCTCACTGTCTCCCTTACTCTGTCGCCCTCCTCCCGCTATCACCCTCCTCCCTCTATCGCCCTCCCCCCTCTGTCCCACACTCGCCCTCCATCTCTCCCTATTTCACCCTCTGTCTCACTTAGACTGTCTACCTCTCACTCTCTGTCTCATTCTCTCTCCCTGTCTCCCTCCCTCTGTCTCTATCTCCCTCTCTCTATGTCTCCCTCTCTCTCCCTCTCCCTCTCTGTCCCCCTCTCTCGCCTTCCCTCTCCCTCTCTGTCTCCCTTACTCTGTCGCCCTCTTCTGGCTTTCACCCTCCTCCCTCTGTCGCCCTCCCCCCTCTGTCGCCCTCCCCCCTCGGTCGCCCACCCCCCTTCCTAATCCCTCCCCCTGTCTGTCACCCTCCTCCCTCCCTCTGTCTGTCCCCCTTCTCCCTCCCTCCTCCCTTCATCTGTCGCCCTCCTCCATCCCTCTGTCTGTCACCCTCCTCCCTCTGTCTGTCACCCTCCTCCCCCCTCCTCCCTCCCTCTGTCTGTCACCCTCTTTCTCCCTCCTCCCTCCCTCAGTCTGTCACTCTCTGTCTCCCTTCCTCCTCCCTCCCTCCCTCTGTCTGTCACCCTCTGTCTCCCTCCATCTCCCTTTCTCTGTCTCCCTCCCTCTGCCTTTCTCTGTCTCCCTCCCTCTCCCTTTCTCTGTCTCCCAACCTCTACCTCTCTTTGTCTCCCTCTGTCTGTCTCCCCCTGTCTCCCTCCCTTTGTCTTCCTCTGTCTGTCTCCCTCCCTCTGTCTCCCTCTGTCACCCTCTCCCTCCCTCTGTTTGTCTCCCTATGTCTGTCTCCCTCTGTCACCCTCTCCCTCCCTCTGTCTCCCTCGGTCTGTCTCCCTCTGTCTGTCTCCCTCTGTCACCCTCTCCCTCCCTCTGTTTGTCTCCCTATGTCTGTCTCCCTCTGTCACCCTCTCCCTCCCTCTGTCTCCCTCTGTCTCCCTCGGTCTGTCTCCCTCTGTCTGTCTCCCTCTGTCTGTCTCCCTCCCTCTGTCTGTCTCCCTCCCCCTGTCTCCCTCCCTCTCCCTTTCTCTGTCTCCCTTTCTCTGTCTCCCTCTCTCTGTCTCCCTTTCCCTCCCTCCCTCCCTCGCTCTCCCTCTCCCTCCCTCTCTCCCTCTGTCTGCCTCCCTTTCCCTCCCTCCCTCACTCTCCCTCCCTCTCCTTCCCTCCCTCACTCTCCCTCTGTCTGCCTCCCTTTCCTTCCCTCCTAGCCCACCCTCCCTCGCTCTCCCTCCGTCTGCCTCCCTTTCCCTCCCTCGCTCTTCCTCCCTCTCCCTCCCTCGCTCTCCCTCCTCCTCCCTGTCTCCCTCCCTTTCCCTCCCTCCCTCGCTCCCCCTCTGTCTGCCTCCCTTTCCCTCCCTCCCTGGCTCTCCCTCTCCCTCCCTCTCCCTCCATCTCCCTCCCTTTCGGTCCCTCCCTAGCTCTCCCTCTGTCTGCCTCTCTTTCCCTCCCTCCTTTACCTCACTCCCTCGCTCTCCCTCTGTCTGCCTCCCTTTCCCTCCCTCCTTTCCCTCCCTCCCTCGCTCTCCCTCTGTCTCCCTCCCTCTACCTCCCTCCCTCTCTCTCTCCCTGTCTGCCTCCCTTTCCCTCCCTCCCTTGCTCTCCCTCTGTCTGCCTCCCTTTCCCTACCTCCCTCACTCTCCCTCCCTCTTCCTACCGTTCCCTCCCTCGCTCTCCCTCCCCCTTCCTTTCCCTCCCTCCCTCCCACTCCCTCCCTTTCACTCCCTCCCTCGCTCTCTGTCTGTTTCCCTCCCTTTCCCTCCCACCTTCTGTCTCCCTCTATCACCTCACCCTGTCTGTGTGTGCCCGGGCTGAGACAGCTTCCCAGGCACACACACTCACACACACACACACAGCTGCATCCGAGAAGTTCACAGGTCTTTAAAAGACCATTTGTATGTTAATGAGGCTTTTGTATTTCACCTCTTAGTGCCCCTGCAGCTCCACTCTGACTTTCACAGTAATGCCGGGCCCCCACAGAGCAGCAGTCTCTCTCAGTCGCGCGCAGTGTTTGGAGACACTCTTTTTTTTTTTTTTAAACACAGGTAAGATGTCTGCAAGGTCTGCGGGCCGCCAGGAAAGACTTGCCAGGCCTCACTATGAGTACTCGTGGGCTACACCTACTAGCCACGTTTTTTAAGATACACTCCAGCACAGAAACCCCCCACTCCTAGTTTTTTTACATTTCCTTTATCACTGCATATTCACTTAAGTACTCCCGCGTAGTTCGTAAGTCACAGCACGCCCCACTCTGTAGTGGAACGGGATGGACTCGATGATGAAGCATGCCACCAAGGGCTAATCCAGGTGAGTGAGGGTTTTGCTAAGAAAACTCTGTTTTCTCCAGTGGAGGGTTAGTCTCCTTAACATAGGAGGGTTCTCTTTTTGTGATGTAAAATGCACTAACACCCACAATGATATCCTGGTCCTGAGCAGGTGTGTGTGCCCAGCCTTGCCTATAATAGGTTAATTAATTGGAAAGCCAGGTCTTCAGCTTCTTGCGGAATTTAAGAAGAGAGAAGGAGGCTCTGATATGGAGTGGGAGGTTGTTCCACGCTTTAGGACCTAGTTCTATGTATGTGTGGATGGGTGCGAGCAGGAGTCCTACGTAGCAGAGGGGTCTGGGTGGTTGGTGGAATGAGATGCGAATACTCAGGTAGGTGGGACCCGAGTCAAGTAGTGTGTGAGTGAGGAGTTTTAATTGAACGTGTTTGTTTATCAGGAAACAGTATAGTTTCCTGAGGCGTGGTGTGACAACGAAATCATGCTACTTCTCTCTTAAGGACTACAGGATACTCTCATCTGGTAGCTTTCCGTCTTGTGTGGAGGAGCAACAGTTACATATTCTGTTCCATTCGCCAACAAGTTTACAGCAGTTAAAACATGCCCAGGTTCTCGTTGGCAAATAGAGTGAAAATATGTTTGCCCAAGGTGAGAAATTTTGATTTGTATGTTCCAAGGTGTACAAGTTAATGTTTCATGCTGTTTGCTAACAAGGTTCTCTCCAGGTTTTGTGTATCAAAAATGTACAGGCCAGTAGCCTGGTGTGTGTCATTTGCACATGGGCAAATCTCAATGTGGAATTATTACGCAAACATATAAGACCTGAGTTGAAATTACTTTTCAGGGTCTAACTGAGTTTGTACCTGAAAGAGAATTAGCCCCACAGCTGTAATCGGGGACTAAGGTTGCTAAACCAGATATAACATTGGCCTGTATATTCATATTCTGCAATTTTGGTGTGATGTCAGTAGTGGGTAGGCCTGTGTGTTTGGTCTCCAAACTTCAACTAAGTCCTATAGAAGGTCGATGGTGAGATAGTGGTTTGGGGACTCCCTGAAACTCTGCAGAAGAATTCAATCAAGGTTAACACATTTTGGGGGCAGAAATGGTGGGCTACTGCTACGCTAAAGGAAGACTACAGTGTTTTCAGAGATGAGATTCTAGTGCAACACTGATTTACAGATATAAAGAAGGTCGACCCCATGTTACAAGGCAGGCCGCGCACTTCGGTCTGACATTCTCTCTCTATTTCACAGAGTCTCAGAGAAGAACGATCTACGAGTACCATCGGGCCGAGCTGGACCTCAGCAAGATCACCAGTTCATCAGCTGTGGAGTTCACCCCACTGCCCAGTGAGTGTTCAACCAGTGCACACGCTAGGAATGAGCAGCACTGCCATCTGCATCCTTAGAGTTGTTTGTGGAATAGAAAAGCATTCTCAATGCCTGAAAGAACGAATACACAGCAACATTTCCAATGCCGGAAATAACATATATACAGAGTGAAGGGTGTGATGTAAGAGACAGTAATATACTTTAAGTTCTTGAAGAAAAAGTGTCTCATTCCAGAAATCACACTGTCCTGACAGAAGCGTGGGTAACAGCGCAAGTGACAGAAAGCGTCAAATGTGCCATCTGCTCTCCTTATGGTTTCTTCGACGCATTTAGAGCTTGAGAAACTGCTATTATCCTTAAAGTGGAGCCCCCACCAGCTCCACTTTCTAGAAACACGAGACCATACGGATCTGCCATCAAGAGTGGTTTTGGGGAGCAGATCTATTTTGAGCGGCCCCTAAGTAGCCAGTCTCATCGTTTTAGTTCAGGGCCACGATGCATTCCTTGGTGGCCCGAAGCAGGAAACTTCCAGCACATCAGAGTCATTCGTTTTTATGTTCTTTAAAAACAAACCCTAGGGGCCTCATTTATGAGAAATGACGCATCGCTGCGTGAAAACAGCGATGCGTCACTTCTCAGTGCGCACTCCTTGCGTCATGATTGATGCGTCATATTTATAATATGATGCATCATGGCGCAAGGAGTTACAGATACGTCAGTATTTCTGACGTATCTGTAGGCGCAAAAGTGACGCATTGCTGGAGTGTGTCACAAAAGTGACGCAACTCCAGCAATGTGTACTTTTATAAGGGCAAGTCCCATGTTGCTAGTGCCTGCGTCAGTCTTACGCCTGCCATGAAGCAGGCGTAAGATTTTGACGCATTAGCGGCCAAGAAATGGCGCAGTGAAATCTTATAGATTTCACTGCGTCACTTCCATGACCCTTTCTTGCGTCAAAACGCCCCCCTTGCATACATTGTACCTGGCGCAGGTATAATGTGGCGCAGGGGTTTACAAAGTGACGCATCTACCTAGATGCGTCACTATGTAAATATGGCGCAACAAGGCGCATTTTTTACGCCACTGGTGCTTCACAAAAAGTGACGCACCAGCGGCGTAAAAGTGACGCACAGTCTCATAAATGAGGCCCCTAGGGTTTTTTTTCGGGGCGAACAAAAAATGCTCCCCTAGCCAGGCAGACTGTGCAACATTGAGCAGTTTGGCCAACATCACTACAGCTGAACGGATGCGCTATAATGTCAAGGAATCATCTCCGCCTTGTACTGCTAGCATTTCTAACGTTGGTCCTCAGGCTGCAGCTGGGATGTTGGAGGCGGGACCACCACTGTCCAGCTGTTTGGCGCCTGTCTGCCAAAACCAAGAGGCGCTCCTTAGTTTTCAGGCCTGAAAGTACTGGAAAGCAACAGCGACACACAAACTAGAAATGCAGAAACAGACAGTCATGGAACAGCAGTAGAAGCTCAGTAAGAGAAGAGCTAAAGTCGTGGAGCAAAGTGCCCAGAGGTCCAACCTGAGAAGTTGCATCACAGTGAACCAAAACTTTAGGTTAATCCAGTCTGAAAGGTGGGCCGCCAAGCAGGCTAGAGCAACTGGTCTTGTATTCCAGGAAGAATGGGCTTGCTGTCAATACTATGTAGTGAAAGTCAGTCGTCTCCAAGAACAAGAAATAAATCCCGTACCAAATGCCATCTTAAGAGGAAACATAGCCATCCTCGCAAACACACACACCATGAACCCAAGAGAAAATCCACATAAAGCTATGTGCTCACACCAGTCAAGACTGTAGATCTGTGTACAGCATGAGCAAAGGGAGTGGTCGAACAACCCATGTTCCTTGCCTACAGAGAAAGCAAGAACAGCCGCAGCTTTCAGCTCCTGGGGACCCAGAGGCTGCCCAAAGCCCACCTATGGCCATGCAAAGGGGCCCGCGGCCAAACAATAACTTTTATCCATTCCTGGCGACCTGTGCCCCTGCACAGATCCCATCACTCTGTTTTAGCTATGCTCTGACCAAATTACCCAAATTCCAATAACTGCTCGGTGTACAGCGATATCTTTGCCCGTGCTATAGGTGCTCTATCCACACCCCACTACCTGCTTGGTACAAGCTTACGCCATGTGCGACCTTGACATACCCCCAGCTGTGACTAATAAGTGTGTAATATTCAATAGTAAACTTAATAGAGCGTAGTTTGTCTTTGGAAGCCTTATTACAGATTTGTCGTGCAAGACCTTAGTTAAAACCAATTAAAAACATGTTTTTGCCAATGCTGCAGTGGAATAACAGTATGTACCAATCACAACAGGCACTATACTATACTATGTGCAGTAAATAATCATACCAGTGATGAGCTCAGGTTAGGGTTATTAGGCACATACTTACCTACATTCATGCCATTTTAGCATTCTTTGAAAGAAAAAAAAATATGCATTTTATTAGTAAACTGATGACTATTTTTTCTGGAGAAGCAGGAATTTTACACCCTTCTAAGCATCATACCAGCCATCCCCGAGATGGCTAAGAGAGGACGCGTTTTACTGCAAATATCCACAATCATATTTGACAGCAGAACATGGAGAATGTACTAAAATGATTAACGTTCCACATCCATTTAGTTGTTTTATCTCTTTTAGCTAGAGGTCCAAATACACAACAGATAAACACTAAACACTAATTACACCTTTTTGTAAACAAGTATAACAAAAACTACTCAACGGATTTACTAGAAACTGATACAAGGATCTGGTCAGAAAAAGCATGTGTGACAAATTTGGAATAATTATGTTCCACACTGAAGAGCAAACATTCCCATGTTAAGGAATTCTCCAACCCAGGTGCCAGCGAAAACAACATCACACACTCACAAGAGCTGTGCGACAACCTCACCCATTTCTTCCATGTCAAGATCGCAACCATATACAGAAACGTTGAACCCCAACCCACACCTATGGACTTCCTTAACAGATACACCACCACCGTAACCAACACAAACCACACACTGACCACCTGGTACATCCTCTCCACCCAGGACACCACCTTCACTATGAAATCTACCCACTCAGGAGCTCCCACAGACCCATGCACGCACCACAACTTCAACCTCAGAAACCAAAGGATCAGACAGGAACTCACCACCCTACTCAACAGCTCTATCACCACCACAACATTTCCTAATGCCTGGAAACAAGCCAAAATCAGACCACTACTCAAAAAACCCTCTGCAGAACCCAGATAACTCAGAAACTGCTAGCCAGTCTACCAGCGCCCATTCCCAGCGAAGGTACTGGAAAAGATCATGAACATTCAGCTCATGACATACCTGGAGCAGAGCCAGCTTCTTAACACCTCCCAATCTAGCTTCCACAGCAATCACAGCACTGAAACCGCCCTGATCGCAGCCACCACCAAAATGTGAACCCTCCTTGACCGAGGAGAAACAGCAGCTTTGAACCTCCTCAATCTCTTGGCAGCCTCCGACACCATGTCCCACCATACATTGATCGAAGGACTTCACCACATCAGCATCCAAGGGAACGCACTAAGATGGATCACCTCTTTCCTCACCAAAAGAACCCTGAGGATCCACCTCCCACCTTTCACCTCTGAACAAAGGAGATAACCTGTGGTGTCCCAGTGCTCATCCCTCAGCCTAACGGTCTTCAATGCTTTTATGACCCCGCTGGCCAACATCGTCAGTTCCCATGGCCTCAACATAATTTCCTATGTAGATGACACCCAACTCATCCTCTCACCGACAACCCCATCACCACCAGAACAATCTTCCACAGATGCATGACAAACGGCGCCGACTGATGAAGAACAACTGCCTAAAGCTGAACACATACAAGATGGAAGTACTGAACTTTGGCAACAGCAGCAATACAAGGAACGACTCCTGGTGGCCATCATGCCTAGGTCCATGCCTAGGTCCTCCAACCATGCCAGAAACCTCAGAATCATCATTGACAACAAGCTTACCATGAAATCAGAGATCAGCATTGTCTTCTCTGCCTGCTTCCTCACTTCGCATGTTACATAAGATCTTCAAGTGACTACCCCTACACACGAAATGCACCGTGAAACAAGCCCTCATCACTAGTCCAATGGACTACGGCAATGCCCTCTACGTAGGAATCGCCAAACACTTTCTACAGAGACTTCATACCATACAGAATGCAGCAGCCAGACTCATGCTCAGCCTTCTCCAATGAACCCACATCACACCCCACCTCAGGAAACTCCACTGCCTCCCCATACACAAGAGATACCAATTCAAACTGCTGAGCCATGCACACAAGACTCTACACAACTAAAGACCCACCTACATACAACAACTGTCAGTACTTCCACCAATGTATATATGTATGTATGTGTGTTCGTATATAGCACTCGATGACCCGAAGGGTATCTCGGTGCTTGCCTTGGGAACCCGTCCTGGCTTTTCCCTGTGAGATAGCCCCTACAGGGCATCCCCAAGGTGAAAGCCAGGCATCCCGCCGCGGGGGGCCGTTGTGGAGATTAAGCAAGCTCAATGCCCAGAGTTGCAGAGTGAGAACCCATGATTAGAGCAGGCACCGAAGCGAGAATTATCAAGTCCGTGGACATTTGAGCTCAAGACCCTGCCGCGTCGGGAATTGAACCCTGGTCCCGGGTCTGACCTCTGCTTCAGGGTCTGCCTGCTCTACACCGTGAGCCACACTTCTCCACCAACCATTGAGAAGACTATGCTCTGCCTCTCTTCTCACTTGCCCATACTCCCGCATCTACCGAAACAGAAGTGGAGGACGCTCTTCTCCCACATCGCAGCAAAGACGTGGAAGACGCACCTCCGGAACATAATCTTACTTCCGGAATTCCGAATGGCTATCAAGACTTGGCTGTTCGAATAAGCCTCCGGGCCCTACAAGCGCATAGATACCCTATTGGATGATTAGCCCCACTTTATAATTCCTGATTGATTGATTGAAGACACACTCTGATTCCCCTGCAGAGAAATAAGGCTTCCACACTTGGTCAGGGTATAGCTTGATTCATTTTATTTCAATTATTCTTTTGAATTACTTAATTGTCATTCAAATTCTTTGAAGGTTACTCGTGATGGCATTACTGAAGCAATATCCAATGCATTTCGGGCATATAGAATGCCCTTCGTCAGGAAACAGTACTTGTAATTCCCGCGTTTCACCTTCAGGCTCGACGAAATTTTGTTCAGAAAACTTAAGGCTGTGCACCCAACTCAACTAAATTTGATTGCTTGAAGAGACATAAAATGAGTAACATTATTTCCCATTATGCGCAATACCCTCCTCCCCCCCTTCATCAACAAGCACAAAATGAAGAACCTTAGCTGAACGAAGAAGCAGTCTGACAACTTTTTTACTGATTAGTGACTTGGTGCAAAAATCATTGGCAATCCAAATTTTCAATTTCATAAGTATTAACCAGCTCAACCACGGCCCCAGAGTTGCTTTAATTCTGTCTTTTAATATGTTATGGTTAAAGGGTAGTGCTCTGTAATCATGGTTCGGATGATGTGTACAGAGAAAACGCCACCATTGGTTTTAGTAATAACATTTTAGCTCTGTGATAAATCTGCTTACATTTTTCCAGAGACCTGGTTGATCTAACTCTGGTTCTTTATTACGTTATTGGTGATGAATGGTCAAGAAGTTAAAAGGTTATCCAGGGTGTGATTTAAAATCCTTTGGCCTCTACCACAGCCTAAATTACAGACCAGATTTACACCAAACTTGGCATGAATCCAGAGCAGAGTTATTTCTGTGCTTTGGTGAAAATTTCTTCAAGGGGTTTTAAGATATCCTTGATTAATACAATCCACAATCCAGCTCTGAAAGCATTTTTGATGGGTATCTATACCATTAGGTTTCTGAGCCGGTTCATAAAAGTTGGCGCAGAGACAACATTGTAAATAAGATTTCTGGTTTGGAAACCACCATTAGCAGTTCCTAAACCAAATCTCATCTGACTGGAAGAGAATCAAATAAGATTGTTTCCTTCATCTGCCACAAACCACACACTGCATACAATTTTGAAATGACCATAGTAGGGTATACTAGTCACAGATTGATCTGAGGAGGTATGCTGGTCCACCTCAGTGGACTGGAATAGGCCAGCATTGTGCCCCAAGAAAAACAGTCAAGACATATAGCAAGGTTCATGTCTATAGTCTCCTTTTGAGGGTCAAAAACATTGCACAAACTATGGATTGAATCAAAAATTGTTGATGTCGGAGTTTCACACAATGGCTGTGGGACCTCATCGACACAACAGCACCAGACGTCAGATTCCTCACGGAAACCTGGATGAACGCCTCCTCGGCTCCCGACATCGCCATAGCCATCCCGGACGGCTACAAGATCACCCGGAAGGACTGCGTCAACCAAACCAGAGGAGGAATCGCCATCCTCTACAGGAACACCATCAACCTCACGACCATCACCGAAGACACACTCTCCGCCGCCGAACACCTACACTTCCAGATCCACACCGACCCCAAGACCACCCTTAGAGGAACGCTCATCTACAGACCCCCGGACCCACGCACACAATTCAGCGAAACCATCGCCGACTTCATCAGCCCGCACGCCCTAGCCTCACCAGAACACATCCTCCTAGGGGAACTGAACTTCCACCTGGAGAAAAACAGCGACAACAACACCATCACCCTGCTCGACAACCTCGACAACCTCGGACTCAAGCAATTGGTGAACACCCCAACCACATCGCTGGCCAAATGCTCGACCCCATCTTCTCCGCCAGCCACCACGTCTCCTTCAGCCACTCCTCCGGACTACACTGGACCGACCACAGATGCATCCACTTCACCTTCAAAAAGAATACATCCCACCACCACGCGCAACAAATCCCCCGCAGATGCTGGAGCAAAATCACCACAAACCAGCTCCACTCATCACTAAGCCAGAACCCGCCAGCCGACGCCGCCGACACCAACGACGCAACCCACAACCTCGCACAGTGGATCACTAACTGCGCCGACGACCTCGCACCACTGAAGAACCCCCCAGGCATGACCGGCAACAGGAAAACCTTATGGTTCACAGACGCCCTCAGAGAATCAAAGAAATCCTGCTGAACCCTCGAAAAAACCTGGCGCCACGAACAAACTACAGAAGACATGACAGCCCTCAAGATCGCCACCCGCGAACACCACCAGCTGATCCGCACCACCAAGAGGACATCATTCAAAGAGCGACTAGACAACAACACCCACAACAGCAAGGAACTCTTCAACATCGTCAAAGAGCTCTCCAAGCTGCATCTGCTTTGGCAGAGCCACACCATCAAGACTGCTGTCATTGGATCCTACATCTCATCCCTGCAGGACCTGGTGCTGCAACCTCTGATGGAGAAGCTGCAAAGACATGCTGTTGAACGTGGCCCACTCTGACAAGGACTTGTCGGTTCTCCAAAGCTCTTTCGAGTGCAGAGCAGAGTCACATCGGATACTTTACAGCAGCAAAAGTTAAGAGAACTCATTTATCCAGAGAAAGGAGTAAGATGACTGATCACATGTTCAGTGTGCGGTACTTAGTACAACCATCTGATTAAAATACTTTCTTTATTGCAAAGTTAAGCAATGTGCTGGACATTAACTTTATTGTGTCTGTTGGTTGACTGTTGAGCTCTGATCCTAAGCACTACCATAGAAGCTTATGACTGCCCGCTGAGAAGCTTATGACTGCTTGTCTTCGCTACCCTGAGAGTTAAGTGTAGAAGGGGTTGTACATGGCCCAATCTGCAGAGACTTAGTAGAAAGGAGCCAAACAGGATCTGATAGACAATATTCATCTAAGTCTGTTCTTCCAGTAGCACTGCATGCATAGACAGAGCCTCTGATTCTCTTGAATTGGCAGATGTACTCTGGAGGAGGCAGATGTATCAAGTTCTTCGTGGAATGCCCAATTGTTCCTAATGGTCAGGAAGTGCAAGCTTTGGACAAGAGGGGTAGGATTAGGTTGTTTGAAAATGGTTGAGTGAGGTGAAGAGTGGAGAAATGTGGTTGGTACAGTGATGGCAACTGCTCACCCCTTTCCTTCTCTTCCCACTTGTTCTATAATGACACTCTTCCTTGCTTTCTCCTGCAGCCTGCCTCCAACATCAGACATGCGAGGATTGTGTTGCCTCCAAACTGACCTTCAACTGCAGCTGGTGTCATGTCCTGCAAAGGTAATGCAAGGGTAGCCATAACTGTGTGCAGGGGGAGTGTGCTTTGTGTGTGATGCGTATATGTGGCTGTGTATGTGTATGTCCATGAGCTCACAGCTGGGTGTCAGGATGTGTGTGTCTATGTACTAATGCAAGTGGTTGTGTGTTGTAGGCAGGTGTGTGTTGTGAACACGTGTCAGGATGTGTGTGTGTCTGTGTTTGTGTGGTGATCAAGTGTGCATCCAGGTTTATACTGGTCCTGAACTTCACTCTTAGTGACAGTTCACAGCATGTGTGGCTTCAGATCCGCATGCTCTGCATACTCCTGCCATTTAGTGTTGTGCTCGGACTTGTGCAACTTGTTTTTGTTCTAAGAAGTCTTTTGAGCCACGAAGTATTGGAAACTCCTCCTTTACTTGCGAACGTACATGGGCAGAACCCATTGTCAGATTCTTTTTCTGTGCCATCTGGTTCGGCGTGTATCGGAATTGCTCCCAGCCTCGACGCGTTCAGTGATGGATGTTCGTGGTCCTGGAACTCATTACTTCTACCCATGTCTCCGAGAAGATTCCCACTTCAATGGTTGTCTCGTTTCCTCTCTCTCTTGATGCGCTCCAGACACTTGTCGAAGACCAGGCCTCGCAGCCCTTAGGCACCCTGCCCTTCAGGCCCCCCACCTTCCTTACAGACTAAAGCGGCACAGAGGGTGATGGAAGAGAGGTCCTTCCGAAGATTCCCCCAATGCCACGCTTAGTACCCCTGGACCGACCTCCACAGCGTTTGTAACATTTGCCTCTCCCTAGAGCACGAACCACCCCCACTGTGACTCCTGTTTAGAATTCAGGAGAAGGAAGGCCCTTCGGCAGTGGAGAGACACGCGCTTGGCTCCTAATCTGATGTATCTATCATCGACCGAGATGCTGGACATATTGCACCAAGCAAACCCACTCAGTGCTAGGGAGGTTGGGAATACAACAAGCCTTCGGGCTTACCTTTCCATCAGCTGACCTCAGAGGTCATCGGCTCTGGTTCTTCAAGTCTGGAAGAGGAGGGAGTCGGAAAGGAAGAACAGACGTTCAAAGACACTTCATCTGCCTCCGTGGACACCGGACCTCTTATACAGTCCATGCTGAGGTGTGCAAGGACAGTCGACACCCTACTCCTCGAGACACATAAGGGACCGCACGCCAAGGCTGAGCATCGCTGCCAAAGGGCTTGGGTGTTCAGCCCCATGCACAAACTGCCGACTTCCGTACTTGGTAACAGATACTTAACTCCTCCCCTGCTGATGACGGAGCCGCTCCGTCATCAGCTACGGTTGGGCTGTGCTGATGACGGAGCGGTTCCGTCATGGCCCGGCCGCCGCACCTGCGCGGCGCTGATTTCGCGCCTGCGCGGCGCGTTCTATTGAGCGGGCGGGCCATGACGGAACCGCTCCGTCACGAGCACAGCTCAACCGCGGCTGGTGACGGAGCGGTTCTGTCACCAGCATGCGGCCGCCATGCGGCCGCCCCGCCCTGTTAGCGCTGCGGCAGAATAGCTGCCGCAGCGAAAGGGTTAATGTAGGTGGGACAATAAAAGAGCTACATCCAGGTCACAGAGTCAAGGAATTATGTTGCAGCACTGCACCCATGCCAACAGGAGGCGATGAAGTGTTGAAATGCACACCAGCTGCAGATTTAGGTCCTGATCTAGATTTTGGTGGACTCAGTCAGTCACACAGCTTTATTCGATCTTCATAAAAGCACAAGTTATCTAAAAATTCCAACACAATATATACACATATACACACATTTAAAATAAGAATTAAACAGTTGCAGTGATCCGGGTAAATTCATATAAAAACGTGTATGAAAAATACAGTTCAGAATTTAAAATTAATTAAATATTTCTTGCTACTAAAATGTCGTCCCACATTTTTCCTCTTTCTAAGATAGGCCCACAAAAATGAGGCAACAGAACAGCATACAAATGGATCCAGTAGAGTTTTTAAAAAGTACATGGCCACCCGGCACTGCCTAAAATTGTGGTACCTCAGGATTGGGAGTATGAATGTTTTACTTTCCTCTGTATAGGTCTTGCAAAATAATACAATTTGTAGATCTGACTGTACTACGTAGTTGTTACAGGGACAGGGTAAGAGGTCTGCTACTTTATATTTATTTTGGGGGTATTCCAGGAGTAGCGGGATCATGTTCATGCGGAAACGCAAAAGGATAAATCTGTGTTGTGCATTATTTATGCGTGATAAATACTGAAAACCTTCCCCCGATCTTGGTGGTATCATGAAGAATGGAGGACTGATGAATACGTTTCTTTTCTCTTCAGGCATACTTTGATCTCTTAATGAATAAATCAGTTATTCTTTCCTTTGAAACCCTTTTGCAGGACTCAGGGTCCTGAAATAATTCTCCCACCCCTGACGCTTTCAGATGGACCTCTACATAATTTAACCATCCAATTCTTTTCTAATAATCTAATTTACAACAGTCCTTGATAATGGTTTGTGTCAAATCCACTGTAGAAATCCACCATACTGATAGCCACAACAAGACTGGAGCCAGTCATATGTTGTCGCTCAAATAGGGAAGCCCTAATTCACAGTGTAAAATATGATTTGGGGCTGATTGCGGTAAGGACACACTGTTTTAAAAAAAGGAGACTTCTATTTGTTGTAGCGGTGCAACATTAGCCATACCCCACACTCTGTTTTAGCTGATTAATTGCATCCAGTGGGCTGCCTCCCAACTTTGTAGCAAATCTTTTGACAGCGTTAACACTCTTTTGCATGGCCTGGGCTCTTGCTGCCACTAAATTAGACCATGAGTGGTCTTTATCAAAAGGCACTCCAAGGTATGAAAAAGAGTCGACTGTCTAGATTTTCTTGCCTGCCAACTGGAAATGTTGATGTTTCTCACCTCTTGCGGCTCCAGACACGATTACAAATGAATGAGAAAGGAGAATGGGTTTGGATTGAGATGGCGCTCAAGCAAGTATGATAATTGAATATGTTTACTGCTACAGTAATGACGTGGTGCAAACAGGTCAGGGGAGAACAAACCCAGACAGAGAAACAACCCCTGCACTGGTATATGGAGGCCTATACCAAACAGATAAGAACCAAGTCCTGTGCACACACTTCTATGGTAATTGGTTCTGGTGTCAGAACCCAACACTTAGCAACAATGTTCATAAGAATAAATGCAGGTCAAACTCCAGGTTTTCGTATGTAGAGCAGATTTATAAGTCAATCTTGATCATTACATGTGACAGTAGCCAGCCGACACGTGTTTCGCCACACCTTGTGGAAGATGTTACTCATCAGGGCTGGGGATCCTTACGAAATGGTGATCTGTTTCGCGGGATGGCCGTGCACTGTTCACAGCCGGCCGCGTGTAAAAAACAATAAAGAAAAATGTGTGCCCTCCAGGGTGTGCAGGAACACCAGGGGGGAATCCGGACGGTTACGTCCTGGATTTTTTAGCAGGATCTGAAGTCCAAGTGGAAGGCACCTCACGGGTCAATGCGGGCAGAAAAATGTTCTTGCTCCAGGTCGTGGAACGAAGAAGTGTGTGCACAGGACTTGGTTCTTACCGATTATAAATGATTTTGATTCATTGACCTTTAGGTCGAGGGAGGCCATAAAGGCGTAGTAGGCTGTGATTAGCGTTTGTAGGGCTAAGCCTGATTTGGCAATCAATACTGCGTCGTCCGCGTACACCAAAATCGGAAAGGTGATAAGATCAAATTTAGGCACATCCACCGGTAGAGAAGACAGGGTGGACTCTACCCCTTTCGTATAGATTGAAAAAAGGAACGGGGCAAGAACACAACCCTGTCTTACTCCATTTTCGACTTTAAAGAGGCGAGTGCACTCCAGCTTCCTGCCATATCTTACACAGGCAGTGGCATTGGCGTACAACTGGCGTATGAAACCAAGTATTGGTGGATCAATACCCATGCCCTCCATCATGGACCACAACCTCGGGTGTGACACACAGTCAAAGGCCGAGGTTAGGTCCATGAAGGTCATGCACAGTGTTCCGGCTTTTGCCTTAGTGTAGGGAGAGGTTTAAACACTGATCAACCGTCCCCATACCTCTACGAAACCCGTTTTGCGTCTTCATAAAAATATTGTGTGATTCGGCCCAGTCCTCCAATCTGGCCAAGAGTACATGCCCCATACGTTTGGCAGTAGTGTCAAGGAGGGATATGGGACGATAGTTCTTTGGGGATCCCCTGTCACCTTTTTTTAAAAAAAATGGGCACAATTAGACAATGGTTCCAAGAGAAAGGCAGCCAACTATCTGGATGCTATCAAAAATGTTTGTAAGTAAAGGCACCCACATATTATACTTCTGCACAAACCGCCGACTTCAGTACTTGGTAACAGATACATAATGTAAGTGGGACAATAAGAGGGCTCCATCCAGGTCACAGAGTCAAAGAATTATGCTGTAGCACTGCACCCATGCCAACAGGGGGTGATAAAGAGTTGAAATGCACACCAACTGCAGATTCAGGTCCTGATCTAGAGTTTGGCGGACAGTTTGTCTGTCGGTGCAATGGAGTACAAAGTTGAGGCCCAACGGACATCACTATATGTTGGCAAGAGCCACTGTCACAGTGGTTGCTGTCAGTGTTAGAAACAATGGGCAGATTTATTTATTTATTATTTAAATGTATATGTGCAACAGATACCCAAAAATGGTTTCCCGGCACCCGTCTAGAACAGCAGAGCAGAGAGAGAAACCTACTGATTAAGAATCCAGGTTTTGAGTGACTTTCGGAAAAGTATGCAGTTGGACTGGGTGCGAAGAGACAAAGGAAGAGAGTATTCCACAGTACAGAGCCTAAATACGAGAAGGAACAGCCACCCATATGGGATAGTCTAACCTTTGGCACCTGAAATTTGGCCTGGGTGATAGACCTAAGAGTGCGAGAAGGAACGTTGTGACGAGCCAAGTTTTGCATGTAAGGGGGGCTCTTTCTTGCTTAATTAGGAACATAAAACTCAGAGCTTTAAACTTGACCCGGTTTTCAACCGTAAGCCAATGGAGGTCCCTCAAAGAACTGGAAATCAAGGCGGTTCTAGAAACTCGACAGAGTAATCTGGCAGCAGAGTTATGTACCCGCTGCAGCTTACGTAATACGTCTTTATTGGCTCCCAGGTAGAGGATGTTGCTGTGGTCCAGCCTAGACGTTACAAGGGCCTGGACTACGGTTCTCTGGGTAGAGCTAGGCAACATCCACATGATTTTCCTCAACCATTTCGAGATGGTGAAACATGTTGCAGTAACTTTCATTGCTTGTTGGTGGATAGATAGTAAGTCATCAATAATAAAGCCAAGGTTACAAACATGATTGGAAGGTAGCGGGAACGCACCCATTTCTGTAGGTCATTGTTGCGGACCCCGGAGATTTTTATCTTCACCCAGAACCAGAACATCAGTTTTTTCACCATTGAGCTTGAGGAAATTAGCGTGCATCCATGAAGCCACTTTGCTGAGCCCAGTCCTAAGAGCTGAAAGCTCTGCAGTCTTTCCAGCAGAAAGAGAAAAAATAATCTGGGTGTCGTCGGCATATGAGAAGAGCGACAACCCAGACTCTTCAACGATTGCAACCAGGGGTCTAACATAAAAGTTAAAAAGCAGATGGCTAATAATAGACCCCTGGGGAACCCCATAAGGTGAAGAATAGGTTTTAGAATTGGCTGAGGAAGCGAAGACCTGAAAAGTATGATTCGTAAGGAAAGACGATAGCCAGCTCAAAGCAGGGCCAGTGACCCCTATGGATAGTAGGGCCTTTATCAACACCGCATGAGATACCGTATCAAAGTCTGTGCTTAAGTCGAATAAGACAAGAGCCATCGTGTCACCTGCATCCAGATTCTGGCGCAACATTTCTGTGATGCCGAGAAGCGTGGTCTCAGTAGAATAGCTGGTCCTAAAGCCAGATTGAGATGGATGAAAAAGCCTATGAATTTCTATAAACTTGGACAATTGGCTGTTAATGTGCCTCTGTAAAATTTTAGAGAAAGCGGGGAGAAGAGAGATTGGCCGATAGTTTGAAGACCGCGTGGCTTTGTTAAACATGACCGACGGCCTTCACACTTTTCCAAAGTTTAACATTTTTGAAATGTCACCTAGCCACTTTATGCTTCTTTGCAGGGCCTATGTAGGAGAGTAGGGTCTGCTTCCTATGGTCACCCCCACTTTTTGCTGTGATTTTCTGGTTTTTCGACTTTAGTGTGGCTGCGGGCCTGCTAATCAGACCCCCAGCCCAGCTGTTCTCTCTCTAAATTGATACCATGTACTTTAGGTACATACCAGATTGGTTACTGGGTCACCCTTGAGAGCCCCTGCATAGTGTACCATAGGTACCCAGGGCATAGGTGCACCTTAGGCCTACCAGGGGCTGCAGTATGTATTGTGCCACCCCTGGTTTGCCTTCCAAACTGACACTACAGGTCTGTCCACACAGCCTGAGTAAGGTGAAGTAATCACCCCTTACTTAGATATAGTATCCCTATATCTACATTTACATATAGACACATATACACCTAGAAGTCACTCCTATGGTAGGCCTCGACAATCCTGGAGGCAGAGTGCTTGGTTTTATGTGAGAGGGTGCCCAAGCATGATCTGAGCCCCTCTAAAGCTTTCGGAGCCATCTCCTTATAGCTGTTCTATGATATAGCCATACCATATACTCTTAAGTGCATTATAATCCTTGTGGTTAATGTTAACTTTGGTTTGGCGTTATCAAAACATGTCATGTAAGGTGTCAAACACTTTGGAATACTACCCCCCCATTCCCGCCAGTCCAGGTGGCGGGGGTAGCATTCCACCCTTCTAGAGGAAGAAGACATGTAGTTACTGCTTTACCCGGTTAAAGTTAAACAGAGCCTCAGAATCAAAAAATGGATGCTGCTGCCACAGACACAAGTCTGACCTCCTGTTGCTGGACGAAGCTCCGGCAGGGGAGGCCTGGACAATAGGTTTCCTGTCCAGGGAGATGCTGGCACCTCCCCAGACAGGGTTTTGTGTATTGGGGCAGGGAGGGCTGCATTCGGTGAATGCTTTACAGACACTGTCTGGGGCACACAAGGTGCTCCATGCATAGTCCAGATCAAACCGGTTGCTGGGGCACACAGCCCCAGCTCTGGCGCGAAACTGGACAAAGGGAAAGGGCGCTTCTCCTTTGCTTCCCTGCAAAGGAGAAGCGCCACAGACCTTGCTGGTCTGTAACAGAGCCAATCTTGACATCTTGCGTGGGTTGCGGTTGCCAAGGCTTGTTGGGTCCAATCCGGATACCGACCGCGCAGGCAACTAGATCCATTGTGGGACAGCTCAAATCCAGTGCATGGTCATCGTCGATGCCTCCTGGACCTCGTGGCTGAAGAGACAAGTTCAACTACTTCACCTGAAATCACCCAACATCGCCTGGTTCCTTCCTGGTTCCTTCCTGGTCACTGGCTAGTGACCCAGACACTGTCCCTTATGCTTTCAGGTTCTTCAGATCTTTGATCCACCCTTGGATCCACCCGGACACTTTTACTCTGGTCACCTGCAGCACTTCTTTGCAGCTCTCCATAGAAAACGACGAAGAAACCCGACACGAAAAGACACCTATGCACCCGGCTTCCCTGGGTGAGGTAACACAAGTACTTCGGGGCTCCCATGGGTCTTGACTCTTGAAGTGTCCTAGTTTAAAAGGGTTCCATCCTAGTCCATCCGGAAGTGTCCTTAAATTGTATATTTGTAACTTTTACGATCACCATAGAAAGTCAATGGTAACCCGCGCCTGTGTTTAGACTCCTACTTCCTACTCTTTGGTCGATTAGAGTAGCCCCAGCGATTCCACAGGCCCCAGGCCAGCTTTCTAATTCTCTCGTGGTTCTTATACCACTTTCTTAGTATATGGTTTGTGAGGCCCCTAGGGCATAACGTATACTGTGCGACTTATCGTATATTAATTGTGTGACTTGTATTGTATTTTTACCTCTGACCTCATAAAGAGTGCAGAGGGGATGTGTTTAGACTAAATACATATATATATATTTGATATATAACTTGTATGGTATCCTTTCATTTGGTACTCAAGTCTGGTTACTCGTTATGAGCCTACACGGGACCTGCGTTCCTCTTGTACTGGGCTACTGAAAATTCCCAAAATAAAGAAGGCTTGAATGGGGGGCAGGTCTTTAAGAGTGGAATGCCCTGCCATTAGAGCTACGTTTGGAGCCTACAGAGCCCACTTTCAGAAGGAAACGTAAGACTCACCTATACAGGAGGTAGGCGGCTGTGATGGCTGCTTGGACTGTTTACCCTACTTACCATAGCGCGGGGACACGCCGGTGCGCGTAACCAGGCGCTCTACAAATTTCCCTAATAATAATAATAATAATTATAATTGGTAAAACAACTTGCTTAACTCGCCTACTGAAGTCTTAGCCTGCTGACTGCTGGCCATTGCTACCCCTAGGATAGCATTCTATAAGGTTGACTTTACAACCACCATCAATAAGGGTCGATTAGACTGGTGGAAGGTGCACACTAGAACTAGTGGACATAATATGCCAGGCTAACTTCTCACAGCCTACAATCAGCTCAGGAAAGGTACAATTTAGCTTATAATCAAGGACGCATATTTGAAAGTAACTCACCCCTTAATGATCCATGTTCTGGGTCAGAAAAGCAAACAAACCATTACAACGTTGACCTAACATCTGAGAGATGTCTAGCAAATTTGTGGAGGAAAAACTGAAAGCCCTAAACAGTTGCTAAATGGATGTTAGTAGCTTTCCACCTGCAGCATCCGGTACTTTATGATACACAAAGGAATATTATTTGTAACTTTTATGCCAGCTTTCTTTTAAACTACTATTGCAAAGACATGTCAATTTTATTATTTCTTCTAACCACAGATCCCTCACCTGTAGAATATTTCTCAAGTGCCAGACTGGAACCGGATGTTTTACATCATTGCTCCTATATACCATTAGGTGGCACCACACAGCTCCACATGGGTCTCATTCTGCCCCGGAGGTTATAGAACGGAGCCATATATAAGTGCCATCCCTGTGCTGATGTGAGATCCTTTCTTTGTACTCCTTCAAAGCCGGATACTGAGCTCCACTCCCCTTTTTAACATCAGCGTCAGGAGTTTTTCCAACTATTTCAGTGTGCCGATATCCCCACCCAAAGGTATAAGGTTTGAACCATTCCATGACTGTCATAAATAGATGCCAGTGATGGACCAACACAAGGTATGCCTCTGTTGTTTAAGATCAGGGGATGACTCATATATCTTAAGACGATTCAAGACCCCAAAGTGAAGCTGTTCTTCACCGAACATCGAAAGAAACCATATAAGTCCTTCTTTAGGTCAAGGTCCTGGCCCCATTCCTGCTCTTAAAGCCGATACCCTGACAGACATTTGTCTCGGTCAAGGTCATTCAGCAAGTCAAAGTCCAAATCAAAGTTGAAACACATGAAAGTGAAGCCGGACTCAATCCCATCCTGCCTCTCTCTAACTGAAGAGAGTTGCAAGGGTGTCAGAGTGCCACTCAATCTCATTCCGTAACACTGATTGAGGAGGTGATCTCATGGTTGATCCTGATGCACCCTGGTTTTCTGTTGCAGCAGGTCAAGGCCTTTACGGAGGCGATGCTATCTATTTTTGGTACTCTTCTGGTTCCCTTTGGTGTGCCTTTGGCCCGAAGAACGTGCAGTTGCCTTCATGTCTGGTTACCGTCGGCAGATCCACGTGGTGTGTGAACCTCTGGAACCCACCTTGGGTTCTGTACCAACTTTGGTGCAGACAGTCTAATCCTTCTCCAAGACCTTCACTGGTCCGTTTCTCGCTGATGCTTCTCCTGACATTGGCTGCCCTAGCGGTGGATCCTATGCTGACCCCGGCGTCCTTCCCAAGCCGGTCTCCTCAACCCTGACCAAGCTGACTGAGACCAAACCCTTCCTCAACCACAGAGCCATCCTCAGGTGCTCCGCAGCTTTTCGGTTCAGACTCTGACAAGGATTTGATACCAATTGGAGAGGATCGGATTGATTAACCCACATATCATGATGATAAAAGTTTCTATATAGATTTACAAGAGGCCAGTGTTCTTGACACTTCCCCTAGTACAGAGATGATTTTTTCCCCTAGACCACCAACAGCAGAGATGGCTCCTAAGCAGTAGTCATCAGGCGTTTTGTTGAGGTCCTGAATTTACAATTCTCCACTGTTGAGGTTAAAATTAATGTGCTTACCGCCCAACTTCTTCTGAGCTCCAACTGCCACGCTTTTGGGCACTTTGTCTAAACCTTGTTATTTTCCACCAGAAAACAAGCAGATGGCCAAGTGCCCCAGACCGGTGCCTGGGGACCTTGAATTGCTTACTCAGCATCCTACTTCTAAGAGTTTCGTGGTTTAAGCTTTCAATAACAAGGTGAATCCTAATTTGTTACCCACAACTCCCTTACAAGGAGTAGAAAAGAACTGTGGCATTTGAGAAGCATTTGTTCTCTTTGGCCAGTCTAGCCTTGAGGTCAGTCATTGCCAGTTGTCTACTGGGCTGGTATACACATGTTCTGGCACATGGTAGGCAAGATCTTGCCGGCGTTTCAGAAGAGTTCAGGGTTACCTTGGTTGAAACTATTCAAGTTGGTCAGGATGCAACCAAACGTGATTCGATATAGTTTGGACACTCCTGATTCCTTAAGACGAGCAGTTGGCACTAGTGTGTGCCTCGGTCACCTTGCATGGAGGAGATCCACAGGCTTTTTGGACATTTACATGCATCCATCAGGGACATGCCTATTGATGGGTCCTGTCTGTTTGGCAACAAAATCTGATCCCGCCCTGGAGTGCTCCAAGAAAAACCAGGCTATGGTGCGCTCTTTGGGCCTTTCGACCCCGCCAGTTAGTTACCTCATCAGTGTTGGTTCATCCGAGGCTATTCCAGAGATTTGTCATATACACAACGCCATGCTCCCCTACCCTCTAGGAATAGATCAGACGGTAATAATACATGTTAAGTAGTACCTTCCCTTTTTTGGTATCTTGGGGCAAAGAACATGACAGTGTAACTCTGGCTTGCAACAACGGAGCACAGTACAGTGCACAACATATTCCTTCATGTCATAAGTAGAACATCCTATTACAGAGGGTCACTGTCATTTGACCAAAAAAGGAAAAACAGGATGGTGAGTTAAATGTTCACAATTAACCTTACGCCTACAGCCATCAAAACCTTATGAGCTGCCTACATATCTCCAGACACACACATCCATGGGGACTGCCTGCGGGGGAATTTTAGTGCAGGAAAGCAGGATCGGCAGGGAAGTTCCTGAAATAATGAAAAGTTACAAGCAAGAGCAATTTCAATGGAAGGTGAGAAGGAAGGCATGAGGAGCATCAAAGAAGTAAGGAGGAAATGACAATAGAAATGACAAGGGAATAAAAAAAATAAAAGCAGAATTCTTTAAGGGCACTGGTAAAACAGAGCTGTGTTACATTTGTAAACCAAGAAAAATGTAGTCCCTGTTAACAATCGATTTTTTGAGTTTGGAAAACTGTGAAAAAGCCCACCAGAGGTAATAGCAAACAGAAATTGAAAACAGACAGCCTAGCCAGGATTAACACCTTGGTGAGAGGGTGTTTCTGTTTGCAGGAGTGTGTTGTTTCTCTTGATTGTCTGAGTCACTGTTCAGTGCTGAAGGTTTGCTGCTCTTAGAACTCTGCATAACTCTTCGCATGTTTTCAGGACCAGTGCATGCCATCGGTGTATTCAGAATCATGTACTTGTGATGTTGGGTTGTAGATGTGAATAGGTCCGCATGTACCTGGCAGTTATTAAGTCATATCAGTTCTCTAGGAATGAGTTAACTTGACCTGTCATCCGATAAAACCTGTGTCTTTGATTTCAATTGAACTTTTCAAGAGCTTGCTGATGTGTGGAGCTACGGGCAAACCTTGCTTGTGGGCTTAGGAAGGAAGCTGGTACGGATCTGCCCTCCTAAGTTTTGTCCACCTCTAGATCCTCCTTTGTGCAAGCTAAGTACCCTAATGGGGTGAAACGGTTTTCAAGTAGGTGAGTTTAACTCTGGGGTACTATAAACGCTCTGATGACATCTACAAATACAGTCATAGGGAAGCCTTAACAGAACTACAGTACAGTTATCATGGCTTTAAAAGTGACAATTACTACTACCTGGACGCCCTTACTCCCTGCAGAATTTATCATTCTCCTATTCCCAGTATAGAGCAGAAAAGGAGAGCATACCCTGAAGTGTGTTTCTACTCTCATAGTAACTGCACACATGGCGGACCACTGAGGAAGAAGAGAAAGACACCTTGTGGAATATCACATGTTCCCAGAAACACACCTGTTGAAAGGACACACATCACAACACAATAACAGTCTTCTTCAGGTATCCGAACCCAACCACCCATCCCGTCATTCATTGACTGCATTTTGCTGCCTTTCTCCAAAGTTTGTCAGATACCACATACAAACATGCACACATTTCTTGGCTACTGATCAAACATCATATACAACTACATGACTTCCTGCAGGTCCTCAAGACAGCCACTGGTACACAGATACGTAGACAACCTTAAAACCTGCAAGTTTAAGCAGGCACAGTTAACCAGTGATTTCTATATTGATATTTAGATGGTTTGCAGTGATGTATACATTTTCTAGATCCTTTAGGTGTAGACAATAATGCAAACATAATGCACGTGATCCATAGCACTAAAGAGCTAACTCCAAAACCCATGATACTCTTTCTTTGCAGGTGTTCGAGTGGCTTTGACCGTTACCGGCAGGAGTGGCTGACCTACGGCTGTGTACAGGAGGTGAGGGTGACTGGTGCAGCAAATATTCTTGGTTTCACTAGTCTTAAATAAGACACCTGTCCTCTGCCAATCACATTAGTCCTCAAGGGCTCTGCAGGATGAGTGCTACATTACGACATTACTAGGCAGTCGTCTAGGGCGAGCCATCAAGGTAATACCAGACTGCCTCCTAGAAGCATAAACTATGTCCCTATAATCGAGGGCACCCTAAATCCCTGCATCTGCCATGCAGGTTAGCCAAGACAACCACCTCAGAAAAAAATTATACATGTCCAGCTCGGTCTGCAAAAGGTCTCTTTAAAGTTATCAAAACGAGCCAGCTCCTGTTGGTACAGGACCGGCCTTAGGCATGTGCAAGCTGTGCACCTGTCCAGGGCCGCCAAACCCCAGGGGCCGCCACGCCAATATATCTCCTTAATATAATAATCCTCTGAGGATGGATACATATTTGTGTGGCGGCCCCAGTGGCAGGGATTTTGCGTCCTCCGGCTCTGTTCCACTTCCAAACACTCTGACCCCCTTCCTGAGCTCCGGGGGCCTCTGCCCCTCCCAAACCCCCTCTTCCGGGACCCCCTACCTATGCTCCCTGCCCAGGGCCGCCATGAGCCTAGAGCCGCCCCTGTGTTGGTAGCATGTGTCACTAAGAAAAAAGAAGGAACTCTATATAAAGTTAGTACATTTGAAATGTGATTAAAAAGAAGTGCTGCCCCAGGCACCTCACTATCTCACAAAGTAGAATGAGGGCCGGGGGGCATAGTTCTTTGGTTCTATCTGAACAGGACCTTGAGCTGGCAGTCCATGGTAGCAGAACAGGAGCGGACTATCAGCCATACGCTTGTGTATGTGTAGTGCAGGGCCATAAGCGTGTGTATGTGTAGTGCAGAGACCTCATTGTGCAATTCTTGAACCACTGTAATGAAGTGCCTGAACCTCATGTTTGATCAATCTAGGAACTGAATCTCAAAGAACGGTAGACAGTAGGTGTATGTAGCAAACACACCCTTATTTGATTATTGCAATCTGCGTTGTGAAATGCAGGTTCACATACAGGGATATGTATTGTGATAATGAAGCTCATCCAGATCTTACAAAGTTTTTTTAGAGAATTTGACAAAGACAAAAAATTGGAATGGAAACAGCAGACTAGAGTTGACCCTAGTTAATAATGTTTTCCCTCTTGAAAACCCACCTAATGCCTTTGCAATTGTTTGCGGCTAACCTATATCTCAGCATAAATGCAGCCTTATGCGCTCTGTTGATGGAAAATGTATTGACAAGTGTGTGTACATTGGTGGCATAAACATCCCAACCCATTATAACACTGAACCACCTCCTGGTTATTCCTGGCGCAGAATGACCTTGGACGCAAGGAAGTAAAAAAACATCGCCCGGCTTGTCTTGCACCCTGCTTCCCTTGGGAAACTATCAAACTATATCACATGCTCCCAACAACAAACAAACAACACAGAACAAGTTACGTCATAAACCAGATACTGGTTTTGAAGATGCCGACCTGGGACTACTGAACCTACTGTAGCACTGATAGTGAAATTATTTGCAAATAAAAAGACCTGTCCCTCCTCACATTCCAAGAAACTGCGTCTGTGAGAGCAAAACTATGTATATTCAGACCTAGGAATTGTCAGGGACCAAGCTGAACTCAGTGGAGCCTGGTCCCTTTATAGTTATCCCAATTGGGTGATGCAATAGCACAAAAGGTTTATTTGAAGAAGCTCATTTTCAGAGTTAAATAGGCTCTACCGGGACTTGTTTTGAGGAAGATTTAAGGCAATGTAGGCAACCTGGGATGTGAATTTGGCTAGTTATAACTCTCAATGTTGCATGCCATAAAATGTCCATAGCTGGTAGCAGAACCCCATGTTGTGTAGATCCTACTCAGACTGAACCAGCAGGGGGTAGTCATACTCATAGCTGCAATGGGAAGCAGTTTTCATGGTGAGTTGCTGCATGTAGGCAAGCATTTTGTAGTGTGCAAATGTATGGGGCGACAGGTTAGGCAACTGCCAGGTTAAATGCATCTTGCATGTGGTATTCAGTGGCCATAGGGCATTTAGTTGCCTTCTATAGTTTCCAACTATCTTGGATGGTGCAGGGGTACGTGTGATGTTGAATTAGGAGGCGCATGCACCATTGGTGGGTGAATTGTCTGGTTGCATAACTTTCTTGAGTTTTGTGGTAACTTACTATAAAGGATGCACAGAAATGAGTTATTTTTGGAAAAAACTTTATTCCACATAAATGCTTCCATCTAATGCAACTTCTAGATCATCCAGCTCCTCTCAGCTACTCATCACCCGTTCGTATCCTCCCATTCAATCTCCCATTCCGCATTCCATAACCATGACATTGATGGTATTTTCTTCTCCCCTCTCTACACTTACTGTATTTGATTTGAAAACTTATATAGCACACGAATACCCAAGGGCGTCTAGGCACTGAGTGGAAAGGTGCCAGAAGAAGAGTGAGAACAGAGATTTAGTTTGCAATGAGCAAAGTTTTAGTGCTTTTCTGAAGAAGAGTAGTGTTGGGCTGTTTTCTATATCATTTGGGAGTGAATTCCAAGATTTCACTGTCCTCAGAATAAAGCTTCTTCCGTCCCAACGAGCTTTCTTGAATCTGAGGGTCTGTAAGAGTTTGCTCTGTAATGATTTTAGCTTTCTGGCAGGTAGATACCAGGTTAGGTGTTGTTTCAGGTACTGAGGGCCTCCCCATGCAAAGCCTTCAATTCTAGGCATAAGGATTTAAATGTTATCCTTTTTTCAACTGGGAGCCAGTGAAGCCTTCTCAGTCCATGGGAAATTGACTGGAATTTAGGGATATCCAGCAGAAATTTGGCCACTGCATTTTGCAGACGGTGTAGCTTAAGTAAATGCTGCTTTTGCATGCCCACGTAAAGGGCATTTCCGAAATCAAGTCTGGACAGGGCTAATACTGTCACAAGTGTTTTCACGGAATTTGACGGTATGCAGGTACACACTTTTCTAATTATCTTTTGAATAAAGAAGATAGTAGAGGAAAGATTGCTGATCTGGTGTTTAAAGGTTAGATTGTCTTCAAATATGACGCCCAGGTTCTTCACCTTTTTGACTAGAACCGGAAGCTCTCCCAAACCAGCTGGACACCACCTATGCAACCAGAAGGAGGTGTCAGAACCCAACAGAAGTATCTTTGTCTTTCTCCTTTCAACTTTAGGCAGTCCGAGCTCATCCACTGGTTCATCTGGGTCATACAGCAGTTAAACCGGTCTGCTGTTTCTTCTGCATTGCTAGATATTGACACCACTAAGTGGGTGTCATCAGCATAGGATATCACATAGAAGCCAAACTGCCTGATTATTTCAGCCAAGGGGTTCACATAAAGGTTAAACAACTTAGGGCTTAGTGAAGAGCCCTGTGGCACACCACAGGGAGCATAAAATGCTCTGAGGAGGATGGTCCGAACTGAACATACTGAACCCTGTTGCTCAGATAGGATTCAATCAGTTTAAGGGCTGTGTCCTTTATCCCTGCCTCTGAAAGCCTTTTGATCAATATGTCATGGTTCACAGTGTCGAAAGCCGCAGATAAATCTAATAAAATCAGTGCAGCCTTGCCACCGGTGTCCAGGACTGCTCTGAGCTCTTCAGCTGGGTATACACTCAAAATATCGAGTTTTAAATATCGAGTTACATTAATATCGAATTAAAAATATAGAATTGACACAATATCGAATGGACACAATATAGACAACAAAAATATAGAATGGCCAGAATATAGACAACAAAAATATCGAATTTGAGGTAAGTAAGTTAATATCAATTTTGTAAATTGTTTTTATGTAACTATATGTGTGAAAAGTGTATATTTATTTTATAATTTATTTTAATTAATTAATTTTATGGTATTTGATCAAATTGTATATGTTACAAGATGAAGTCACTGTGGTAGCATTATCCAAGTTCCTGAAGTACGTAATAAAATGTACAGCTTCGATGAATTGAACATTTTTTAAACGTATTATACATTATATATATTACTTCCTGGACTTACCTTATTATAGGTTTTTATCAAATTATATAAATTTTAAATGTATGCATAATGTACAAATGTAAGGAAATGTTTTTAAATTGTATTTAAAATGTGTTTTTATGGTTTTTATATCAAAAATCGAATAAAGCTATCTTTGAATTGAATTGAATAATTAATTAATTTTATGGTATTTAATTTTTGCATAATATAATTCTGTAGCGGGTTGTGGGTTTATAGGGGAATAGGGTGGGAGGTAATTTAATTATAATTAATTAAATATGTTAATTTATTTATTGGTATTTATTTTGAATTAATTGTTAATTAATTATTAATTGGCAATTATTTAAAATATAATTGGTAATTAATTTCAATTATTGATTAATTGATAATTATGTTAATTATATTATTGTATTTTCAGTAGCGGGTTGTGGGTTCATAGGGGAATAGGGTGAGAAGTAATTTAATTATAATTATTTAAATATGTTAATTTATTTATTGGTATTTATTTTGAATTAATTGTTAATTAATTATTAATTGGTAATTATTTAAAATATAATTGGTAATTAATTTTAATTAATTGATTAATTGATAATTATGTTAATTATATTAATGTATTTAATGTAGCGGTTGTGGGTTTTTAGGGGAATAGGGTGGGAAGAAATTTAATTATAATTAAATACATATGTTAATTTATTTATTGGTATATTTTTTTAAATTAATTGTTAATAAAGTATTAATTGGTAAATAATTAAACTATAATTGGTAATTAATTTGAAATAATTGATTAATTAATAGTTAGGTTAATTTTATTAATTTCTTTTCAGTAGTGGGTTGTGGGTTTATAGGGGAATATGGTGCGAAGTAATTGAATTTTAAATAATTGAATTTTAAATTTAATTATTGGTCATTTTGTTGTAATGTTTTATTATTTTTTTAATTGTTAATTAATTTATTGTTAATTAGTAAATAATTTGTATTAGTAGGTAAATTTTTATAAAAATTAATTTTCATTTGTATTTGTAATTGATTAATTAATATATTATATAAAATTGTTAATTATTTTAAAGTATTTGTAATTGGTATTAATATTTAATTTATTTTTATTCATATATGAAGTATTTACTTTCCCTACTGTTGCACTCTCTGGAGTGGGAATAGTAATTTTTACCCCTACGCTATCCAACGCTTTCCCTACTGTTGCACTCTTTGGAGTGGGAATAGTAATTTTTACCCCTACGCTATCCAGCGCTTTCCCTACTGTTGCACTCTCTGGAGTGGGAATAGTAATTTTTACCCCTACGCTATCCAACGCTTTCCCTACTGTTGCACTCTTTGGAGTGGGAATAGTAATTTTTACCCCTGAGCTATCCAACGCTTTCCCTACTGTTGCACTTACTGGAGTGGGAATAGTAATTTTTACCCCTACGCTATCCAATGCTTTCCCTACTGTTGCACTCTCTGGAGTGGTAATAGTAAATTTAACCCTCTCGCTATCCTACGATAAAAATATTGTATATTTTTTGTTAATATTATGTTTATATATATATATATATATATTACATTTTTTTTAAGTTACATTAATTATTTATTCTTTTAAGGTTATTTAAGTATTTTAGGTATGTTTAAGTTAATTATATTTATTATTATATTAATTTTAAATTATTTTTAAGATATTAAAAAAAATCGATATTTTGACTATCTATATTTTTTACAACAATATTTTTGATTCGATATTTTTGTATTTACCTGTTTGGAGATAGGGATTCAATATTTTTGTATTCTATATTTTTTACTCAATATTTTTGTAGTTCTATATTTCTGACATCAATATTATGTCAGTGATCCCTTCAGCTGCTATGACTAAGGCTGTTTCTGTGCTATTCCCTTTCCGGAAACCATATTGCGAGGGATCTAGCAGACCGGCAGATGAGATGAAGGTTGGAAGTTGGAAGTTCAATCCACAACCTTTGCCGGGAAAGGTATCGTGGAAGTCGGTCTGTAGTAGCTGGGATTACTTGGATCCAGATTAGTTTTCTTTGGCAGGATTGAGACTGTCTCTGTCAGTAAACAACCTGTACACAGACTCCACCTTATCCTTGAAAAACCGTGCTAGAGAATTACAAAGTTCATCATGCTGACCCTGCTAATTGGCTGGGCTTTCGACTTTTGAGAAGAGTTTTTAGCCTGCAGGATTTTTGCTGACAAGTACTTGCTTTTTTCTTCTACTATCATTTTCTTGTAGTTAGACAGTGTTTCTGCATATTTTGTATTTTCCAATGAGCCGTAATACATTCTCCACCCTCTATCTAACTTTCTACATAATTGTTTCTGAGTTCTCAGTATGTCAGAGAACCAAGGTTCGGAAGGTTTTTTCCGCCTAGTGGAGAACGTTTTTTCTGGGGCTAGGGTGTCAGCTGCTGCTTTGATCCAGTCAGCGAATCTACAGGCAGCCGAGTTTGCCTCTGTTGTAAGGTCGGGCTTTGTATTGGTTAAGGATGTCCGCAGTGTCTGAGGGTCGATATTCCTCCAAACCCGACCTTTTAGTAATCTACAAGAATTTTGGAGACACAGTAAATGATGTGCGGTAATTACAGAGAACATTATGGCTTTATGGTCTGACCAGATGATCGGTAGAAAGTCTAAGACTTTCAAAGAAGGGTTTGATGTAACTATGCCATCTAATGTGCTCGATCACCTCTTTCAAAGAGAAGCTGATCATCATGTCCACTAAAGAGGCTGTATTACAGTCCTCCAGTTTTTCTAGGTGATAGTTAAAATCTCCCAAAATTGAAAAGTCATCAGTATCTATGCTAGATTCAATAAAGGAGCTAATAACGTTCACAAAACAGTTTTTGGCCAGGGGGTCTGTATAATAAGAGTCCTTTAAACGTATAATTTTCACTTAGAGTAATCCTGAATGACAGCACCTTGCCGTCTGGGCTACTTCCAGTAGTGGATCCCTTGATTGCCAAAGTATCTTTATAGATAATGGCTATACCCCTGCCCCGTTTGTCTCGTTGATCTCCTCTGCGGATCCTGAAACCTGCAGGAATGGCTAAAACTAAATCTTCGTCGGACGTTCCATCCGCCCAGATTCCGGTAACAAACGCCATATCAATCTTGTGCATAGCCATCCTTTCAGCAAATTCTATTTTATGTGTAATAAAAGACTTCGCTATGATAAGCATTCCCAGAAAGGTCTTAGATGGTAATATTTGTAGCGGTCTCTCCTGGTTGGCAATGGAGCAGGCTCTCGTTTTTGTAAACCGCAGATATAGCAAACAGTGCTTGCATAATTTAGGCTCACTTTGTAAATCCAGTAGGGGGGATTTGTGGGGTTTGGCTGTCCTGTTAAGGCTCATTAATAAGTCCCTAGAATATTTAACAATGTCCCTCCACCCACATTGGGGAGAAATGGACAGGGGTTATGGCACTGGGTTTGATTTGCTATTTGTATAGAGTAACTACTGGATAAACAGTCAACAATTAAGGTTTGGTGGTATGTTTTCCCCTTATGCTCTCTAGTTGGTGGGTGCACTGCACTCTTGCTAGTTGCATTGGAAGGATTCACTCTGGGCCACACCTAAAACATTTTCACTCTGTCTCTGTTTCCCAGGCCCAGGACAGCACCTGCCAGGACTTCACTGAAGAAGAGCTGTACACAACATCTAGTCCTATGACCCTCGTCACCAACAGCAGGGAAGACAATGACACTTCTACCACACCCTTCCTTTTCACCAGTCTTACCACTGAAGGTGCCCGCTTTAGGATGGGTGGGTTGGAGGGTGTGGGACAAGTAAAGAAGGTGGTTGAATAGTCTGTCTACAGTACTACATTGTGAAGGTGTAGGTAAGACGTATGGGGAAGGAAGTTAGAAGGTTGGTGTTGTCAGTAGGAACGAAGGGTAACTCAGCATATAGTCCACAGGGATACCATAATCATAGACTTTCCCACAGTCTGCTAAGCCTCCTCTATAGTCCGGTGCAATCACGGAAGTTACTGATCTCTCTGACCTCCAATCCTGGTGCTTAACTCCTCTGTGCTGTGTCGAGGTATTGCATCTAATGGACTGCATAAGGCCCAGCTACTAGCACAGTCTAAGCATACTGGATCCCTCCTACAGATTTCATGAGCTAACTCTAGGACAGGATGAAGAGAGACCCTCTCCTAGCACAGACTTTGGGAACATGTTCACTAGAAGTGGCGGGCGAGGCCCATCAGACAAGTGTATGAGACACTTAGAAACTGAGGTAGAGCCTCTTACTCTAACTAGCAAGCTGTTATCTGTACAGACTTGGGGAGACTCATTCCATGACCTTAGCTCAGACTGGGTCCCCAACTACTAATGGAGAATAAAGATGAAGAGTTATCACTGGCTGAGAGAACCCAACAACTCCCACATACTCAATGAGTCACACCCTTAATACGGACTGTGCATCCAAACATATGTGTGAAGAATCATTCCCTGAGACTAGTTCAGACTTGGGGAAAGACTCTCCTAACATTCTCACAGGCAAAATAAGGTCCTTTTATGTCACTAATCCTGACACAGTCTAGGGGAGACTTCACTGTCTGACCCCAGAACAAACCAGCATGTACTTCTACCAGACACGGATGCAGACTGAGAAAGATTCATGGCCTGACTCTAGTCCAGCTTGACGAAGGCCCTCCAAATGTCAGCCACTAGCACAGATTATCTAACTTTGGCTCTGGTGTGGAAAATCATTTGTGCTGTCAGGCTCTTAGAGTAAGTAGGCTTCCTTCTGTGTCTGACAGCTAAGATGAAATTCCCTTCATGATAGTTGACCATGATATTCTGACTCCATTTTGTGTGGTTTGGCAAGCTCTTCATTTTTTTCTGAACAATGACCATGAGTTGCAAGTCATTTGGGAATGCTTCTTAAGGGTAGTTTGCTCCCCTAACAGTGTATCAAACTTCTAAAGTGGAGAGCTGTCAAAGTCTAGCCCTGCCCATACTAGAGGATGACTTCTGTACTCATAAAGTTATGGTGAATATTAAGGGCTGCTGGATAATGCAAGGGCACATTCCTATTTACTTGTTACCCTGGTAGAAGAATTGACTATTACTTCTCTTCCCCAGGGAATGGGTACTACTGCACATCTCAGTGAAATAGTGAAATGACAAGAGTATCCTTTTTAGAACTTGTCTCTCAGGGGTAAAGAGGTCCAGCACTTTAGGCCTACAACATTCAGGCTCATTTTCTAGCCATGAAGACCAAATTCACATGTTCACCTGCAGGTTTCCTACATAATTTTTGTAGACCACCTTTTAACATTGGTGACTACCAAGCAACGCTTAGGCCATGAAATGGCTAAAAGAGTTGGCGAAAGCTTATTGATAGCCTTGTGATACAGTTCTTTCAACCTGACACTCAACATGGCAAAATTGTTTACTGACAGACCTGGGAAAATTCATACAGGATCTCATGACTTATCCTTTCGTTTACTTAGAGCATGAGAGATGTGAACCACTAGACTGCTGGGGTATTTGAGAAGTAGGATACTCTATCCACTATGGTGGTATATTGTATCTATGTATCCCTAACTCTGCAGGACTCTGCAGAGGGAGATTGGCACTGCTCTCTCCTACCCCCTTCCTGTCTTATCCACTGTAATCGAGGGCTGTATGACCAGTTCTCAGTACATTTCCACTTTAAAGGAGCAAAAAGATGTATTTCTGTTCTGCTTGCCTGAATAACTCCAGTTCAACCTGGTCAGCTTTTTGGATTTAGGAACGCAACTCCTGAAAAGAATATGTTGGCCCGGCACACAGCCACCACTACATGCTTCAACAAAAATTATGGTTTGCCTCTGCACTCTGTGACTAGCTCTGCCAAGAACTGAGTCCAGCTATAGTAAATGACTGTAGGAGCATCTGGTTTAGCTACAACAAGCCAGTGGAGATTATGAGATGCGTTAAACACCAGTGGACCCTCATAGACTGTACTCCTTTTAATATAATCCTTTTCATGAGATTTAACTGTTCTTCCAGGTTAAAGCAGTGCACAGTGATCGCATACCACAAAATGTAAAAATTGATTCCACCTGAGTGGCCAGTTGGTTAGATATAATATGGCCCTGTTAGCCTTTTTGCTTTAAGGAACTCTACTATATTACAGAGCAAATGATTGAACTAGGGAAAGAATTATAGCAGTTCCACAAGAATTTGAAGGACAATACCATAGGACTGAGAAGGGAAGGCTTAATATATGCACATCTGAAGTGAAGGTAGAGTGCTTTAGGAGCTAAAACAGGCCTACATTTTCGAAAAGAACAGCAGAGTATCGTTGTGAGTGCAACAGTGAGGACTGCTGCCTTAAACAAAAGTGACCTGCTGTATGTCCAGCCCAAATGCAAAATAATGCGCAGTGCAATTATTGTTGCAACCTTTATCCTGTGTATGAAGGATGTATCCCAGTGGATATGGCTGTATTGCCCTCCCCGATAGGAAACTTTGCTACAGATACAGCAGCCAATACCTTTATCTGGGAATTTGGCGCCATGCACTAACGCCATATTGTGACTCACACCATCACCATAACTGTGGCATGCTAACTACGATTGACCATAACCCACCAACCTAGTTGGCTGCTTGAGGTGTAAAAGCCTTACATTTCCTTTGATAATGTTTTCAATTACTCTGTTGTACTCATTTCAGTGGGACCAATTTTGGTGCCTATAAACAGGAGATACCTCACAGGAGCAATCAGTGGGTCCACAAGTGTAGCATTTGCTGTGACTCGGGTTTCTCATTATTGTTGTGATCCTCAATATTTTCTATTGTTTTTCAGTGTGCAAATGGATTAGTTACTTACCTGTAATCCTAGTTCTCTTCCAGGGGTATCGTCATCGAAGTCATAAGCACTAGAATATTCCCACCCATGTGCGGGACCCCGGAAACACAATCATATATGTGCTCCACATATATTTATCTCCATATATATATTAAGGGTGGGCGTAGTTCGCAAAGTAGCGCTACGCGAAGCTACGCGAAGTGCACTTCGCACTACGCGAACTTCACGTGGCTCTACGCGAGCTGCGTAGTAGCATGTTCACACTGTGCAAGATGTGTTTTCAATGATTGCACAGTGCGGACAAGCATCCAGCAGTGTGCAATCATTGAAAACGGCATCTTGCACAGTGCGAGCTGTCGTTTTCTGCTGCTCGATTAGATTATTACTCGAGCTGCAGCTTTCTCAAAGCGAACTGGTAGTTTCTCAATGAGAGCGGTCGCGAGCATGCCCAACCACTCACAATGAGAAACCTTACCTCCCCGCGTTGAGAATCTCGCCGGGATGTCATTATGCTTGCTCGCGGTCGCGAACATGACGTTCAGGACCGCGAACAAGCAAAAAATGAGCGCTGCACTACGCTACGCTGCACTACGCGTGTTCGCACTGTGCTACGTGCAGCTCGCGTAGTGCAAAGTTGCGCAAACTTCGCAAACTCCGCGAGCGTAGCGTAGTGCTTTGCACAGGGTTAATATATATATATATATATACATATATGTATAAAATAAGCAACTGCAGCCTTATACACACCAGAGCTGAATAATGCTGTAAGGACTCCCCATTATATCATAAAAGCATACATTAGAAACAGGGAAAAACAACAGAAAAACATGTTTTGAATTTGTTTTAATGCTTAGCAGTCAGAAGAAACTCTCACATAGGACTGAAAGCATATACAGCTCCCAGGCTGCATTGTAGAAACATAGTCTAAAAAGACTGAAAAGCTCATAGCAACATAGAGATAAACTGCTACTGTGCCATTAAGGCAGTCATGACCCCCAGCTTCCCATCATGGCTCAGGGGTGACAGTTAGGTCAGTTGTTCTTTGCGGTGACTCAAAAAGCCATGACACAAAGAGTTGACATTACCTCATTAAAAACACAATGATCCTTTGCCCGGGGAGGTGGGAGGGTTCCTTATGACTTTGAAGAGGATACCCCTGAAATAGAACTAGGATTACAGGTAAGGGCCTAATCCTTCTCTTCCAGGGGATCCTCATCAATAGTCATAAGCACTAGAATAGAATAGCGAGCCTCACCTCATCCATCTGTGGGCAAAGGAAACATAACGGTAAATTAACCAATCAGCTCAGATAAGAAAGCCTGGATAGATAGATTACTATCCGAATAGATTCCTCAAGGAGGCCTGGCCCACTTGAGTATCAGCCCTGGAATGGAATTCTAGACAATAATGCCTTGTGAAAGTGTGAACCGATCTCCAGGTTGCAGCTTTGCAAATTTCTGACATTGGAACATCATGCAAGAAAGCTACTGTGGCCCCTTTCACCTTAGTGAAGTGTGCTTTAGGAGACAACAAGGGTTTATGCACCAACTGGTAAGCCAATTTTATACAGGACACTATCTATCTTGAAATGGATCTTTTGGAGGCTGGGAAACCTGTTCTCATGGCACCATAATTCAGAAACAATCAATCCGATTTCCTTATGCCCTTGGTACCCTCCAGATAGAATTTAAGCACTCTTTTGAGGTCCAAGGAATGCAGCGACCTCTCCTCAGGAGTCGCGGGGTTTGGAAAAAAGGACGGTAGGGAGATTGACTGATTAATATGGAAATCAGATATAACCTTTGGCAAAAAGGCAGGGTGAGCCCTTAACACTACCCTGTTGTGGTGAAACACAGTATAAGGTTCTTTTGCGCACAGCGCATGGATCTCACTTACTCTGCACGCTGATGTTATCGCTACCAGAAACGCGGCCTTCAACATCAGGTGCTGCAAAGAGGCTTTATGAATGGGCTCAAAAGGAGGACCCATTAATCTAGGCGATTCAGAAAAGGGGGTGGTGATGGACAGAGTATCTGAATTAAGCAGAACACTCCTACCCAGTCCAAAGATCAGGGCTTGATCCATCACCGTTTTTTAGCTCACTGCACCATCCCAGCTCAGAACCTGGCTACATGCAAATTAGTCAGTCCCTGGCCCAGGTGCATCATGGGAACAGGGCAGACCAAACTACCAAGCCAATTCTTATACTATAATTTGCATGTAGCCAGGTTCTGAGCTGGGATGGTGCAGTGAGCTAAAAAAAACGGTGATGGATCAAGCCCTGATCTTTGGACTGGGTAAGAGTGGTCTGCTTAATTCAGACACTCTGTTCATCACCACCCCCTTTTCTGAATCATTTTGTCCACCATAAGCATGGAAGGGTATACTCAGACATGAGTCCTTTGCTCACTGCACCATCAGGATTCATGCAGGCCGGGCCGAAGACGGCTGAAATGCCAGAAACCGGTCCCCGGAAGCTTGTTTCCTTCCCAGTACAAGAATTGGCTTGGTAGTTTGGTCTGCCCTGCTCCCATGATGCACTGGGCCAGGGACAGACTAATTTGCATGTAGCCAGGTTCTGAGCTGGGATGGTGCAGTGAGCTACAAAACGGTGATGGATCAAGCCCTGATCTTTGGACTGGGTAAGAGTGGTCTGCTTAATTCAGACACTCTGTTCATCACCACACCCTTTTCTGAATCATTTTGTCCACCATAAGCGTGGAAGGGTATACTCAGACATGAGTCCCTTGCTCACTGCACCATCAGGATTCAAGCAAGCCGGGCTGTAGACGGCTGAAATGCCAGAAACCGGCCCCCGGAAGCTTGTTTCCTTCCCAGTATAAGAATTGGCTTGGTAGTTTGGTCTGCTCTGGTCCCATGATGCACTGGGCCAGGGACAGACTAATTTGCATGTAGCCAGGTTCTGAGCTGGGATATTGCAGTGAGCTAAACAACGGTGATGGATCAAGCCCTGATCTTTGGACTGGGTAAGAGTGGTCTGCTTAATTCAGACACTCTGTTCATCACCACCCCCTTTTCTGAACCATTAATCTAGACAGCACCAGATTCAACTCCCAGGGAGGAGAAGGGTTTCGAATCGGGGGATACACTTTCTTCAACCCCTGTAAGAAATCCTTAACCACCTGCATTTGGAAAAAGGAAGGTTGGCTGGGTGACTTTCTGTATGCCGTAATGGTTGACAAATAAACCCTGATTGAGGCATATTTCAAACCGGCTTTAGCTAAATATAGAAGGTAAGAAAGAATGACGTCTTTCTGCCCCTTGGTAGGGTCAAAACGATTTTCAACACACCATAGATAGAACCTCTTCCACTTAAAAGTGTATGACGCTCTTGTGGAGGGCCTCTTAGCCTCTTTCAGAATATGCATGCAGGTTTGCGGCAGATTCGTGTGTCCGTATTGGAGGACCTCAGGAGCCATGCTGCCAAGTTCAGGGAGGGAAGACTGGGATGGAGAATCCTTCCATCCATCTTGGTCAGCAGGTCCGCTCTGTATGGCAGCCTCCTGTGGGGAAGTACCGATAACTGATGAAGGTCCGGATACCACCACTGCCGTTGTCAGTCTGGAGCTATCAGAATCATCTTCCTGCTGGATCTGATGAGCTTGGACACCACCTTCGGGATCAGAGGCAGAGGAGGAAAGGTGTAAGCAAATGTCTCTGACCAATCCATCAAAAGCGCATTCCCCCTTGTCCCTGGACGGTGGAATCTGGATGCGAAGGTGTGGCATTTTTTGTTTTTGTCGTCTGCAAACAAATCTATTGATGGACGACCCCACTGTTGTAAAATATCTGCCACCACCTCATCGTGAAGCACCCAGTCTGGCTGATCTTCGAAGTGCCGACCGAGTGCATCTGCTTTGACATTCTGATCTCCCGGAGGGTGCACTGCCACTATGGAGAGGTTCCGAGCCAGAAGCCAGTGCCAGATCGCTTGAGCCTCCAGGGAGAGAGGGCGAGAGTGCGTACCACCCTGTTTGTTTAGATAATACATAGTGGTTGTGTTGTCTGTTTGGATCAGGACCGAGTTGGACATGATCGAAGGCAAAAAAGCTTTCAGAGAAAGATGGACTGCTCGTAGCTCCAACATGTTTATGTGGTAGGACTGTTCTTTCGTGGACCACCAGCCCTGCATTTGAAGGCACCCCATGTGTGCCCCCCCATCCTTGCAGAGATGCATCTGTTATCAATGATTGCACTGGAACTGGTTTCTGGAAAGGGACTCACACCAACAGATTCTGCAGCCGAGTCCACCACTTGATGGAGGATTTTGCTGCTTCGTAGAGCACAATCCGATCCTCCCAGCGACCCGTTGCTTGGTTCCACTTGTCTTCTAGATCTTGTTGCAATGGTAGCATTCTCAGCCTGGCGTAGGGGATGAGAAATATGCAGGAGGACATCGACCCCAGCAGAGATGCCACTTGTCGGACTGCTGGGCGAGCTGTCTGAAGCAGAGCCTTTCACTTCTGCTGCATATCCAGAGTCGGTCCCAGATAGTGGATCATCTGGGTGGGCTGTTGGACAGACTTCTCCATGTTGACATGAAGACCTAGTTTGTGTAGTTGCTTTAGACAGACTTGGAAATCGCTCCTTACTTGTTGAGGAGATGGCCCTTTGAGGAGCCAATCGTCTAAGTAAGGGTAGACAAACAGACCTTTTACTTGTAGGGCGGCCGCCACCACTGCTATGCACTTGGTAAAGACTCGTGGGGCAAATTTCAGCCAGAAGGGTAAGACCTTGTACTGATAGTGCTTGTCTCCGACCACAAACCGCAGATACTTGTGATGACGTGGAGCAATGGGTATATGGAAGTACCCATCTTGGAGGTCCACCGAACACATCCAATCTCCTTCTTGCAGATGTGGACATATTTGATGAAGGGCCAACATGCAAAACTTCTCCTACACGATGACTCTGTTCAGCAGGTGAAGATCCAGTATAGGTCTGAACTTGTGCTCCTGGTCTCTTTTGGGCACAAGAAAGTACCTAGAGTAGACTCCCTGTCCTCGCTACGCGGAAGGAACCTCTTCTATGGCCTTTTTTCGCAGACGGGTTGCCACTTCCTGCCGGAGCAACTTTAGTTGGTGAGGACAAGATCTTTTTGGAGGAATGTCCTTTGGAAGCACACGAAAACGTAGTGCGTATCCATTGCGCAATATATTGAGCACCCAACAATCTTTTGTGATGCTGCACCACTCTGCCAGATGATGTGAAGCGCTTCCTCCCGCTGGAGTGGGCCACGGCGCCGGAGGAAGCTTCTGCTCATGGCTTCCCTTTCCGATCTGGCTGTGGTAGAGGTCTGCTGTTGGTGACCACCTCTACCTCTGTTTGATTTACGGCCCTGATACTGCGACTTGCCTTGGTTTTTTCCTTGGGACCATTGAGGGGTTTGAACCCTCTACTGGTATCTCTTGCGCTGGTTGGGCCTGTATCGATGCTTGAACTCCTTCTTCTTCTCCAAGCCAACGGCTTTGAGGGTATCGAGTTCCGCCTTCATCCTGTCCATTTCCTCATCTGTATGGGTGCCAAACAGAGAGGACCCGGAAAACGGGAGATGTCAGCCTCAACCAGGAGGATCTCCTTGCACAAACCCCATGGGCATATGAAGCACGTCCGCTGCCGTGCTGATAACTTGGTTGGCAACAAGTGACCCCTCGGTGATGATCTCTTCAGAGTCTTTTTGATCCTCTTTTGGCAGCTTCTCTTTGTAGTGGTCCAAGGAGTCCCACAAGGCCCTGTCATAGCAACCTAATAAGGCTGTGGCACTGGAGACTTTTAATGATGAAGCTGACGAGCTGCAAACCTTACGTCCCCAAGAGTCCTGGGACCTACTTTCTTTATCGGGGGAACCGATGAAGACGCAGCCACAGAATGAGTTTTCCTCGCTTCCGCAATGATAACTGAGTCCGCTGGCAGATCTGTCTTCAAGAAGACAGGTTCTGTGGAGGCCGACTTGTATTTTTTCTGAATTCGGGCCGGTGCGACCTTGATCGTAGCTGGCATCAGGAAAATGCCCATCACAGGTACCAGAAACCCAGGAACCAGGGGCGAGACGCTGCTCTCTGATGCAGAGTCTCACAGATCACCGTTGTTGCCACATGAGGGGTAGACATCTCAAGGTTTAGCTTCTGAGCCCCTCTCTGAAGCACATCATGGTAGGTGTTGATGTCATCTATCGGAGACACTCTCGATAAAGGGCTGTCCAATAGGGTAGGGGAATAATCCCTCTTTGATGATCGAGTGGAAGAAGAAGACCACAACGGTGTCCTTCTCCTTCTGCTATGGGAACTATGTCTTCGTTCCCGCAACCTGCCCGTGCGCTCCTCACGTCTGGGAGAACGCGATCTGTCCACTTCCTGCACCAATCTTTGTAAAGGTGAACTATGGAGGGGACTGGCGTATTCTTGCATCCACTGTGTTGCTCCTGTATCCTTATTCCAGTGATTCAGGGGGAAGAGCCATCTTGGAGACAAGTGCACAGCAGGGGAAGCCTCCCTGTGCTGTTATGGAGACCTATGAGTCTTTCTGGAGAGGCAGATCTCGTTGAAGGATATCTGGAGGAATGAGAGGAAGAAAGGCGTGACGTGGACTCTGTTACCAGAACCACCGATCCTTCTCTAGACCTCACTGACGGAGGCCTTGACGTCGGGCGTGCGCCTCTCGACGCCGATACGGACCTCCTTCTCGACTTCGATCTCCGGTCTGTTATTGGATCTGGTCTCGACAACGCTTCTCTACTTCTCGACGTCGAATCCCTTGCAAACTACACCTGAACATCCCTTCGTCTCGACGTCGAACGTCGATGAGCCGCCGACGACGGAGGGGTTTTGCTCCTCGAAGCCGAACGTCGTTGTGCAGATACAGATGAAGGGGGTCTGCTCCTCGATGCCGAACGTCGCAGAGACAATAACGGAGGGGTGCCGATCCTCGACGCCGATCGTCGCCGGGTTGACGACAGCGGAGGGCTCCTGCCCCTCAACGTCGACCGCCGATGGACTGACGACGACGGAGTGGAACCTACTCTCGACGCCGAGCGTCGTGCTGATGACGGTGGGGGACTTCTACTCCTCAACGCCGGAGGACCACGGTTCTTCGACGTCGACGACATACCTGAATGGCGATGTCTTATCGACGGCAAGCCCGACGTCAATGGACTTTTCTTGGAGAAATGACCTACCGATGGTAGATTTTTCAGACCCGAGCCCGACGTTGAAGTAGAAGGGTGAGGGATCCTGCTTCTGGATGGAGATCTAGCCCTCTTGGAGCCCTTCTTCACTGGTGACCTGCCTCTGGAAGACTTTTCTGCCAGCCCATAAAGACGGATTCTTTCTCTTCCTTTAAAGTCCTTTTGGACAGGGTCTGGCAATGAGGACAAGCCTTAGGGTCATGGTCCTTAGGCAAACAAAGAATACAGACATCATGAGAGTCTGACCTGGCCTTCTTTTGACCACAAGAAGGGCAGGGGTCAGAAAGGGATGGCATTTTGAGTGGAAACAAAATGCCCACAACTGTCAAAAAAAGACAGAACCTTACTTCAGAAGATGGAAGACGTCGAAATAAGTCAAACATTTTTTTAAAAAGTGAAGATTATTTCTGACTAAAATCAGAAAGAATCTGTGTAACCAGGATCCTTCCTGAAGGAGCCAGAAAGAACAACTAACCTAACTGTCACCCCTGAGGCATGATGGGAAGCTGGGGGTCATGACTGCCTTAAAGGCACGGTGCCAGTTTATCTCTATGTTGCTATGAGTTAGCTTTTCGGTCTTTTTAGATCATGTTTCTGCAAAGCAGCCTGGGAGCTGTAAATGCTTTCAGTCCAATGTGAGAGTTTCTTCTGACTGCTAAGCATTAAAACAGATTCACAACATGTTTTGCTGTTGTTTTCTCCCTGTTTCTAATGTATGCTTTTATAATATAATGGGGAAGGTACCAAGGAAGTTAGTGGGTTGATCTAACATTGACCGTGATCAAGCCGTCAGTTGGCGGCGAAACGCGTTGGTAATTAAATCGATCTTGAGAACTTTGGATAAATAAAAGAAATTGGGAAGTGAGATCCTTACGAGTGCGTGTTCATTTCCTGGATTAAGGAGGAGTGGACGATTGAATTCGGCGGGGCTCTGCCGAGGAACTCGCACCGATAGAAGACGCGCCAGGGGTCGACCAGATACGAGCCAAGTTGTTGTGATATATATATATATATATATATATATATATATATATATATATATATATATATATCACAACAACTTGGCTCGTATCTGGTCGACCCCTGGCGCGTCTTCTATCGGTGCGAGTTCCTCGGCAGAGCCCCGCCGAATTCAATCGTATAGATATAGTATAGATATAGTATAGATATTATATATATATATATATATATATATATATATATATATATATATATATATATATATATATATATATATATATATATATATATATATATATATATATATAATATCTATACTACTATTATAAAGAGAGAACACAAACCTTTGAGCCAGGTAAACTCAAAAAGTACTGCACCGATCACTACACCCAATGCACCATTTGAAAGGGGAGATGTAGCAGAAGGACATAGGCTATAGAGGTGGACACCATATACATTAAAAAAGCAAAAACACCAAAAGTGGGAAAGTAGTCCCTTGTGGGCGTTAGCGCGGGCGTGTCAAAGAAAAGATGTGGGCGTTTAGAGGGGCGTGTCAAACAAAAGATGTGGGCGTTTACAGGGGCATGGCCCAAAGTACAAACAATAAACATATGCCAAACGATTTCACTGATTTCACTGTGCAAGGCACACACTTCACCACACACTTCAATGTGCATAGCGCAAATGCGATTTCAATGATTTCACTGTGCAAGGCACACACTTAACTGTGCATCCCGCGCATTTGCAAAGGGCCGCCTATCACTTGCCTTGACATTCACGCATTTGTCGGCGTTACCCTTCAAACATTAATGCCTTCGTGGGATGACATCCAAAAAGGGGCGCGCCTTCCATAATAATACAGTGCCACAGGGGGCAGGCTTACAAAAAGGGCCGCTTCGCACAGCCCATCAATCACGACACATAATGATTAACACACACACGAGTTGCGATACAAAAATATAACAAATGTTTAACCATTTGACAAACGACAACGTTGTCACAGGGGGAGGAATGTAAACAAATAGGCGCCCATTTCTTAGACAAGAAAGCCAATCGACGGAACATGAACGAGACTTTACTCACAAAGCTCCGAATAATTACGTATGCTGCGGACAAAATTTAAAACGTACACAAACACTTCCGAATTTCAAACACTCTGCGTTATCAGTGGGACACTGCCAGTATTTGCGCCGATAAAAACAAAAAGAAAGACAATAGTAAAGGGATCGAAAACGTAAACAAGGAAAGCCCCTTTCACAAACAAGTAATTTCAGGCCAAAACATGTGAGCGACCACTGTAACACTTGCTGCACTTGCGGCGCAAATTACAACATTTCGGAAACAACAACATTCGCACACAGGGGGAACACTCTCAACAAGGACAGCAAAACAAAATTAGGTGTGGCTCCATGAAAACCTGCGGATGAATTAAACACACATTACTACGCAAACAAAAAGTAAAGGCAACACTGAACATCGGCCATCCCCGGACAACGTCAGGACGGGCTGCTAGTGTATATATATAGGGAGATACATATATGTGGGGCACATATATGATTGTGTTTCCGGAGTCCCACGCATTGGCGGGAATATTCTAGTGCTTATGACTATTGATGAGGATCCCCTGGAAGAGAACTAGTCTCTACAGTCAATAGTAGTGCAACCCTCTTGTGTTAGTCATGGAAGCCGCCCTAGTGTGCCCCCTAGTCGCTGACTCATTTGAAATGTCAACATATTGGGGTACACAGTAACCTTGTGCGTGTGTATTCTCTTTAGTAATTAAGACGAGCTACTGTCAGTATTTAAAAATACATCTACAGGAGTATCTTAATACCTTTACGGACCCTTCTAAGTGAGGCCTGACACTGTTCACTGCCATTATTGGTTGTGGCAGATTCTTCAGGACTTGAAGAAATTATATGGTACTGGTTTCTCTGTTTGTCTCCTCTGTTTCCTGTGCTTAGTAGGATGACACACTACCAGTGAGTACTTCAGTCCCTGTTCTGTGATTTAAGATACGTAAATATAATGCTGATGGGAAACGCTGAAAGATCAAAGTACATGGAACGCAACCAGTCATACGTCCAAGACCCTTTGTGGTTCGTTGGTGAAGGCTTGTGGGATCCCAGGGAAGGGATGGGATGGCTCCCACATGGAAAAGTGATTAAAAACACAGTCAAAGAGAAAAGTGTGCAAGCATAAAAATCAAAAGCCAGCCTGGAACAGATGGTGACAATCTGTGTGCTACTCTGACCCACTCAGATTGAAGAGAAGTGTCCAGTTGTGGCTTTTAGTACAGGCAGCACCTCCCTCGCAGGACATCCCAACTTCTCCTGCCACTGGTATCAGTACAAGGCATTCTAGGAATCCGTGTGTGACTCTAGCACCAGGAAGAGCCACAGCCCACGTTCATTTCCTGGCAACATGCCAGCCCAAACTTGTGTGCATGGCCTACTTGGTGCTCAGATGATCTACAACTTACGGAGCACAGAGTTCCAATATTATTGCCTCTCTGGGGCACAGAGTGGAAGCTCAAGTTAAACAAAGCACAGCATTTTTCAAAATTCAAACACAACCCAATTCCGGAGAAGTGAAATTTCCTATTTACAGGCTCCCAAAGAGTCCACAATGAGACTATTTCAAACTTTTACATTTTCAAAGCGCAAGGAGGATTGTCCTCAGGCAAAGTACAACTGAAATCAAAATGTTTTGTTGACTATGATGACGACAATCTTGCAACCGTCCTTTGTAGATCTAAACTTGGATTTTAAGAGCACCTTGCAAATGCACATATATCTTTCTTTGTATAGTTTCCTGTTTTGTGGTGCTCAGGCATTCTATCGCACTCCAGTGGCTGAGAATCCCTGGCAATATCCCATCATCTTTTCAGCGATAGTGGTGTCACTACAGATGGTTGCCAGCAGCCAGAGTCTTTTGCTGGGGCAGCAGCCTTTTTTATCTGAGCTGGATAAAGCGTCTAGAGAATAATTAACGATCTGCTAAACAGATGGGCATTCTCTCTGGTTTATTGTGGATTCAATTTAGACACACAATTCCCTGATGATAATAAGCTGCTCCCCACTTCAACTGTATCATAATCTGCTATCAGCAACAGAAGTCTCCAGTGTAAAAGAGGGGTTCACTTGGTGTGCGCCCTGTAGGAGAGTAGGGTCTGCAATCCTATGATCACCCAGATTTTTTGCTTTTGTTTCACTGGTTTACGACTTTCTCTGGCTGTGGGCCTGCCAATCGGACCCACAGCCTAGCTGTTCTCTCACTAAATTGACATGTGTACCTTAGGTGCATTATCCAATTGGGACTGGGCCACCTTACCAGACCCTGTAACTCAGGGCATAGGTGTACACAGGGCCTACCAGGGGCTGAAGCATGTATTATGCCACCCCTGGATGGCCATCTAAATCTGACACAACTGGCTGCGCGACAGCTGGGGCAAGGTGGTGTAATCACCCTTTGCTTTAGATATAGTATACCTATATCTAACCCTAAAAATGGACACACAGATTCCTATCAGTCACTCCTATGGCAGGCCTTGACAATCCTGAAGGCAGAGTGCTTGGAATCGTGTGAAATGGTGCTCTGGCATGAGCTGAGCCCGTTTGCAGCTTGCGGAACCAAGTCCTAATAGCTGTTCCACGATAACGCATACCATATACTCTTAAGTGCATTATAATCCTCGCGGTTAAGGTAGGGTAGGCAGGGCTTTACAGGAAGGTGACTGCAGAGTGGCACCCCGGTGCTCACTACGCATCTGCCGGCTAGAACCAGTTCCAGGGGCACACCAGCCCCTGGCCTGGGGAAAGTCCGGCATGGGAGAGGGGTGTAATCACCCCCCTTCCTGGTCCCACCCCAGGGCAGGACCTAGTCGCGTACCCACCCCTTTCTTTAGGATAAAGGCAGGAGCGGGGACCCTTCCAAATTAGATCATCTTTGAATCAAGAAACTACTTTCTACGAAAGGAACTCTCGACTTCTTCTCAAGATTTCTCCCTTGTGGCTAAGGAGTAGTCACCCTGCATCCACAGGCACCATCTAAGAACTCTGCGGTTTGCTGCACGTCCTTCCTCAGGAATCCGACCGACCAGCACGACGAGACCCGGCTTCCCTGGCACCTCTGAACTCTACCTACCTCTACAGCTAAGCTGAGAACGTAGGTGCGACGAGACCTCGAGGGACCGGCCATCATCAGAACTGCACGACTTCTATCCAGCACGACCGCCGAGGGATCCTCTGGTGAGTGCTTTGGGGTCCGAGAAGCCCCGACCTTGAGCAGCTCCAGCACCGAAGACCAGCCCCCCAGCATCCCCGAGATCTGCGTCGGGCCCTTCTGCTTTTTGGCTGCTCACCGCGTTGTCTGGCTACTAGCCCGCTGGCTTGTGGCCTTCCCGACGACGACCGACGACATCACCACTGCTAGTCTGTTTGCTCCAGACTGGCCCTTGCTCCCTTCCAAAAGAGGAGCACCCCGGACCCTCCTGGTCCACCCCAGACACCATTTTGAGTCCACCGCGTGGGCTTGAATTTGCCAAGACTTGTTGCCCCAATCCTGGGTCCAGCGACGTCGACAGCTTCATCCATCGTGGGACAGCTCGCACCTCCATCCTGGTCGCCGACAACGCCTCCTGGTTCGTGAGACTGCAGAGCACAGCGTCGCCCACTCACCTAGTCGAGGTGACTACCATCCGGTGCCCTCCTGGTGCCATCTGACTACTGGCTAGTGGTCGCGAACTTGGTCCCCTCTGCTTTCAGGTGTCATCCATCTTCGATCCAGGATGGGATCAATCGAACAATCTTCACTGGTCGCCTGTCAGCAACTTCTTTCTTCAGGCTCCTGGTTCGTCTACGAGGATTCCCGACGTCTTTTGAGACCTATGCAGCTGCAGCCCCTGGGCTAGGTAACTTCGGCATTTCGGTGCCCCAGCATAGCCTCACTATCCAAGGGTCAGGATCCACTGTCGTTTTCGATCTACCTAGTCGGGTTCGCCCGAGAACACTAACTTTGTGAAATCTAGCTACCATAGACTTTGTCCCGCATCCCGCGTGAGAGTGCACACTCTGCACCCGAGTCCCCTAGGCCTCCTACTAGTAATCTGAAGGTTCAGTAACGTAGTCCTAGCGATTCCAAAGCCTACTAGTATAGTACTTACCTGCTAGTAATTTCGCATTCCACTTTCAGAGTATATGGTTTTTCGTGCCCCTCGGGCATTTGTGTAAATTGTGCAACTTAAAGTATTTTCGTAAGAGTTTTGTTGTGTGCTTAGTACCCTGTCCTCATAAAGAGTACAGGGCTATTGTGATCTAAATAAATACACTGTTTATTTTCATAACACTTGTGTGGTGTCCTTTCACTTGATGTTCAAGGGGTATATGTGATGGTATAACAGCTGGCTTAACACGCCCTCTAGAGTTTAGCCCGAAGACTGCTCGTATCCATGCTACTAGGATAGCTGGTCTATAAGGTTGACTTACAACCAATCACCATAAGGGTTGTTTGGACTGATACAAAGTGCTCACTAGAATAGTGAACATTATATATCAGGCCAACTTCTCACAATGGTGAGCAGCGGTGGGATTTGAGCTTGCTGTTGTTTTACCACACGTATCCTAAGAATATCTTGTGAAAGATCACATAAGTACTCCAGGTACATATAACTTAGCTTAGAATACTCTGAGTTCTACTGAACCAGCTGTTGTAGCTCCTCAAGGCTTAGCACACCTTGGCTACAACTCTTAGCAAGGGATCAGTAGGCAAACATATAGTGTATGTAGGTGCATCACTTACACCACACTAGAAGCAGCATGTCAGACAAAGGAGGAAACTCTGAGTCTCCCCTTGTGTCAGTTGACCCTCCACAGGTCATGTCCAGATATGCTGCACTTAGCTTCCAGGAGATGAGACAAATCTGTACATCTAGGAAGCTAAAACAGGGGTCTAACCCCACAATCCCATTTCTGATTGGTCTCTTAGAGACTTATGATGCTAGGAGGGCTGGTAACACAGAACCTTCTCATCCAGATGGGAACATGCCTCCCCTAGAGGGAACCACAGGTGACCCTGACCTTATCCATCTCTCTGCAGAAGGTGAAGAGGAGGATGAGGATCTAGAGCCATCTGAGGATGAGGCAGACAAAGGTCCAGAAGTAGTTAGCCAGCTAACTAGGGACAACTTAAGCAGGCATGAGAATGGTTCTAGGAGACCCCTGGGGCCCCTCTCAGGCCAGCTTAACATTGGGAATGGCCGAGTTAGGTCTCTATCAAGAGGCTCTAACAGATCCATTCGAACCAATGGCTCTCAGGGCTCTTCTCAAAGAGGGATGACATCCCTTCAGAGGAGAGTGTATGAAGTCAAAGTAAGGGAAGTCAATCTGAGGATTGAAAGGGAAGAACTTGCCCTGGCCAAAGAGAGACTTGCCTTTGCTAGAGAGCAAAAGTTAAGTGGACATGATTCCACTGGTGGCAGCATTCCCCAAGGGAAAACAGGAGTTTAGACACTAGACACCTGAGTAAGATAGTGCCCCCTTTAAACAAGGGGATGATATCCACAAATGGATTACTGCTTTGGAGAGGGCCTGCACTGTTCGTTGTGTCCCCCAGAGTCAGTGGGCAGCTATCTTGTGGCTCTCCTTTGAAGGTAAAGGTAGAGATAAGCTCCTCACTACTAGAGCCGAGGATGCTAACAATTACCAAGTCCTGAAAAATACAATGATTGATGGGTTTGGCCTAACCACTGAGCAGTACAGGTTGCTGTTCAGGGATACCCAGAAAACTCAGTCTCAGGATTGGTCTGATTTTGTAGATTGTGCCACTAAGGCTTTGGAGGGCTGGTTGCTGGGCAGTAAGGTTACTGATTACACAGGATTGTATAATTTGATCATGAGAGAACAAATTTTAAACAATTGTCAGAACCAGTTGTTGCATCAGCATCTTGTTGACTCAGATCTGACCTCTCCCCAAGAATTGGGAAAGAAGGCAGACAGATGGGTCAGAACAAGAGTTAAGCAGAACCAGGGCCAGAACCAGGGTGGTCAGAAGAAAGCAGACCAGACGGGTAAAGATTCTAAGGGTAAACAAAATGACCAGAAGTCTTCAACAGGTCCCCAACAACCCAAAGAGGGTGGGGGTCAGGCTTCCCAGAAAAAGAAGAATCAAGAAGGCCAATCAAAAAGGTGGTGCCAATACTGTAAAAGTAAAACTCACTGGTTTAGTGAGTGCACCAAGAAAGGAGGGCAGACTCCTGCTACTGCAGCCCCTAAGGCACCTGTGCCCCCTAGTACAGCCAGCAGTAGTAGTGCACCTCCCAAGGGTTTAGTTGGGTTAACCTTGGGTTCTGAGGGGTATGACAACTTAGTTGGCACACTCACTCAGGCTGTCCTTGTATGTACAGGGGATATGGATATATCCCCTGATGTCAGTCCCAATACTTTGGGCAAATACAGGCATACACCTTTAATCAATGGAAGAATGGCTCAGGCCTATAGGGACACTTGTGCCAGTGTCACAATGGTGACACCTAACTTTGTGGACCCTGGACAGATCATGCCAGGTACAGATTTCCTGGTGACCAATGCAAGCAATGTCACTACCAGTCATAGTATGGCAATTGTTGCTTTCTCCTGGGGAGGGGTAAATGGCCAAAAGAAGGTTGTTGTTAGTTCAGACCTCCCAGTGGATTGTTTGTTGGGCAATGATTTGGAGTCATCACAATGGTCAGAAGTGGAGCAGAGGACTCACATGGAGATGTTAGGCTTGCCAGCACATGTGCTTGCTGTGACTAGGTCACAGGCCAGAAAATGCCCCACTGAACAGGTGCTGGATCCTGGAACAATGGACCAGACACCTTCCAAGAAGAAGAGCAGTAGGGTTAAGGCATTGCCTTCCCCCTTGCCCCAGGTTGAGGATCAAGTCTCAGAGGAGGCTGACCTACAGGAATTGAGGGAAACTGAGCCTAAAGAATTTGAACTTGATCAAGTTGAATTTCTGGGCTCAGGGGGACCCTCAAGAGAAGACCTGGGGAAGGAACAATTAGACTGCCCTTCCCTTGAACCCCTCAGACAGCAGGCTGCTGCTGAGGCTGCTGGGAACGCCACAGATACCCACAAGGTATACTGGGATGATGGACTCCTGTACACTGAGGCAAGAGACCCCAAGCCTGGCATGGCCAGGAGGCTGGTTATCCCCTTGTCTCAGAGAGGTTTCCTTCTTACCTTGGCCCATGAGATTCCATTAGCAGGACACTTAGGCCAGACAAAGACTTGGGACAGACTTGTCTCACACTTTCACTGGCCTCACATGAATGAGGATACCAAGGAGTTTTGTCGCTCCTGTGTCACTTGCCAAGCCAGTGGTAAGTCAGGTGGCACAACAAAGGCCCCCCTTATACCAATGCCTGTGGTGGGGGTGCCCTTTGAAAGAGTGGGGATTGACATTGTTGGTCCAATGGAACCCCAGACAGCATCAGGGCACAAGTTTATACTGGTGGTAGTGGATCATGCCACCAGGTATCCTGAAGCTATTCCCCTTAGGACCACTACAGCACCTGTTGTGGCAAGAGCCCTAGTTGGAGTGTTCTCCAGAGTGGGCTTCCCTAAGGAGGTTGTCTCTGACAGAGGTGCAAACTTCATGTCAAGCTACTTAACTGCTATGTGGAAGGAATGTGGTGTCAACTACAAGTTCACTACACCCTATCATCCACAATGCAATGGGCTTGTTGAAAGGTTCAACAGGACCCTAAAAGGGATGATTCATGGACTACCTGAAAAGCTCAGGCGTAGATCGGATGTCCTGATACCCTGCCTTCTGTTTGCTTACAGAGAGGTCCCACAAAAGGGGGTTGGCTACAGCCCTTTTGAACTTTTGTATGGGCATCCTGTAAGAGGACCCCTGTGTTTGGTGAAGGAAGGATGGGAGAGACCTCTCAAAAAGCCTGCAACCAACATAGTGGACTATGTACTTGGTCTCCGCTCCAGGATGGCTGAGTATATGGAGAAGGCATCTGAAAACCTTAAGGCCAGCCAAGAACTCCAAAAAGCTTGGCATGACCAAAAGGCTGTCCTGACTGTGTATCAGCCTGGACAGAAGGTGTGGGTGTTGGAGCCAGTGGCCCCAGCAGCACTCAAAGACAAATGGTCTGGGCCCCACACAATTCTTGAGCAAAAGGGAGAGGTCACCTACCTGGTGGACCTTGGAACTCCCAGGAGCCCCCACAGGGTGCTCCATGTTAACAGGCTCAAAGCATATGTCGACAGGAAGGACATGAGCTTGCTCATGGCCATAGTTGAGGGACAGGAAGAAGAGAGTGACCCTCTCCCAGACCTGCTCACTCAGAATCCTGATGATGGGTCAGTAGATGGTGTTGTCTTTTGTGGCAGCCTCTCTGAACATCAACAGAAGGATTGCAAACAAGTTCTTCAACCCTTCAGGCATATGTTCTCTCTAACACCCAGTCAAACCAATTGGTGTACCCATGAGGTTGACACTGGTGACAGCTTGCCAGTCAAGAGTAAAATCTACAGGCAGCCTGATCATGTTAGAGACTGCATCAAAACAGAAGTGCAGAAAATGTTGGAGTTGGGAGTCATTGAACCCTCAGATAGCCCTTGGGCTAGTCCAGTAGTTCTAGTGCCAAAGCCTCACACCCAGGGTGGTAAGAGAGAGATGAGGTTTTGCGTAGACTACAGGGGTCTCAATGCAGTCACTAAGACTGATGCCCACCCAATACCAAGGGCAGATGAGCTTATAGATAGATTGGCTTCTGCCAACTACTTAAGTACATTTGACCTGACAGCTGAGTATTGGCAAATCAGGTTAGCTGAGGATGCCAAGCCCAAGACAGCATTTTCTACCCCTGGTGGGCATTATCAACTTGTGGTAATGCCCTTTGGTTTGAAAAATGCGCCTGCCACCTTCCAAAGGTTGGTGAATCATGTTCTCACTGGGCTGGATGACTTCTGTGCAGCATATCTTGATGATATTGCTGTCTTTAGCTCCACCTGGGAGGATCACCTGGTCCACCTGAGGAAAGTGTTAGAGGCACTGCAAGCAGCAGGTCTAACTATCAAGGCCACAAAGTGCCAGATAGGGCAGACACAGCTTGTGTACTTGGGCCACCTTGTAGGTGAAGGCCAAGTTCAGCCACTGGAGAGCAAAATACAGTCAATCAGGGACTGGGCTCCTCCAACCACCCAGACTCAGGTTCAAGCTTTCTTGGGCCTGACTGGTTACTATAGAAAGTTTGTCAGAAATTATGGATCAATTGTGACTCCACTTAATGAACTGATAAGTAAGAAAATGCCAAAAAAGGTTCAGCAGGCTGTCAAAAAGCATTCGATGACCTAAAGCAGGCCATGTGCACAGCACCTATCCTCAAGAGTCCAGACTACTCCAAACCATTCATTGTCCAAACAGATGCTTCTGAGTTGGGTGTGGGAGCTGTTCTATCTCAACTTAATTTTGATGGTCAAGACCAGCCCATTGCTTTTATAAGCAGAAGGCTGACCCCCAGAGAGAAAAATTGGTCAGCTATTGAGAGGGAGGCCTTTGCTGTGGTTTGGGCCCTGAAGAAACTGAGGCCATACTTGTTTGGCACTCATTTCAAAATTCAGACCGACCATAAGCCCCTCTTGTGGCTAAATCAGATGAAGGGTGAAAACCCTAAACTGTGGTCCATTTCCCTACAGGGGATGGATTTTACAGTGGAGCATATACCTGGCACTGATCATGGCAATGCAGATGGGCTCTCCAGGTATTTCCACTTAGAGCAAGAAGACTCACCTGGTCAAGGTTAGTTTATTGACCCAAGGTTTGGGGGGGGGGGGTCATGTAGGAGAGTAGGGTCTGCAATCCTATGATCACCCAGATTTTTTTGCTTTTGTTTCACTGGTTTACGACTTTCTCTGGCTGTGGGCCTGCCAATCAGACCCACAGCCTAGCTGTTCTCTCACTAAATTGACATGTGTACCTTAGGTGCATTATCCAATTGGGACTGGGCCACCTTACCAGACCCTGTAACTCAGGGCATAGGTGTACCCAGGGCCTACCAGGGGCTGAAGCATGTATTATGCCACCCCTGGATGGCCATCTAAATCTGACACAACTGGCTGCACGACAGCTGGGGCAAGGTGGTGTAATCACCCTTTGCTTTAGATATAGTATACCTATATCTAACCCTAAAAATGGACACACAGATTCCTATCAGTCACTCCTATGGCAGGCCTTGACAATCCTGAAGGCAGAGTGCTTGGAATCGTGTGAAATGGTGCTCTGGCATGAGCTGAGCCCGTTTGCAGCTTGCGGAACCAAGTCCTAATAGCTGTTCCACGATAACGCATACCATATACTCTTAAGTGCATTATAATCCTCGCGGTTAAATGCTATCTTTGGTATTGCTTTATCAAAACATGTCGAGTAAGGTGTCATATGAATTGGAATACTAACCCCTCACCAATTCTGGCGACGGGGTTAGCATTCCACCCTTCTAGAGGGACACAACATGTATGTAACTGCGAACCCCGGTTAAAGTTAACTGAAGCCTCAGCTCCACAAAATGGATGCTGCCACCACAGACACGAGTCTGACCTCCTGCTGCTGGGAGTCCTTCCAGCGAGGAGAGCTTGGACAAAGGGTTTCCTGTCAGGGGCGGTGCTAGCACCATCCCAGACAGGGTTTTGTGTATCCTGGGTAGGCAGGGCTTTACAGGAAGGTGACTGCAGAGTGGCACCCCGGTGCTCACTACGCATCTGCTGGCTAGAACCAGTTCCAGGGGCACACCAGCCCCTGGCCTGGGGAAAGTCCGGCATGGGAGAGGGGTGTAACCACCCCCCTTCCTGGTCCCACCCCTAGGGCAGGACCTAGTCGTGTACCCACCCCTTTCTTTAGGATAAAGGCAGGAGCGGGGATCCTTCCAAATTAGATCATCTTTGAATCAAGAAACTACTTTCTACGAAAGGAACTCTCGACTTCTTCTCAAGATTTCTCCATGTGGCTAAGGAGTAGTCACCCTGCATCCGCAGGCACCATCTAAGAACTCTGCGGTTTGCTGCACGTCCTTCCTCAGGAATCCGACTGACCAGCACTATGAGACCCGGCTTCCCTGGCACCTCTGACCTCTACCTACCTCTACAGCTAAGCTGAGAACCATAGGTGCGACGAGACCTCGAGGGACCGGCCATCATCAGAACTGCACGACTTCTATCCAGCACGACCGCCGAGGGATCCTCTGGTGAGTGCTTTGGGGTCCGAGAAGCCCCGACCCTGAGCAGCTCCAGCACCGAAGACCAGCCCCCCAGCATCCCCGAGATCTGCGTGGGGCCCTTCTGCTTTTTGGCTGCTCACCGCGTTGTCTGGCTACTAGCCCGCTGGCTTGTGGCCTTCCTGACGACGACCGACAACATCACCACTGCTAGTCTGGTTGCTCCAGACTGGCCCTTGCTCCCTTCCAAAAGAGGAGCACCCCGGACCCTCCTGATCCACCCCAGACGCCATTTTGAGTCCACCGCGTGGGCTTGAATTTGCCAAGACTTGTTGCCCCAATCTTGGGTCCAGCGACGACGACAGCTTCATCCATCGTGGGACAGCTCGCACCTCCATCCTGGTTGCCGACAACGCCTCCTGATCCGTGAGACTGCAGAGCACAGCGTCGCCCACTCACCTAGTCGAGGTGACTACCATCCGGTGCCCTCCTGGTGCCATCTGACTACTGGCTAGTGGTCACGAACTTGGTCCCCTCTGCTTTCAGGTGTCATCCATCTTCGATCCAGGCTGGGATCACTCGAACAATCTTCACTGGTCGCCTGCCAGCAACTTCTTTCTTCAGGCTCCTGGTTCGTCTACGAGGATTCCCGACGTCTTTTGAGACCTATGCAGCTGCAGCCCCTGGGCTAGGTAACTTCGGCATTTCGGTGCCCCAGCATAGCCTCACTATCCAAGGGTCAGGATCCACTGTCGTTTTCGATCTACCTAGTCGGGTTCGCACGAGAACACTAACTTTGTGAAATCTAGCTACCATAGACTTTGTCCCGCATCCCGCGTGAGAGTGCACACTCTGCACCCGAGTCCCCTAGGCCTCCTACTAGTAATCTGAAGGTTCAGTAACTTAGTCCTAGCGATTCCAAAGCCTACTAGTATAGTACTTACCTGCTAGTAATTTCGCATTCCACTTTCAGAGTATATGGTTTTTCGTGCCCCTCGAGCATTTGTGTAAATTGTGCAACTTAAAGTATTTTCGTAAGAGTTTTGTTGTGTGCTTAGTACCCTGTCCTCATAAAGAGTACAGGGCTGTTGTGATCTAAATAAATACATTGTTTATTTTCATAACACTTGTGTGGTGTCCTTTCACTTGGTGTTCAAGGGGTATATGTGATGGTATAACAGCTGGCTTAACACGCCCTCTAGAGTTTAGCCCGAAGACTGCTCGTATCCATGCTACTAGGATAGCTGGCCTATAAGGTTGACTTACAACCAATCACCATAAGGGTTGTTTGGACTGATACAAAGTGCTCACTAGAATAGTGAACATTATATATCAGGCCAACTTCTCACACGCCCCTCCAACAAAGTGCAGTACTCTGGTGGGAGAAACATAAAGTATGACTGTGGGACACCTCTCAGGAGACTTGTCACAAGTCTACTGGGCAAGAAAACCTGCAAGTATGACAGAAATGTTGTAGTTAGGAGCATAGGGATACTGCGCCAAGGGCTTCCAATCTCCAAGCAATCTTTTCCAAACTAGTATATTCCTGCAGTCAAGGCTTACTGTAAGTGGCAATAGTTGCTGCCAAATCAGATACAGAATGACACATTAGTAACACAGAATAAACTCCATGTCTAGACTAAGCTATATTGTTTAAACAGGAATAGCAGTTAAAATAAAGAATAACACCAAAAAGCCAACGTCCCTAGCAATTCCAGAGCCCAAGACAGATGCCACAAAATGTTACGGGGCTTATCCACTAAAGTCTAAAGTCCCAGTGTGCTAAAGTAGCAGAGCTTCTCCAAAAGTCCAGTGGAACCTGCTCTAGTCAGTACTATCGGATATCGGGTCAGCTTGCCAGGTTAAAGGTATGGCCAGCTTGAAAGGTCAAGATAATGGAGATTCCCAGTCCCTGGGAGGCCTGCAGTGTCCCTGTCCCTGAGTGGGGGTTGTGCAGTTCGATTTTCAGTCAGTTCTTGGTAGAGAGGCCACAGGATGTGGAATAGATCTAACAGGTCTGGCAGTTTGAGCAGGAGTTGGCTGTCCAAGAACAGGAATGGCCTTATTATCTATATGGAAACAGTGTGTTGTGCTGCATGCAGTAGGCCCTCTGAAAGATTCAATTCATTCTGCACAGTCTTCAAACACAATACATTTAAGCCCAAGCACACAACACACTACATTTAAGCAAGGGAAGTGAAGCACACCAGATATGGGAGACTATAGGGACAGAGGTATCGAGACGTGTGGCCACAGCCTTGCCATGTAACTGATCTGAGAGAGCAGTAGCTATCCTACATTACGGGTCAGGGCACTGGCTGAGTCCACCCATGGCCAGATGAGCTGTGCTCTGCACTGATAGGCCAAACATCTCTGGAGATTGTTGATGGCTCGTGAGCTCCAGCCCATGGATGACATTGCTCATAAAACCAATGTTAATTCAATCGCAGTTCCTCAGTGTGCGCATTTTGAGTCATATTTTGCTGTTGTATTTAAAGCGATACCCTTTGGTATTGCGTTGTATTTAAAGAGCAACTAGTTAAGGATATATTCCTGACTAGACTGTGACCTTTAATATCTGAGTTTCCAAATCTCTTCAGCTGCTAGAGTAAGCCTTGACAAATCAGCCACATTGCACTTAAGACATAAACAAAAGAGATGTGTAGTAGTACTCAAGGTCCTGGAACACTAGTTGTAAACAAGAATTACTCATCAGACAACAGAACCCTTACCACTGACCCTTCCCAGTACCAGGATAGAACGCCTCGAGTTAGGACAGATTGAGTGAGACACTCCCCATGATGTTTGCAACTGCAGGAGCTTCTCTTACTAGATGAGAATAAAAAACTGTAGCAGTCTTTCCTATGCCTGTCACTAACACAGACTGCAAGCCCCCTGCTTTCCAACTACCTGACAACAGCTCAGAGTGGTGGAACCTCTCTTACTTCATGGCTCTAACATAGATTGCTGACACTAGCACTATTACTTATCCCAAGCCGAGATCCTATTAGTATGTGACATTAGTACGAATTGGTGAGCCACTTGCCCTTATATTAGCATACTGAGGAAAAATGGTATCCTGGTAATCACTCTTTACACAAAGGGAGCTAGGAATCCCCACTGCTGCCCTGCATGAGGACAGATTGAGGGAGTCTGTTGTAGCAAATGACACTAGCAGAGAATAAAGGAGCTTCTCTTTCTGTCTCCCACTATCCCAGGCGAGAAATTGACAACAAGGCACAATGTATTACCTCAACCTTCTCTTAGTGCTTCACACTAGATGGACTAGGGGGCGTATCTCTTACAACATGATACAAATACAAAAACAGGGGGTCCGTTTTCGGTCCAATGCTGAAAACAAGGCCAGGAGAGACACATTCTGTTTCTGGGAAGGGAAGTGAAATCCTGGGTTGTGTTACCTGTCTTGACCAATCATCTCTTTCTTTCAGATGACACAAAACTGAGCCGGTACTCAGACGATAGTGAGTAGACATTCCTAGGCTCACATTTTTTGTACTGAGCATGGGTTCATAACATCCTTCTTACACATACACATCCAACATAGTCCTCCATGCTCACCATACCACCACAAGAAACCATCTCGACTTTTGCATTTTGCTCATTACTTTCGACTCTTTCCATGAGTTTTTGTGTCACTTCATTCAGCCTCATCAATAAAACTTCCATTGCTCTGTCTAGGTTTGATCAGTCAGTTTTTTGTCAGACTGTAGGCTTCCTGGTACGTTAGTGTACACTATTAGTCCACGTTTGTTAGTGTTTACTACTAGCCCACTACAACATGACATACAGCCATGTCATTCACTTCCACAGAATACCATAATACGTTGAACAGAGTTCTGTCTTTGTGTACCCGTGAGGATCAGGATCAGAGAACCCTCAAAAAAAATTATAGCTCTTTCCCAAGATAAGAGCGAGCTGCAGTAAGAAACAGACTGCACACTCCCTCTATTTTACAAAGGTGTGGAGCTCTGTTTGTGACCACTTGGCAAATTTAGCATCAACACACGGGAACCTTCACCCTGGCACCACGACATGTAGAGAATCTTCTGCAAGGTAGGTTAGTTGGGTTTCAGAGGCAGATCTGTATAGTGTCCAAGAAAGGCCTGTCACTGAAAGTACTTTCACAGACTGGACGAAATTCACAAATGCAACTTCTCCCGGTAGTTCTGAATGGGACTACTGGAGATTGGATCTGAGAAACGCTGGACTGGTAGAAAAATTGCTTGGTTTGGATAACACTGGATGAATTGAAGACCATCGATTTTGATAGGAAGGAAATTGAATATATTAAAGCTAGCTACCTTTGCAGTGACTATTATTATTCTTAGTCTATAAGCTCCTTCCTAGTACCAACGTAGTGGGTTCCCTTCCACTTAGTGCTAAGTATACACAACTCCCTATCCTTCCCATGACTTTCAGATGAAGATCTGTTCTTGCCAATTCCTTTTTTCGGACAAAAACAAAATTGCAGTTTGGGATGGCTAATGGGTGGGCAGGAAGTCGATAATGAGAAAGAGCGAATGGAGTAAGAGTAACAGACACCATAACGTTAACATTTAACACTTACATGCTATTTTCCATTTCCAACCTCGCAGGCGGATCCCACTACAATTAAGAATGAAGAAGGTAGGAGGAAAAGATAGGCTTCAAGTTGCTAATATTAATGCAAACAGGTTGCACAGAACTTTCTGGCCAAATCTATCATCACTTTAGGAGAAAATCTCCAAAATGCAATACTGGTAGAATACAGGCAGGGTAGCCCACCTAGCCTTGAAGTATACACATGACAGAATTCTAATGAAGCTGCCTTAACCATGGTGAACTGTGTGGATACCAGATGGATGTTTGGCAGCATGCAATGTGTAGCGATGGATGATGTAGTATATAATCCGTATGGCAATGGTGACCACATTCCTGGCTAACAAAACGAGCTCTGGATGCAAGAAAAAGGAATTTCAAGTTAAGTAGTGTTCCCTTTGACCATAAAGTATGATGACATGAAAAGAATGTCAAGAGGGCAATCTTTTTAATTCAAATGGAATTCGAATGGAATTCTAAACGAACATTTACAGCAAAGGGCTTAATTATTTATGTACCTGGCCAATATTACAGCCAGAAAAGGGCCATAGGAGGCACAGTCTTCCAAGCAACTGGGGCTTATAGGTGAAACAGTCTTCCCAAAGACCTCAGAAATGCTGATGGTCCCACTTAATTCAAGAAGAGCCTGAAAACACACTTCTTTTAATTTCTTGGCCAGGAAATTCGGATATGCCAGGGCCCAGATACCTCTGGCTTAGGTGAGCCTTACAGATGCTCCTAATTTGACTCAAATTGAAAAATAATGTAACATAAAGCCAAAGGCTCAAATGTTGTATGCATAAATCTAGCCAGAACTAAGTTGTTGTCCCAAGAAACCACCAGGTGCTTGATTAGAGAAAACATATATATATATCAGGTTTTTCTGGTGGATTTTGATCACCTCAATGGTTGTATAGGAGGCTACTAGATCAGTTTTACAGATGTGAATTCAGTCAAATGAAGAGAAAAAGAATAAACGTCATCCACAAAGTAAGTGGGCGAAATATTGTTTTTTCTTTCTTTCAAAGTTCAATGGCAGGATTTTATGTATTTGCGCTTCACTCTGTTTGAGGACGTCTGCCACGTGTCATGACACCCAGATTCTGTCCAGCCAGGTCAAGGCAGGCAAATGGTAGATCTTTAGGAACACTGCACCCATAATAAATGGCACTAGGTAAGTGTGCAGCATTTACCTTCAGTCTACTGCAGGGAGTCTCTTTTTAGGTACAGGCATATGTGGTTGCCTCAAAGGTAAATGGAAAAGGCTTGAGAACCAAACCTTTCAAGTCACTAGGATGATCGCAGACAGTACCCTGGTGTCTCTGATCTTATGCAGGATGCTACAGTATACACTGGAGCTGGAGGATTTAATATATGAACGCCCCATCAATCTAACATCAGGTCTTCCCCAAGGACCCAAGCCCCCTGTCCATCCAGAAGGTGAAGTAGTTATATGCAGAATTCAGGTACGTTGCAAATATGTCTGTGGCTGGTGGAGCGCGTACTTCGCAAATAAATGCAAGGACCTTCCAGTGAATCTCCCAATCACATGAAGGTGCTGGCGATTATCTAACTGGTACTGCTTGAGTGGCACTCAGTAATCTGGCAGAGACCATTTTGAATATGTTTTTGCAGGACCTTGTGGGATGAAAGATCTAAGGTTCTTCCAATCAGAGGGTAGGTTGAATATTTTTTTAATGGGCTTCTCACTGCAGGTTAGAAAACTTACACATGAACTGTCCAGGGTTCATGTTCTGTAGTGTAGTTCCTAAATTCCCAATAGGCTCTGCGCATTGGAATATTATATCCTATAGATGTGACGTAGGACTTAGGTCGACCAGGTCTCTATCGAATATATTAGACTTAATTGTGAGTGCCAGCTAGCTCAGAGGTCACTAGAAACTTTCTCGAATACACAAGAAGGGATTCGTGTCTGACAACCGCATAAACATGACAACTTTGTTTCCCCAAGATAAAACTGATCTTCAGAGTCGTGGAAACAATAGATAGATATTTTACTCAGTCAATCGTGCATGCTTCGTTTCATCAGAGGTTTAGAGAAATAGAGAGACGGGCGTTTTCAATAAAAGTATTTATTGAACAGTCTTCTTTCTCATGCAAAAGAAATACACTGCTACAATCGTAATACTGGCTGTAAAGTATAATGCGTACAGCAAGAAGAGTATTATAAAATAATACTGTAAAAGCATGGTATGGTTTCTAAACCATAGAATACATACATAAATAACAAAGACTAAAAGTACTCAACTGGTGCTTCTAAAATACGCCTACCCCTATGTACCTAACCTAAGTCTTGTACGAGGGAAGAAATAATGGGTTTAGTTTCTTTGCCAAGAATCTATCCAAGATTTCTCTTAGGGTCTATTCATCTCCATACCTTGGTTTAGAATGAAGGAGGTCTGGTATCTCTGTCTCGGGACTCAATTTCCCAACACCCTGCAAGTGGAGCTTGGAAACACTGGAGTTGGATTCTCAGTGAGAGAAAGGCAGCCTCTTTGTCAGAGGGTCAGCTGGAGGGTTGGCTTCCTTTGGCACTTGCTGTAGCGAGCTGCGTCGGGCAAGTAGATAGTCGAACTGCTCCAAACCACCGTGTGTTAGCTAGGGCAAGTGTGGGCATATTTATACCTTGAAGGTGCCTGGTTTGACGTAAAGTCAGACATAATAATGTCACCAAAGATCCCCAAGGGAATGGTAGTTCTTTGAAAACTTCATGATTTCTAGGACAAATCAATATTCAAGAAAGGGGATGTCCCTGACTGCTGAGTTTTCCAAGAAATCGTTGTGGCTTTTTGGAACTAGTGGAAGTAGCCATGCCTGTATTTGGACTGGATGGGTTATGTCTAAATATGGTTATGATCTCTATGCCTATATAAGGGTAATGTGAATTATACCTATATAAGGGCATGAATCGGGAAAATTACACTAGGGTCCAAAAACGCTATACAACAGTTCTAGGCAACAATATATTGAGGTCTAGGAACATCAGCAGTTTCTGCTCAGTCACCTCCTTTGCTGATATTATTTTAACATGAACATGTATTCTTCCTTGGCATAGTCTGGGAGTTAGAGACCACAAGATTGGTATATTTTCTTCACAGATGTCTCAAAACATTTGGCCTCATTTTCAATAATGATGCCTTCAGGGAAGTGGCTTTCACATTACAAACTGACACTTTTCCACAGACTGTAAGATTGCTAGCTCAGAAAAAGACATTTTCCAGGGACCTTCAGCCTACTTTAGTACAGGGCTCAATGGGCAGTGTGGGCGTTGGTGGGAAAGCCAAGGCTGCCACCCAAGTCAATGTCCTCAGTCTACGGTAGCAGTGTCAGAACTTCAATGGACTGTGGCTCCAAAGCACTACACATGACCAGACCATAGCGCCTCGTCAAATACTAATCTTTATGTTCTCCAGGTCAATGTCCAGATCCTCCAAGCACATACATGAGGCTCTGCTTGAAGAACGGTGATAGGCAAGACAAATGGACACAGGGAGAGAGTCTTGGCCTTGTCCTTGTGGACGGGGAGCTGAGCTGGGTTTGGAGTCAGTTGGATTAGGGGTGAATGAGTTGAGACAGAATGTAGTTCACATTCAGAACATCCAAGAAGGAGTCTGAGCTAAAGCTAGAGGACAATATGGAGGCAAAGCCTACACTTGATCCGGTTGGAGTTCAGAGGTTGGACAAAGAATGATCCAACAGTTAATGATCTAGGTAGACTAACCTGTCATGGAGTCCAATTTCTCTGAAAGGGGATCAGAAAGAAAAGAATGCATGAGATAGACAACCAATACTGGCAAACTCCCAATAGCTGAAGCCCTTTCTTTGCGTAAAGGAGACCCTAGTGAAGTAAATCTCCTTTAATTTCTAGATTAGCATGTAGTATGCCAGGGTGACATACTCCAGTGCCCCAAATGCCTCTGGTTTTCGGCAAGCTCCGAATAAAGCTGGTGTTGTTGGCTGGCTTGAGAAGTGGATACAGCAAACCAAGAGCTTCTTATGCTCATACCTCTTTTTATGCCTCCTGCATTTTAGGAAGATTGGTGATGTACCTGAAAACTGGGGAAGGCCTGTTTCTGTTCTTTTTCTAGTGGTAAGGCTGTGCACTACCACCAGAGGGCGGGAACCTTACACATACACATGTATGGAGGAGTCTGCAGCTGAACCTGCCTTATCAGCTTAAAACTGTAACCGAGACTTACCACAAATGCAGCTGAGCGCCACTCTCCACTCCAAGTATCCAGAGTCATTGGAGTGTAAGGAGACCAGGTGACTTGTTCCGCATCCGAAGTCGTTAAACGTACTGGTGCAACACGCATTTAATATGGATCTCACATAATAATATCCTTTACTTGTGGTACTTTAAGGACTCTGTTCAACAGATCCATGAACATTTGCCAGAATGCAAATTAGAGAGCATACTGCCCTGTTGCCTCACTTTGTTATAGACTCTCCTATATGTAACAAGGACAACACGATGCCTGGATTTATTAATGTTAGTGACAGAATAAAGTGACTTCTCGAGCAAAGTAAATCTACCTACTCTTCATCTGTTTGGAGGTCCTAAATATGTTGTGTCTGTAGAGGGTAGTATCCAACTGCATCACTCAGCTGCTGTTGCCTTCCGCTCTTGGCTTTGCCACAGCAGATAGAGGGAAATGATACATCTACCATGTGCAACACTCACCAAGCCCTTTCCATTTGTGCTGCCCATACAAATGGCTGCATTCCACTCATACAGTGGTGGCCTCCAGGTTAAATACGGCACTCAAAAGGTGTGGTCACAGAAGCTAACTCCCATCCACCTGTTCCTGTCTCTGTTGCTGCTCACGCTGGATGGCTGCAGTGTCAGGGCTGCGATTTATCACTGATGATGCACATTTCTCTTTATCTGATGACAGCATTGATTTTAAGATACAGTACGCAGTTATCAGAAGAAGACATCTGCCTAAACATGTGTGCAGAGTACAGGGTGCCTTTCAGCACCAGAAACCATTTGTAGGGAAAGGTGCAAGAGAGGGGGGTGAACGTGGCTTGCTTTTAGGGCAATCTTGAATGGATTCCATGTTTAAATCAAGGATCTGTAGAGTGAGGGCAGAGAAAATATAAAGCATCAGAAAGAGGACATGTGTGCACAGGGGGTTTTCTCACCATCAGAAACATGCTAAAAATACATACTAAAATTGTTGTTTCATAACCAAAAAACTGGAAGATATTCTAAAAAATGTATACTAAAATTATTTTACGATCAACAAAAAGACATCCACAGCTCAGCACCCCCTTGCTATCAAGCTAGTATACACTAACACTACACAAGCAGTGCATGCATACCTGATATTTCGGTTATCCCCAATATATGGGCTGACAACTTGACGTCACTGGAACCAAGTGTTTTAAAGGGTGGAAGGATTGTAGATTTGTGTGGATCGGGCGGAGTAGAGATTTGCGTGGCCTGTGTACATTAGAGATCCTATTTGTTTGCACATTTATATTCAACATTAGGGTGTTGGAAAGACCCCCAAATTGTAAGCCAAACCCTAAAGGATTCTGTAGTATACTGCGAGCTATGAGGAAGGAGTTCTTTACACTCCACTGCAGCAGGCCCATTTCCCCCACAAAAGGGGTAGATGCACCATAGGTATTCTGCTGTGTCGTTTCACAAGGCTTAGAAACATTACCAGTAAAGCAGGTGCCTTGTGTAGTGGACGATATGTAGTTGATGGCTGAACATCAACTCAACGATTATATTCTAAGAAATATAATGGACCATCACAGCATACAATGAGTGCAAGTGTTGTTGATGGAAAACATTTAATTAAAAAGCGATTTTCTAGCCAAAGTAATTCTGCTGGTCAGCACTTTGCCAAACTCATGCTTCTGACATGGGATGTGCACTTTAACAGGCAAATCTGTCTTCAGTCTACCCCTTCCTTAGAATGGTTTCTCAAGCCTTCTTCACTACTTCACTCTTCAGTCTGAGCTTATGTGGAGGTTTTAGGGCCTGATTTAGACTTTGACAGACTGAGGTAAATCTCTCAGAATGGTGGAGTACTTTACTTCTGCCACACCAAGGGTACTCCGCCCTCCAAATTTAGAGATGTCTACTGGCTCAGCAGACATCTCTTAACATTGGCAGTAACCATGGTACCTGTAAATGTGTGTAAAAATTTGATGGATGGCTCCCATGCAGTGTTTTGTTTTTGAAAATGTGAAAACTAATAACCCCCACACCATGGGTGTTGTCTCCTATGGTATGGGGGTCATGTTGCTGTTTCACTGTTGGTTGGGAGCAGTGAAAACTGGCTAATCGATCACCCACTTTAAATTAGGTGAGTAGGTGATTGAATGGCCAACCTCCGATGGACCTTACGTTGCCTAGCCGTCTGAGGAATAGGTCAGAGACAGCGTAGCGGCTCTCACTGACCTACTTAAACTTCACCTGTCTGTAAATCAGGCAGGTTGAACTTCATTTTGGTGGAGAATCGCCAGTGAGATGGAGAACCCTTTCTGACAAACTCTAAATCAGCCCCTAAGTGTTGTCTCTGGTGCAGACTATGGTGCCACAATATTTTAAATTGAGGTCTAGTGCCCATTGCACCCATAACTCAACCATGAGCTCCTGAACTGTTTGAGTCCTATTCTCACCCTTCACCAGACTTGTTGTGTTTTGCAGGTATACTGAACAACATTCCTTTGTCCAGAGAAAGCCCTGTCCATATCGGGACTATTGTAGGAATTGTTCTGGCTGTTCTTCTCATAGCAGCGATAATCCTGACTGGAATATACATTAACAGCCACCCTACGTCCAATGCTGCTATGTTCTTCATTAAGGTGAGATGAAAAAGAACACCCCCATTTCTGAACCATCTCCATCCCAACCTCGTTCTTCCTATCCCTCGTTCACATTCTCTGCTTAAGTTCTTAGGATTCTAAAAGCATACTGTGAGTACTGTGATAGCTTAATATTACGTTAAGGAGAACACATTTATTAGTAATGTGGGTTTTTGCCAACTAAGTTGTGATCTCAGACCTCGTGTGCCTATCTGTGGCGTGATGTAATATTGATTTGTATAGCGCACTAATCACCCTAGAGGGCATCAAGGCGCTTGGGCAAGGTGTGTAGGTGTGTGGTCCCATGGTGCTTATATGAAGAGTCAGGTCTCAGGTTATTGAGGAACTCAATAAGTGAGGAGGAGGCTCTGATGTGTTGAGGGAGCTCATTTCATGTAATGGGGTTGATGTAGGAGAATAAGCAATCTCCAGTTTATATTTTTAGGGTACGGGAGGGTGTGCGAGTGAGTGTCTGGTGAGTTGGTGAAAGTGTATACGGCTGTTCAGGTATTCGGGTCTTGTGTTATGTATGGCTTTGTATGTGTGTGTGAGACATTTTAAACAGCTATGCTTATGAATAGGGAGCCAGTAAAGCTTCCTGAGGTGAAGGTTCCCTTCACAAAACCCCTAGAGTAAGACGATGGAGGTGTGCCACGGGTGGTCTAGTATGAATCTTGCGGCTGTATTCTGTATGGTGAGGAGTTTGTGTAGGAGTTGTTTGGGTATTCCAGCATAGTGAGTGTTGCCATAGTCCAGCTTGCTGACCATGGGTGCTTGCATGATGGTCAGTCTGGTGTTCTGAGGGAACCATTTGAAGATCATTCACAGCATGCATAGGATATGGAAGCAGAAAGGCAAACTGCATTGACCTGAGCCGTCATGTTGAGCTTATCATCTAAGATGATCCTTAGATTTCTTGCATGGTCTGTGGGTGCGGGTGTGGGTCCCAGCTCCAATGGCCACCAGGTGTAATCCCATGGGGAGGACCTGCTGCTTGAATGTGAATGTACCTTGAAAAAATGAAAGACAAAAGGTGTTTGGCAAAATAGGAACCATTGGTTTAATTAAAAGCAGCGGCTGGGAGAAAAGGCAACAAAGCCGGGTCCTGAAGACTGTCTCTAAGCACATTGGTTTTGACCGTCATTTTATACATTTCTCCAAGTGCAATAAAACAATTTGTATATTCTTTTAGGACAGGAATCTGGGCCTAGTCACAGGCCGTAAATCTGGTAATTTGATAAGAAGCGCAGGTGGGTCCAGACCCTGTGTGGACACAATGCAGAGCTAGTGGGTATGTGTCCAGATGTACAACATGGGGAGCGTGTGATCACTGCGTGTAGTGTGCATGCTGTGTTCCGATTGGCTGAGTGTTCCTACCTAAGTGTTGCATCTGACTTTATGGTGGTTTGAGAACACGTACCCTTTGGTAAACAATGTTTTATTGGGGCCAATCCCCTGAGAACATTGTGCTGTTGCTGCCTTTCTGTGGGGGTTTTTCCTATTCGCTCGGTAGTCTAAGGGTTAGGAGTTCCCCCCACCTCTAAACTGTCAATCAGTTGCTTCAGTCCTTTGACGCATGGCCTGCCTGATCACATATTTCTGACTCCGGTTGAGGGGAACGTCACATCGGGTGATTTCAACAATGGAGATGTATCAGGATTGGCTGTAGCTCAAGAATAGTAAAATAGCCACTAACCTCTTCCAGACGCCAAGCGGAGACGATGTGTGATGTTAGCCCCCCTAGTCCCCTGAAACACGAACCCCCACAGAGGCTAGATAAATACCTCTGCGTGAATCCGTGCCCCCAGGGAAAAAAGGGAAAGGGAAAAAATAATAAAGTAGCTGTGGCTTCGGTGTATCACTCGTGGTCCTGGCCAGCCGTCAGCGCAGACCCCAAAAGATGTGCACACTACAGGAGGACGACAAAGAATGTGTGTCAATAATGCATAGAGAATAACTAGACTGACATATTTTCTATGCTCAGCTCCCTACTCACCCTGAGCCCACAGGCTGTCTCTGTAATAACACTCTCTGCTTTATATAAGTATTCAGGAGCAGAATGAGTCCACGGAATGCAATCCCTTCAGAAACATAACCCTTCTAATGATTTCCAACCATTAACAGTCCTTAATCTGCGCATGAAGCTAACAGCACTTTTTTCTTCTTCAATGGTATTTCTTCATACCACACTAAGCAAATCTCGGCGTTGCTGAAGCTTTTTTCTGACACGAACTTCGTCTTTATCAGGTACAGTCTGATGAAGATAAACAAAAAGGCCAGCCACGGGGAAAAACAGTCTTTCCTTTTTCTGCACAGAACTTGTCACTAGGAAAGCTTTAGAACAGAAGGCGTCTTTACTTCAGGCGCGCCTCTAAAATAAACACTTTCACAGATATCTCGCATGTCCTTTTTAAACGCGCCTATGCGTTAAAAGTACAGCGGCTACTCGGGGGCTTTTTCAAAGTGAATAAATATTCACACAAGATAATTATCCTCGTGAGGCTTCCTCTGACAAGAATACCTGACCAAAAACAGAGTCTTTTCCGCAGTCCTTCAGGAAACAAAGTTCTATGAATTCATACACTGAAATACAGCTGTTCTTCTTTCCTCAATATAGTTCTTCAAATACTCCGTTTCCTTTTCTGTCAGAGCATAAACTCTGCTGCACGGAATGTCAGCCCCGGCCTCCAGTTCTATCCGGCAGTCATATACCCGATGCGGAGGCAAATGAGTAGCCTTTTGTTTATCGAACACAGGAGCATATTCGCTGTACTCCTCAGGAAGGATGGTAGCACAACAATACTCTGTCCATCACCACCCCCTTTTCTGAATCATTTTGTCCACCATAAGGGTGGAAGGGTATACTCAGATGTGAGTCCCTTGCTCACTGCACCATCAGGATTCAAGCAAGCCAGGCCGAAGACGGCTGAAATGCCAGAAACCGGTCCCCGGAAGCTTGTTTCCTTCCCAGTATAAGAATTGGCTTGGTAGTTTGGTTTGCCCTGTTCCCATGATGCACTGGGCCAGGGACAGACTAATTTGCCTATAGCCAGGTTCTGAGCTGGGATGGTGCAGTGAGCTAAAAAATGGTGATGGATCAAGCCCTGATCTTTGGACTGGGTAGGAGTGTTCTGCCTAATTCAGATACTCTGTCCATCACCACCCCCTTTTCTGAATCATTTTGTCCACCATAAGCGTGGAAGGGTATACTCAGATGTGAGTCCCTTGCTCACTGCACCATCAGGATTCAAGCAAGCCAGGCCGAAGACGGCTGAAATGCCAGAAACCGGTCCCCGGAAGCTTGTTTCCGTCCCAGTATAAGAATTGGCTTGGTAGTTTGGTTTGCCCTGTTCCCATGATGCACTGGGCCAGGGACAGACTAATTTGCCTATAGCCAGGTTCTGAGCTGGGATGGTGCAGTGAGCTAAAAAACGGTGATGGATCAAGCCCTGATCTTTGGACTGGGTAGGAGTGTTCTGCTTAATTCAGATACTCTGTCCATCACCACCCCCTTTTCTGAATCATTTTGTCCACCATAAGCGTGGAAGGGTATACTCAGATGTGAGTCCCATGCTCACTGCACCATCAGGATTCAAGCAAGCCAGGCCGAAGACGGTTGAAATGCCAGAAACCAGTCCCCGGAAGCTTGTTTCCTTCCCAGTATAAGAATTGGCTTGGTAGTTTGGTTTGCCCTATTCCCATGATGCACTGGGCCAGGGACAGACTAATTTGCCTATAGCCAGGTTCTGAGCTGGGATGGTGCAGTGAGCTAAAAAACGGTGATGGATCAAGCCCTAATCTTTGTACTGGGCAGGAGTGTTCTGCTTAATTCAGATACTCTGTCCATCACCACCCCCTTTTCTGAATCATTTTGTCCACCATAAGGGTGGAAGGGTATACTCAGATGTGAGTCCTTTGCTCACTGCACCATCAGGATTCAAGCAAGCCAGGCCGAAGACGGCTGAAATGCCAGAAACCGGTCCCCGGAAGCTTGGTTCCTTCCCAGTATAAGAATTGGCTTGGTAGTTTGGTTTGCCCTGTGCCCATGATGCACTGGGCCAGGGACAGGCTAATTTGCCTATAGCCAGGTTCTGAGCTGGGATGGTGCAGTGAGCTAAAAAACGGTGATGGATCAAGCCCTGATCTTTGGACTGGGTAGGAGTGTTCTGCTTAATTCAGATACTCTGTCCATCACCACTCCCTTTTCTGAATCATTTTGTCCACCATAAGCGTGGAAGGGTATACTCAGATGTGAGTCCCTTGCTCACTGCACCATCAGGATTCAAGCAAGCCAGGCCGAAGACGGCTGAAATGCCAGAAACCGGTCCCCGGAAGCTTGTTTCCGTCCCAGTATAAGAATTGGCTTGGTAGTTTGGTTTGCCCTGTTCCCATGATGCACTGGGCCAGGGACAGACTAATTTGCCTATAGCCAGGTTCTGAGCTGGGATGGTGCAGTGAGCTAAAAAACGGTGATGGATCAAGCCCTGATCTTTGGACTGGGTAGGAGTGTTCTGCTTAATTCAGATACTCTGTCCATCACCACCCCCTTTTCTGAATCATTTTGTCCACCATAAGCGTGGAAGGGTATACTCAGATGTGAGTCCCATGCTCACTGCACCATCAGGATTCAAGCAAGCCAGGCCGAAGACGGTTGAAATGCCAGAAACCAGTCCCCGGTAGCTTGTTTCCTTCCCAGTATAAGAATTGGCTTGGTAGTTTGGTTTGCCCTATTCCCATGATGCACTGGGCCAGGGACAGACTAATTTGCCTATAGCCAGGTTCTGAGCTGGGATGGTGCAGTGAGCTAAAAAACGGTGATGGATCAAGCCCTGATCTTTGGACTGGGTAGGAGTGTTCTGCTTAATTCAGATACCCTGTCCATCACCACCCCCTTTTCTGAATCATTTTGTCCACTATAAGCGTGGAAGGGTATACTCAGATGTGAGTCCCTTGCTCACTGCACCATCAGGATTCAAGCAAGCCAGGCCGAAGACGGCTGAAATGCCAGAAACCGGTCCCCGGAAGCTTGGTTCCTTCCCAGTATAAGAATTGGCTTGGTAGTTTGGTTTGCCCTGTTCCCATGATGCACTGGGCCAGGGACAGACTAATTTGCCTATAGCCAGGTTCTGAGCTGGGATGGTGCAGAGAGCTAAAAAACGGTGATGGATCAATCTCTGATCTTTGGACTGGGTAGGAGTGTTCTGCTTAATTCAGATACTCTCTCCATCACCACCCCCTTTTCTGAATCATCGGCTATATATACTTGGGCTTGTCAATCTATCAGGATTGGCTGTAGCTCAAGAATAGTAAAATAGCCACTAACCTCTTCCAGACGCCAAGCGGAGACGATGTGTGATGTTAGCCCCCCTAGTCCCCTGAAACACGAACCCCCACAGAGGCTAGATAAATACCTCTGCGTGAATCCGTGCCCCCAGGGAAAAAAGGGAAAGGGAAAAAATAATAAAGTAGCTGTGACTTCGGTGTATCACTCGTGGTCCTGGCCAGCCGTCAGCGCAGACCCCAAAATATGTGCACACTACAGGAGGACGACAAAGAATGTGTGTCAATAATGCATAGAGAATAACTAGACTGACATATTTTCTATGCTCATCTCCCTACTCACCCTGAGCCCACAGGCTGTCTCTGTAATAACACTCTCTGCTTTATATAAGTATTCAGGAGCAGAATGAGTCCACGGAATGCAATCCCTTCAGAAACATAACCCTTCTAATGATTTCCAACCATTAACAGTCCTTAATCTGCGCATGAAGCTAACAGCACTTTTTTCTTCTTCAATGGTATTTCTTCATACCACACTAAGCAAATCTCGGCGTTGCTGAAGCTTTTTTCTGACACGAACTTCGTCTTTATCAGGTACAGTCTGATGAAGATAAACAAAAAGGCCAGCCACGGGGAAAAACAGTCTTTCCTTTTTCTGCACAGAACTTGTCACTAGGAAAGCTTTAGAACAGAAGGCGTCTTTACTTCAGGCGCGCCTCTAAAATAAACACTTTCACAGATATCTCGCATGTCCTTTTAAACGCGCCTATGCGTTAAAAGTACAGCGGCTACTCGGGGGCTTTTTCAAAGTGAATAAATATTCACACAAGATAATTATCCACGTGAGGCTTCCTCTGACAAGAATACCTGACCAAAAACAGAGTCTTTTCCGCAGTCCTTCAGGAAACAAAGTTCTATGAATTCATACACTGAAATACAGCTGTTCTTCTTTCTTCAAGCTGAACTCCGGCGGGGAGCACCATCCGCCATTCCAACACTTCGAGGGAAAATTGACAAGCACTTTCCTGTTCTCTGGGCGGCCCTTAAGAATGCACCGCCTTCTTCCTTCAGTAATGTCAACCCTAAGGATGCTGGGACATGTAGTTTTGTACATTTTTTCCTACAGATTGCGCTTTTCTCAGGACGACAGAGATGATGTTTCCTATTATATGTACATATATCATGGTTTACATCGACATTGTATTTATCAATAATAACAGATCAGTACTTCCATCTTGTTTGAGTTGAGCTTCGGGCAGTTAAATCTGATCTTGTCTGCTACCATGGTCATGCAGTTTGTGAAGTTGGCTCTAGGGCTGTTTGTCTTGTCCATCAAGGAGAGGATGAGTTGGCTGTCATCTGTGTAGGAGATGGCGGTGATGTCTTGTGATCGGATGATGTTGGCGAGTGGTGTCAAATAAAATCAGGTGTTTGTTAAGCGCGACTACTCACCCATACGGGTCTCCTGACGCTGGGGGTGTGTGTGTGGGGGGGGGGGTTTGCAGGTTCCAGTCCATCACAGAGAGGGTCTGTCGAAGAGCTAGGTTTTGAGGTTTCTTGCGAAGATGGGGAGCAATGTTATCTGTTTGAGGTGGAGTGGAAAGTCGTTCCAGGCACTGGCCGCGCGTAAGGAGAAGGAGCGGCCTCCCGATCTGGTCTTTTTGGTGCGGGGAACCACAGCATAGCAGAGCTGGACTGATCGTAGGGTCCTTTGGGGTGCGTGGAAACTTGAGTCGGCTGTTCAGGTATGCTGGTCCGGTGTCGTGGAGGGCCTTGTGAGAGTGGGTTAGCATCTTGAAGGTGACTCTTGCTTCGATGGGGAGCCAGTGGAGTGTGCGCAGGTGCTGGGAGTTGTGGCAGTGGCTTGGCAGGTTGAGGACCAGTCCTGCGGTGGCGTTTTGGATGTTATGTAGCTTGCGGGTGAGGTTTTTGTTTATTCCGGCATAGAGTGCGTTGGAGTAGTCGAGCCTGCTGGTGACCAGGGCGTGAGTGACGGTCTTTCTGTGTTCGAGGGGGATCCATTTGAAGGTCCTACGTAGGAAGTCAATGGTGTGGAAGCAGGAGGACGAGACGGAGTTGATCTGGTGGTCCATTTTGAGCTCTGACTCCAGGATGATTCCCAGGTTGCGTGCGTGGCCCGCGGGGGTGGGCGGGCTTCCGAGGGCAGGGGGCCAACAGGTGTCGTTCCAGGCGTCTAGGTTCGGGCCCATGATGAGTACTTCTGTTTTGTTTGTGTTTAGTTGTAGGCAGCTGTTTTCCGTCCATTTGGCGACGGCTTCCTTGCCTTTTCAAAAGTTGTGTTTGGCGGTGTTGGGTTCGTTAATTAGGGAGAGGATGATTTGGATGTCGTCTGTGTATGACACAATGTTGAGTCCGTAGGTTCTGACGATGGGGGCGAGCAGAGCCAAGTAGACGTTGAAGAGCGTAGGGCTGAGGGAGGACCACTAGGGGACTCCACAGGTGGTAGGTGTAGGGTCTGAGAGGAAAGGGGGGAGTCTGACCCGCTGCGTTCTGCGGGAGAGGAAGGAGGGGATCCAGGTGGAGGCCTTGTCTTGGATCTCTGCGTTGTGGAGTCAGCGTATTAGGATGCGGTGACAGACTGTATCGAACGACGCTGATAGGTTGAGGAGGATGAGGGCTGCTGTTTCTCCTTTGTCCAGTAAGGTATGGATGTCTTCTGTTGCGGAAAGGAGGGCGGTTTCCGTACTGTGTTTTTTTCTGAATCCGAATTGGGAGGTGTTGAGGATGTTGTGCTTTTCGATGAATGTGGCGAGTTGGCTGTTGATGGTTTTCTCGATTTCTTTCGCTGGGAACGGGGGCAGGGAGAGGGGTCTGTAGTTTTTGAGGTCGGTGGGGTCCGCCGAGGATTTCTTCAGGAGGGGGTTGATCTCAGTGTGTTTCCAGTCATCAGGGAACGAGGCGGTTGCCAGGGAGCGGTTGATGGTGTGGCAGAGCATGGGTGCAATGGTGTCGGCGGCTCTGTTGAAAATGTGGTGGGGGCAAGGGTCTGTGGGGGCCCCGGAGTGAATTGACTTTATCGTCTTCAGTGCATCTTCGGTGGTGAGGGCTGTCCAGTTGTCGATCGCTGGCATCAGGGTGTCGGGGTGGTTGGTGAAGGTTCAGTGTGTTGGTTGTCTTCGTTGAAGTTGTCGTAGATGCACTTGATTTTGTGGTGGAAAAAGGTGCTGAGTTTGTCGCAGAGGTCTTGTGAGGGAGGGATGTCGGTGGACTCGCTGTTGGGTTGGGTGAACTCCTTGATGATGTTGAAGAGTTCTTTTTCATTCTGTCCTCAATCACTTTTTTCCTTGTTTTTCTGATGAGTTGGTGGTGGGTGTTGGAGGCGGCACTGAGGTTGATGTGGGCTTCTGTGGATTTGGTGTTCCTCCAGGCCTTTTTGAGGTGGCGGCAAGTGCGTCTGGACTCTCGAAGTTCGGTGGTGAACCATCTAGCTTTCTTGGCATGGGTGTTGTTTTTCTTGAGGGGGGCTATGGTATTGCGCTGTCGGAGATCCATCTGTGCAGGGTTTGGGTTGCGGTGTTTACGTTGTCGTTTTCCACGATGGTTGGGGTGGAGATGCTGAGTGATAAGGTTAGCTGGTCGTCGGTGATTTTGGTCCAGTTTCTTCGTGGAAGCAGGTGCTGGTGTCTGTGGATGGTGGGTGTTCTGAAGGTGAAGTGGACGCATCGATGGTCAGTCCATGGGAGTTCGGTGGTGTGGCTGAAGGTGATTGAGTTTCCTGTTGTGAAGAGGGGGTCGAGGGTGTGTCCTGCAGAGTGCATGGGTTCGGTCACGACCTGGCAGAGTACAATGTTGTGGAGGTTGTCCAGGAGGGATGTGTTGCTGGGGTCCAGTTGGTTGTCGAGGTGGAAGTTGAGGTCTTCCAGTAGGGTGTAGTTGGTGGACGCAATGGCATGCAGGGAGATGATGTCCGTGATGGAGTTGGCGAAAAGTCCACAGGGTCCATGGGGTCGGTGAAAGAGGGTTCCATGGAGGGTGGAGGTAGGGCTGGCCAGTATCTTGAAGTGAAGGTGTTCCATCAGGTCTGTGGGCTCATCGGAGAGTGTGCTCAGGCGGAGGGTGGATTTGTGGACAATGATGATTCCTTCTCCAGGGCGGGTGGGGCGGTCCTTCCTGGAGATCATGTATACTTGGGGAATGGCGATGGGGATGTCCGTCCCAAGGTGGTGTTGGTTCAGGTTTCGGTAAAGAATGCTACGTCCGGGATAGTGCTGTCAAGGAGGTCCCAGATTTCAGTGGCGTGTTTGTGGAGAGATCGGACATTGAGGAGTATGCATTGCAGGGTCTTCGGTTCGGTTGTGTTCTTGCGGGCGGATTGCGCTGGGCCAGTGGCCTTGGCGGTGCTGCAGGTGTGCCGGCAGGGGTGACAGGTAAAGGGTCTGTGGGTGTTGGCTGGTAATGCTAGCTTGCCTGGGTTGAGAGCGTGGAGTGCCACTAAGTCGTAGCATTGGCGGTGCAGGGATCCAGGGTTTCTGGTGCTGGTTGCAGTTGGGTCGCGGACAGGCGCAGACAGGCTTGCCTTTGGCGCTTCGGAAGCACGGCCGCGTGGCCGCTATTAAGTAGGGGGAGGGAGAGCTGGACAGCTGGGAGGCGGGAGCGGGTAGGGGAGCTGGATTGGGTCGGTCGCACTGGTCGTGCTGGAGGGGAGGGGCCGTGGGGGCAGCAGCGGCGGGGAAAACAGGCTAAAAAAGGCAAAAGGAAAAAGGTAAATAGAGAGAGAAAAGTGCAGAAAGAGAAAGAGTGGAGGAAAGACACAGAGGACACAGGAGAATGAAAGGAGGAGATTGAGATGAGGTTAAAAAAAGAGTGAAAAACGGAGGAAAGACACAGGAGAGTAAAGGGGGAGCTTGAAATGAGGGGAAAACAACAGAAAATGGAGGTTAAGCCCCAGAAGGAGAGTGAAGGGGGAGATAGAAGTGAGGGAAAAAACGAGTAGAAAAGGAGAGAAAAAGCGGAGCAAGAGAATGGAGACAGAGGTCCACTGGACCACCAGGGACGAGGCGCAGGTGAAACCTGCGGTTGGAGGAGGGCCTCGAACACCAACACTCGAGAGTGCAGGGGCTCGGGGGAAGGCCTCACTTAATGATGGAGCTGCGAGGGAGGGAGAGCAATTTCACTGACAATGAGTCAGTAGTCTTGCTGTGTCATGTATATGTTGAAAAGAGTAGGCCTGAGGGGCATCACTGTGGGACACCACATATCAATTTCTTGGTCTAAGATGTGAAGGGTAGCAGCCTGATACTTTGGATTCTTCTTGTGAGGAAGGAACAGATCCATTTGAGAGTGGATACTTGTATGTCAGTCTAATGGAGTCCTCTGATGAAGGTGTTGTGGGAGACTGTGTTGAAGGCCGCAGAGAAGCCGAGCAAGATGAGGGCTGCTGTTTCTCTCCAGTCTAGGATGTTTCAAGTGTGGTCAGTGGCCGCGGTGAGTGCTGTTTCAGTGCTGTGGTTCTTTCAAAATCCTGATTGTATGTTGTCTAGAATATGGTGAAGTTCAAGGTGGGTTGTGAGTAGTTTATGAATGGTCTTCTCAATCGCTTTGGCTGGATAAGGAGGCAGGGAGATGGGTCAGAAGTTGCTCAGTTGAGTCAGATCAGCTGTGGGCTTCTTGAGGAAGCCAAGAAAGACGCCCAGAGAAGTCCATACAGATTTGGTCATTCTTAAATGACCACTAAGCTGTAATATCCTTATTTACAAGTTAATCATTTTATCCAATAAGAGCAAGCTCACTTGCAGACAATTACTTCAGCTCTACTTCAATACTATCAATTGGGGTTCATATCATGCTGAAGTATTGAAACAGCCACGCCCCAAGTGGTCAACAATGCCTTCTTCCACAACAACAAAAACATTCCTTGCTTCCTAGTCCTGCTTGAACTCTCTGCAGCTTTTACCACCATTGACCATCCAGCACTGAGCCACACCTTGAAAACTTGCAGGGGTGTCACTGGTACAAACCTACCATGGTCGGCAACTCTTTCAGATAGGAACTATCAGATCCTGAACTCTCCCTATTACCTTTGGTGTCTCCTGTCACTTTCAACCTTTATATGGAACGCTTTGGATCCATCCTGGCAAACAGCAACATCAAGATCCTTCAGTATGTTGGCAAAACACAACTATCTCAAAATATTCTCAAAGCACCTAAACCTGGATATCAAGAAACGACTGGATACTAAACCTGTGTGAATTCCTACTGTTCGCCAACAATGCCAGGCATTCTTTCACTCATTGATGGCTCTCCAAATCAAACCTAACAGGTTTTAAACCTCAACTGTCACAACAAGTCAAATTCTTCGGATTCACCCTTGGCTCAAAAAACACATTGCCAAGAACCAAAACAGGCTGGCTACAACTCTCTTTCTTGAAAACAGTGAAGCATTTACTGTGAGGAGAAGATTTCAGCACAACAGTTCACACTCTACCTCTTCTACCTAGATGGAAGTAATGTCCTGCTCAGTGGCATCCAATAAATCAAAGTCTGCTTACTATTGCTGACCTTCTTCAGGTGTATAACAGATGGCTGCACAGAAAGAATACTGCCATTCACTTTTTGAGATAATGCGGCCCAATTGTGGATTCTACAATAAAGTTTTCAAATACATTGGCCATTAGATGTATCCGGTGTTCCTAAGGGCTACTTACACTATCTTTCAATACTTTTGCCATGTGCCAGACTCTCAGACAGATTTTGCAGGAGAATGTCATGGGAGACAGTACGGAATGCTGCTGAAACATGGAGGACAATCAGAGCAGCATTCTTACCTTGATTCAAGAAAACTTAATATGATCTTACACTTCTAGCAGGGCTGTCTCTGTGCTTCGCCGGAGTTGGAACCCAGATTGGCTACGATGCAATAGCTTGTGTTGCTCCAAAAATTCAGAGACATGAATATTAACCAGCATTTTGTGCATCTTAGAAAACACAGGAAAGAATGAGATTTGCCTGGAAGTTGGATAATACTCTAGGGTCCAAGGAGGATTTTTAAATAGAAGAATGATCTTAGCCGTATTCCAAGATGCCGGTACACTGCAATAACTGGGTTAATCACATCAGTCACCATCACCAGGATGGAATGGTTACAGGGATCAGCTGTGGAACCAGACTAAGAGTTCTGAATTTCTGTTTCCGCATCCTCAAGAAAGATGGAGCTAAACTGAAAGGTTATTTTGGTTACAAACTGGCCTACCATTCAATAGCTTTATCGCAGAAACATGCAGACTTCTTTGAAGATTAACAATTTTATCCTCAAAAGAAATCGGCAAACCGACTGCAGAGTTCCTGAGAATGGAGAATAGTCCTGTTACAAGCGTTAGGAGACCAGAAAGACTTGGCGTTCTGGAAGATTTCTCTGGGGCTGTAAGGAGCCATATTTTTATTATTATAAAAATCTTGTATAGCGCATAGCTACCAAAGCAGGGTTTCCTAGCACTTTGGGAACAAGGTAGGGGCTAGCAAGATAAGACAAGATTAGAACATTAAAGTTTTCAAATTGTTGCGCAAGATGGTCAATGAGGGCCAGCTTTTCAGAGACATGGTCAAGGTGTTCCACAGCTTGAGGCCCGAGTATGAGAAGGAGCAACTGCCGGCGCCAGTCAGTTTCACTCTGGTAACTGTACAGAGGTACTGATTGCTCAATCGCAGCGGTCGAGTAGGCTAGTAAGGTACCACCAGTTCTTGAAGGTCCTGCGGACCAGTGCTCGACCTAGCTTTATGCATGTAGCATTATGCTTTGAACTATATCCGTTTGCTAATTGCAAGCCAATGAAGCTCGCAAAGGTGACAGAGGCATGTCCCCTGCACCTCAGAACCGTCCCATTGCTCCAGCAATTCATAAAATGATTCAAGACCTGGCTATTCGCATGAACAAATCACCAAGAAGCAGTTAGCAACTCCAGCGCTTTGACCCCCTCACAGGTGATATGTTGAAATTTATAAATCCTTGATTGATTGATGTTTAAAGAAACGATTTTACGGATATTGATTTTAGATTCAAAATAAGAATCTTGCATCGGTGTAGTAGCAGAAAAATAAGACCTCGCTGGCTTCCTTATAACATGGCCATGCTGACAGGCAAATAGTTTTCGTGAGACTTCCTCTCCATTTACTTACAGGCTCTCCTTTTCAAAGCAAGGGAGGGAGAAAGCCAAGGGATTCATGGACACACTTGTCCTCCTTTTCCTGACTTTGGAACAGGGCCTCAGCGGCACCTTCAAGCCAGCCATTGACAGCATCCACATTAGAATCAATAACACCAGTGAGGGAAAGGACAGTCTTGGCCCGGAACTCAGAAAGCTCCTTGGCTCTTATTTGCACATGAAAGTCGACAAGCCTGGCCTGTTGAAGATCCTCTTTGAGCTTTCACCCAAACAGGATGAGAAAAATGTGCGGACCAAACCACCTGCTGGGGTTTTTTAACTGAAATTGGAGAATTACAGAATATCGTATCAATGGTGTGTCCTGCTTGGTGAGTAGGTGTAATCACAATCTGCCAATGTGAGGGCTGGTGGTCAAGTCTGGACCAGATTAAATCTTTCTTGGACTACAGGGAGCGGCCGATCTGGATGGCTGTCTTTTCATCAGCCATTAAACCCCTCAAACAGGCATTGCTACAGGGCTCTTCTTTGAGCCCTACCTTACTTAACATATTTATGGCTCTCTTGGCTCCCCTTGTTGAATCCTTTGGGAGTGAAATTATTTCCTATGCTGATGATACTCACTGCTTCTCTTTTAAGAATGCTCTAACATCTGATGAGATTTCTTTTAAAACCTGCATGCATGCTATTTTTGACTGGATGCACTGGAGTCAGCTTAAACGTAATTCTGATTAGGCAGAAATTCTCTTATTTGGGACCTGTAAAGCCAACTGGTGGGAGATATCCTGACCCACCACCAACCCTAGTAGCAAAACATCTTGGAGTCAAGTTTAGCAATCACCTCTCCTTTCAACTGCAGGTTTCTGAAGTTTTTGGCTTGTGGCTTCTGCTTTGGGTTGCTCCATGCACTTAAGAAATGTTTGGTCTGTTCTTCACTCTAGGAAGACAGTGTTTTTTTGGGGCGTTTTATATAGTGCAAATTCGACCAGTATCAGAGTGCTTTACATGAGCACCAGTTTCGTTACAGACGGACACAATCATTTTTGTTAGGCACGGGGAGATTAAGTGATTTACCCAGAATCACAGGATGTTGAGCGTCCCTACCGAGACTTAAACCTGGTTCCCAAGTTCGAGGTTGACCGCTCTAGCTGCTAGGCCACATCCTCTCCCCTAATGTGGTTCACGCATTGAAAACTTTTAGGCTTGACCATGCTAAGGACCTTTACATAGGGTTGTGGGAAGGCATGATCAGTCAACTTCAGAATTCTATTGCTCTGTTAATTTGGAGACTCTCTTGACGTGCTTTAGTTGCCACCCATTTAACCGCTTAACTGCGGCGGCAATTCCGCCGCGGTGCTGCGGTTTAGCGAAGTGGGTGGGGCAGCGTCGGCCAACAGACGTGCGCAGCACTATGGAGGTAGTGCTTGCGACGGCCGTTGGCCGGCAGAAGCCTGGAAGGGGTTAAGATCCCTTCACTGGCTGCCAATTAAGTAGAGAATCCTTTTGAAATCTTTAGTCCCGGTCCATCTCACACTCTCTCTGTTGAGCCAGTGCTACCTGTTGGAGAGATTCTTGCCTTATCAGTGGTCAAGGGTGTTGGGCTCGGCCAAGGCTGTGCTGCTGTTACTGCCAAGTGTCACACGTGAGGAAGGAGGAGGCCTTTTTCTCGTTTTTAGCAGATAAGGCTTGGAATCAGCTTCCACTACAACTTCGGAGCTTAAGTCCTGTAAGAAATTGGGTTACTGGTAGACTGGGGTGTAAGCCCAGGTCAGTCAGCAACCACAATCTTTGTCTAGGGTGACTGCTAGAAATGGGGGTCTCTAGTTGGCAATGGTTTGCACTTTTGTCTAAATAGGGACCCCTCCTTCTAGTCAGGATAAAGGGGATACACTACTGAAATAACCCCTGCTCACCCACTTGGTAGCTTAGCACGAGCAGTCAGGTTTATCTCAGAGGCAGTGTGTAAAGCGTTTGCACATAACCAACAGTAATACAAGGAAAATACTACAAAAGGACACCTCACCAGTTTAAAAAAAATAACCAATATTTATCTGTGCAATCAAGACCAAAAACGATAAAAGACCGACATACAGTAATCAAAAATATGCAGCTTGCAAGAATAACTTTAAAAGGCAGTTCCTTGAAGCCGGTAGTTCTGACGGGGGCTACAGTGGTGCTGAAAATAACAGAATCCCACCGTATTAGTGCGGACTGGCGTTAGTGTCAGCAGACTCATTAACAGTACCTTTGTTTGGTCTTGGCCGACTTTGCCAGTGTGGGCCTGTTGTGGCAACCTTCGCTGTTGCAATGTGAAGTCTAGCAGTGCGGCAGGTAGTGCCCTCAAGTCGCGGTGCAAGCATCAGCTTGGTGAAGGTTGTCCATTGTCGCCGGTGAGACCAGGGCTGCGGTACGAAATGAGGAGGTGCTCGTTGCGGTGCTGACGGGTCACGGTACAAGCTCCAGTGCCGGTTGATGGGAGCTGGCGTCAGTCAGACCAGACTGCGGTGTGGGACGGGGCGGTGCATTGTGTGACTTATGAGCAGTGCCCTCAATCCGTGGGAGAGTCATGGGTGTCGAGGTCAGCATGCAGCGTCGTTGTCGGTGAGACCAGGGCGGCGGAGTGAAGCGAGGCGGTGTGGAGTGCAGTGCTCACAGGTCACGGTGCAAGCAGTGGCTCGGTCATCATCATCGGTGAGACCAGGGTTGCGGTGCGAAGTGTGGCCGTGCCTTCTGCAGTGCCCTCAGGACACAGAAACAGCAGCAGTGTCGGTGACTGTGTTGGCTGCTTTTCCCCCTCTGTGGCAACTGAAACCCATGGTTCCAGAGGCGGTACCCAGAGGTAAGTCTTTGCTGAACAGGAGATAAGCTCTATTTCAAGCCCTTAGAGATACTCAGCAACAACTGAAGAAAGCCCAGTCCAGTCCTTTCACTGCCCAAGGCAGAAGTAGCGACTGCAGGCCAACCCAACAAAGCAACAACACAGCAAAGGGGCAGCACTCCTCCTTGCAGTTCCTCCAGCCCTCCTTGGCAGGTTCCTTGATTCAAGCGAGTTCTAAAGTTTTGGAGTCTGGTCCCCAATACTTATACTAAGTCAGCGGCGGCCGGCACAGGTAAGCGCAGTGGGGCAGGGTAGGGCGCGGCATGGGGGGAAAGCTCGACATTGAATGCCTGTCTGAAACTAACATCACAATCTCTATGGAGGAAACACCTTACATAAGGGATTATGTGGCTGTATCCGACTGGCCGGCGAGTTCCTTGAGCCCGTAGGAAGCCTTGTGAAATGACTGGCCTGTTTAAACTCTGACCGCCTACATTGTAATTAGGCAGTCAGACTTTAAACGTTGGATGTCGGTTGGAAAGCATCCGACCTGCAGTTGGAGGCTTTTTGACCGGCCTCCTAATGAGCCCCTAAATGGAGCTATGCACTTACATTTAGTGCCCATTGCCTTCCTTCATCATCTGGTTCAACCTAACAATTCTTTTGGAATAAGGAGAGGAAAATATTAATCAAAATACAAACAGGAAAGTAAAGAATCATATTTGTTTAGGTGGAGGACACTGAGGCAGAGTCTGGGATGGCCAATTACATGGACTTTTAGTAAAAAAAATTGTCTTAACACGTCTGCTTCAGTTTGTGCCAAAAATACTTTGCAAAGAATAAGTATTACAAACAAACGGCCTTAATAAGATTCCTTCAAAACAATTTATTCCCAAGAGGAAAAACAGTAAGCAACATTTAGAGAGAAAACAAATATGGATGGCAATTAATAGGCAAGGGGGCCTGGGCCCAAACAGGATCATTTATTTACGTAAATTGTGTGCTATCAGCATTTGTATAGCATCCTCTGAGTTAGCAATGGTGGCCTGTGCTCCACACAAGGGCCATGTAAAAACATGGCTATGCATTGCCTTTCAGTTGTTCAGGGAGTGACTTTGGAAACGTTGCCATCACAGATCGGAGCCTGCTTCATTTTTGTGGGGGGGGGTAGGGGGGGGGGGGGGGGTCTGAAGCAGTGGCAACTGGCAGGGAATGGGGGGTGAAGGAGGGGGGAGGGTTGGGAAAAAAAACACTTACCTTTTAAACGGCCTCTGTCACGTTGCCGCTCTTCTCTGCGAGATCCGAACCGGAAAGCACCCAAGTTCCCCATAGCCAATCACACCTCTGCATTGCTCCCCATAGCCAATCACAATGCTACAATGCAGCATTGTGATTGATCTGAGCACCGTGGTTCGGCGCTCAGACGGGAACAGGGAGCCTGTGCATGTTTGTCACCAGGCTGTGCATTACAGCCTGGTGGGGAAGATGCAAAGTGCGACTGACTGTTTGGCCGGCCCAAGACGGCCAGCCAAGCAGTCATGTGCACTTGGAGTGTGCAAACCACTCCTCCTCCTATTACCCCAGCCCTGCCCCGACCTAACCCTGCCCCGTAGACAAGAACAATAAAATGATAATAACAAGGTTATTAACATTTTATTAAAAATAAAATGGGCTCTGCGAGCAGTGGGGCGACGCTCCTCCGCCCGGAGCCGCCCCTGGTCTGTAGTCAGTAGAGTAGGCATATTGGTGTTAATGAGTTGTGATGTTTTTTGCAAAGTGTCTCTGGAATACTGTACCACATTGTATATGTACGTCTTCGGTTGGTATGGGTGCCCATTACACCGTATAGGAACATATGTGGTACATAACTGATGGCAGCAATGGATCTAGGTTAGTAAAATCGTATGTGACTTGGACTGCTTCTATCTCTAGCCCAGTACACGTCCTGGCCACTGCCCAACCACCTCTTACAGGTAATAGGGGATGCACGCTCCCCCTGACCAGCTTCCTCCCCTTCTATTTGCCTGCCTCTCAACACCATGATCCCCCACGCCAGCCCCCCCTTCATATTTACCACATGCCCAGAGCAGAGCAGGTGGTAAATGTGAGTGTTAATCTTCATGGAAAAGGGAAAAACATGCCGAATTCTGTAGTGTAAAACTGGGTCCACACAGATGTTCCCCATTTTGTGGGGATTAACCTATAACTGCACAGTACTGGTATTTATGGGTATGGAGTTACCACAGTGGGTAAACAACCATCATCACAAATCTTTTATCCCGCATACCATCACCCGCATACCTTGACAGCGTATCTACCATGACTCCACAATGCCATTATAATGCATAGCATTACGTTTTATATGCTTTTACCACGCATGCTTTTACAACGAAATTCGTGGTAAATGCATGAATGGTAAAAGCATATGTTTTTTAAATGTAAGTATACGGTAAGTATAGGGTTTGTGTTTGGGGTATATGTTATGGGGGTTCAGGGGTCATTTTAGAGTTATGTGTATGTTTGGGTTTTGGGATGCTGGGGTATTTTTAGGGTGGGTTTAGGTTTTGGGGTGCTGGGGTAATTTTAGGGGTCAGGGTGGTTTTGGGTTTTAGGGTGTAGAGGGTAAATTTAGGGTTCAGGGTGAGTTTTGGTTTTGGGGTACTGGGGTATTTTTAGGGGTCATGGAGGTGTTAGGGTTTTGGAGTGTAGGGGGTATTTTTAGGATTCTGGCTACGTTTCAGGGTTGGGGTGCTGGGGTATTTTGGGGGTTCAAGATCCGTTTAAGGTTTTGGGGTGCAGGGGTATTTTTGGGGTTCAGGGTGCGTTTAGGTTTAGGGGTGCTGGGGTAGTTTTAGGCATCAAGGTGGGTTAGGGTTTTGGGGTGCAGGGATATTTTTGGGGTTCAGGTTGCATTTAGGTTTTGGGGTGCTGAGGTAATTTTAGGGTTCAGGGTACGTTTTGGTTTTTGGGTACTGGGGTATTTTTAGTGGTCATGGTGAGTTAGGGTTTTGGGGTGTAGGGGGTATTTTTAGGGTTCAGGGTGAGTTTAAGGTTGTGGGGTGCAAGGGTCAGGGTGGGTTAGGGTTTTAGGGTATATGGGGTATTTTTAGGGTTCAGGGTGCGTTTAAGGTTGTGGGGTGCAAGGGTCAGGGTGGGTTAGGGTTTTAGGGTATAAAGGGTATTTTTAGGGTTCAGGGTGCGTTTAAGGTTTTGGGGTGCCAGGGTATTTTTGAGATTCAGGGTGCGTTTAAAGTTTTGAGGTGCAGGGGTATTTTTGGTGTTCAGGGTGCATTTAGGTTTTGGGGTGCAGGGGTATTTTTGGGGTTCAGGGTGCATTTAGATTCTGGGGTGCAGGGCTAATTTTGGGGGTCAGGGTGCGTTTACGATTTTGGGGTGCAGGGGTATTGTTGGGGTTCAGGGTGCGTTTATTTTTTGGGGTGCTGGGGTATTTTTAGGGTTCAGTGTGCATTTAAGGTTATGGGGTGCAGGGTTATTTTTGGGGTTCAGGGTGCATTTAGATTTTGGGGGTGCAGGTGTAATTTTAGGGGTCTGGGTGCATTTAAGGTTTTGGGGTGCAGGGGTATTGGAGTTCAGGGTGCATTTAGGTTTTGGGGTGCGGGGGTAATTTGGGGGGTCAGGGTGGGTTAGGGTTTTGGGGTGTAGGGGTATTTTTGGGGTTCAGGGTTTGTTGAAAGTTTTGGGGCGCAGGGGTATTTTTGGGGTTCAGTGTGCATTTAGATTTTGGGGTGCAGGGGTAATTTTAGGGGTCAGGGTGGTTTATGGTTTTGAGGTGTAGGGTGAATATTTAGGGTTCAGGGTGCGTTTAAGGTTTTGGCGTTCAGGGTGCATTAGGGTTTTGGGGTGGTGGGGTATTTTTGGGGTTCAGGGTGGGTTTAGTTTTATATATATATATAACTTCGTGGGTGACTTACCACTGCGGCGCTTCCAATTCCAACCAGATGCACGATGGGAACAGAAGTCCGTGACAGAGGCTTCTGTGGAACCGGCATGAAAAAGCGCCGCAGCTGAGCCCTTTTACATCACATGGTGGGAGGAGTTGTTTAATTACATGAACGGAGGCATCTTGCACGAACTGCGGCATTTGAAAAAGGTTTGACGCCAAAACCGGTCATGCTGACTTTCCTAAATAAATGTTCACTGGAGCCCCGCTGTGTCCCTTCCTTCTTTTCACATGAGAGAGGACGTTTTGCATATTACGAGTGCATCCCTGTGGCACTCTTGAAGGGTCCCTCCCTGCTGGGGGTGTGAATACTACAGGACTTTGGGAAACCAACGAGCATTCTTCGAGCTATCGAATTTTCACACTCCGCCTGCCTGTCGGTGTCATCATTGAAGCTACTTTCCTTGATGGTCTGGGACTTCCCGAGGGGCGCACGCATTGTCCTGCACTTCCATGGCTTCATGACTTCGAGAGTATGGGCTTGGGAGTAGGGGACAAAGGAACATTTATTCCCTGCAACTTTGTGGGTGACTTACCACTGCGGCGCTTCCAATTCCAACCAAATGCACGATGGGAACAGAAGTCCGTGACAGAGGCTTCTGTGGAACCGGCATGATAAAGCGCAGCAGCTGAGCCCTTTTACATCACATGGTGGGAGGAGTTCTTTAATTACCTGAACGGAGGCATCTTGCACGAACTGCAGCATTTGAAAAAGGCTTGACGCCGAAACCGGTCATGCTGACTTTCCTAAATAACTGTTCACTGGAGCCCCGCTGTGTCCCTTCCTTCTTTTGACATGAGAGAGGACGTTTGGCATATTACGAGTGCATCCCTGTGGCACTCTTGAAGTTTCCCTCCCTGCTGGGGTTGTGAATACTACAGGACTTTGGGAAACCAACGAGCATTCTTCGAGCTATCGAATTTTCACACTCCGCCTGCCCGTCGGTGTCATCATTGAAGCTACTGCCCTTGATGGTCTGGGACTTCCTGAGGGGCGCAACCATTGTCCTGCGCTTCCATGGCTTCACGACATCGAGAGTATGGGCTTGGGAGTAGGGGACAAAGGAACATTTATTCCCTGCAACTTCGTGGGTGACTTACCACTGCGGCGCTTCCAATTCCAACCAAATGCACGAAGGGAACAGAAGTCCGTGACAGAGGCTTCTGTGGAACTGGCATGATAAAGCGCCGCAGCTGAGCCCTTTTACATCACATGGTGGGAGGAGTTCTTTAATTACCTGAACGGAGGCATCTTGCACGTACTGCAGCATTTGAAAAAGGCTTGACGCCGAAACAGGTCATGCTGACTTTCCTAAATAAATGTTCACTGGAGCCCCGCTGTGTCCCTTCCTTCTTTTGATATGAGAGAGGACGTTTGGTATATATATATATATATATATATATATATATATATATATATATATATATATATATATATATATATATATATATATATATATATATGTATATATATATATATATATATATGTATATATATATATATATATATATTTTTTTTTTTATTTAAAAAACAAAATATATGTATATGTATCCATACTAATATAATAAAGAGAGAGGCCAAACCTTTGAGGCGGGTAATCTCAGGAACCACAGCACCAATCACAACACCCAATACAGCGTTGGAAAGGGCAGTTGCAGCAGAAGGACATATGCTATGCAGACGCCCACCATATACATTTAAAAGGTAAAAGAACCGTGCCAGCAAAGTAGTCCCTTGTGGGCGTGTCTGCATTGTGCTGTGGGCGTGTGCTGGGGGCGTGACAAACGCTTGGGGCATGTGGTAAGTTTCGCCCTTCATGCCATGTCTCATATCGTGTGCTGTGGGCGTGTGCAGGGCGCGGGATTACGGAAAAAAAGCGAGCGTTGTGCCCAATATTTCCCCAGAACCCTAAAAATACCCCTGTACCCAAAACCCAAACCTACCCCTGAACACTAAAAATACCCCTGTACCCCAAAACCCAAACCTAGCCCTGAACCCTAAAAATAACCCTGTAACCCAAAACCCAAAAATACCCCTGAACCCTAAAATACCCCTGTACCCCAAAACCCAAACCTAGCCCTGAACCCTAAAAATACCCCTGTACCCCAAAACCCAAACCTAGCCCTGAACCCTTAAAATACCCCTGTACCCCAAAACCAATACCTATCCCTAAACCCTAAAACTACCCCTGTACCCCATAACCCATAACTATATCTAAACCCTTAAAATACCCAAACACCCCAAAACATATAACTCAGTACCCCAAAACATATACCCCTATACCCATACTTACCTTATCCAAACATTAAAAAAACATGCTTTTACCATTCATGCATTTACAACAAATTTCGTTGTAAATTTATTTGTGGTAAAAGCATATAAAATGTAATGCCATGCGTTATAATGGCATTGCGGAGTCATGGTACTTTCATAATGAAAGTATGCGGAGTGATGTTATGCGGAAAGAAAGTTGCGGAATAATGGGTGTTTACCCATCCCCGGTAAGTACATTGGTGGCACGGCGGCCCACATCTCCAACAAAATACTCATATTTTTTCACCACCTATTTGAAAAATGCACAGGTCTCTCTCATTGATGGCCAGCACCGACATACACTTTTAGACACACCTCCTGCCACAAGTTCTAGAATTGCGAACTTTAGAGCTGGGGAGCTACGTTCGAATCTCTGCATCAGCTCAACATCCTGTGATTCCAGGCAAATCTCTTTGTCTCCCCGTGCCTACTACAAATGAATGTGTTCTTCTGTAATGTAAATTGTGCTCATGCCATGTTGTCGAGTTCGCGCTATATAATATTGCAAGGAAAAATAAAGTAGGGAAACTCGAGTTCACACACTACTGAACGCGCACTCTTAAGTGCATCAGCATTGCACTGTGAATCGGAGCGTTTCACAGGCCTGTCACAGATAAGAAATGCTATCAAAACGAAACCCTACAAAACAATATACTACTGGCCGGCAGCAATTCATACCCGGACAACGTCAGGACGGGCTGCTAGTATATATATAAAAAGGTAAAGCACTTTTACACAGTTTATGCCTTCACGACGCATGCTTTTGCATTGTAAAGGCATGCGTGGTAAAGTCATATGAGGAGTGAAAGTTTGTGAGGTAATGGTATCACGGAGCAATTGCATGTAAAAAATGCGGAGTAATGGTATGCGGGATGGAAGTATGCGGGATAACATCGTATATTCACCACAGTGGCAGGACCTCGTGGTTCGTAATCACGGAATTCGGGCAGATTTACAATAACTGGCGCATCCCTGCATATTAGCAGGGATGAGCCACTTATTGTGCGCCATGCCTCCGCCACTATTGATGTGCCGCATTTACAATGCGACGCACCAATGGGCAAAAACGGCACAGATGCGTGACCCATCTGTGCCGTAAAGGCGGCACATTGCTGGAGTTGTGTCGCAAGCGCGATGCAGCTCCAGCAAGGCTCTGGGGGGCCCTATCTTGTTTATGCTGCGTCAATCCTTACGCCTCGCAGGGTTTTGACGCAGCATGGGCCCCAAAGTGACTGAGTGAAATCTTGTAGATTTCACTCAGCCATTTTTAGGAGGCGTTCCTGCTCCGGAACGCCCCCCCTGCACAAGAACGCCTCCTTCTGGTTCAGGGCTTTACAACGTGACGCATCTCTAAGATGCGTCAAGTTGTAAGTACCCCGCACCATGGCGCATCTTTTGCGGCGCCGCTACGTCACAAAAGTGACGCAACTGCAGCGTAAAAGGGGAGCAAGGGGCTTGTAAATCGGCCCCTTAGTGTTTAATGCACTGTCTGTATCAGTCTGTAATACCCCTCATAATGTTAATCTCTTTCATTTTCTTCTTACTGTTGGCTACAGCGCCGGCCATACCACTGGCCTGCAATGAAGTACCGCAACCAAAATACGTACACAGAGGTGGAACCAACAAGCAATGAGAAGGACGTCTTTGTGGAGTCGGAGCACTGTTGAGCGTGGGCAGGTCTCACACTTTCGTCCGACAGCAAAAATGCAATGCCCTTCGGGAGATAATCAAGTAAACACATGGAAAAAGAGATGGATTCTGAGTTTAAAAACAGAATGGCCTTGGCGTCTGCTGTAAAGTCTGGTAATTCAATAGTTGGCCATTCAGCCCTGGCAAACTTGAGATGCAAGCAACTTTATTTGCAGAAGTGCCTGTCAGCCTGAAACGCAATGAGATGGCAGCAGGGAACACCACATGTACTTGCTGCCCCTGGAAGACCGGAACCAAGGGCTTCTTGGAAGAGATTTAGCAAACATTTGTGGAGAGCATACAGCCACTCCCTATCCAGCTTGCACCAGTAAAATCTCACAAATGTCATATCTGTAAACCCTGGCGTGCTTTAGAAAATATTGTTAAGAATAAGCCTGGGCTCTTTTCCACCCTTATCATGGAGATAGCATACAATAGGAGCTAGGCTGGCCTGTGGTTCCTAAAGGAAGGTTTTTTGTCCATGTATCTTTGTTGGTCCCCTGCCCTCATAATTGGCGATTAATAATAACTCAGGAGATTCTCATGGCTGATCTAGCATTCTCTAGAGTGAATGGAAGTAGGGAAGTGGCGAAGGTTTGCTGCTCCAGACCTGTCTTGCAATGCATTCTTTTGGATTAACTCCTATGTTCCCTATGTAGGGAGCCTGTCCTACATCTTGTGTACTGTGTCAAGACTACATTTCTAACATCTTGCAGTGAGAGGAATGCATCAAGCTGTTTCCTAACAAAGTTAGTTACAGTTAAAATACAGATTTACTAAGCAATACTTTCCATATGGCTTTTCTTCTGTAAAAAGAACAATGAATATAAATAAGTGATGTAAGAAGAGTGGGACCTGTGTTCCCCTATTATTAGAATCTTTGGAGATAAGCTGTGCTTTGTTCGCCAATTAAACATTTCTACTAACTTTTTTGGCTTTTAAAATGTTAGTGTGTGATTAAAAATAAACATGGAGTTTAGCTGCTTTTTGAGCCACAACTGAAAATGAACATTAATACACCAGTCACGACCCTTTTACGTGAGCCTTGGGTTGCCTTTGTAACCTTCTCCATCTCTTCACCCTGACCCCGTGGGTCCCACGTATAATAATGAACCATTTGCTTCTGCCTTCTCTCCAACAAGTAATATAAATAAGGTGGAACCCAACATTTTTGAGGACCTGGGATAATACTATATATGAGGTACAATGGTTCACTAAGACATCAATCAAAATGGCAGAATATTAAGTCTGCGTTGATTTAAGACAAATCCTTCAGTACCCAAGGAAACATAAGATAAAAAGGTGAAAAGTAGGCAGAAAATACTATATAATACTTTATTCAGTAACTGCATTCTTTCTATCATTATTATGCATTTTTAGTTTTTTGTAACGAAATCCAGACCTCATACATAGATGAAGAAACGTGCAGTGATGGATAAAAAAACATGCATCACACATAAAATGACATATGCAGCCTTGTTGGTGTGTCTGGATCTATGGATATGCCTTAATCAAAATGGAACTCCCTTAGTCAAAGGGAGTTGTAAAATTCGAAGACCATTTAAGGGTTAAAAATATACATTCCTCCTATCTGTCACTTTAGCCCCAGCCGGAACCATACACTTTCCCACAGAGCTACCAGTGGGCTGTGCACACCAGGATTAGATCCAGAGACACTCACTTCCTGGCCTCTCCACTCCAGAAGGACAGGATCTGCTCAACCTTAGCTCTCAGCAGACCACGACCACATTATCTTCCTGCACCCATCCATTTTTCATCCACACCAGTTGTCCCCAAAACCCCAATAGATACACTGTAGTCTCATCCAGTACCCTCTTGGGTCCCCCCTGGTATATACGCTTGCTTTCAAACTGGAGTCCCTATTCAACATAACAGAAATTGGACCCTTCCCCAATAGCAATAAATTCAGTCTCACTGTGATGACACAATTTCCCGAGTTTTTGCCTTCCTGACTCGTTTCTCAGCAGAGGCTTTCTTATTTTTGCTCCAGAGTGAGGATGCTATTGCTGGTTTTCCCGCATCCGTCTTAGTGGTACTGTCCCACAGTAATGTCATAATAGCATGTTTTTTTAGCACCGCTTTAATGATCTTTGTGTCACAGTGATGATATCAATACCAATTCACCATCAGTGAGTTCTGGCCTCTATCTCATGATGATGGCATCATTGCCTGTTTCCCAACAATGGCTTATGGGCTCTGTCCTCTAGTTATGGTACTATTCCATTCATTGTAGTAGAACTTTTACTACACACAAGCTCCACAAAGCAATCAAGTTTACGTTTCCAAGAGGGAAGGTCACTGGAATTCTGTATCCTGGTTGTAAAATGATTGCACAAGATAATTAGCATTGTTGCCATCTGTATGAATATTGAGGGGGCTACAATATGGCAACATTTTGTCACATTTGTTGCAAAGAAAGTCGTATTTCTATTTAATAAAAACATGTTATGAGAATTTTCACTACGTTACATCAACTATGTTTTTGTTTTTTTAAATTACAAATGTCTTGGGACGTCACTGGAGATATTTCCAAATTGAGGCCATGTGTAGAACATATTCATACCTTTCACAACACCAGCTTAACAGAATTTTCAAGTGCTAGCATTTTTTCTTTTTCTGAGGCCATGGTTGCAGCCTTTTTGCTGTTACTTTTATGAATGTATTGGTATTTTTGTAGCGTAAATCGAGCTGGGAAGCAACTGAGCCCTTTACATAATGGAGGAGTAAGTGGTGATTGTGTACAAATAATGTAAGTTGATACCTCGCTGTACATTGCATCCCAGTATTTAACATCATTGTTTTTACCACTGTCATAATTAGTATGTTTTTCTTCTATATATCCCATTTTCAGGTTAAATCTATTAATCATTTATGTGTAAATTACAAATACGGAATGCATGTTTGTTTAATGTCACTTTTCTATGCAAAATGATAATCAGCTCTGCACTAATATATTTACAATATTTAATATTAGCTTCATTCTCTGTTCTAAAATAATTATTGCTGAGCTTTGAACACGTTTTCATGAAAATTGATAATTGCCTTTCTTGTTGTATTATTATTCAAGGGGATGTTTTTACAGAATGGAAATAAGTAAAACGGTATCAGGCCACTTTCTGCTAATTGTTAATTCTAGAAGATTAAAAAATGACAAAGTAATGTTATATAAGCTAGGAGATGAGACAGGCCATGCAGAATTGCTTCACCTACATTTGCCCAAGGCTAAAGGAAGGGGTAAGTCAACCTTCACTTGCTGATGCTCATGGGCCTTCCTTCCAGTATAGACTCGAATAGCAGACTAAGGGCCCGATGTAGGTGGCCATTTACCGGTCGGTAACGGCCGAATTCGGCCGTTACCGACCGGTAAATGGGTTTTCAGATGTAGGGGGCCTATATTTTACCGATTCTGTAAATTTACCGAATCGGTAAATTTACAGAATCGGTAAAATACCGAATTGGTATATTTACCAATTCGGTAAATCCACATGTAGGTGGCACTCCTAAGAGTGCCACAGGCCCTTAAGAATCGGTATTTTACCACCCAATCCGCATGGCACACAAGTCCGGAATTGGGGTACTAAAGGGTGTCAAATTGACACCCCCTGCACCCTTGCTGAAATCGGTATTTACCGAATCGTTAAATACCGATTTGGTAATGCGCATTGATTCCTATGGGCTTCAATGCCCATTGAAATCAATGGGCATTACCAAATCGGTATTTACAGAATCGGTAAATACCGAATCTTAACGATTCGGTATTTACCGAATCTGTATTACCTACATCCCCCCCCCTCTATTTTATCACTTCTTAAATACCGATTCGGTATCATTCGGTATTTAAGAAGTGGTAAAATTTAATTACCTACATCGGGCCCTAAGCTATTATACTGAAGGGTAACTTCGTTATTCTAAACAGGTATTAGAGTGTGAGCCATCTTTAAAACTCGAATGAGGCTTTTATTTTGGTACATATTTTAGATTAGTTAGGCAAAGATATGAGGGGTTGATCTCAAGATAACCATCAAATATGCTGAATATTATTTGCTGTTCATATTACACGTTGCAGCTACTAGTCTGTTTATCTTTATTATAGTTTTAATTCATATTGTGTGCCCTGGGATAGGATTTTAATTTTTAAATATATCTTTAAAATATATCCATTGTATGTTAGTGCTCTTGAGTTTGCCTTTCTATCATGAAAGAGGGTTTTGGCTTCACTGCTCATCCTAGTGATATTTCACAAGATTGGCTGTTACCTGAAACAAATCTCACTCAGATAGTACTCAGTAGTTTGTGAGGTGGATGTAGTCTGTTGGACCTGGCCCTTTTTGCATGGTCACCCCCGAATGTTTTGCTCACTTAAATGTGCTCTCTGCTAAAAACATGGTAGAATTCGCTTACACCCAATTGGCATATTTAATTTACTTATAAGTCCCAAGTAAAGTGGTACCACATGTGCCATGGACTATAAATTAAATGATTCAAGTTGGCCTGCAGTACGGATTGTGTGACCCACTTAAGTAGCACTGTAAACATGTCTCAGGCCTGCAATTGTAGAGCCTATATGTGTAGTTTTAAACTACCATGTCGACCTGACAAAATAAACCCTTTAAAAAAAAGGTGAAATGCACACCTCTGTAAAATAAAATAAAATCAACCCTTTGAGAAAAAGGTGGAACGCACACCACTGTGCATCCAAAAACATCAATAGATTTAACATTTCTCCAAAGCAGAAGATTCTGGTGTGCAACCCTGGTGCGTGTTCTGTCCCAATAACACATGTTAAACTTCCATAAACCGACAGGTACACCTGCGTGCACCGGTCCCTGGATGCACTGCCAACGAGAAAATGTTCACTGTATTAAACAGTCATGAATCCAATTTAATCCATATTAATCTTCTTTACCAACTCTTTGCATTCTACACTGCTAGGAATGCTCATGCAGAGACATCATGATTTAAATTTTCAAATTGATACGAAGTGGCAATCCAGGCATATTTCTACAATATGTAGAAATTCACAATGTGTCTTACGTAACATGATGTTATGAACCCAAAGCAGTAAACAACCTTTACCCCAAAACTATTTCCCTGCAGGGAATCACAATGCAGTTGTTACAACGACTGTGTTGTGAATCCGCATACCATTACTCCGCAAGTCGGAACAACGACTTGCGGGGGGGGGGGGGGGGGGGGGGAAGTCGGAACAACGACTTGCGGTGGGGGGAGGGGGGGGGGTGAAAGGTGTTCAATTTAAAATCCAACATCTTCCCTAGAGTCCGCAACACTCTGGAGTTGGAATAGTAAATTATACTATTCCAACATCCAGCACCCCCCTCGGCAAGTCGTTGTTCCAACCACGTTGTGATTCCCTGCGGGGGGAAAAGGCTGTGAGATTTCAACATAGATTCACCCAAAGCATTTCGGGCTGAGCCCTTCGTCGGGAGTAACTAAAATGCAAAAAAGTGTCACATCAGCAGCCATTAGTAATCTCTAAAAACATCAGTTATTCAACATTCAATTAAGCTAATACCTTATATCTGGCTTGCTGTACAATAAATATTAACACATAAAGCTACCACCAAAACATACTGTGAATGACGTATGCAGAGACTCTCAAGGGATGTGGAACACAAAACAAGACAAATAAATGAATCGATATATAACCCTGTTTTCACCATGAGACAAATCCACTTCAGCAACCCAGTTAAGGAATTCCCAAGTGCAAATAAAATATAAGACACCAGTGCAAACTTCAACATGATCTAAACTTACAGCTTGGGGGGCGTCGCCAAGATGGCGGAGTGAAAAGACGTGTCGCTCTCCTGCTCCCGCTGACAGTCACCTTTAAGTATCCGTTTCGGCCGTCCTCAGGTCCGTTGACCCTTGCTAGAGGACGGTCCTAGTCGCCGGGATACCGTGGCTGACTGTTGTGGTCGAGTGGTAGCCCCAGCGAGTGGTGTCTGGGCGAAACTGAGTGTCCGACCGGGAGCGCGCCCCGCCGCCAAGGAGCTGCGGAAGGCCAGTGGCAAAGGCTGAAGCTGTCCTGCCTTTCGGGGGCCGGGCGCTGCAGCAGAGGCTGCCTGCAAGTCGTGGCTGAGCAGGAGCGGACGGAGGGCCGCAAAGGAGGTCGGCTCTGGCGCCATCATGAGAGGCTCCGTAGCCGACGGTGGTGCCGCACGCGGTCGGTTGAGGGCCGGTAGAGGGTGCCTGAGCCCTCCCGCGTCCGCAGTAAGCGACAGCGAGGGAGAGCCCGTCACAGTCGCGCGGTCGGGACTGTCGGCTGCCCACAGGTGAGACGGTGCCCTTGGTCGGTGGCAGCCGGGGGAGCCTAATCGCAGCCTACAGTGGTAACACAGCGGAGGTGGCAGGCAGAGAGCGAGCGCAGCCACAGGACCGGAGACAGACAGAGCAGACCCGCGGTGATGCATGGGGGGCTGCAGGTGGTGACTGACCCCCCGGAGAAGAGCACAGCAGTCCGAGGAGGCGCAGGAAGAGTGCAAGGGCCCCAGCTACAAGAAGGCCGCGGAGGGATTTGGGCCAGGAGAGGAGGCCCACAGCGTGTTGCTCGCCACAGCTGGCCTGGAGTTGTGGGCCGGCCTGGGGAGTTTCCTGCGGCCGGCCGGAGTCAGGGGCGAGCCCGTGTGGGGAGGTGACTGGAGCGAGCCCATCGTGGAAGAGTAGCGGAAACCGCGCGTGGTGTACAGCACCAACAGGGGATGCCTTGCCGTTCCCGAGACGCTAGCGAGGACGTTGGGTTACCAGCGACTGCCAGAAGGAGGTGGAAGCGTTCTGTTATACCGCAGACTCAGTTGGGCGGCCCCTGGACCTTGCCTGATCTGAGGAAAGGAACGCGTGGGACCAGGAGCGAGTGTGTGGCGGGGGACCGCGCTGGGGCACACTGGAGGAGCGAGCATATTTGGGACCCGGAGTACGGAGACGCAGGGGTGCCACGAGACAGGGTGGTGACCCAGTGTATGTGGTGGAGGACTGCTGAGTGAATGCGATACAGTGGCCCAAGCAACGCTTTGCTAGAGGAGTGGCACAGACACCCAATGAGCCTGTTATAGCCCTCAGGGAAGTGCCTCAGTCGGGAACTCTACAGGACGGAGAGTGTTGGCAACCTGGTGGTGGCAAGTCCCCGGAGGGCGGCTCGGCCTGGCATTTAGGGGGCAGAAGGATACATACAGAACAGGGGCTCCGCAGCCCAGCGAGACGAGGGATTGGCGGACTTGCTGCCTGGATATATATTGAATAAAGGCCTCATCTGAGGAGTGCGGCGGCGTTGGGGCGGGCAATGTCCACATCCAGAGGACGCAGGGACAAATCGATGAAAGGTCTCTTTGCCAAGGTCCAGGAGAGCGAGAAGCGGGGCGCCATGGCGTCGCCTACGAAACAGGTATCATCGGAGCATACGCTGGACTCGGAGCCCATTACTAAGGCCTTCTTGGATTCCCTGTTCACGTCCCTAAGAGATGATGTCCACCCGCTGAAAATGGAATTTGCGAGTGAGCATGGATGTGGATGGTATTGGAGAGAGGGTGGCGGAGCTCGAGACAAAGAGTGAGTGATAACACGGACACGGAAATTGCAGCTTTGCTACAAGAAGTCGTCCGGCTCCATGATCAGCAGGTGGATCTCCAGACGCATCTGGAGGATCTTGAAAAACACTAACGGCGGCCTAACATAAGGATTCATAATGTACCGCTCAATGACGAAACAAGGGACCTGTTCCGCTATGCCAGAGAGCTCTTCAACCATATTTTAGGGCGCCCGCATGAATCGGAGTTACATCTGGACAGAGCTCATCGAGTCGGGCTGTGATCGCCGCTACTGTACCCCAACCCTGACATACTGGTCTGTGTACAAGACTTTCGTACAAAGGAGGACATTTTGCAGAGGGCCAGGCAGGTACAGCCAGTGTCGTTTCAGGTCCTCTTCCAAGACCTCTCAGCGCTCACTCTACAAAAGGGCAGGCTTTTCCGGCCCGTAACGGCCCATCTACAGCAGCAGAAAATTCCTTATAGTTGGGGCCACCCATTTCGCTTAGTGTTTAAATTGGAGAATAAACTGTACCAGCTACGTTCTGTCTCTGAGGCCTGCCCATTGCTGGGCATTGAGCAGCCAGCGGAGGACCAGAAGTGGCGAGTCAGGTGACTGATAAGGATGACTCCAAGCCCAGATGGGGTATGCAAGGTCGGCGACGGCGGGTAAAGAAACCATCGGCGGCAGCAATTGCGGAGGGTCAGAGAGCCGCGGGCTAGGCGGCTGCCTCAGACGGTGCCCCTCCACAGACTGGCTGATGCCTGTGCAGCATTTAACGTTGCTGGTCTCACTTTCTCTGCTTCATGGCAGGGGTTGTCGGCGGGAGGGGGAGCGGATGTGGTGATGGAGTGTTCCACGAGTTACCCCACTATACCATGTTTCCGGTCATCCGAGGATGAAGGACAATCTGGACATGTTTTGTTTGTTTCTTTTTGGGGCTTTTGTTGGGGTAGGGTAGTTGGGGGAGGGTTAGTTTGTTCCAAGTCCACAGAGCTGTGCTGGGAGGGCATGGAGTACTGTCCACAATTGACCTTGAGGTGCGAGACTTTCCCCATTTGCCCCTTCCCGTTGCGCAGGTGCCTATTGGCTCTTCCTGGTGTTTCATAAGTAATGCTGAGCACTGAATTTAAGATTCTTACGCTGAATATCAGGGGGTTAAACAACCCAGTGAAGCGCAAGGCGGTTCTTTCTTTGCTTGAGCACTCACAGGCCGATATCTGTCTCTTACAGGAGATGCATTTATTGCAGACAGACTGTCACCGTCTTAGGTCTCGTAGTTTCCCCTTTCAATTTTTCTCCTCCACTACCACGAAGTCCGCAGGTGTCGTGATTTTGGTGGCCCAGTGATTTTGGGGTAAGGTGTTGCAAAAGTGGGGTGAGATACGGGGTAGACTTTTGACATATAGGTTCTCCCTGGGCGCTTTAGTGTTCACTACAGGTTTGGTGTACGCTCCCAATGAGGGTCAGGAGAAATGTTTTCATTTTGCGCTTAGCGAGGCTTCCAATACAACAGATCGTCATGTCCTACTGGGTGGAGACCTTAATTGCTAAATTTGCTAAAATGCTACAGCCTACATACACGCACATATATAGTTCAGGGAAGGCACAATGGGAGAGGGAGCTGGGATGGACCCTCAGCCATAAAGAGTGGGAAGATATTTATTATAGGGCCCGGCATTCCGCATACCATATGGTGCTTACAGACACTCTGACTAATTTTGCAACCTATTGGTATTATACGCCGGAGAGGCTGCACGAGATTGGCCATTCTAGGGAGGCAACATGTTGGCGGGTGTGGAGAGACAGGCACGTTGGTCCACCTGCTTTGGGACTGTGATCTGCTTCAGGGGTACTGGAAGAAAATCCTGGATGAGGTTGATGTCCATTTTGGTACTGGGATCCCACGGTTCCCCTCTTATGTACTGCTAGAGTTACCAAATCCCATCACATATCCACTACTGTCCCGTAGTGGCCGTCTAATTGCCATTGCCTTAGGTTCTGCGATCCAGAATATTTTGCTGCACTGGCGAACTGCACACATTCCCATCCAGGGTTGGTTCTATCGCTTATGGCATGTGTTGGGCATACCGAAGCTTTCCCTAACATTAGCGGGGGAGGGAGCTAAATACTCTGAACTGTGGCAAACCTTCTTGTCTTTGCTAGCCCCGGAGTTTCGAGAAGTTACTTGTCCTCGATATCTGCGATTATTGCGTCTGTCAGAAGAGGACTAGTCGGGGAAGGGTTAAGGGAGCAGAGACTCTGAGGAAGAGGGTTAGTGGACTTGGAACTTGGGTGGTGGGCGGGTCGGGGGAGATTGGGGGTGTTTGTGGGTGGGGTTGTTTTTTTGATTTTCTTTGTTATTGGTCAAAATTGTTGGCATCCACTGTGCGCCTGTTTTTTGCAATTGGCTCTATAGCGCACCCTAGCTTGGTTTGCTTTACTGCCTGAGTTTGCTATTCTATGAAGTAATGTGGGGTTGGGGCCATTGCTGTTTATGTATGCAGTAAGTAAGTAAGTAAGTTTATTGTATATAGTTAATTAAAACCTTTACAATATTGTTCATATAAAAAGAAGCAACTTGTACTTTAAAATTAAAGTATACCAACTAAAGATACATTGAAGTAGAAAAACTTTCTAAAATGTCTGTGTACATAATATTTTTGCAGTTGTGCTTGCACTTCACACAGTCGGATTCGGACATTTGCAGTCCTTTATCTCAGTGTTCATGATTAGCTGAAGTGCCTTTTGGCAAAATCTAGCGGCCCTACAAGCTGTCTGCAGTTGGTAGCTGTTCAGGGCCAGCATGACGGCCGGGCGACATGATCTAATTTGAAAAAGTTGAAAAACATGCAGTAGAAAATAACGTCTCAAATTTGTTAAACATGGGCAAATACACAATATGTGCATCAAGGATTCTTCCATTTCCCCACATAGTCTACAAACGGGAGTCGGCCATGTTTGCTTCCATGCAGGTGTATGATTTTTTAATAAGGTGGTTCCCAGCCGTAATTTTAAAAGTATTTTTTGGGCAGCTGGGGATATATGGTTGACTAAATATGGTTGTGGCTCCAGCTTCCCATACGTGGCCAACACAGTCCATCCATGTTTTTTGTTTGCTATGGCAGCTTTGTCTGCTGTCCATGATATTTGCTTTGCTGCTGCGTTAGTCTCTTTTTTGAACGCCACAAATGATTGATTTGTGTTCCATGCCTTTTCCATTTTAAGGCTCGAGACGGCGTTCTCCCATACCATTTTCCATGAATTTTTTGTCTTTTTCTGGTTGTTTATCTCAGTCCAGCAAAGGCCCATAAGGGTGTCCTCTTCAGCAGCTCTTAATTTCCAGCATGTTTTTAATATGGCTGCTTGTCTGATTTGGTGCTGGTTTAGTAGACCGAATTCCAATCGGATCTGGGATTGAGATACGAACCTCGGGATCTGAAAAATGTATTCGAACAATTCTGATTGTTGTGTGTTCAAAAAGTTAGCATCTTTTCCCTTGTACAACTCCGATCCATACGTAAGAGATGGGAGAAATTTTGCAGATATTATCTTCAACAAGTGCGAATTGGATGGACAATTTATTTTTCTTTTTAGCAAATTTAGGGCGAAGCGTAGTTTGATAGCTTGTGCCTTTCTGTAAGACTGATGATCTTTCAGCGACCACCTAGCATCGACTACAACTCCCAAGTATTTATACGTGGAGGTCTGCTCTAATGTGTTGCCTGCAATGTGCCATTTAAAGGATTTCCTCCCTGGCCGAGAGGCAAAACAGACAATCTGTTTATGTATGCATCCTGACTTGTCAATAAAGAGATTTAATACTAAACTTACAGCTTAACCATCCTGTGCAACATCTGTCAAGCATGTAAACTCCTCCATCAAATAGACCGGCCAGAACGGACAGTCCATCAGACAACCTCCTCAAACAGAAACAAGTGAAACCAATACTCTTCAAACGTACAGTGAAATTGTGCGATGTCACGCGACTTGGAGTCCAGAAGATAAACAAATACATACATCCTACCATGTGCACTACTATTCTACAAACATATGACAGTGTGAAAATATATCCACCAAATAAAACAGCATTAAAACAAAATGAACACAGATATGCAAATGTCAATAATTAGTGATGCATGAAATCCACAATAACTATCGTTACTTGGAATATCCCAAGATCTTCAACAAAAAAAGAACTAAAAAAAGATGCATATTGTGTATGTTAAACATTGATGTTGTACATTTATAGGTATTTACTGGATCTTCTCCAATTACTCAGCTGCACTTGTTGGTTTATGGAAGTTTCACGTGTGTTATTGGGACAGAACACACACTGGGGTTGCACACCAGAATCTTCTGCCTTGGAGCATATGTTAAATCTACTGATGTTTTTGGATTTACAGTGGTGTGCATTCCACCTTTTTCTCAAAACAAATATATAATCTGTCCCTCTGCATGTATGCACCCTATTTAATGAATAGAACATACATTAGAGAAAAGCCTATACTCAACAGAAGACATATGGTAACATGTATAGGAACATTGGTTACCAAATGTATTAGTGGAAATCATCCTGATGGTATTTATACAATCAATTCAGAAAAGGGGGTGGTGATGAACAGAGTGTCTGAATTAAGCAGACCACTCTTACCCAGTCCAAAGATCAGGGCTTGATCCATCACCGTTATTTATCTCACTGCACCATCCCAGCTCAGAACCTGGCTATATGCAAATCAGTCTGTCCCTGGCCCAGTGCATCATGGGAGCAGTGCAGACTAAACTACCAAGCCAATTCTTCACCAGAAAGGAGACAAGCTACCGGGGACCGGTTTCTGGCATTTCAGCCTTCTTCGGCCCGGCTTGTTTGAATCCTGATGGTGCAGTGAGAAAGGGACTCATGTCTGAGTATACCCTGCCACACCTATGGTGGCCAAAAACGATTTAGAAAAGGGGGTGGTGATGAACAGAGTGTCTGAATTAAGCAGATCACTCTTACCCAGTCCAAAGATCAGGGCTTGATCCATCACCGTTATTTATCTCACTGCACCATCCCAGCTCAGAACCTGGCTATATGCAAATCAGTCTGTCCCTGGCCCAGTGCATCATGGGAGCAGTGCAGACTAAACTACCAAGCCAATTCTTCACCAGAAAGGAAACAAGCTACCAGGGACCGGTTTCTGGCATTTCAGCCTTCTTCGGCCCGGCTTGCTTGAATCCTGATGGTGCAGTGAGAAAGGGACTCATGTCTGAGTATACCCTGCCACACCTATAGTGGCCAAAAACGATTCAGAAAAGGGGGTGGTGATGAACAGAGTGTCTGAATTAAGCAGACCACTCTTACCCAGTCCAAAGATCGGGGCTTGATCCATCACCGTTATTTATCTCACTGCACCATCCCAGCTCAGAACCTGGCTATATGCAAATCAGTCTGTCCCTGGCCCAGTGCATCATGGGAGCAGTGCAGACTAAACTACCAAGCCAATTCTTCACCAGAAAGGAAACAAGCTACCAGGGACCGGTTTCTGGCATTTAAGCCTTCTTCGGCCCGGCTTGCTTGAATCCTGATGGTGCAGTGAGAAAGGGACTCATGTCTGAGTATACCCTGCCACACCTATAGTGGCCAAAAACGATTCAGAAAAGGGGGTGGTGATGAACAGAGTGTCTGAATTAAGCAGACCACTCTTACCCAGTCCAAAGATCAGGGCTTGATCCATCACTGTTATTTATCTCACTGCACCATCCCAGCTCAGAACCTGGCTATATGCAAAACAGTCTGTCCCTGGCCCAGTGCATCATGGGAGCAGTGCACACTAAACTACCAAGCCAATTCTTCACCAGAAAGGAGACAAGCTACCGGGGACCGGTTTCTGGCATTTCAGCCTTCTTCGGCCCGGCTTGCTTGAATCCTGATGGTCCAGTGAGAAAGGGACTCATGTCTGAGTATACCCTGCCACACCTATAGTGGCCAAAAACGATTCAGAAAAGGGGGTGGTGATGAACAGAGTTTCTGAATTAAGCAGACCACTTTTACCCAGTCCAAAGATCAGGGCTTGATCCATCACCGTTATTTATCTCACTGCACCATCCCAGCTCAGAACCTGGCTATATGCAAATCAGTCTGTCCCTGGCCCAGTGCATCATGGGAGCAGTGCAGACTAAACTACCAAGCCAATTCTTCACCAGAAAGGAGACAAGCTACCGGGGACCGGTTTCTGGCATTTTAGCCTTCTTCGGCCCGGCTTGCTTGAATCCTGATGGTGCAGTGAGAAAGGGACTCATGTCTGAGTATACCCTGCCACACCTATAGTGGCCAAAAACGATTTAGAAAAGGGGGTGGTGATGAACAGAGTGTCTGAATTAAGCAGATCACTCTTACCCAGTCCAAAGATCAGGGCTTGATCCATCACCGTTATTTATCTCACTGCACCATCCCAGCTCAGAACCTGGCTATATGCAAATCAGTCTGTCCCTGGCCCAGTGCATCATGGGAGCAGTGCAGACTAAACTACCAAGCCAATTCTTCACCAGAAAGGAGACAAGCTACCGGGGACCGGTTTCTGGCATTTCAGCCTTCTTCGGCCCGGCTTGCTTGAATCCTGATGGTGCAGTGAGAAAGGGACTCATGTCTGAGTATACCCTGCCACACCTATAGTGGCCAAAAACGATTCAGAAAAGGGGGTGGTGATGAACAGAGTGTCTGAATTAAGCAGACCACTCTTACCCAGTCCAAAGATCAGGGCTTGATCCATCACCCTTATTTATACAATCAGCAACTTTTTTCGCTCCACATGACTAATTGGAAAAGACCCTGCAAATACCTATAAATGTAAATCAATGTTTAATATTTACAATATGTATGTTATTTTTCAACAGTTTAGTTACCTCCGACGAAGGGCTCAGCCCGAAATGCATTGGGTTCATGTTACATATGATGCATTGGGAATTGCGACATGTTGGAAAAATATGCCTAGATTGGTGCTTCACATACATTTGAAAATTGGAATCATGATGCATTTGTAATCAGTGAAGAATGCAAAAAATAGATTCAATAAGATTAATATGGATTACATTTAATTCATGACTGATTACTACAGTGACCTTTTTTCTCGTTGGTAGTGTATCCTGAGACTGTCTGTTTATGAAAATAAACCCTTTGCAGGTTCAAACCGTCCTTATTAATACATATAATTCACCCCTAAGTATGCCCTGGACAGCCCAGAGGGTAGGGTCCAATGTATTTAAAAAGTTGGACATGTACTTTTCATTTTTACATGTCCTGGTGGTAAAAACATCTCTTACATTTGTTTTTTAATACTGAAAGGCCTATCTCTCTGCCTTATTACATTTTATAAGTGTAATTCCCAAATGGGAAGAGATAAGCAGTTCATGTTTGGTGTCTCTGGAACAACAATTTAAAATCCAAACTCATGGTGAAGTTGGATTTTAAATTGTAGTTCTGAAAATCCCACTTTTTAGAAAGTTAGCAATTTCTTACAGTAGACACTTGGTACCTGTAGCCTGTTTTGGGTCATATGACTGGGTGTGACTGACAGTTAGACTTTGTGAATACCTCCCAGACAGTCACACAATAACGGGTTATAGTTGTGCCTGAATGAGCATAGCCCCACTTGCAACTGAATAGCTTGTGCTCTGCCTCACACAAAGGGTCCAACGACCCCACATTCTTACTGCACCCAGCTATGAGGCAGGGCAAGGGGGATATTGAATTCCATGCACTTCAAAGACACTGTCTAGAAGGTTCTTCCTCCTTCTGAACCAGGGCAACAGGGTATAACAAACATTAGTAAATGCATTAGGTTTCACCCATGTCTTTATTAATACTTTTTAATGTTTTTTTAGCTTTGTGAGCAGTTGAGCAATATACATTAAAGAAAGTGTAAATGAGGCGGGAGGAGGTGGGGGTGAGGAGAGTTAGAAACACCAGAGAATAGAAAGGGCGTGGGAGGAGGGCGGGTGGGTTGAAAACAACGGTGGAGGTCAACTAAAGAGACTGCAGGGACATGTATTCTCTATGAATGCAAGGTTGAAATAAAATAAAAATAAAAATAAAGAGTACCTGCAACCAGTAATTTAGTGAAATCATACATATGACCGTCTCCCGCGCAACCTTTAGTTATAGGCCAGGGAGTGCTTAAAAATGTGAAGCACGGATGCAGGCGTCCGCAGCAATGACCCACTTGTGTACAGGGAGCCGGATTCCAACCACTAGAGTGCAATGAGAGGGAGGGACAGGATGCAGCCTAACGGCTAGAGCAGTTGTCCTCTAAGGTGGGGAACCGGGTACAGGTCTCGGCAGGGACGCTCAATATCCTGTGATTCTGGGCACACCAATGAATCTGCCTGTGCCTAAAAATAATTATGTGGCCATCTGTAACGCAACTGGTGGGCCTGTAAAATGCTCTGATACTTTCAGGTCGAGTTAAATTTATATAAAACATACCAAAAAAAAGAGTCTGTTGAACCAAAATGGTGCCTCTGTGGTGGAATAAGTAGTAATAGGGACAGTGCAAGCGCTGTGCACCGGAGAGCAGGACAAAGTTGAGTGGAGGTCAACGAAAGAGACTGCAGGGAAATGCACTATCTGAGTGCAGGGCTGAAATGTAAATAACAACAATCGCTGTGTAGGCGAAACCTAAAAAGTGGGTTACAGTGAGGATACTTTTGGCTTTGGTGGCCTTTGTGAGTCGCAAGGTAAGAAAACAAGTTACTTACGTGTAACTTTGGTTCCCCATTATTGGCAAATTTCATAGATTTCCATAGCTTGTATCATTCCACGTAGTCGGAATGGGAGCCAAGGTAAATAAAAAATAACATAGCAGTAGGTACAAAAGAGAAAGAAAGGCCTAGGCCTCATCTCATTTTGTAGCATATCCACCTCTTTTTGCAAAAGAGACAAAAAGCATCCAACAACCAATCAGATTAGCCTCACCCCTTAGAATCCTCCTGAGAGAGCCTCAGAGCCTTAGATTTTCGCAGCCGTTGTGTTACCGTAAACACATTTGCTGAAGGCTGAGCTTTCCCAGGGGTGGAGGGTGGGCGCATGGGAATCTACGAAAGTTACCAATACTGGGGAACCAAAGTTACAGGTAAGTAACTTGTTTTCTTACCCCAGTATTGGAACTTTCATAGATTCCCATAGCTTGTATCAGAGTAGCTAGCAGTTAGCAATAACGCACATGTTGTGACATAAATACTGAAATTATTCTATATCCATACTTTCATCATAAGGTAACAGATCCTGAAACAATAGTAAAAAAACATTATCAGATACAAAATGTGCAAAAAACAGGAAAGAGAGATAGAAGGGAAAGCTCACTGCTTATTGGAAGAGATTCCTCAGAACTGCTTGTCCCACTGCCGCCTTATTTCGAGTGGAAGAGTCCAAACAGTAATTATTTGTGAAAGTATGGGCACTGCTCCCTGTAGCTGCCCTACATATGTCTTTGATATGAACTCCAGCAAAGAGAGCAATAGATGATGAAGCTGATCTTGTGGAGTGAGCTTTGACACGTCCTTCTAGCAGCTTACCCGCCGCTTGGTGACAGTAGTGAATTGCGCTGGCAATCCAACGCGAAATTCCTTGCTTTGAGAGGGGGAAACCAGTCCGAGGATTACTAAAGGTGACAAAAAGCTGTGTAGACTTCCTGAAATCCTTTGTGCATTGGAGGTAAAACTTCAGACATATTTGGACATCCAAGGAATGGAGAGACCTTTCCGCTGGAGTCGTAGGTCGATGGAAAAAAGATTTTAAAACAACAGGTTCATTCAAATGGAAATACAACGGGACCTTTGGAATAAATTTCGGATTTGTTCGCAGAAACAAAGTGTAATTTTTGAACTGTAAAAAAGGTTCTTTAATCGTGAGAGCTAGAAGTTCTCCAACTCTCCTGGCTGACATTAAGGGTAGAAGGAGAGCCACCTTCCATGACAGAAATTTATATGTCGGCTCTATGAATAGGCTCAAACGGAGGTCTCATGAGAAGGGCAAGAACAAAGTTGAGTTGCCACATTGGTGGAGAAGGTCTAACCAGAGGGAGAACTCTAAAGTGTCCTTTCAGGAATTGTTTGACAATCCTTGCCGACCAGAGGGAAGGGCCAGATGCTGTCCGTTTGAACCTAGAGATAGCTGCCAGGTGTACCTTGATGGAAGAATGTGCAAGACCCGATTTTGCCAGAGACAGAATGTAAGGTAATATCTTATGAGGAGCTGAAGAGAACGGATGGAGGTTCTCTCGGTGGCACCACACATAAAAACGCTTCCATTTTGCACAATAGGTTTTATTTGTACTCAGTGCATGGGCTTGAGCTAAAATTTCCTTGCAGTCTTGAGGGGTACTTAAAGACTGGAACTCCCGGTGCTCAGGAGCCAAACTGTCAATTGAAGTGACCTCGGATCTGGATGCATCACTCGGCCCTGGAACATCATCAATAGAGAAGGAATGGGACGCAGGTGAATCAGCCGATCCTGAGAGAGTAGGAGAAGCTCTGTGAACCAGAACTGGCGGGGCCACGCCGGAGCTATTAGAATCATTGTGCAGGGCTCCGTCTTGAGTTTCCTGAGTAATCTTGGATATAGGGGCATTTGCATAAAGGCGTAAAGAAATGCGCCTGACCTATTGCTCTTAGTCCCAACTTCACGTTTTCCGGCGTGTTGATTTATCGGCCACCTGGGACTGGTACCTCATGGGCCGCAAATCTTGCTAACCATATCTCACCTTACCACCTTAATGCTCAAAACCTTACTGTATTGGGGGACCTCAACCTCCATTTGGAGGATGTAACCAATACTGCCTGTACGAATCTCTTAGAGGATTTTGCAGCATTAAATATGACTTTGCTTAATAAGGGCCCCACACACAAAGCTGGTCACCTATTATACCCTATTATCTCTAATATGCAGGAACTGAAATGGCTAACGACTGACCCTATTTTTTGGTCCGACCATTATCTTACACTCTTCAGTATTACATTAAAGGAGCCCACACGCCCTTCCTCGGTTCGCCCAGGGATCCTCATGAGGAACTGGAAAACATTAAACATGACCGAGCTGCATACTGCACTGAGGAAAAATCCCCCTGTCCACGACCAAGACATGGAAAGCACTGCACTCGCTACACATAAGTGGCTTGAGGAGGCAGTTGACGCTTGCCTTCCCCCATCCCGCTGTAGAGGGAAGGCGCATCGCCCTCCCGCCCCTTGGTACTCCGAGTCTTTGAAGTTAGAAAAATCAAAATGCAAAGCACTTGAAAGGCAATGGCGCAAAAAGTATGACCCGAGCAAAAAGGAGGCCTATCGCAAGGCTAGGAACATCTACCATTCGGCCTGTATGAAAGCCAAAGCCTGCTATGTTGCAGATACCATCAATGCGGCCACCAATAGAGCTCGTACGCTTTTTGATACTGTGAAGAAATTGGCCGGGGAAAAATCTATGACAGCGGCCTGTCCTCTTAGTACTCAAAAATGCCAAGATTTGGCCTCTTTTTTTGTTGATAAGATTGAAATTATTATCTCCAATATCAATAAAAACAATACAGTTATGGATGGTCAGGAAGACACTACTCTAGCTAATACAGGAGGACATTGTTTAGAATCTTGGCCCCTCATCACCTTGGACACTTTGAAACCACTACTGAAATCCATCAAATCAGGCTCCCCACGTGACCCAATTCCAATGAGTGTCATAAATCAGATGGATGATTATTCTTTATCAATCATCACGGAGACACTCAATGCATCCATTCAACTTGCTACAGTCCCAGCGGCATGGAAACATGCCATGGTGAGTCCATTGTTAAAAAAGCCCACTGCCGACCCGGAGGTCTTGGCCAATTATCGCCCGATTTCCCTGCTTCCCGCTTTCTCTAAAATCCTCGAGAAACACATTCATGGTGCTCTCACAACATTCACAGAAAACAACTGTTTACTCCACTCCTCTCAGTCCGGATTTAGGGCAGGGTACTCCACAGAAACTGCCCTTCTTGGAGTAACAGAGAGGATCAGGGAACTCTTAGACGATGGCCAAACTGTTGCACTTATCTTGCTGGACTTAAGTGCGGCCTTCAATACCATTTCTCACTCCAGACTGCTAGCCAGGCTGGGGGAAAATGGTATCGGTGGCGCAGCGCTGGAATGGATAAGGTCATATCTGTCCCATCACACCTTCCAGATTTCTTCCTCCCAGGCCTGTTCTGACACATTTAACTCCCCCCATGGTGTGCCACAGGGCTCAATTTTGAGTCCGCTGTTTTTTAATCTTTATCTCCGTCCACTTGCCGATCTAGCGGAGAGATCGGGTCTTGCCTTAATGACCTACGCAGATGATTCACAGATTATTTTTTCACTTTCAAAGTCTGATCCTCTAGCTCCATCTGTGCTCAATCAAGGTCTTCAGGAAATCTTCAGCTGGATGTCAAACAACCAGCTGAAGCTTAATGGGGAGAAAACGGAGATCCTCCTACTAGGAAAGAATAAGGACCTGTGGAGTGCCCTCCACTGGCCACCGTCCCGTCTTTGGGCACTCTTCCTACACCAGCTACCCAGGTCAGAAACCTTGGGGTCTCCATTGACAACTCACTATCCATGAAGCAGCAGGCCAATAAAGTGGCGGGCATTTGTTTTACCATCCTTAAATGGTTGCGTAAAATCTTATGGATGCTGCCTCCTGCCACCCAGAAGACCGTAGTCAATGCTCTTATTACATCTCGGCTTGACTACGGTAACATCCTCTACCTGGGCTCAAACCAAGCAGTGTTAAGACGACTCCAGCTCGTCCAAAATTCCGCTGCTAGGTTGCTGTGCAAAATCCCCACAACAGCAAGGATCTCAAAGCACCTCAGGGACCTGCATTGGCTCAGGGTGGAGAACCGAGTTAGGTTCAAAGCCCTGAGCTACATGTTTAAAATTAAAGCCTGCTCCCAAATATTTACAAGATCTTGCCAGTCCCTACCTTCCTAAATGCAGCCTGCGATCTTTAACTGCAGCGAACTTTGCAGTGCCCAGGGTCAAATTGGCTACAATTGGAGGAAGATCCTTTTCTTATTTGGGGCCTACCCTTTGGAATTCTCTTCCCCCCATATCCGCAAGGAAGAAAATTTCTCCAGCTTCAGGAAAAGCATTAAGACCTGGCTTTTTGACAAATAACTGTCAGTTTGTCCTCCACTATTCAAAGGTGCAGCTCAGTATCACAGTCTCGGCGCCGGGAAACCCTTTGTGGGTATGTGTGCGCCTTACAAATGTAAAAAATAAATAAATAAAATAAAATCGAAAGAGCATTCCCCAACGACCCTCGATGGTGATCCCTGCTTGCATAAAACCGGCATTTCTTGTTGTTTGGTGTAACAAACAGTTCTATGGATGGAGTACCCCAATGAGTGAAAATTCCATCGAGAGTGTCTTGATCCAGTTCCCATTCGTGACAGACTGACCGCAGACGACTTAGTGTATCTGCTGTCGTCTTGAGGGCCCCTGGAAGATGCTCACAGAGAGAGAGATTTTTTTGAAGAATTGCCCATCCCAGACTTCTTGAGCCTTCCTAGAAAGAAGTTGAGATCTTGTTCCACCTTGTTTGTTCACATAGTGCATGGCTATCGTGTTGTCCATACGGATCAGGTCAGTGGAGTTCCTAATCCTCGGAAGGAAAGCTTGTAAAGCTAAATGAATTGCCTTGAGCTCCAGGAGGTTTATATGGAAAGTATGTTGCTCTGGAGTCTGGAGTGATCACTCACTTGAAGGTCTTGAAAAACCGCTCCCCAGCCTTCTAAAGAGGCGTCCGTGGTCAGAACCAAAGGAGCTGGAGGAACTTTGAAAGTGAGACCTTTCGCGATATTGTCCTTGAGGGTCCACTAGTTGGCCGCCTTTTTCATAAGAGGAGTGACCATTATCCTGTCGTCGAATGACCCTTCTGACTGGCGCCATTGCATATCCAGCTTTCCTTGCAGAGGGCGCATACGAAGTCTGTAATGCGGAATTAAGGGAATGCAGGATGATATCGATCCTAGGAGAGATTTGTAATTGTGGACAGACAGAGTTTGTCTTCTTTGTAATTGACGGGCGGAAAGAATCAGCCTGTTCTGCCTTTCCTCCGAAGGGAATGCATTGCAACAAGTCGTATCCAGAATGGAATTCAGGAACATGGCCAACCTGGATCGAAGAAGGACTGATTTGGCTCTGTTGAGTTGTAGACCCAGATGATTGAAAAGTTGAATGCAACTCTCGACTGCCCTTGTAGTCGCTTGAGAAGATGGAGCCTTTATCAACCAATAATCTAGGTAGGGAAAAACCTGCAGTGACTGCTTTCTGAGAAATGCTGCAACTGGGGCCAATACCTTTGTGAATATCCGTGGAGCGCATCTGAGTCCGAAAGGTAGGACCCTGAACTGAAAATGGCTCTTGGCTACTGTGAAGCGTAGAAACCTCCTGTGTGCTGGGTGAATGAAAACCTGGTATCCGTCCTCGAGATCTAGAGTTGGTATATAATCGCCAGGATTCAGGAGACGGAAGATATCCTGAAGCGATACCATCCGAAACAAGAGTTTTATGAGATAGGTGTTGAGCTTCCTCAGGTCTAAAGTTAGGTGCCATTTTTCTTCTGTTTTGCGAACCAGGAAAAACCTGGAATAGAACCCTTTTCCTCGTTGGGATTGAGGTACCGATTCTATTGCTCCTTTGATGAGCAGCTGATGAGCTTCGAGACGTAGAAGATTCAGATGTTTTGACTTGGTGGCGCGAAGAGCTCTGGAAGGTGGTACATTTTGAAACTCTAATGTGTGGCCAAATCGGATGATATTGAGGACCCAACGATCCGATGTAATGATCTCCCAGTTGTGAAGGCATTGTGATATCCTGCCTCCCCCCCCACTAATGTTTCTGGGGGTGGAGGAACAGCAGACAGAGCCAGGAAGCCGCTATTGGCGTTTAGAAGCATCTCTCCCCTGACGTCCTTGTCGTCCTCTTGGCGGTTGGCGAGAGAAAGACGCCGATTGACCTTGGCGTTGAGAGTACTGGGGTTTATATGATTGTGAGGATTGCAAATAGGAGGAATAGCGCAGTTGGTACCCTACTCTGTAAGTCGAAATACCTTTTCCTCTTGCTCCTCTGAAAGGAACATTGCGGTAATGCAATGTCCCCAAGGACCTTGCCGTGTCCGTGTCCTTTTTGATGTCCTGTAGAGCGTCAGCCACATGCTTTCCAAAAAGTATTTCTCCATCAAATAGTAAATCTAGGATCTTATTCTGAACCTCAGGGCAACACCAGGTGGCCCAAAGCCAGCCTTGACGTCTTAGAACGGCTGAACCTGCCAAAGCACAAAAGGCAGTGGTGGCAATGTCCATAGCACAATCTATTACTTCTGAAGAAGACCTCTCTCCTTCCTCTAGTATCTTCTTCGCCTCCGCTTTGGAAATTTCTGGCAGTTGATCCATAAATGGAGATAAGTCGCACCACATTTGGCAGTCATATCGTCCCAAAATTGCAAGTGCATTGGCCGCCTAACAAGGAGACTGGACATAGAGGAAAACCTTTTTCCCACATTGTCTAGGCGCCTACCCTCTTTATCGGGTGGTGTAGTAAGGTGCGCCGATGGATTCTTCGACTTTCTTTGAGCCCCCTGGGAGATAACAGAGTCTGGCTTTGGTTGTCCAACCAGGCAAGCGGGACTATCTTCAGGAGCCCTATATTTTTTCTCCAGCCACGGAAGAACAGGGATGACTGTAGCTGGAGATTGCATCACCTTTATTCCTTCACTCCATACATGCTCCACAATCGGTATTGAGCGGATGGATTTCCTGAAAGGCTCCTTAAAATCATACAGGAAGCATTCCGATTGTACAGTACTAATGGGTAGGCCAAACCTCTTGGAAGCCCTCTCCATAAGATTATGGAAACCTTCGATGTCTGCTGGAGGAGAATCAATAGGATCTGGCGATGGTGAGGCCGGATCTGGAATGACATAATCGTCCCACTCTCTATCTGGGTCCGGGACCTGATCCACCTTTCGATCTTCATCTGATGAATCATCATCATCATGCATAGTCACAATATTGTGGTGACTGTCCATTGGTTCTGGCTCCTGAGGTTGAGGCAACTGAGGAGCCACTGGAGCTGAAGAAGTGGTCTGGGTTGTAGGAGACGAGGGGTTGCATTGATTGCTCAGAAGTCTAAAACGGAAACCTTCTCTTGTAATCTAGCAACATAATTTGCAAGTCACTAATGAGAGAGAAAGGCATGGCCATCATACCTTGCTGTGACTGCTCCTGAGGTCTATATCTTGGAACATAATGTTGCTGTTCCATAAAGTAATCTTCAGAATCTGAGTCCTGATATTTCACTTGTAATTGAGACAGGCTGTAAGCAACCCCATAAGGACCTTCCTCCTCTTCTGAAAACTCTTCTTCCAAGAGCAAAGCCGGAGGTAATGGTGTCACTCTCCGAGCAGATGTAATTTCCGGAGTGATTTGGTGTCTTTTTATAGAAATCTGGACTTTTTGAATCGTCGACGACCTTGTTGACAAGGTCGTCGTCGAAGGAATCGTCATCGGAGAATGGATCGCCATCGACGATGGGCTGATGGTCGACGGTACCGCCAACGAGCTCGACGTCAGTACCATTGTCGCCATTGTCATCGACATCATCGTCATTGACTTTGTTGCCGTCGCAACCATCGACACCATCGTTGGCGTCATTGTGATAGGTAACTGTAGAGTTGACGAAGTCGTCGTCGACGAAGCTCTCGACGACGGGTCCGTCAACAAAGCTGGGTTCGATGCTTGGTGAATTTTAGGTGCCTTCGTCGACGTACCTGATATTGTCGTTGTCGACGGTTGGTTTTCCCTGTCAGATCTTCCTTCCTGAGGTACAGAAGCCGGTTTCTTGAATAATTTCTCTTTTTCAGATGGAGGAGAGGAAACAGAAGGACCCTGGATCACCTTCTGAGTTGGAAGTACCTCAAGAACTAGTCCTTCCCTCTCCTTTACACCTCGGTGAGGAGATTGTTTGGGACTGGGCCTATCAGACCTATCAGAGGTCTTTTGTAAGGCCTTAGCAGGAGGTTCAGATGAAGTTGAACGGGAAGACATACTCCTTTTCTTAGACCTCCTCGAAGATGTAGCTGAGGAGGAATAATCACTGTCACTGGATAGAACTTCTTTCTGAGACTTCATCTTCTGCAACCAGGTCAGCAGACGTCCTGCCCTGTCTCTCAGAGTCTTGGTAGAGAAGGTCCTGCAGATTTTACAATCAGTGGCCTTATGATCATGGTACAGGCAATAGATGGAGTCTTTATGCTTGTCTTCAATGTAAAGCCTTTTCTTAGAGCAAGTGGGACAGGCTTGAACTAAAGCTTTCTTTTCCTTATCTGACATCCTTGGAGAGAAAAAGATGAAAATATCCAAAGTTGTAGAGAAATCTGAGCAGAGCTCAGTGGAGACTCCCTTAGCACAATGTGCGGTAGAAAATCTGAGATTGAGGCTCTCTCAGGAGGGTTCTAAGGGGTGAGGCTAATCTGATTGGTTGTTGGATGTTTTTGGTCTCTTTTGCAAAAAGAGGTGGATATGCTACAAAATGAGATGAGGCCTAGGCCTTTCTTTCTCTTTTGTACCTACTGCTATGTTATTTTTTATTTACCGAAGCTCCCATTCCGATGACGGGGAATGATACAAGTTATGGGAATCTATGAAAGTTCCAACACTGGGGTAACTGGATGAAATGAACTGGGCTTTAGGGGTGAAATGCCCTTGGTAGGGCGGGGGACAATGTAGATTTATTTTGGGAGGAAACAACCGGGATAGAGTAATAACAGATGAGCATGCCCAGCCCACCTGATGAGCCAACTGCATCGTGGCCAAACCAATCGGTGCTAAGCATTTTGGGGAATCTCTCCATTACATACCGTGGACCACCAGTCCACCCTTTTACTCATGACCTTTTGGGGGTGGAGTGTGTCCAGGCAAGCCCTCGGTTGCTCCGGTTTACAACATCCCGAAGGACTAGAGGGCGCCGTCATTCCTCCAGGGTCTTACCGTATAGACTCCCGGGGTTGTTTGGCATTTGCACCCTTCTTGTGCTCCTGAAGAGGGTACCCCTATCTACCATTCAGCCTCTTGATCGCTCTGTAACTCCGCCTGCAACACAAAATACCAAGCTAACAGCCTTCCTACTCTAGCTACCCATCCTAGCCAACCTGCTTGTCTGCGGTAGGGAGGGTGACGTTGTGTAGAATCGGCACAAAAGGAATGCCAGTTGGGCGGGGAAGTATGAATACCTTGCCCCCCGCCCACTCGGTGCGCCAGAAGTGATTAGAGCCATGCGCAGGACCTTGGTGACCCGGAGGTCAACTAGATCGGCTTGGCTGTGCCAAATGTGGCACTAAGGTGGCCGCCTTCTAAAAGGGCTCCCTGAGTGAGGTCGTGTGCAGCCTCATAGTGCCAATATCAGCAACTCACCCAACCCGCAAAACACAGCAATCTCATAATACAGAAAAACACAAGACAAGTAAATGTTAGAGAAAATATTGCTGCAGGTTTATTTCATACAAGAAATATGCTAACATGGTGGGTCAACTTATGGGCGATCCCAGGGTCAGCAGCGGTGACTCCCCTAAACTGCCTTGCCCACCTGATAAGACGACTGCATCGTGGCCAAACCATTCGGTGCTAAGCATTTTGAGGAATTACCCCCTTACATACTGTGGACCACCAGTCCACCCTTTTACTCACGCCTTTTAGGGGCGGACCGAGTCCAGGAAAGCCCCCGGTTGCTCAGGTTTACAACCGCCTGAAGGACTAGCGGGGCGCTGTCATTCCTCCAGGGTCGTGCTGTGAAGACTCCTGGGATTGTTTGGCATTTGCCCCCTTCTTATACTCCTGAAGAGGGTACCCCTAAGAACCATTCTGCCTCTGGATCGCCCTGTAACTCTGCCATAGCTCTGGATGTGGCACCCTTCAAACCTTGGGCCCACTACCATGGCAGGCAACTTTCTTACTTACACCCTGCTTACTTTAGGGCGTTGACCAGGTCCAATAGGAATAGGTCTATGCCCAATTTAGACAGGTGGACTCCATCCTCATCGAAATACCCTGTGGCCTTGGTATGTAAGAGTCCATGTCTGATAAAGCCAAAACCCATCTGATCCGTGAATTTGCGCATATCGCTGTTCACTTTTCTATGAAAATTTTCAGCGGCCTCTCCTGACCTGGCCCTGTGCCAGACCATTCGTGGAGTGATCTCAGACCACCATAACTCACATGGACCCATCTGATTACTTATCTCACTCATTTTGGCTTTCATAGCCTGTAGCAGAGACTTTCTACCCGGGAAAGTCAGATCATTGCCTCCCAGGTGGATGACCAAAAAGTTGGGACGGGGTCCGCCACCTACTAGTCTGTGCAGCAGTTTCTTATGCAAGCTGTGCCATCGCATACATGGGAATCCTTAACCAGACTATCTCAGTGAGGGGAAACCCATGCTTCCAACTCCTGCTTTCTGCCCATTGTGCCCCCCTAGCGATGCCTGAATGTCTGATCACCTACACCTTTGATCCTGGAAAAATAAAGAAATGCAGAGTTGCAAATACCTATTATTGAAAAATACAACACACTATTGGCAAACAATTACTGAGCATAACTGAAAACAATATGCTCTAAAAACCACACTGCAAACACAGGACACAACTGCCAGCATACTGGTGCTCTGGTGCACACCCTGCCCCTTTCTACCTTTACGGGCGGATGTAGAGCTTGTAACTATGAGACTCCCACAACCCAACCCACTTGATGCAGTCTGGCGAAAGGTCAACCTTGAATGCTGGTCGTAGCCGCTCCTATCCTAAAGGAATGGCTGCAAAAACGTTTACCAGGCCCAGCATTACTTGACAATACCAAGCATGGTAAGGGGCGTGCGGACAGCATGTATAAACAAGCAGCCATCTTAGGCAGGGCGAAGGGCTAAGTAATCAGAGACAAAGTCTACAGGGCAGCACCTTTTATCCCGAAGTGGATGTAGCTAGATCTCCTTCCAGAGCCCAACCTGGTCCATTTTGGATCTCTTCACATGAATTCTCAGGGTTTCTCCTGTGAGCAGGGTATCCTGTCTCCCTATTGCATTCCCAGAACCATCCTTCTTAGACCTAGCCACTAATTCACTTATTCTCAAGGCCCCAAAGAATGCCATGCTGAAAGCTGCCGAGAAGAGGGTTGCTTCAACAGGTGAAAGGGTGGCCCTGTGTACTACATCGATCATATACTGTAATGTTCTGAATTCAAAAGGTGACCCTGAATCTGGAATTCGTGTTTCCCTTCTTGCCCATACCTTTAGTGCTGCCCTGATGGGGAACACCCTGGAAGGATCCTATTGACCCATAAGCTTGGCTTAATGACTCACTTCAGCCAAGGGGCCTGAGACCCAGGAATGACTCTTGCCCTGGTCCTTGGCCAAATGGCAAAGGTTTGGACCTTGTGTTCCAAAGTTGTTGTACCTTCCCCCCAGGGCCCTATCACTTTGCAGAAAATCGCTACAAAGGCCTTAGAACACCTCCCTTAGTCGCTGTTCCACTAAAGAAGGAGCCCGAGGTGTGACAGGAAAGGGGTCATCTCCACTCGTGCTCACTGCCATGCCTCCTGGAAACGGAGCCACTGAAAGCAAGAGAGAGTGTCAGCTGCAACGTTCTTTACCGCTTGGATGTGTCTAGCCCTGCACTCCACATTGTTGTACAAACAAGCCCGCACCAACTCCCTCAGCAAGCAAGCAGAGTACCTATGGACAATTCGCTGTTTGCACGTTTATAGCCTGAACCACTGCCAAATTGTCAGACCAGAACAGCACTCTTCTAGCTGCCAGAGCTTGTGGCCAGAGATGGAGGGCGACAACTATTTCGAATAGCTCCAGAACGGTTACATTGGACATGATTTTCCTCTTATGCCAGGCATTCGGCCATTTCTCTGCACACCACTCGCTCCCCATGATTGCTCTGAAACCCTCCCTGTCCGATGCTTCTGTGAGCAGGCATAGCTCAGACTTTCAGCCGAAGGAGCTCGCCAGATAATGGAGCCATTGAAGTTGGCCAAGAACTACTCAGCCCACATGCTGAGGTCCTTCTTCATTCCCTTCCCAAGTGATGTTTCTTCCTGACCTTGATTGTGAGGTCCTTCTTCATGCCCTTCCCAAGTGATGTTTCTTCCTGTCCTTAACTGTGGCTCTAGCCAACATCCTAGCAAAAACCCTCCCAGCTAGGATCACCCTCGCTGCAAAGTTCAATTTCCCCAGGAGGCTCTGGATTGACCCTAGGGTTGCCTTGTCCTTTGCCAAAGAAGCCAAATAAGCCTGAATGGCCTGAACCAAGGCCTGCTCCTTGCCAGCCGGGAGTCAGAACACTCCCACCACCGTCTAGCTAAATACCCAGGAAGTTCAGGACCTGAGCTGGGCCCTCTGTTCTGCTTGGTGCCAGTGAGACCCCTAGATGATTGGCTAGCCTTTCAAAATCCCGAAGTGCCTCCCCGCAATCCTGCGTTCCTTCCTCTCCAATGAACAGGAAATCATCAAGGTCATGAGTCAGCTGAACGCCTCCAAATACGCACAAGAGACTGCGCAACCCATGGGCATGCATCTGTCATAGAAAAACTTGCCATCTAGCTTGAAACCAAGTAAGTGTTGGCTGTGCGAGTGGACTGGCAGAAAACGGAACGCCCATTCAATATCTGCTTTTGCTAACCAGGCCCATTTTCTCTCCCTCCTGATCAAGTCCACTGCTACATCAAAAATGCAATATGAAACAGAACATGTTTCCTCTTCCAGGCCATGATTCACTGAGTTCCCTTCAGGGTATGACAGATGGTGTATGAGCCTAAAAGTCCCCGACTCCTTCTTAGGGACCACCCCCAGGGGGAAATTTATCAAGTGGAGGGTGGGGGAAAGGTCCAGCCACTCTACCTAATGCCCATTCTTTCTCTACCTTGGCCTGCACCACAGCTGAAAGCTCTTTCGCTGACCTGAGATTGTCTGCAACTCGACTTACCAGAGGGCCCACATAAGGAATCCTAAAGCCCTCAAGAAAGCCCGCCACCAGCAGCAGGCCATCCTGTGCATTGGGGTACTGGCTGAGTAATGGGAGGGCGTTGTCCAGGAGTTGCGGTGATGGGCCTTTGGCTGCCCATACGGGGGCTATAGCGCTGACAATGTGAACGGGAGGCAGCTGGTTAATGTGTGCTGCGCAGCGACGCTGGAGAGAGGGGGTTCTGGGTGAGCCTATCCCCACTTAACTGTTGTGCTTGTTCTTGCCAGGTGCCTGTGGCTCGTGTTTGCTGTGACAGGCCACTGGGGGGTGAGGATCTCCGCATTTGCTGCATGTGTGTGCGAATTTACATGCTTTGCCCCAGGAGCACGACCCCGCATTGAACAGCCTACAAGTTCCTGTGGGGGAGTGCTTGAAACCCTTCCTCTGGCTAAATCCCCCTGTGTCTCTCGAAAGGGCTGTTTGTAATTGCTTCTCCCAAATTGGAACAGACCCTTTCCTGCTGGATGCCCACCCTGGCTTTGGGTCTGGTATTCCTTGTTCTGCGAGATGTATTTACCCATATGCTCCATCCAGAGCTGAACTTCCTTTTGTTTCCCAATCCATCTGGGAACACATGGCCATCTTTTTCCTAAACTCTCTGTTGTAGTTGTACCATCCCATGACTCCCCACTTAAGGGCCTCAATGTGAATGGTCCGGAAATATTGGCATAAACCTGGGCCCAGATACAGGTGTTTCTCCACTAGTGAGGCCGACAATATAGAGAAGGCTTCTAACCAATTTTCTATTGTTTTTTTCCGCCCGGCTTGATACTTCACCTTCTTCTCATCCTCTTTCCCGCCCATCTTTCTCATGTCTAACCCATCCAGACCATGCATTAGGAGTGTGAAAATATCAAGCACGCCGAGCCGCCCCCGGAGGGTTGGCCGCCTCCCTGCCAGCCTGACCCGCCGTGCACTCTTCTTCCCCCCTGAAGGAAGTTCAAGAAGTAGAAAGTTCCCTGGATCAACCTGTAACCTTGCGAGCCCCGCGTATCGCATACTTGGGAGACATTTCTGGGATTCCTCTATCCTGTTGCGTTCACGGCTTAGTCAAGGAGTTCGCTCCACTTGCATCTGTTCTGTGCCTGGAATAGATGAAACCAGTTATTTACATACCACTCCAAACTCCTCGAAAAGCCTGACGTGTCCCATTTTCAGCTGATGCCAGCACCACAGGGTTGCCTGTCATTTGGATCGCTCAGTACCTACTTGGGCAACCTGGTCCTGACCGTGAACGCTCGCCTTATCGCCGGTTGTGATCAAGTCCTGTTTACGTTCCGTTTCAGCTGTGGACACAAAGACAATCATTAATGCCCATCTCTCCATCCTGAATGTCATTGTGGCTCTGTGATCTGGTGTTATTGCTCAGGTTAGGTTTGCTGGGGTGGCCAGCAGCTGGCTCCCAGTTGAGCACCCCCATGATGTACACCCAAAACATGCTGCCACAGCGAGTAGGGAACCCCAACAAAGCCCACCCTACCAAGGCAGAGATATTCGAGGCCCCACACGTGACCGAGTAGGAGGATCCGCGCACTAAAAGTCCACCATCTGTACTCACAAAACGCAGTCCCAAAACCCTCCTCAGTCACTACCCGCTCCCCCCACAAGAAAGATGTCGGGTAGGCTGGCCTACGCCCTGCTTGCCCTCCCTACCACCCCACCACTTCTAGGACGCAAATGCGTCAATGTCTTACGCCTGCCTCAAAGCAGGCGTAAGACTGACGCAGGCCCTTTCACAAGGGGCTTGCGTGAATGTGAAAGGACACATTGCTGGAGTTGCGTCAGTTTTGTGACACACTCCAGCAATGCTGAAAAAATTGAAATGGAGGGAAGAGGAAGAATAGGGTCCATTCATTTCCCCTTTCTAAGTAACTAGTGATCAAAAGAGAATGGACACTGGTATCCGCAAAAAAACCAATAGTTTTTTGTATCGCAAACCCTCATAGACTTCCTGGGAAATGTCAAAGCGGTATATCTTTTCTCCGCCCCATCAGGAGTCTTGGCATAGTCATCGGGTCTACGATTAACGTGCAAATGCCTGCCTCACCCGAGGCTACTTCTGGTATTCTGCAGAAGTGTCCAGAGATGAAAAAAAGGAATTTTTTTTTTTTTAAAAAGGTAATGGCTAGATCAAAAAAATTTAATAAGTGCAAAGAAATAGCCACTCTTAGTAAAAATTCAATGTTGATATGTAAGTAGCTGAGTTATGAGGCTACTATACCTTTCCAGAGGTGTCGACATGTTTCAGCTCTCAGGGCCCACAGGGGTCAGGGGAGCTTTCGTCAGGACAAAAAACAAACATAGAACAAAAAAGAGAATCGCTATGTCTAACGCACACCCCTTATGTGTGAGTTACATTACAGAAAAGCTGGAATTTCCAAACTTGCGCAGTCCGCAGTCAGGAATTTGTACCATGCGGCGTGTCTCTGGAGCCTTGTGCTGACTCTGCCCTCCAGCAATGCGTCACTTTTACGCCATACAGATATGTCAGAAATACTGACATATCTGTAACTCCTTGTGCAATGATGCGTCATACTGTAAATATGACGCATCATTGGTGTTGCAAGGAGGGCGCAATGAAAAGAGACGCATGCTGTTTTCATGCAGCGATGCGTCACTTTTCATAAATGAGGACCACTGTATCTTGTCGCAGTCAGCCTTGCTCCTTGCATCCCTCTCTATCGCAAACGGGACTCTTGGCACAAAGCTTGAGAAGGTAAACCTTCAGCTGGACTAATCTGGGACTATATCCGACCCGTGTTCCAGTTAGCAGCAGTTGACGCTTTATGCTTTTAGGAACTATTCTGTAGTTCATTCTCTAAATAGTCATAATTCCGATTGTACTGGTTGTATTTTTGTTGTTTTACTGTCAAATAATTTATTAAAAATTACTCTTATTTTTCTAAATTGGTTTGCGATTTTGCATGTGTTATTTTTCACTTTATTAATGTTTGTGTGCTTCATAAATACTTTACACATTGCCTCTAAGTTAAGCCTGACTGCTTTTTGTGCCAAGCTACCCAAGGTTAAGCACAGGTTAATTTAGTGACTTTTTTTGGTTCACCCTGCAAAGGACTGAAGCTGTTGCTTCACCAGGGCTCACATCCTAGTCAACCAATAACCCAATTTCTCACATAGTCTAACTGGCTTTCTGTCTCGGGTTGACACATTAACAAAGTCTTTAGGGCAAAGAGATCTAGAAAGCCTATTTTCCTAAGTCATGTTCTAGGGGATCTAGAAAACACATCGTTTTAGCACCTGCTGCATGGCACATTTTTCTAGGTCTTTGAGTAATTGTAGATGAAACCAAATATTACAATTAGAGGAGACATCTGTTCTAATATTTGATACGCCCTGCAGCTTAGATAGGTGCTTCTTTTCTGCTGCAGGGTTGATAGGCAGTTAACTTATCAAAGGTTGACTGTGACTCAAATCTCTTAGCGGACCTCAAGGTCAAGCTGTTAGAATACGAAGAAGAGGCCCAGAGAGAAGTGAAATTCTTGGGGAAATATACGGAAGCTCAACGGTATAGCAAAGGCAACAGACCTGGTCGCACCCTCTCAAGTATGCTGCGTGCCCCGCGCTCTATGGCCTATGTCCCTGAATTAGTGGGTGAGGGTGGAAAGACGGTTTGGGGCTCCCTAGCTATTCTACAGGCGTTCTCTTCTTTTTATGCTCATTTATATACAGCCATACAGACTGAGTGCCCAGAGGGCATGCAGCACTTCTTGGACTCCCTGGCCCTTGTATGGTTCAATGATCGCCATAGAGAGTACATGCACTTACCCTTCACGGTCGAGGACGTCATAAATATCCTTCCCCTTGATTAAGCCCCTGGTTCCGACGGTCTGATTACCGCCTTCTACAAGACGTACGTGGCAGAGCTTGCCCCCAGAATCTTAGCGGTATATAGGGAAGCGCATGAGGCTGGTAATTTACCAAGCTCCATACGCGAGGCAATTATTGTCACCTTGCTAAAACCCGATAAGTTGAACACTGATCTCAACTCCTATATGCCCCTATCGCTCATCAACGTTGATGTCAAAATTTTGGCTAAGTTGATAGCGAATAGGCTTCATCCGTTACTTCCCATTATAGCCTTGCCGGATCAATCAAGATTAATCCCGGGAGGTCTACCTCGCATAACCTTAGGACAGTGTTTTCCGTTTTGCATTATTTACATCCCGATGTACAGGCGGCGGTGGTGTTTCTTGATGCGACGAAGGCTTTTGATTCGCTCAAGTGGCCGTTCTTATTCAAAGTCCTGGAGCGGATGGGCTTCGGCCCATTGTTTCTCCAATGGATTAAGCTATTATATACTAAACCGATGGCTAGGATCCGGGTGAACAATGTTATGTCTAACTCCTTCCAGGTCACACGGGGTACGAGGCAGGGCTGCCCGCTCTCACCCTTGCTGTTTGCCATCCCGATGGAGCCGTTGGCTGCACGTATCGGGCAACATCACACTGATAAGGGGATAGGTTTTGGGGCGCGCAGCTTGTTGATCTCGCTTTACGCGGACGACATAACACTTTATATTCATAAACCTGAGCGCAACCTAGACATCGTGCTGCGTGAGTTCATCAAATTTGGCGGGCTATCTGGGGTGAACATAAATTGGGCAAAATCAGTAATATTTCCCTTAACCGACAACACCAAAGCGGTGACCTCGGAATTCCCGCTCAAATGAGAGCAAGATCAAGTGAAATATCTGGGTGTCTGGATCAGTCACAACCTACAAGACCTTTGGAATCTAAATTTTGGGAGGACTATGGTTTGGTTAGAGGAAAAAGCAGCATTATGGTCTAAACTTCCTCCTTCATTGGCGGGCAAAATTGCACTAGTCAAAATGATAATCTTGCCTAAATTTTTATACCTTTTCGGAATTTGCCACTGATCCTTACAAGCCCGTTTTTTAAGTCACTACAGACTGCCTTGGCCTCTTTGGTCTGGGCGAATGGTCAAGCTAGGGTGTCTTGGGCCCTTTTGTCACTGCCAACAGCTTAGGGGGGATGGGGGTGCTGGACATGAAACTGTACGCACTTTGTGCACAGGCGCAAGTCCTGCATTACTGGGTACAGCCGACGCCATTTCAGCCTCATGTGGCGGAGGAGGCAGACGCGGTTGCGCCTGTCCCTCTTAAGGTCGTCATCTATCAATCTTATAAGCGGCCTAGAGATGGTATTGACACATCTGAGACCCTGCGGTGGGCTTGGGATGGGCTACGGAGAAGGGCTGGTTTTGTACGCCCCCTCTATTTCATTCGCGAACAACCCTATGTCACCCAATATAATGGATGAGTTAAGTGATAGAGTCGCACAAACATTGTCTTTGCATACATTTGCTGATCTATACCCTGAGGGTATGTTCAGGGGACCCCCGGTTGCAGAAGAGGGCCAGTCGGTGCCCTTTGGTGAGGCCTTTTTGTATCAGAAATTCCGGGCCGCATGCAGGGCACTACATGATGAATCCCCTTCCCAGCCAACCCCGCTAAATGCTCTGGAAAATCTCTTGCGGTCAACATCTTCGAGGAAACTTATTACTAGATTATACACTACCATGTAAAAGGATGCCCCTGGGACTACTTTCAGCGCCCGTCATAAAGGGTTTGCTGAGTTGCCTTCCCCCTTGACTGATGACCAGTGTTCATATTGTTGTGCCCAGAGGACTGACCTGTCACCCAATTATAAACTTAGATTAATTAATTTCAAGTTTTTGCACCGCTACTACAAAACACCCATTAGTCTTAGCAGGATGGGATTGAGGGAGGATGACTGTTGTTTGCGCTGTGGGGTAGAGGCTGCTACCTTTTTATACATGGCATGGGACTGCCCGATCATTTCTGAATACTGGTGTGCAATATTTGAAGCCATAAACCAAATCTTAGGGCTATCACTATCTCCATCCCCGTTACTGGCCCTGTTGGGCTATGTGAACGGCACGCATGTTAAAAAGCTAAAACTGCATGCGCTATTGTTGCTCTTTGCCAAGCGCCAAATAGCCCAGAAGTGGGGCAGGAAGAGTAAACCCACCACTGCAAATTGGATCAGAGAGATCACCTATGGTCAAACGCAGTTAGCTACTTTTTGGGAACTTATGCCACCTGCTTCTAGGCCTAAGGACATATGGGGGCCCTTTATTGATTGGGCTCGGGAAAGGTCGGGCGCATCTAGCGGTGATACTGATCCGGCGAGAGAAGCTGGGTCACAAGAGGGTTGAAGTTTAGCCGAGGTCAATGTTATATTGATATTCTGTTATGGCTTGTCATTTTCTAAGCACTATGTGATAGCAATCCTCTACTATAGGCTCAATCGGCGATGGCCTTGTTTCTACTTGTAAATGCATATGTTCTTTTTGAATTGAGGCTTACTGATGTACGGAAATGTTCTTGTCTCCTGCTCGGTTGTGTACTCCTGATCTTGTTTTCTTTTCTGGTATGGTCAATGCACTGTTTCTATTTACTTTTCTCCTTTTTTTTTGCACTTTATTTATGTATCCTTTATATGCTTTGTATTTGTCTTATGGTGAGAATCAATAAAGAAATGTAAAATCCTAAAAAAAAAATTAAAAACTTATCAAAGGTTATTTCCCATTTTAATTTCAGTTTTAAATCTCATGTTTTAAATCTGTAGGTCTCAATACTGGTAATTTCCGTGCTCACAGAGCTAATATGATATGAACCCTACCATGAATTATAATTCCTGTTAGATTATCATGAAAATCAAGAATGGCTACCACATATAGTTTAAAATATTTGAATGGGTCAGTTAAGTAGCCAAGGGGCTACCTTGCTTGTATTGGCTGAGTGTACAAAGTATCCTAACACAGCAATTCTGCTGACTGCTGACGTAAGACATTTACTAAACCAAGTAGTGGCTATTTATAGGCAACTTCAGCAGTATGTTATGTTGATTTTTATAGTGCCCTATCACCCGTGAGAGTATACTTGTGCCATGAAGGTCTGAATCCGTTTGACCCTATTATTGAGCCCCTAACATGGAATGTTAGGGGCTTAATAATAGGGTCAAACGGATTCGGGTAGCCCAATACCTTAGGCGGTACATGACAAGCATAGCCTTTCTACAAGAGACTCATCTCTGGGGAGACTGTCTGAAGTATGTCCAACGTCAGTGGCGGGGCCAGTTTTTCACACCAGAGGGGTCCTTATATGGATGGCGCCCGGAGCCCCCTCTATGGAGTTAAAATGTAGTCTTGATCCACATGGAAAATATGTGATGGTGGAGGGGACATTGGATGGGAGCAACACATGTGTGAACATATATGCCCTGAATACAAACAATGGGGAATTTTCGGGTAAGGTCCTGGGACAGTTGGACTTGGCACCAGATGTGGAACTGATTATTGCAGGAGACTTTAACTGTGCCTTTGATGGAGAGATAGATAGGCCCCTCCCGAAAGCGAATGCTAAGCTCGAAACACGAGCCGCTATGCGCCATATGCTTAGCAATTATCACTTATTAGATGTATGGCGGCATCGCAACTCTGATGGTCGGATATACTCTTGTCACACCCCAGCAGCTAACACATATAGCAGACTAGATTATTGCTTTATACAGCAGACGGCAGCCAATCGGATAGTAGAGATATAGTACCTGGAGAGACATCTGTCGAGTCACTCCCCCTGCAGTTGACATACACTTTGGGCCGACTGCGATCCAAAGTACCACTATGGAGACTTAATACTGAAGCTTTAACGGACCCGGTTTATAAGGAGGCGATTACGGCAGGGCTGGAAGGCTCTTTTGAAGTGAATTGGAACACGGCCAGCTCGAGGGCACTCGAGTGGGATGTGATGAAAGTAGTGATGCGGGGTGTATGTATGTCCCCTGAGGTGGGGGTGAAGAAAGTGCTAGAGCAGGACTTCAAACAGCAAGAGGAACGCTTAGCGGCCCTAGAAAAGGAGCTTCCCACAGACCCGGATGGGCTGGCCAAATGGGCGGAGCAACAATGAAAGATAGGGGACCTATGGGAGTCACTGGGTAAATATAATAGGACTACGAGCAGACGCCGTTGGTACACAGAGGGGGATAAGGCCAGAGGCCTACTGGCGCGCCTGATCAGGATGGAAACACAGCTTCTTCCGATACTGGCCCTTTGCTCAGATCAGGGTTGCATGGTTTATACGCAACACAAGATTAATAGGGTATTTACAGCACACTTACAAAGGATATATTCTGAGCGCAAGCCCAATGTTGCTCCCCAGGCTTTGGACGCCTACCTTGCGAGATGGACCTACCTTGCCTTGACCCGGAGAGTTAGGAGTCCCTGGGGGCTCCCTTTAGTGAGGAAGATGTGAGAGCGGCGATCGCTCGCCTGAAAACGGCTAAATCCCCTTGGATGGATGGTCTGGCAGGAAACTATATAAGGAATGTGGGGGAGTCCTGATTCCTAAGCTCCTGGAAATCGTTCTGGAAGCCGGTGAGACAGGCGTACTACCTGACTCCATGCGGGAAGCACTGATTGTGATGATCCCCAAGCCGGGGAAGGACCCCTTACTCCCCGCCTCCTACAGGCCAATCTCTATGCTAAATGTGGATCTTAAAATCCTCAGTCAGGTTCTGGCAAGCAGATTACTTCCGTACCTCAGGCAACTGGTGCATGATGACCAATCTGGCTTTATACCAGGGAGGAATGCACTGCGGAATATCCGTCGTCTAGATCAAGTTATGCAATCACTAGGGGGCAGGACCCAACAGAGTACCTTGGCATTCCTGGATATCAAACAGGCGTTTGATTCGGGGGCGTGGCTAGATGAGCCACCATGGCGGACGTGATTTAGCTGCGCTCCGTCCAGCCTATTAACTATCCTGCAGTTATCCTACCTTCCGTCCTGAAAAAGACGCCTTGGGGGTGGCATCCCGACACCGGCAGTCCGTCACGGCACCGTGCCAGAATTTTCGTGGTCTGGCGTGGCCGGAGCCCGGAGCTGTGGTCCCCGCGTGCTGAGGCCTGGTGAGGCCTGAAGGAGCCGGGGCGTCAAGTTTGGAGTGCTCCGGGAGGGTGGCGCGCTGCTGGGACTGAGACGCGCGCTCGGTAGGCAGGATCCTGGGGCAGTGGGCCCCCCAAGAGGTGATCAAGGGGCATATCAGCCCCCGGGGACTCCTGCAGTGTGGCGGATGAGCAGCGGTCCCGGAGTGGAGGGCCTTCTTCCTTGTCCTGGGGCCTCCATAAGGTGGGACCTGGCATCCAACCGAGGAACTGGGAGGTGGAGTTTGGCGCGGCCCGGGAGAATGCTGGGCTGAGGGTGCTGTGTTCGCGCTCTGTTTGATGGGATCCCGAAGCAGTGGGCCCCGTGGAAAGGGGGGCGCATCGACCCTCGGGGGAAGCCCGACATGAGACGGTAGTGCAGTTGACCCTGAGGTGAGGGGGTCGCGGCTTCACAGGTGGACTGGGTCTGCGGAGGATCATCGGGGCCTAGTGGTAAAGGCTGTGTGGCGGCCCCACGGGTGGCGCTGGCCTGAAGGATCGGGCTGCAGAGGCGAGGGGGTGTGGCGCAGGGGCTGGAGCAATGCCCCACGGCGAACATTGATATCGGCGCCATCCTAGCTGAGAGTCTGGGGAGTGGAGCATGGAGTGTCTGGCCAGACTAGTGGTGGCTGCGGAAGGCCTTGTTTGCGCCGCTGGACTGGAGAGGGCCCTGCGGTGACCGGTCCGTGCCTCACTGGTGAGGAGCGTGGAGGTGGGGCCAGCGTGGTGTCCTGTGGTCCCATACCGGCGCCAGTGAGATTCTAGCGGAGGGCCAAGTAAGCCACCTGAGACGGGCGGAGAAACTGGAGGTGCCGACCCACAGCTGGAGGGCTGCAGACCCTAGCTTGGGGGGCCTGCTGGTGGATTGCAGCCGGCGTTGACTTTGGGGCCGCCTTCGCGAAGCGAGATCTGGTGGAGGCAGTGTTCTGGACTTGAGCCAGATCAGTGGGTGCCCGGAGGCAGGTGGTCATGATGAGGGGAAGAGCAGTAGTGGCGCCGCAATCCATGGGCCTATTGCTAAATTTACCGGGCCTGGCAGTGAGACTGGAGCAGCTGGGAGACAGCAGGAACCCGGGCCGGACAATGTGGCATTGATGGCGGCAATCATGCAATTCCGAGACATGTTGCACGCAAAGATCGGCGCAGTGGGCGCGGATTTCACGCTCCTGCGGCAAGACCTTTGGAGCGCTGTGTCCCGCATTACGGAGGCCGAGACCAGGATATCAGGGGTGGAGTACGATGTTGCGGCCCTGAAGCGGCAGGTGGCCAAGATGGAAAGCGTCAAGAAGGGCCTGGCGCTGCGGGCTGAGGATGCAGAGGGACGGGCGCAACGGAGCAACCTGCGCTTTGTCGGCTTTCCAGAGGGCTATGAGAAAGGCAATATGGAGCAGTTCCTGACTCCGTGGCTGGAGGGTTGGCTCCCCCCCGATGCTGTGTCCCAATGCTGTGTAGTTGAGTGGGCCCACAGAGCTCTTATCCAGAAACCTCCGGCAGGGGCTCGGCCACGGCCAGGTGTGCGGCGGCTCGAAAGCAACGGCGGGCAGGTCTGGTGCGCGCTGAGGCGGAGATTGGGGAGTTGGAGCACCAGGGATGCTCGGCGGGTGAGACACAGGAGGTGTGCCGGCTCCTTCTGGCACAACAGTCCTATACGTCCCTCCTTATGGATGAGGTGCGGCAGGTGTGACTTGCTACGCGCAGTAGAATTTGTCAATGGGGGGATAAGTCCGACAAAATGCTAAATCCGCTCTGTCAGGGGACCTTTCATGTGCGGACATTGCCGGGGATCATTGATGGAGCGGGTGCCCTGCTGACGGACCCAGGGGAATTGGCGGAGAGTTTTGCTGAGTACTATGCAGACCTATATGCCCCACAGGAGTACCTGCCAGAATATATGGTGGACAAGTTTATAGCTGACTTGCCTCCTAGAGCGGTATCCGACGAGGTGCGGGATCGGTTGGAGCTCCCTCTTACAGATGAGGAATTGGGCAGGGCCCTGGGTGAGCTCAACTCGGGGAAGGTCCCTGGTCCGAATGCGTTCCCCAGTGAGTTTTTCAAGAAATATAATATACAATTAGCCCCTCACTGCCGGGCGGCGTTAGTGGAGGCCAGGGACCGGGCAGGCTCCCTCCAGACTGGCGACATGCAGAAGTGGTGGTGTTCCACAAGCTGGGTCGTCCCCCAGAGCACCATGCATCCTATCGCCCGATTTCGCTCTTAAATGTTGAGGCCAAGGTCTTGGCCAAGGCATTGGCCAACCTGCTTCTTCCTCATATCTCAGAGCTTGTCCATCCGGACCAGGCTGGCTTTATGCCCCATAGGGCGACCAGGCACAATATTAGATGGGCTCACATGGTGGTGGAATCGATCCGCCGTACAGATATGGACAGGGCATTTGATTCGTTAAGCAGGGTCTATCTGTTTGCGCTGCTGCCGCGGCTCAATCTTGGGCCTCACTTCCTGACCTATCTGCGTCTTCTCTACACTGACTTGAAGGCCTCGGTTCGAGTGGCGTGGGTGGTATCGTCCAGGTTTCAGATTCGGCGAGGTACCCGGCAGGAGTGCCCCCTCTCGCCCTACCTATTTGCCTTGGCTATGGAGCCTCTGGCGGCGTGGGTACGCATGGATGCGCAGCTGATCGGGTTTGAGTGGACACAGGGGGCGACTGATAGGATTGCATTATATGCGAATGATGTCCTCTTCTTTCTTACAGATCTTAATAGATCAGGGCCGTGTCTTTTGCGGATAATGCAGGTCTTTGGTGAGTCATCGGGGCTCTATATGAACCCTCACAAGTCCACATTATGGGTGCTGGTGGAGCGGACACAAGAAGTGGGCAATTGGGCATCTTCACTCCAGGTGGCGGTGGGGGGTCTCAAGCATCTGGGGGTTTTCCTGCTGGAGGTCCCGGCCGTGTCCTGGGAGCGAAAACTGGCGCCGGTTTGGGAACGTGTGTGGGCTGACCTAAGAACCTGGTCGCGTATGCCACTTCCTATATTTGGTAGGTCGGCAATCTTTAACATGGTAGCACTCCCCCGCCTGCTGTACCAACTGCAAAACCACCCGTATCTGATATCGCCAGGTTGGTTCCGCCAAGTGAACTCCGCCCTGGGGCAGTTTTTGTGGGGGGGAGGCGTGGTGCGCATTTCATTGCGCAGGTGTTTCCTATCCACCTATTGTGGGGGACTGGCGACCACTGATATTCTTTCCTACTATCAGGCCTCCCATATTTTGGTATTGAACGAGTGGTATGGCGATAGGGGTGACCCGGCGTATGCTATGGAATGCTACTTGATGGGCTCCCATAGGTTACACACTCTCCTTTACACAGCGTTGTTGCGGAATGTGTTGCCGGCGGCCACTCGAGTGGTGTTTCGCATCTGGCGACATGCATTGCGCCGGACGGGGTGGTGGAATACCCTGACAGCGGAGACCCCCCTGTGGAACAATGGGCGGTTTCCCGGCCTGGCGACGTTACAGGGCTTTAGGGGATGGGACAACATAGGCATTTCGACCCTGGGGGAGGTACTACGGGTACGACACTTAAGTCCCTGCTGGATCTTAGGGAGGACTTTGCTATGCCTCGGTCCCAGTTTTTTAGGTACCTCCAATTTCGCCATGCATTGTCCCCCAGCCTGGAGGGGTTGGAGTCCCTCCCTGAGTTTAGCCCGCTAGAGGCGAAAGTGTTCATGGGGGACCTGGAGACGAAGAAAATATCCCGCATCTACCAGACACTAGTCATGCACTGTTCCCCTACCCTGCAGAGGCTCTGGGAGCAATGGTAGGAAGACGTAGGCGAATTAGAGGAGGAGGACTGGAGGGAGGTTCTGACCGCTCCCCGGGGGGCCACCATAGCCATGCGTCTCAGCCTCATCCAATTTAAGTATCTACATAGAGTCTACTTTACCAGGGTTCGCTTCTGGATGGGCGGGACTGATTGCCTCACCGGACTAACTCCGCTGCAATAGGGAGGAAGGGTCCTTCATACACACCGTTTAGAGCTGTGGATCCCTTGATCGGTTCTGGAGTGGGGTCCTAGGATGGGTGCTCCCACCTACGCCGCAGTTTGCCCTGTTGCATGTCATGGAGGGGGTGGGGGGTAACCTCTACAAAAGGCACCTGATGTTACTTGGCCTTACAACGGCCAAAAGAGACATTGCCAGGGCTGGAAGGACTCACAGGCCCCGTCCGTGGCCGTTTGGAAGAGGGGGCTGGACTTTTGTGTGGGGCTGGAGCAGCCGATATACGTGGCCAGGGGGTGCCCGTGGAAACATTATAAAATCTGGAAGCACTGGGCAGATTAGACGGGTCTGTGGCTTGAACCCCCTGTGGAGCAAGAGGAACTTCCCTGGGAGGAGTGATGGGGCGGGAGATACGGACATAAGGGACTTGGGGCTAGGGAGGCGGGTGTGTTTGTGCTACCTTTTTTTTGATGTGTGCTACTCGATATGGGTGGGTAGGGCCTGGGGGTGGATGTACGACTCAGAGGGGGTGGGTAGTTGGGGTGGAGAGGGGAGTTGGGGGAGCCGGGGTTTTGGGGTGGGAGTAGGGAGAGAAGGGGGGTTGTTCAAAGAATGTTTGATTATCCACTCGTTATTTTGTGCATATACAGTGAAAAGTCGATTGCCCTTTGATACTGTCATGTTTGTGATCTATAGCCGTCCCTGGGTTACAGGGCCCTGCATAATGTGTGCAGTCTGACAATAAAATGTGTTTAAAAAACAAAACAGGCGTTCGATTCGATCAGATGGGAATATCTATGGCAGGTGCCTCTGAAAATGGGGGTCGGTGAAGGGTTCGTGAATTGGGTGAAACTCCTTTATATCCAGCGGGTGGCAAGGGTCCGCACGGGGCATTATGTCTCGAATGCAATGCCAATAGCCAGGGGGACATGACAGGGGTGCCCGCTTTCCCCCTTGTTGTTCGCCCTGGCAATGGAGCCATTAGCGTGCCATCTCCGTAGGGTCCTCCAGGGGCAGGGCATTAAAATAGGGGCCATGGAACATATTGTATCATTGTATGCTGATCAGGCGCTGGTGTATCTGCAGGAGCCGGCCCAGTCTCTTATGATACTGCTGTCGGCACTGGATCGGTTTGCCGTGGCCTCTGGACTCCATGTTAATACTACAAAATCACAACTATATCCGGTTGGGTCAGAAGCTGAGAGGGGCAGAGTCCAACTCCCAGAGATGGGGCTTCCGTGGGTGCCAGATACACAGCGCTATCTCGGGATCTAGATAAGTAGGGACAGGGACATCTTTTATCAACATATTATGGGGAGGATACTCAGGAGTCTCGGAGGCAGTATTGCCTTTTGGAACATGCTCAAACTCTCACTGGGAAAGATCGCCTTGATTAAAATGGTGGTACTGGCCCGATGTTTCTTCACAATGCTGAGCTCCTTCTTTGAACTCCCACATCAGGTATTCAAGGAACTTGATGCAATGATTGTACAATTGCTATGGAACGGGAAACGCTGTTGGATGAGCCTTGTAGTCAGGAAACGCACTTGGGGTAGGGGCAGTCTGGAGCTCCCTGACCTAGAACTTTATTATTTTGCATCCCAATTACAGCACACCATAGCCTGGCTAGATACAGACCCCTCCTGGGAAAGGTCACTACTAGCGGACACATATAGAGATCAACAGTTGGGCGCACTCCTCTGGCAAACAAATGGGCGACGGGAACAGGGTCCCCCACTGGGCAGATTGCTCGCTGCCATTTGGACCAGGGTGAACACAATACTGATTCAGGCACGACCATTTGCCCCAGAAGCGGACTTCTGGCTAATGCCACCGTTTGTGTTCATTATGCGGGTCATGTCTACCGATAAATGGAAGGCGGGAGGTTGTCAAATGCTGTCGGACGTCTACCAGGAACAACAATTCATAACATATGAGGAAACGGTAGATACCTTTGGGTTGGGATCGGGGCTATTTTTGCACTATGCCAAAATAACGGCAACGGCACAACAACTATGGCCTACATTACCGGAAGCCCCAGGACACACACATACCCTGGTGACGATGATTGTCATGGCGGGAGGGCGGAAACTTGTACACCTCTCAAAACAGAAGGAAAATGGCAGGAGGTGAGTCCACAGAAGATAACGCCACAAGATTGATAAAAAAATCATGAAAGTGTACGCAAGGTGGCGGTGTGCAATGGGTTTAAACAGATACAGTACAATATAGTTCACATGACATACCTCTCGCCCAAGCGCCTAGACCGTCGAGAAGACCGTCAACAAACAGCTGGCCGCCTTTCTTGAGACGAATGGATCCCTCGACCCCTCACAGTCTGGCTTCCGAGCCAACCACAGCACCGAGACCGCCCTCATCGCCGCCACCGATGACATCCGAGCCCTGATGGACAACGGAGAAACAGCGGCCCTCATCCTCCTAGACCTCTCCGCGGCATTCAACACTGTCTGCCACCGCACCCTAGTACAGCGCCTCAGCAACGTCGGAATCCAGGAGAAGGCTCTGGAATGGATCATCTCCTTCCTCGACGGAAACACACAGAGAGTCCGCCTACCACCGTACAAGTCAGAGGCCACCGAAGTCATCTGCGGCGTCCCTCAAGGATCCTCACTGAGCCCCACCCTCTTCAATGTCTACATGAGCCCCCTCGCGGCCATCGCACGCAAACACAACCTCAACATAATCTCCTACGCCGACGACACCCAGCTGATCCTCTCCCAGACCAATGACCCCGCCGCCGCCAGAGCCAATCTGCGCGATGGAATGAAAGAGGTAGTCGAGTGGATGACGACCAGCCGCCTGAAACTGAACTCAGACAAGACGGAGGTCCTCATCCTAGGCTCTTCGCCCTCCGCCTGGGACGACTCCTGGTGGCCTCCCGCCCTGGGCACCGCACCCAAACCTACAGACCACGCACGCAACCTGGGCTTCATCCTGGACTCCTCCCTCTCCATGACCAGGCAAGTCAACGCCGTCTCCTCGGCGTGCTTCAACATCCTACGCATGCTACGGAAGATCTTCTGGTGGATCCCCACCGAGACCAGGAAGACCGTCACCCAGGCCCTCGTCACCAGTCGACTGGACTACGGCAACGCCCTCTACGCCGGTACCACCGCCAAGCTCCAGAAAAGACTCCAGCGGATCCAGAACGCCTCAGCCAGACTCATCCTCGACATCCCACGAACCAGCCACATCTCCGGACATCTCAGAGACCTGCATTGGCTCCCCGTCAACAAAAGAATCACCTTCCGCCTCCTCACCCACGCACACAAAGCCCTACACGACCAAGGCCCGAGCTACCTCAACAACCGAATCAACTTCTACGCTCCCAAACGCCACCTCCGCTCAGCCAACCACGCCCTCGCCGCCGTCCCCCGCATCCGAAGAGCGACAACAGGAGGAAGGTCCTTCTCCTACCTGGCCGCCAAGACCTGGAACTCCCTCTCGACCGATCTGCGCCTGACCCAAGACCACCTCTCCTTCAGGTAGAAGCTGAAGACCTGGCTGTTCGAGCAGTAACGTTGTCCCCCAGGGTAATTTTCTCTCACAACTTTTGAGAAATACAAACAAGGGAAAGAAACCTATTGTTTGTAAGGGTTGTTTTATTTAAACCCTTTTAGCAATAAATTTTTGAGTTATTTTGAAAGACATTTTAAGGTAGAGAAAAGACACTACTTACAAACATTTACACTATTTACACTATCATACAAGCAATTCTATACACAAGACAATATATACAAATGAATTCACAATTATAGGCAAGCTTCTTTTACAATAAGAAAAACAACAGTTCTGTTCACACAAGAAAATAATCTTTGTGAAAAATTCAACTTATTAGAAAGCCCAACCAGGGTCAAAACAACAGGAAAAGGCAACAGAAAAATCACTTGTTACTCAGCAATCAGTTACAGTTTAACAAATTACTACTAGTTTTGTTCAATCAAAAAATGCCTATTCGCCGTTATGCCGACGCGTTTCAAATCTGGAAATGATCACAGATTCTCTTCAGGGCTCTGTCAATGTGGAGTTCTATAAAGATAAAGGAAGCTTGTTTTAGCCACTATTTTGTAAGCCATCCCCTCCAAAAAACACAGGGGCATGGAGGGGATGGCTTACAAAATAGTGGCTAAAACAAGCTTCCTTTATCTTTATAGAACTCCACATTGACAGAGCCCTGAAGAGAATCTGTGATCATTTCCAGATTTGAAACGCGTCGGCATAACGGCGAATAGGCATTTTTTGATTGAACAAAACTAGTAGTAATTTGTTAAACTGTAACTGATTGCTGAGTAACAAGTGATTTTTCTGTTGCCTTTTCCTGTTGTTTTGACCCTGGTTGGGCTTTCTAATAAGTTGAATTTTTCACAAAGATTATTTTCTTGTGTGAACAGAACTGTTGTTTTTCTTATTGTAAAAGAAGCTTGCCTATAATTGTGAATTCATTTGTATATATTGTCTTGTGTATAGAATTGCTTGTATGATAGTGTAAATAGTGTAAATGTTTGTAAGTAGTGTCTTTTCTCTACCTTAAAATGTCTTTCAAAATAACTCAAAAATGTATTGCTAAAAGGGTTTAAATAAAACAACCCTTACAAACAATAGGTTTCTTTCCCTTGTTTGTATTTCTCAAAAGTTGTGAGAGAAAATTACCCTGGGGGACAACATTGCTTTTTGTTCTACTATATTACGGTCCAGTTGAACCCCTGTCCCAGGACCAAACTCCGTTTTTTTGCAAATGTTCGAGCAGTAACGGCACCCCCTCCCCCCAGCGCCTTGAGACCCTACGGGTAGGTAGTGCGCTCTATAAATGTCTTTGATTGATTGATTGATTGATACTGTAGACGGTTCGAGAGATCCAAGGTTCCCCAGGTGTCAGTATGCACAGGCAGATTTCCAACATATGGTTTGGACATGTCCGACGATTAAGGTATACTGGTCAGCTGTCCTTCCTAGAGGATATGAATAGAATGACGGGCTGGAAGATTGCCCTAGAGGTGCGTACTTTTCTCCTAGGTTTAATTTGCTGAGACCTTAATCGCAAAACCAGCAGGAAGTTCCTACTTGTGACAGCCAGGCGGCGAATAGCGAATCACTGGCTGACCCAACATGGGCCTCTGATAGCGGACTGGAAAACGGATTTGAGGGAATGGGCACTGGCAGAGGAGGGGCACATGCGTAATACTAGAAGAGATGGAAAACTCCCGGAAGTATTGCAGGTGTGGGTTTAATGGCCCAAGAAATAGAGAGGAGCTCCCCCAATTCCACGCAGGCATTGTCAGATGAGGAGAGTCACGTGGGAAGTGAGTCCCCCAGACGAGCAGGGAGACAAGTGGATACCCCTGATTGAGCTTCTGTTAGATGGACCTCTAGGTGGGTGGGCTCGGTAGGGGAGAGGGATTAGGGGGGGTGTTTAGTTACAAGTTTCTCTTATTAGTAATGAAAGTGATCATACTGACTGTCGGTTTGGTAAACACCTTTAAGGGGCAGCCTAGATTGAAAAGAAATTGCTGTTGAATAGAAACTGTACTGCTCACTGTTAATGGTTGTCTAAAGGATATAACTGTCGACTGACCTCCGGTCGGCGGTCCCAACCGCATTATTACAATGAGACTGCACACTCCTGTTTCCCCATTTCAGAAACCGGCCGCAGCACAAGCTCCCATAGAGAAATGGGAGTTTGTGTAATTCCCTGCACCCTGTGGCAGGCACCGTGTGCAAGGATTTACAAGGGGCACCCCAGGCCTACAACCGTAGGCCGCGGAAGCAAGGGGGCCTTGCTGTGGGCCCACAAAGTCGCTTTCCGAAAGCCTTTCCATGTGGGAATAGCAGGCATGGAGAGGCTGTGTGATCCGAAACATTGGAAACGCATCCTAAAGGGATTACATTGCAGTTGTGATTGGTTGACGGGCTCCTTGAACCCGTTGGAAACCAGCCAGAATGACCGGCCGGTTTGACTTCCGGACGCCTACACTGTAATTAAGCGGTTGGAAGTCGACCAGGGATGTCGGTCGGAAAACCTCCAGCCTGCACTTGGAGACTTTCCAACCAACATCCTAATTAGGCCCTAAGTTGCTGTTTATATTACTAACTAGCAGCCTGTCCCGACGTTGTCCGGGAGCAATTTGGCTTCAGGGCCCCCGCCCGCCCCGACGTTGTCCGTGGGTCCCCCAGAGCCGTCCTCTATATATTGCAGTATTATACCTCTATGTTTACTTTGTACGCTTTTGTAACCTGCACACATAACTTCTTCCTCCTGTAATGCACCGTTTGGCTTACTTTTTTAATGCTCCGTTTGCATCCTCTTGCTACCTGCACACGTCACTTTTTCCTCCTATACCTCTATGTTGACTTTCTACGCTTTTGTTACCTGCACACGTAACTTTTTCCTCCTGTAATGCACTGTTTGGCTCACTCTTGTAATGCTCCGTTTGCTTCCTCTTGCTCACGATTTTCATTTTTGCTTCATTTTTCCGCCGCTCCCTGCTCCTAAATAAATAAATAAATACCCTACCTCATTCGCCGCTCACTGCTCCTCCCCACCTGTCCGCCGCTCCTCCCCGCCTGTCCGCCGCTCCTCACCGCATGTCCGCCGCTCCTCACCGCCTGTCCGCCGCTCCTCACCGCTCCTCCCTGCGCCATGTCCGCCGGTCCTCCTCGCGCTCCTGGACGCCACTCCTCCCCGCACTCCTCACGTCGGGCACGCACGTCGCGGCCGGCGTTCTTCCAAGGGACTACTTTTTTTACGGTAAATTTTTTTAAAACCGTATACGCTTATATAGCCTATGTCCATCTGCACACCCTGACGATTACAACGATGTATCGGGTATGTGGATTGGCGCTGTGGTTCCCGAGTTTACCCGCCTCAAAGGTTCAAAGTTCTTCCTTTATAATAGTAGTATAGATAAACATTGCAGCTACTATTCAGTTTATCTTTTCAGCAGTTACAATTCAGATTGTAGGATGGTTGTAGTCCAACTGGCTTTCTGTCTTGGATTGACACATTGACAAAATCCTTAGTACCAGGGGATCTAGAAAGCATATTTTATGGGCTGTGTTCAAAACAAAACACATCCCACTGAAATTACTGCACACTCAGCAAGAGGGTGGTTGCAGTGCAACTAACTGTCTCAGTTTGGCACATTGACAAAGAGATTGGTGCCAGGGGGTCTAGAAAGACTATTTTATGGGTTGTGTTCAAAAGGTATTACCAAAACAATCATTACATTGCCTTGTAATCTAAATCTATGAATTTGTCCTCTACAACGTACACCTTTACCTCACTTTTTTTAAACTTCATATATGGTTTTAATCTGGAAAAGAATAATTAGAAACAGCAAAACAAATGATTACAAACAAAAATCAGAAATCTGAGGAAAAATACTATTTTTGAACAACTTTACAATAGATTACCATCCTAAGATAAATGTATTCTTGTATAGCGCACTACACACCCGCAAGGGTCTCAAGGCGCTTGTACAAATACCGCTGTGGAACCCATCCTGGCTTTCCCTGTGAGGCGTCCACTCCTGGGCACCCCCAAGTTGGAGGCTAGGAATCCTTAGCGTTGTGGAGATTATGCAAGCTATTGCACAGAGTGACTCCTTGATTGGTATAGGCACCGAGGCGAGAATTATCAGGCCCGTGGAATTTTTGAGCCCAAGACCCACCGAGGCAGGGAATTGAACTCTGGTCCCGGGCTAGACCTCTGCATCAGGGTCTGCCGCTCTAACCATTGAGCCACACTTCTCCACACTTCTGCAGATGATGACAACATACCAATACTATCTGCAACAAAACCCATTTAATAAGAGAAACATAGTTGTGTCAGAATTTGAAATTACAGCTTTTAGTGACTCCAACACTTATTTCATTTTTTAATACTGCAAAAACATATAAAACAGTGTCTACCATTTTGTTGTCAGTCGTGAGGAAATGCCTGACGAAAGTAGTAGTGACCTGTCATACAGACCTATCATTGTAACAATTTGTCATCTCCATACAAATGAAGGTAAGTGCAAATTAATACATTTAGAAATAATGCCCAATTACTGGGACTTAGGAAAAATATGGATAACTTACAAATACTTTTTTTACCTTTGTTTTGCCTCATACATTACAAACATCTATTCCAGGCCTAAACAAAAGAGGTTTCCAAAGATGAAAAAATCATTCTTCTCACAAAAGTCCCTGAACAAAAGGATCATGAAACACCAAACTTTGTACAGTAAATTAGAAAAAATAAAGTTTAGGTTAGTATACATTTCTTAAATACCTTTAGTTTAAAACTAAGTGAGGTGACCCAGACTGACAATTTCTTCATTAAAGGCATAAAGGTGAGTATAAACATGTTTCCTCTGCGCAGAAAAACACTGAAACTGTAAGTTTTACGTTTTAGATTATATATTAAAAAAAGAGTAGTTTTTTTTTCAATAGGATAAAGTAATACTTTATTTTAAAAAATGTACTTACATTTTCGAGTAGAATATTAGCACTCACTCTTTTTCCACACACTATCCATATCACAATGCTGCTGAAAACCCTATATACTGTACTTTTTTATATATATGAAATTTTTAATAATTTGTATATTTACTGCTTTTTATATAAATTGTATGTATGTATTTGTTATGCACTTTAATGGTATCTTTTTAAGTACCGAATAAAGGAATTTTTGAATTTGAATACTTTATTTTAAAAAATGTACTTACATTTTCGAGTAGAATATTAGCACTCACTCTTTTTCCACACACTATCCATATCACAATGCTGCTGAAAACCCTACTGACGAAGAAGAAAATAACAAGGACAGAAACTAAAACTCAAACCATGGAAGTAGGAAACTTCACGTTGAAAAGAGATGTTTAAAAAAAAGAATTTTCATTTTAAAATGCTAAGATACTATATAGACAACAAGGGTTCCAGGTAGGAAATAACAGTTACACAATCAATAAATGTAAAACGTGCCACAATAATAATAATAAAGTGCCCACATACTAATTAAAAAAAGCATAGAAAATTATTACTGTAAACAAAATGAAGCAAAATATTAACAGGACATAGGAAAACAAATACATTAATACTTAGTGCTCAACTTATTAAACAACAAAAACACTTTAGACAGTACATAATGTGCTAAAAGCAAACAAACGCTGGCTTTGGAACAATGAGCTTTTAAGATAATCCATATATCAAAATCGAAATTGCTGGTTTGAATCCCTTCCCAAGTGCAAGAAGTATCAACCGCGTTTTGACTCCCCCCCAAAGTGAAAGGGTCGTCATTATACACAAAATATACGGAGGGCACCTTAGTTAGAACGAAAAGTAAAGAAAAGAAAAAGACCAAACCCAAAATAAGAATAATGCTACTTATATCCAAACAATCTATGAGCAGGTTTATTTGACACGGCCCAGAACCAATCAGGCTGACAAGAGGCAAAAGGGAGAAGAAATTAATCTATAAGGAAAAACAATTCCATAAATCCCAGCGAGTCCCAGAGTGCTAGGATTAGTGACAATAAACTCAGAGTAAAGCTGCTTAACTGAAAAAACACCAATTAAAACAAGTGAAAGCCACTTATGCTCAGGTTAGTGACTATACACCCAGTGCAAAAAACGCTGAACTAAATAAATCACCAAATAAAACAAGTAACTGCCACTATCTTGGACCACATACTCACCCTCAACACAATAAATATTGAGTTCCAGTACATCATATAATTGCTAATCATCCGATGAAAATTGCCACCAAAATAGACATTGGGCCATATGTATCACCAACCTGATTTGCGATTCTGAAATAGCGATTTTTTAGAAATTGCTATTTAAGAATCGCAAATTGGGATGTATGTACAAATTCGCCATTTTTTTGCGAATTCTTGGTATTCCTTTATTGCGATTAGCAAATTGCGAATCACAATTAAGGAATACTTTCCCATTCATTTCTATGGGCCAGGAGGCCTGTAGGAATGAATGGGAAGTTATTCTCAATTTGCGATTCGCAATTTGAGAATCGCAAATTGAGAATAATTTCAAGGGGAAAGGGGTGTCCAAAGGACACCCTGTTGCACCCCTGAAATAAGCATGGGTGCACATGTGGCGCAGTATGTGCGTCACATGGCACTTTGAAAAATGCAAAAATGTGCATTTTTCAAGGAATTCGCAACTTACCACCAACTTGAAGGTATTGGTAATTTGCGATTCCTTATTGACAATTTGCACATTTTTTTTGCTTCATACATTGCATTTAAAGAATCGCAAAATTTCCGATTCCTTAAATGCAATTGCAAAATAAGGAATCACAAATTTTGTGATTCCTTATTTTGCACCGGATTTTCCTTAATACATGCCTTTTAGCAAATTTGCATTCCAAACGCCTAAATTCTGCGAATTTCGGCGTTTGCGAATGCGAATTTGCTTGATACATATGGCCCTTAAACACTTAAAAAAACAGCATTTACATGACTTCATGAAATGACCCAAATGAAAAAATCTTGGCACAAAACAATTAATCAGAACCTATCCTAAAATGGTAAAAGAAACGGTAAATAATGGTTCCAAGTTTTAAATTACCACTCGTAATGTTGCGGGCAGAGAGCCGACACAAAGACCCTAAGGTTGCCTCATAGCTCCACGAATGAGGTATTCCAGAATGACCACAACAAACTGGGAAAGAAACTCTCCAGAGGCATGAGCCGCAGCCGACAGGCGTACAAAATTAAAGACGTCATGGGTAGCGCCAACAGTAGTAAACACAGAAGAAAAAACCCTACCACATATGAAGCCATAGGACAAGAGCACAAAAGCAATGGTCCGTAGTACCAGGGAAGCGCAAACCATCATAATCAAAGAGGTCATCCATATAATAGACCCAAGCTAACAACGCCTACCCAGGTGGGATAACAACTTTATGAAAATAACAATAGGCGAACATTGCAATTAACAAAACGTGTGACACAGAAATGTGGATGAGTGAAAATAAGAATAGAAAATTCAAGAGATAATTACATAGATTCCACATTGCATAGCTCATTCTATTGCCACATCTAAACAATCAATGTAAATATTCATATAAAACTGAAGCAACCCAACAAATGTCACTACTGTATTGAATTCACCATAGACTGAAAATAATATATGTCCCAATGCAAAGACCGCATATAGAGAACAGACTGAATGCAAATGAAGAAGTATGGTCAAAAATATACATTATAGCAGCGTCACAGAATTGCATTCCTCCATTGTATTGGGTCCATTTGTAATGCTGTCACACTTCAGGATCCAACGACATTCAACCCGATTAGGAATGGCCAGGGTGTCACCACCACGATTTGCCTTTGAATGTCATTTGCAGAATGATTTTGTTCCAGAAAATGGGAGGCCAAAGGGGCAGAGATGACCTTGCAACAAATTTTGCTTTAATGTTGCGACAGTCGTGATTTCATCTTCTGTGTAGTTTGAAGGTATGATCTTTCAAATTATATATCGCCATGAACAAACTGTTTATGTTGCTTGTCAATGCACACATAATGAAATTACTGCACTTAAAATGGTCCGCATCTTTATTCTGGCCCTGAAGTGAGGACAGATCTGATCATGCTTTGGGAATATCGGCATGAACCAAATGATCTCTAAGGTTTTTAACTTTCTTAAAGGAAAACAAGGGTAGGTCATTGGAATTGCCAATAGATCTAATCAGGGGGCAATACTCTCAGATTTCTAGTAAAAGCATTACTCTGTGACAAAAAGTGGTTACACATACAATCTTATTCATATTCTTCTTAGCCTCGAGGGTAAATAAGAATTTCTATGGTAATATCAAGTGTGTTTCAAGGAGAGCTTTATCAACCTGATGGGGTAGCCCTGAGCCTCTAGTTTCTGGGTCAAAACCTTAGCTTAACAAAAGCAATCATCCTGAATTTATAATTCTGTTGAATACAGAGAAATTGACCATATGGGAGGTCATCTTTAAAGCAATGTATTGCGAGCAGTTGGTTTTATGTACAACCTCGTTGCTAGTTTTTCTTCATAGGCAACAATAGCAAGAGCCAGAAATCAATGGAGCTATTGTGCAAAATTTAAGACCCGCTGACAAAGAATTTAGCCATAGTAAGAATTCTGCAAGCAAAGTATGGTCACCAATCCAAATAAAGACAACATCATCTATCTATGTATCGTTTCCAAAGACGTATATTCCCAAAAAAAAGGATTTGTGTCTGGATCATAAATGTGTCTCCTCTCAAAATCCTCAACAAACAGAACTGCAAAGTTTAGAGCATAAGAAGACCTCATTGATGTCCTCTTTATCTGCATATAAAACTACCCATCAAATTCAAAATAGTTACGCTTGAGAGAAGCATTCAGCAAGTCAATTATAAATTCAGTAGGGACAGAATGCTATACAGGGTAGCTATCCAGGGCATTTCATATGACCCTTATATCTTCAGCCTGCGGGTGGTTAGTATATAAAGTTTCGATGTCGAAACATACCAACAATTCATTATACGGATTGAAACATATCCTCTATTATAATATTCATATCACCACTGACACAAACATAGTACATTCAACAAAATTCCTGATGAAAAACTCAATATACTTTCCGAGGGGCTCAAGGACAGAGCCACACCCAGACACAATGGGTCTTCCAGGCGTGCACTGTTCATCTTTGTGAATTGTCGGAAGAGAGTACGAAACCAGTGTCCTGGAATATTTAGAGCTGAGATAGCTGAACGCATGAGGCCTAAAAAAAACATTATCCTTTCCTTTCAATGTGATATCTCTTATTCTTTTCTGGATGTCTGACAAGTAGTAAATAGTGGTTGGGATCAGGTAGTTGGTGTTGGATCACCTATTTGTTAGTGGCCAATTTCTGGATGACTAAAGCCCCACACTTGTCAGCAGGTTATATCATTAAGGTCCTGTTCTCTCACAGAACAAACAAATCCTGCCTTTCTTCCAAAGTGATGTCACATGGAATATAGTCATGTTTTTTTTTAAGACTGGTAACCTCTTTGAGGACCACAGTTTAAAATGCAGGGCATTCTACTGGCATCTTGCTACTTGGAGGATTTGGAGGATTAAAAGTAGGGGGGGGTTAGTTTAGTAGGATTAAAGTATTCACTGGGGCAATTATCCATGAAAAAGTTTGAGTCTGAGTTTGCTGAAAAACTGGAAAAATTCTAGTTGGATGTTTAAAAAATCCATCCCTTCTGTGGGTAAAAAACTCAGAACCTTGCTAATACAAATATCTCAGCAGATGACAAAACACTATCAGACAAGTTGAAGATAGGGATAAACTCAGAAGGATTATCATCAATTATTGAGGGGGTCCCTAGTGGTAAAACCTTCTCCTTGTTTGTCTTTCTCGTGGAAAATCCAATGTTGTCCTGAGCTGCTCCTATTGTGATTATATGTACTAATAATGACATCCAATATAAAACATGCAATAGCTATTTCACCATATCCTATTGTCCACTTTCAACAGCTCAGGTGAAACATAAAATGGAGCTGTTGTATCCAGCTGTATGTATTCAACCCAAAATGAGGGAACAAACTATTGCCAGACAAGGGATGATTTATTTATTGTAGAGAAAAGAACAGAGAACCAAGGGATCACTGCAAACGAGTGAACTAGTTCTCTGCATGGGCAGAGCGGTTACTCTGGAGGACTACTTGGAGGGGATCTCAGTGCATAACCACTCGGTATCCCTCTGCTATTGAAGTTGTAGACAGAGAAGAAGTTCGAAAAATAAAAACTATTGCTAGCACATCCAGTGAGCCATCAGGTCATATAATAAAAGACATTTCCCAAAATATTCCCTAAAATGTGGCTGGAGAAATGCCTGTCATCACCAACCTAAAGCAAAATAAAAACAGAAAAAGGCAAGTAAGTGGAGTCCTTCCTCCCTAACTCAAAAATGTTCATGACATTAATATTACTGAAGCCCTCACAGACATTAAACCCCTTTGATGCGCATGACCGATTGGTTCCATTCCGTCCTCTGCACACGACCACCAAATCCCTCTGCTGTTTACAGCCCCTGAGCACCTAGGCCGACAGGAGAGGTATCACTGGAAAAGGGGAGAATCTCCCTAGTGGATCCTTGCTTGAGGATCACCGCAGGACAGCGATTCCCAAGCAAGGATCAACCACTAGACACCAGGAAGGGGGAGCCCTTGTGCTAGGGCCTTTTCTCCTCCCAAATAACTTTGGGCATATTCAGTCTTTCTGCCCCCCCCCACACCCCTTGGGGGGGGAGGGGGAGGGTGCCAGAAAGCACACTAGGCACGAGGAATTAACTGTTTTGTAAAATTCGGGGTAGGTGCTGCCCACAATGGGCATGCCTATGCCCCCACCAAACCCTAATAATAACAGATTCTCTCCCACCCCCTGGGGGGGATGGGGTATATTACACCCTACATGAGCCCACTAGGATTCAATGGTTATCTTCTTTTAATGTATAGGGGTGGGGGCTGCCAAAATGGTGAATGCCCCCACCCCCCAAACACAAAAGGTAAGTCTTTCTGCTCTCCTGATGGGCATAAGGGGGTTATTACCCCCCAGCCTACCCCTGCCCCAACAGACAACAGGGATTTTTCTTTATAATGAGGGGTAAAGCGGGGTGGGGGCTGCCCGGAAGGGGTATGCCAAAGCCCCCAAATAAAAATGGGTACAGTCTTTCTGACCCCTTGGAACATATGGAGGAGCAAGCCCCCGATCTGCCTCCATGGGGGAAGGGGCAGAAAGCCCACTAGGCACCAGGGACTATTTTCTTTTCTTAGTATAGGGGTGAAGTCTGCCCAAAGCCCACACTCTTCCATATGAAAATTGGCACAATGTTTCTGCCCCCCCCCCCCCCAGTGACGCATATCACGGCAATAGCCCCCAAACAGCCCCCACCCAGGGGGCGGAAAGCCCACCATGCACCAGGGACAAATTTTTACTTGTGCAGGGATGGGAGCTCCCCTGAAGGGGCATGTTGATGCGCCCCCCCAAAAAATTGATACAGTCTTTCTGCCCCCCACGGGGGCAGATGGTGGTTATTACACCCAATCTGGAAAGCCCACTCGGCACCAGGGAGTGCAAAAAAACGATGGATTTAGGCCCAGATCTCTGTACTGGGGTGAATGTATGACATTGTTCTGCATTCTGTCCATCAACTGTTGTTTTTGCATTTGTCACCCCGAGTGGGATGGGTATGCTCAGACGTGAGTCCCATGGTCTCCACACCACTAGAGTCAAGCTATCCTGGCTGAAGACGGCTGATAGCCAGAAACCGGTCCTAGGATGCCTGATTCCGGTCCAGGAAAGACATGGCTTGGCAGTTCGGGCTGGACTGTTCCCATGAGGCACAGGGTCAAGGATGATTTGCATATGGCCATGTCTGAACTGGGGTGGTGTGGAGTGCAAAAACAAATGATGGATTTAGGGCCAGATCTCTGTACTGGGGTGAATGTATGACATTGTTCTGTATTCTGTCCATCAACTGTTGTTTTTGCATTTGTCATCCCGAGTGGGATGGGTATGCTCAGACATGAGTCCCATGCTCTCCACGCCACTGGAGTCAGGCTATCCTGGCTGAAGACGGCTGATAGCCAGAAACCGGTCCTAGGATGCCTGATTCCGGTCCAGGAAAGACATGGCTTGGCAGTTCGGGCTGGAGTGTTCCCATGAGGCACAGGGTCAAGGCTGATTTGCATATGGCCATGTCTGAACTGGGGTGGTGTGGAGAGCACAAAAACTATGGATTTAGGCCCAGATCCCTGCACTGGGGTGAATGTATGACATTGTTCTGCATTCTGTCCATCAACTGTTGTTTTTGCATTTGTCACCCCGAGTGGGATGGGTATGCTCAGACGGGAGTCCCATGCTCTCCACACCAATGGAGTCAAACTATCCTGGCTGAAGACGGCTGATAGCCAGAAACCGGTCCTAGGATGCATGATTCCGGTCAAGGAAAGACATGGCTTGGCTGTTCGGGCTGGACTTTTCCCATGAGGAACACGGTCAAGGCTGATTTGCATATGGCCATGTCTGAACTGGGGTGGTGTGGAGTGCAAAAAAACAATGGATTTAGGCCCATATCTCTGTACTGGGGTGAATGTATGACATTGTTCTGCATTCTGTCCATCAACTGTTGTTTTTCCACTAGGCACCAGGGACATGTTTATGGGCATGTCAGGGAGCAGCCCCATAGTCAAGGGCCGACACATTTTAGTTGTTGAGGGCAGATCAGCAATTTGTTTAGGCTCATCCACGCCCAAGGGAGAGTGGTGGGGGGGGGGCAAAAAACCACTAGATACCAGGGAAATGTTTTGTGTGAATATATAAATATATATACACATACATCGCCACCGGATTATATTGGTACGCCTAACTGCCTGTCTTGATGGACCTTGACCCACTGTGGTGATATTTGTTTTAATTTTCCTATTGGGGACTATATAAACTTTAAAGGATCCAGTGGCAATTTGGGTTTTGAGGAAACTACAGTTCGGTACAATTTGAATGGACTACTACATCCATCAGGCATCAATGGTGACGCCCACATGGGCGGGACTGTGCTACTAATAAATTGAAAGTTTCACCTGAAGTCTGCTGTTTCCTGTATTTCTGTTGCCAGTGACCCAGAGCATACCAGCACTCGAAACACGTATGACGAAAGCAGGACGAGGCATGAGGTCAGGCTGGTGTCAGCGGCTGCCGGTGGTGCCTGTGCAGTAACCCCCTTGTGTGTGACAACTCCTTGAGGGCAACCTTGGTTTTTGTGATATTTACGGCTAGTCCAGCTGTGGAGAAGTCCCGCTGCCGGAGAGGCGGATCTTGGTGTTTGGAAGCACGAGCACCATAAAAGAAAAAGGGGGGCCTCGCCACAGGATAACATGGTGCGCCTAACTGCCTGTCTTGATGGATCTTGACCCACTGGGGTGATATTTGTTTTAATATTCCTATTGGGAACTATATAAACTTTATAGGATCCAGTGGCACCCATTTGGGTTTTGAGGAAACTACAGTCGGTACTATTTGAATGGACTACTACATCCATCAGGCATCATTGATGCCGCCCACATGGGTGGGACTGTAATACTAATTAAATTGAAAGTTTCACCTGAAGTCCGCTGTTTCCTGTATTTCTGTTGCCAGTGACAAAGAGCATACCAGCGCTCGAAACACGTATGACGAAAGCAGAACGAGGCATGAGGGCAGGCTGGTGACAGCAGCTGCCGGAGGTGCCTGTGCAGTAACCCCCTTGTGTGTGACAACTCCTTGAGGGCATCCTTGGTTTTTGTGATATTTACAGCCAGTCCAGCTGTGGAGAAGTCCCGCTGTCGGAGAGGCGGATCTTGGTGTTTGGAAACATGAGCACCGTAAAAGAACGAGGGGGGCCTCGCCACAGGATTACATTGGTGCACCTAACTGCCTGTCTTGATGGACCTTGACCCACTGTGGCGATATTTGTTTTAATTTTCCTATTGGGGACAATATAAACTTTATAAGATTCCGGTACTATTTGAATGGACTACTACATTCATCAGGCATCATTGGTGACGCCCAGATGGGCGGGAATGTACTACTAATTAAATTGAAAGTTTCACCTGAAGTTCGCTGTTTCCTGTATTTGTGTTGCCAGTGACCAAGATCATACCAGCACTCGAAACGCGTATGGCGAAAGCAGAACGAGGCCTGAGGGCAGGATGGTGAAGGCGGCTGCCGGTGGTGCGTGTGCAGTAACCCTCTTGTGTGTGACAACTCCTTGAGGGCAACCTTGGTTTTTGTTATATTTATGGCTAGTCCAGCCGTGGAGAAGTCCCAATGCCGGAGAGCGGGATCTTGGTGTTTGGAAACACGAGCACCATAAAAGAACGAGGGGAGTCTCACCACCAGATTACATTGGTGCACCTAACTGCCTGTCTTGATGGACCTTGACCCACTGGGGTGATATTTGTTTTCGATTGGGGACTATATAAACTTTATAGGATTCAGTGGCACCCATTTGGGTTTTGAGGAAACTACAGTACAGTACTATTTGAATGGACTACTACATCCATCAGGCACCATTGGTGACGCTGGACTGTACTACTAATTAAATTGAAAGTTTCACCTGAAGTCCGCTGTTTGCTGTATTTCAGTTGCCAGTGACCAAGAGCATACCATCGCTCGAAACGCGTATGGCAAAAGCAGAACGAGACATGAGGTCAGGCTGGTGACGGAGGCTCACGGTGGTGCGTGTGCAGTAACCCCCTTGTGTGTGACAACTCCTTGAGGGCAACCTTGGTTTTTGTGATGTATACATAGGCGAGGAAATTTACCGGCAGAAAAGCGGTACTGCGATGCGATTTTCTTTCAGTCCCAATTACGCCTGCCTAGCAATGGGATGGTGGGAGAAAGAAGTGGCATGGAACGCACAATACAACAGCTCTGAGAACAAAATCATTAGCTGGATACGTTTCATAGATGATCTAGTGATCATATGGGATGTTACAAATTCGGACTTTCAGGAATATTTCATGAAAATAAATAACAGCGTAACAAATGTAAAGTTCTCCTATGACAGCAGTGAATGTGTGATATTCCTGGACACAGAAATCTACATTAAGGAAAATCAACTCCAAACGACTCTTTACCGGAAAAGTACAGCAACCAATGCCACTCGGGAAGCCTTCAGTTTCCATTAGCCAACGTTAATATCAAGTATTCCATATGGCAAATTCCTCAGGATTCGAAGAATCTGCAGTGATGAAGAGGATTGGCAAAGACACAGCACAGTGACCGCAGAAAGATTAAGATGGAGGAAATACAAGAAAATGTGATTACAAAATGCTGGGAAAGAGCAAATGAGAAACCTCGACAAGAATGTTTAAAATCAAAAAACTAAGAAGGAAAGCAAGACCTAGAACCCATCAGGCTGATTATGGATTATTCGCAGGAATCAAAAGCAATACCAAACATTCTGAGAAAGAACTGGAAGATTTTACAATTGGATGACACTGTGGGTAAGAAAGTAGGCACACATCCAACTGTGACCTACCGAAGAGCAAGAAACCTAAAAGATCGTTTGATTCACAGCCACTTTAAAGTGAAAACAAAAAATGAGACTTGGCTCAAAACTAAAGGGTTTATGAAGTGTCATAACTGCAAGGTCTGCCAGATTGCCAGACCTATGAAATAAATCAAATTAGCCAACAATAAAGTGTGGGAAATTAGAGATCTTACTACATGCAAAACCCAGTACACAGAGTATGTGATAGAATGCCCTTGCCCCTTGAAGTACGTGGGCAGTACCATTTGTGAATTAAAACAGAGGATAATGGAACATACCAGAGGCACAACAAATAAGGAAAAAACAAACGGGGTGCCCAAGCACATGGAGGAATGTCATCAAAGTGACTGGAAAACACTCAAATTCTATGGGATTGAAGCAGTGCCAGCAATTGAACGTGGGGGAAATAGAGAAAAACTTTTAAGAATCAAGACACATCCTAAAATTACGAACGGTAACAATGCATGGCCTTAATCAATCGGAGGAATTATTTATCCATTTGTAATTCATGATCAAACTTCCCAATATATGAATAAAAAAACAAAAGAAAGAAACATTTTTTGAAAAAAAAGAATAAAAAGAAGAAATAATTAATTAATATTAATTGAATCACATAGTTCACAGAAATTAAAACAATGACTGCAAACACGCACAGAAAGAAAAAAAAGTGTGTTAATGGAGGAATGGGCCCCAACGACTCATGACAATATTGATTTATTGGAGGAATGAAATGAACAATATAGAAACTCTTTCAAATGAAACAAGGAACTTGAGAATTAATTCTCAGGATCCACTGGAGGAAATAACAAAAATCTCTTAAAGACTCGAGGACGTAAACAAAAAAATTGGTCATCTTTTGTGTCCTTTCTCTGGTAAAGAAGTAGAGAACTAATCATGTGTGGTACAGCAACTATTGTTCATGTTTAGCACATTTAATTTTAAATATACACTTGTTGTTTTAAATTATAATTCATATGTAATTAAGCAAAAAATAAGGACACTACATCTCTCATAAATCCTCACGGGTTTAGAAAATACCTGACAGGAAATTATGTAACGATTTCAAAATGCATATTATCAGTACCCAGCAAAGTTACTTCAGGATCGTGATCAAGGAATTTGTAATTCCTAAACACGTTGATCTGACGCCTTTTCCCTTGTGTTGCAAACGAGGACATAAAAGCAAAAAAAACTGCTCAATGTACAAGTGTGCGACCCGTTTATCCTTCGGTTTGGGAGGATTGCGACCAAATATATATATATACCTATATATATATATGAAACAAAAGTCCTCACCCTCCAAATCCGAGGAGGGATTGCTCGCAGGCGCAGACCACAACAGGAATTGCTTCAGAGAGGTACGTGAGCTGGATTCAAGGTTTCATCGTATGATTTATTCTTCAACCAAAAATAAAACAGACAAGTGTCCGCCTCAGACGCGTTTCTATCGCATCCGCGATCTTGATCACCTGATATATATATGTATATATATATATATATATCCATACTAATATAATAAAGAGAGAGCCCAAACCTTTGAGGCGGGTAATCTCAGGAACCTCAGCACCAATCACAACACTCAATACAGCGTTGGAAAGGGTAGTTGCAGCAGAAGGACATAGGCTATGCAGACGCCCACCATATACATTTAAAAGGTAAAAGAACCGTGCCAGCAAAGTAGTCCCTTGTGGGCGTGCCTGCATTGTGCTGTGGGCGTGTGCTTGGGGCGTGACAAACGCTGGGGGCGTGTGGTACATTCCGCCCTTCATGCCATGTCTCATATTGTGTCTAATCCCACCCTGCTCCCTTTAAATACCCCTGCACCCCATAATCATAACCCACCCTTACTCCTTAAAATACCCCGGCACCCTTAAACACTAACCCATCTTAACTCTATAAATATACTCTGTACCCCAAAACCCAAACCTATCCCTAAACCCTAAAAATACCCCTGTACCCCAAAACCCAAACCTAGCCCTGAACCCTATAAATACCCCTGTACCTCAAAACCCCAACCTACCCCTGAACCCTAAAATACTCCTGTACCCCAAAACCCAAACCTAGCCCTAAACCCTAAAAATACCACTGTACCCCAAAACCCAAACCTACCCCTGAACCCTAAAATACCCCTGTACCCCAAAACCCAAACCTAGCCCTGAACTCTTAAAATACCCCTGTACCCCAAAACCCAAACCTAGCCCTGAACACTAAAAATAACCCTGTACCCCAAAACCCAAACCTACCCCTGAACACTAAAATACCCCTGTACCCCAAAACCCAAACCTAGCCCTGACCCCTAAAAATACCCCTGTACCCCAAAACCCTAGCCTAGCCCTGAACCCTTAAAATACCCCTGTACCCCAAACCCAAACCTACCCCTGAACCCTAAAAATACCCCTATACCCCAAAACCCAAACCTTGCCCTGAACCCTAAAAATACCCCTGTACCCCAAAACCCCTACCTATCCCTAAACCCTAAAACTACCCCTGTACCCCATAACCCAAAACTATATCTGAACCCTTAAAATACCCAAACACCCCAAAACATATACCTAAGTACCCCAAAACATATACCCCTATACCCATACTTACCTTATCCAAACATTTTTTTTAAAACATGCTTTTACCATTCATGCATTTACAACAAATTTTGTTGTAAATGTATGCGTGGTAAAAGCATATAAAATGTAATGCCATGCGTTATAAAGGCATTGCGGAGTCATGGCACTTTCGCAATGAAAGTATGCGGAGTGATGGTGTGCGGAAAGAAAGTTGCGGAATAATGGGTGTTTACCCTCCCCCGGAAAGTACATTGGTGGCACGGCGGCCCACATCTCCAGCAACATACTCCTATTTTTTCACCACCCATTTGAAAAATGCACAGGTCTCTCTCATTGATGGCCAGCACCGACATACACTTTTAGACACACCTCCCGCCACAAGTTCTAGAATTGCGAACTTTAGTGCTGGGGAGCTACGTTCGAATCTCGGCATCAGCTCAACATCCTGTGATTTCAGGCAAATCGCTTTGTCTCCCCATGCCTACCACAAATGAATGTGTTCTTCTGTAATGTAAATTGTGCTCATGCCATGTTGTCGAGTTTGCGCTATATAATATTGCAAGGAAAAATAAAGTAGGGAAAATCAAGTTCACACACTACTGAATGCGCACTCTTAAGTGCATCTGCAGTGGACTATGAATCGGAGCGTTTCACAGGCCTGTCACAGATAAGAAATGCTATCGAAATGAAATCCTACGAAACAATATACTACTGGCCGGCAGCAATTCATACCCGGACAACGTCGGGACGGGCTGCTAATATATATATATATATATATATATATATATATATATATATATATATATATATATATATATATATATATATATTTATATATATCGAGGCTCTCTTGTCACTTAGTGGAAACGAGGCTCTCGTTGGCGGGTGCTGGTTGGGTCGTAATGAGCCGCTATCAATTTTCGCTCCACTCTTTCGAATTTTTGAAGAATTTACCGCACTCATAGGGGAGGCTTTTGCACAGATTCTTTATTTTTGGCAAATCAGGAAACAAACGTTTTGGCACAAAGCCTTTTTCTGTGTTCATGATTCCCTGAAAATAACATGTTTATAAAGCATTGTTCAAACGGGCATAGAAATCAAGAAGGGACACATTCCTCTTGTGCATACATACGCGCCATTTTGAGAGAACAAACACCTATTGTTTTCAAATGTAAACATTATCGTATTTCATTACCACCATTTAGATGTAAGATACATTTCATTTATATTTCTCACGCCTTTCGTTTTCGATCTGGCCGTGGATCCGCCGGTGTCCCCTCCGACATTAGCTTGATACATAGCCCCCTTATTTGTAGCTGAATGCTCTAGTATGAAATTAAGTGAAATCCCCACACACCCCCTGGAAAATCATAATGCAAAAACATGTCAAAAAGCAACTAAAACAGTTAAAACTTACTATTTCATCAATTAGGTCAGAATTAATTATTTCAACCTTTTCATCTCTTTTTTCTACATGCTATCTCCAACTCCAGATCATCATTTCATCATTATTCTCTGCTTGTTATTACATTCATTTTCCAGGTACACCCCTAGTTCTTCCCCTCAATTCATACCTCTAGGGAATTTAGTAAGGATGTGAATAATATACCTTGACTCTAGGTGTATCAAACTACGCAGTCTGTCACCCCCACGTGGATTCATTGGAACAGAATCTAGGCCATAGTATTGTAGTTTATTTCTGTCTCTACCATGATGTTCCGCAAAGTGGCGAGCCACCGGGTAAGCCGGATCTGCTTTGTCTATGGCTCTTTGGTGTTCCAAAATTCGTATCTTGAGTTGTTGAATGGTACTGCCTATGTATTTTAGCCCACAGGGGCAGACTAGACAATATACTGCGTATGAAGTACTGCATGTCAAAAACTTTGTGATTTCCTTTATTTCACCTATGTCCGGTATTGTATATGTAAGGACATTCCTACTATTTGCACAAGCCTTGCATTTGCTGCAAGGGAAAAAAACCTAATTTCTTTCAGTGTGTTAACTCGTGTCTGCAGAGTGTCTAGATGGCTCTTTACCAACATGTTTTTCAGCGATCTCACTTTGCTGAATGTCACCAGTGGTTGATTGGGAATGTCATACTTAATGATGTCTGTTTTCAAAATGTGCCAGTTTTTTCTGAGCATTTTCTTTAAATGATTCGCCTCAGAGGAATAAGGAGTGATCATTCTAAATTTGCCTTTGGTGTCATTGGCCAATTTATTCTTCGTCGCACCCTCAAAAAGAAGTGTCTCCCTGGGAATGCGTCTTAGTTTATGTAAGGCCTTTTCTAGTAGAGTATGTTCATACCCTCTGACACTAAACCTAGCCATGCTCTCTGAGGCAGCCGCCTCAAAGTCCTGATCCTTTGTACAGTTGTGTTTCAACCTGAGTAGCTCTCCATACGGAATAATCTCTCTCTCTCTCTATATATATATATATATATATATATATATATATGAACAGAAAATCCAGCTCCCGTGAAGCAAAACTCCGTGGAAGAAGGCACAGCACAAAGTGGTTTCAGGATTCGGCATCAATTTATTACATCATGTCGCCCTCAATCCCAGGTACAGAAAAACGTTTCGGCCTTCACAGAGGCCTTTCTCAATCTAGTTTGGCGCCATAGATTGTGTATGTTAAATAGCCCTTCCCACTGGACCTCCCACTGGACCTTGCAATGGACATAGAAAACACATTTAAGTGTGACTAATCGTCCCATAGCCCAACAAAATGCAAGTGTGTATGACAGTACAATACAGCTGTATGATTGCAAAATGTCAGACAAAAAATAACGTAATGCAAAAATCACGTAATATATACACTTGACTGAGAGCTTGTCTAGTAAGAACAGACAGTTTAAAAAAACATTTTATGCATGGGATTGCGTCACAGTGGGAAAAATGAAAGCAAATAAAATCTGCAACCAAATACTAGTCCTGTAAAGTCTGTACACTTAAAATGTGTTAAGAAGTGTTAAAAATCCACGCTGCCGAGCGGAACTGATAGTTCAAAAATGTCAGGCATCTGTGTCCACGCAGGCTCAGATGAGCCGATAATGTTATTGCTGTTCATTGCGTCTTAGGTCCTCAGCTGCATATAATACACTTGTCAGAAAGATTGCCTGCAGAAACTGCCATGATTTGTAGTGACAGGAGTCAAAGGGTTTCCACCTCGGGGTCACATGTTCCTACATCAATTGTATTTCGGAATCAATGCCAAATGTCGAACTTGTGCAACAATCTCCTTGGAACTACCGGTCCCATAATGCCACACATTGGCCTGTTACTGCTTGCAGGTGCGGGTCAACAAGTGTTAATATAGCTGAATCGGGCTACTAAATAGAAGGATGACACTGGGGCAAAGTTAAATACCTGGCAGCAAGGATGTAAATGTAATCAGACATCACCTCAGGGTTGGGGGCGACCTCATGGCAAAAAGGATGTTTGCGCCGTAACCACCTCACCGCATCACCTGTAGTATCAGCGGTGCCCAGTCACCGGAAAGCGCCAGTATTTCGGGCGAGGCATTTCTTGAGGCAGGAACACCGGATCCCATGCTGGCAACTGCGAAGGCTGCCCCGCTCTGGGACCACCGTCTCTCACCACAGTCATCCACAGTCCGCTGCCTGGCTGCATATCCGGGGACTCTGCCAATAGCACTCACGTACTCCTCCCAATGTCCGGTCTGAAAAGGCAGAGTCACAAACGACTGGTGTCCCATGGAAAGCATGACGACCGCTCATGCTGCAATTAATGAACAGAAAATCCAGCTCCCGTGAAGCAAAACTCCGTGGAAGAAGGCACAGCACAAAGTGGTTTCAGGATTCGGCATCAATTTATTACATCATGTCGCCCTCAATCCCAGGTACTGAAAAACGTTTCGGCCTTCACAGAGGCCTTTCTCAATCTAGTTTGGCGCCATAGATTGTGTATGTTAAATAGCCCTTCCCACTGGACCTCCCACTGGACCTTGCAATGGACATAGAAAACACATTTAAGTGTGACTAATCGTCCCATAGCCCAACAAAATGCAAGTGTGTATGACAGTACAATACAGCTGTATGACTGCAAAATGTCAGACAAAAAATAACGTAATGCAAAAATCACGTAATATATACACTTGACTGAGAGCTTGTCTAGTAAGAACAGACAGTTTAAAAAAACATTTTATGCATGGGATTGCGTCACAGTGGGAAAAATGAAAGCAAATAAAATCTGCAACCAAATACTAGTCCTGTAAAGTCTGTACACTTAAAATGTGTTAAGAAGTGTTAAAAATCCACGCTGCCGAGCGGAACTGATAGTTCAAAAATGTCAGGCATCTGTGTCCACGCAGGCTCAGATGAGCCGATAATGTTATTGCTGTTCATTGCGTCTTAGGTCCTCAGCTGCATATAATACACTTGTCAGAAAGATTGCCTGCAGAAACTGCCATGATTTGTAGTGACAGGAGTCAAAGGGTTTCCACCTCGGGGTCACATGTTCCTACATCAATTGTATTTCGGAATCAATGCCAAATGTCGAACTTGTGCAACAATCTCCTTGGAACTACCGGTCCCATAATGCCACACATTGGCCTGTTACTGCTTGCAGGTGCGGGTCAACAAGTGTTAATATAGCTGAATCGGGCTACCATATAGATATATATATATATATATATATATATATATATATATATATATATATATATATATATATATATATATATATATATATATATATATATATTCAGCATAAAGACGTCCTGCAGCGGTCGACGTGTTTCGGTGCCCGAAGCAGCTTGATCACATGACAACGTAATGAGGCGGTTGTGCTCAATTTAAAGTGCTAGTAACCAATAATTACATGCCACATGTCCATAAACATAGAAAACATACTGTTAATGTTTTACTAACTGCTTGATTGCAGTTTCATTGTGCTGTCTTTGGTTAACCCTTAATGGACAACATTTAGCTCAAGAAATGCATTTAAAAGATGTTATATGATAAAACAGATTATACTATACATTGAGTGTCAATATATGTATAAATATAACTATAAATATATAAATATAAAAATAGATACACAAGACAATTCAACCAAATTCATCTATATACATCTAAAGCAGCCAGTAAGGGAAAGAGGAACTGTGCAAATTCTGCAATGTGCATGTTATACAAATACTATAAATAGATATTTGTTTAAAAATGTAAAAATATAAATATTACAAAAATATAAGCATTTAATAGCACTGCAAAATAATTACATCTTTTCTTAGCTTGTCCTGTTCAACATTATCAGCGATATCAGACATCTACTATCATTCCCTATAAATGCAGTTCATGTATGACCCTGAGTTAATATAGTTATTCCCCAATGGGCTACAAATATTGTAGTATACATCTAGCAGACATATGTGCAAATTTGGCAAATAAATAATGGCTTAAAACAGGTACGTGCAACCCTATGTGATTATAAAATATAAATGTGATAAAGTAAAAATTTACGACTGAGGAAGCTGTCCTGTTATTGTGTCTAACCACATATAGGGGCCTATTACGATGGCGGTTTTCCTGCATCCTCCGGGCCGGCGGAAGCCACCGCCGGCCCGGAGGATGCGGGAAAGCCGCCGCGGATGATTGAAAGACCCACCGCCAAATTAGGATTGCTGGTGGGTCTTGGAATCTGTCCGCCGCTTTTCCGCCGCGGTCGCCTTCCGACCGCGGCGAAAAAGCATTAACATGGCTGGCGGTGTCTCTCAGACACCGCTAGCCATATTATGATGGAGTAGTAAGTATGCTTTTCCACGGCGGCTTTTCCGCCGTGGAAAAGCATACGGACCTTCACTTCGGGGCCCGTTGCGGGCCCCCTTGGTGAATGGCAGGTGGGGGGTGCACATGGGGGGTACCTATGGTACCCCACTGCATTTGCGTGAGCAAAGCGGCAGGCACCGCGCGGTGCCTGCCGCTTTGTGCACGCAAATGCCGTGCATGCATTTTTAACATTGCGGCGGGTGCAGCTTGAAGCTGCACCCGCCGCAATGTTAAATATAGAGGATGTGACCGCCACCTTGGCGGTCACATCTCAATCTGCACGGAGGTACCGCCGCTGCCCCTGCGGACGGTCCCTCCTACTCTATGGTGGCGGACGGACTCAGGTCCGTCCGCCATCATAATCGGCCCCTTAGTTTGCATAATGTGTTTCATAAATAAGTATGGCAATCTTCCCCTGCATTTAGCCCATTAGGATTCTTGGTATCAAGCAGGATGATATGGCATGTTTCTAGTCTGCGCAGTAGCAGTTCCCTGTCTCCTCCTCTTCTCTGGGGTGGATCTGTGTCTATAACAAAGTACCGCAGATCTGATGCTTTTTTGTTATGTAGCTCGCCAAAGTGTCTGGCCACCGGGTACGCAGTGTCGCCGTTGGTAATGGCCCTGAGGTGCTGGAGTATACGTTTATACACCTGTGGCCTCGTGCTACCTACATAGCGTAGGCCACAGGGACACTCCAGCATGTACACTGCGTACTCGGTGCGACACAGCAGTTTATATCTGATGGCAGTAGGTATAGTGTTAAATGGCGTGGAATACTCTGTTCTGCTTACTCCATTCTTGCACGCTTTACATGAAGAGCAGCGCAGAAAGCCCTTGCTTTTGTCAAGCCACACACTCTTGGTCCTCATCTCTGGGATGCTAGATACCAGGCAATTGCCCAATGTTTTTGCACGCTTGTAGGCTATTTTGGGTGCCCCCACAATCTCATTGCCTAATACCGGATCACTAGTGATCAGTGACCAGTTACGCTTGACAATGTTCCTTATAGTACGATGTTGATTACTAAAAGTGAAAATGAGTCTGGTTTCATTGTCAGTTTTACGGGTGTTTGCCATGTTAACACATTCCCTGTTGCTGGCTGTAATCTAGTTGTGTCAATAGGTGTAATCGACAGAAGGGATGCCTTGTCTTGTGCATTAGCTCGGTTCATAGCTCTCTTTATAACCTCGCAATTATAACCCCTCTGTCTAAATCTATTGCTACATTGTAATTGAGCTACTTTACAGTCTGCTTCAGTACTACAGATCCGTCTTATACGGAGCATTTCCCCATACAGTATGCTCCTTATAAGATGACCAGGGTGATGGCTACCTGAATGGAGAACACTGTTGCCAGCTGTAGATTTTCTAAACAACTTTGTTTCCAGCCTTCCTTCTTTTTTTTTTTTTTAAAACCTTTATTGACATTGAAACCAAATACAAGTATGGGCCTACAACCCCCGGGGCCGGCCGCTAAGCAGTTAGATTAACAGAGAGCAATTTTAATCACATGTAGCACCTCGGGGAGCAGAATCTCCATGTTAGCGTACTCTTGGCCACTAAACAGCACAATTAGAAAAACAGGATATAAAAGGTTTTCATTTTATAGTATAAGATGGAAGGATCAGGTGCCGAACAATTTCCCAGCAGCGAAAAATGGCAGGCAGAATAGTAACCGTGTCAACAGTAAACAGTAATCGATCAAATCAATGGCGCTGAAACAGAAGGTTCAGGATGTGAAGGAGTATTACGGTCAATTCGCGCCTGCAGTCACCTGCCCTAAGACCCAGAGAACACCACAAAAATTGAGGCACAGATGAAAAAGGAGGGATTGATACCAAAGGAAACCCACTGCACTGACCCAGAAAAGAAAAAGACAAAGAAAGATAAGAGAAGAGAAAAAAGGCCATAGAAACAAAAATAAAAAATAAAAATCCCCTCCCCCAACCCCCACCCTGCACCCCTGCAGATGACTACGGCCCCCCCCCCAGCAGTGTGCCTGTCGCCTGAGAACCAAACCTGAAATATAGAAGAAGAAGAGAAAAAAGAGAAAGAAAGGAAACCCCACCCAACGGGGAAGTGGAGGAGAGCGATAGTCTATGCGCTCCCGGTCTCTCCCCCCCCGCCCTATCTAAGGAGCCCCCCTAAGCCAAAACAAGGAAAGTTGTCCACCATACAAAAATACCCCGGGGGGACCACAAACCCCCCGCCCCGGAATCCATCTGTTAATGAAGCAGTCCCGTTACCAATAGATCCATCGTAAACGATTCAACTCACAACCTCAGCCTTGGCCCCGTCTAACAAAGTTGCCGAGTCCCTCGGATAAGAAATGCCCCTTCCCCGGAAAGTCAAAGTTCACGCAGAAGCAGCCGGAGCTTGAGTCAGCAAATGGGAGAGGAATAGCAGATCCCAACGCACACGGCTTGCACCAACGATGTCCCTCCCCGTCCCCGAAGCCAAGCATCGTTCCATCCCCCATGTTGGGAGACCGATAGGGGAGGGGGTGCGACTCGTTCCGAAACAGTTCAAAGTGTGGGCCAACAGTGTCCATGATGAGGGAAGCAGTAAAATGCTCCGATAACTGTAGAACCGATGTTTCCGAGAACGTGAAAGAGTCACCAATCTCAGCACATAGGATGAATTCCATTTCTTCAGGGGCAGGCACAGCTTCCAGCACCGGGTCCAAATGCACCAGTAGGGCTTCCAACAGGGGGCAAGTTGGCTGCCGGGTCTCAAAGATCAAGTCAGGGCTTGTTCCCGGTCCTATGATCCCATCTGTTGCCGACAGCAAATGATTGACCTGGGCCCTCACCAGCGCGTGAAGTGCTGCAAGTTCCGCCATTACCATCCGCAAGGAAGGGCCACATTGAGTCCGTTCCGCCAGGTTCCATACAGCCGCAGGCATAACGATCCCCACGGAGAGGCGACCTTCCCGGGGCAGGATACGCCGGAGCAGAAACAGGCCGTGAGGGACAGGCCAGCAACATGCAGCAACGCGCGGCGGGACCCCTACCCCGGGGCATCAGCGGTGCTAGTGCCGGGCCTCCGGGCCGGGGCCCCCCGCGACACAGCACGGCACACCACCCGTCGCATCACCTCAGGCACAGCACCAGGCAGCTGATGGTTGCAAGGTAGTTCAGAGAAATTTTCGAAAGTTCCAAGGACCGGACCCAACCACCCTCGGCAGTCCGTTGTTGTTCACTTTGGACCCGGGTAGACCAGCAATCAAGACCCCGGCTTCCTGTCTGGGTTAGGCCTCAAAACATTTTCGATGTTACTTCACACCAGAACATCAGAAAAATTCCGTGATCACACCATCGGGATGCAGACTAGTTCACCCACATGAATCCGGGGCAGGAGATCAGGATATTCGACAGGATAAGCGAGCGTAGGGGGGGGGTCAGCGGAGCCGGGAGACTATGCGGCCATCCTGGTTGGTGTTGTAGCTCCTCCCCTCTTCCAGCCTTCCTTCTTTTACAAAAACCTCTACATCCAAGAAGCAGATAGATGTAGCACTTATCTGACTGGTAAAGTGTAGATTCAACCCATTGTCATTAAGTTTCTCAATAAAGTCTGCCGCCTCTTGGGCAGAGCCGTCCCAAATTACGAAAAGATCATCTATGTATCTTAACCACTTGACTATTTTAGTCCGCATGTTGTCTGCAAATTTGAGTGCAAGGACCTGCTCCTCCCAGTAGCCCATATGCAAACAGGCATAACTGGGAGAGAAGCAGGCCCCCATTGCAACTCCTCTAATTTGCTGGAAATACTGTTTTCCAAACATAAAGAAATTGTTCTCAAGACATAGACTGATCATATCAATGACCATACGGGTATGTTCTCTTAACCCCTCCGGTCTATTGTTTAAGAAGTGCTGTATTGCTCTCAGGCCATCTCTATGATGTATACTAGTGTATAGTGCAGTCACGTCAAGAGATATTAATAAGTAACTTGACTTCCACTTCACATCGTACACTTTTTTGAGGAAATCGCCAGGATATTTGATATAGAATTTCATTTGTTTTACCTTGCTTTTAGCTGCGCTCCCCCCTGGCCCATTACTTGCATTTAAAAGAGTAACCACACCGCAGTTTAGCGGATCCGGGATCACGGGGCCGCCATCTTGAGGAGGACGCTCCCTCTATCGCCAGGTCAGCGCTCTAGCGCTTCATTTTCATTGAGCCACATGCCTACTTGAGGCGAGGAACCGCCGGCGGTCAGCCTGGACAAGGTGACCCTGCCTGGCGCAGTCTACACCACTTAGCGCTCGCGTGATAGCGCTTGCTTTTAAAAATTCCTGTTCGGATATTTGATTTAGAATTTCATTTGTTTTACCTTGCTTTTTGCTGCGCTCCCCCCTGGCCCATTACTTGCATTTAAAAGAGTAACCACACCGCTGTTTAGCAGATCCGGGATCACGGGGCCGCCATCTTGAGGAGGACGCTCCCTCTATCGCCAGGTCAGTGCTCTAGCGCTTCATTTTCATTGAGCCACACGCCTACTTGAAGCTCGTCACTCAGCGCAGCGGTAACGCGCAGCGGGCGCTCCTTCGCAGCGCCTGAGTCCAGCCAGAGTCCTGACCGTCTGCGCTCGTCCGCGCTGGGCCGGGCTCCGGGCTCTGGCACACTCTTCTTCCTGGTGAGTAAATCTATTATATTCATCATAACTTTTACATATTCATATGAAGAGTTGTATGCGCTACGCAGTGCTCTTAATAATAACTGCTCTATCTACTCTTTCCCGCCTCACAAGTTCAGCTGTACTCGGTGCAGCTTCTCATTAAGAACACCTACTAAATGCAGATCCCTTCAACACCAAGGTAGACGAAAGAGGCAGGCATGCTCCAGGACAGCTTCCACTCGCCCCCCTTTAAGATTTTGGAGCATCAACTGCAGATCCTTGCCACAACACAGATATAACATCCATGACTTTCTTGTTGAAAATCAACCTGATGCGATATTCCTGACTGAGACGTGGCTCCGGGATTGCTCAGGTCCGGACATTGCAGATGCTATTCCTTCCAATTATGCCATTCTTCGTCAGGATAGGGTCTCTGGCAGGGGTGGCGGAATTGCAATTGTCTACAGGAATGTATACACTTGTAAATTGGTAGATGCCACTCAAAAAGATTGTGAATCAGCCCTATTTAAACTGACCATTACCCCTCAATTCACGTTGTCAGGATTATTTGTATACCGTCCCCCTGGGACAGCGAGTTCATGGATAACATCATTACCGGATTTTTTAGCTCCAGTACTGCTCAAAGCGTCGAATTTTACGATCTTAGGGGACCTAAATATACATCTAGAAGACCACGAGTGTCCTTATAGAAATCAGTTTTTCTCCATCCTGGAAGCTTTTAATCTTCAACTTCAAAACACAGGTCCCACAGATTGTGCCGGTCATCTATTAGACCCGATTCTGTCCAATCTTTCTTTAGACTGCTCTCGAGAAGCCCTACAAATTGCCTGGTCCGACCATTTAGCCGTCCCTTTCTCTTTAGATATGGCTGAAACAGCAATAAGACCTGAGGTGGAAACTGCTAGGCCAGCTCGGAATTGGGGGAAGATCAACATGCCTGAACTCAATAAGCTGTTGATCAAAACACTTCCGTGCACTGAACTACCAGTTGCTGCACTCAATTGCGCCACTGAACTCTGGCTAACTAATGCTGTCAATTCGGCGTTACCGATGACATCGAAGTCCGCTTCCTTACATCATCCCCCGGCTCCGTGGTACTCTGAACAACTTAAATGTCTCCGCTCACAATGTAAGACCTTGGAGCGTAAATGGAGACAAGGTTATTCCCCCTCACGTAAAGTCATCTATAAAGAAGCCTTGAAAAAGTACCACAATAGCTGTAAAACTGCTAAAGCAGATTATACTAAAAAACTGTGACTGATGCACAAAATTGCCCAAAGGTGCAATTCTCCGTTGTTAAAAAATTGACCGGTGCAAATTCTACTCCTCCCCCCCGGCACTTGATGCCGCCCAGTGTCAATCCTTGGCAGATTACTTTATAAATAAAGTTGATCTTATCTACGACCATTTTACCACACTTCCAGGGACTACTTCCATTGCCCCTAATATGGTCCAGGAACCGGTGAATACCGCCATTGATGCAGTAATTACTACTTGGCAGCCTTTAGATGCCATCTCCTTTGTCTCCTGCTTAAATAGTGTGCGATCGGGCTCCCCACGGGACGCTCTCCCGGCCAAAATATTAAAACAATTAGATCCCCTCACACACTCCATCATTATCAAACTACTAAACGCTTCTCTGAGTGAGGCCCATGTCCCCCAACCTTGGAAACACGCCATGGTTGTACCTTTATTGAAAAAATTGGTTGCAGATTCTTCCAACTCTGCCAATTTCCGCCCTATATCACTGTTGCCTATCTTTTCGAAGATATTGGAGAGACATATTAATTCTCAGCTTTCCAAACTGGTCGAAAACGCTGCCTTTCTCCATCCTTCGCAGTCGGGCTTTCGGCCTCGGCACTCAACTGAGACTGCCCTCCTGGGGGTAACAGAGAGTCTTAGGCACGGTGTCGATCAGGGAAACACCATGGCGCTCATCCTGCTGGATTTGAGCCCAGCTTTCGACACCGTGTTGCATTCCATCCTTATTGACTCTCTGAAATCTCTAGGTGTGGCAGGCCAGGCCCTAGCCTGGGTGGTGTCGTTCCTTAGCGACCGAACCTTTCAAGTGTTTTCCCCTAAAGCAGCTTCCACCATCTGTCCATCTACCCGCGGCGTTCCCCAAGGTTCAATCTTTAGCCCTTTATTATTTAATATTTATGTTAAACCCTTGGCGACCATAGTTGAACAGGCTGGGCTAACCTTGTTCTCCTATGCAGATGACACCCAGATAGTCTTCTCCCTATCAGGGAGAGACGAGAACAATACCTCCGCACTCAAGTCTGGCCTCATCCTTGTGGCCAACTGGATGCGGAGAAATTGTCTCAAGCTGAATGGGGAGAAGACCAAGGTGGTCATTCTGGGTCGGAACAAACATCTCTGGGGCCCCCGTCATTGGCCCATTGAACTGGGAAATGCGCCTACACCATCCACTGCAGTTCATAACCTGGGCGTCATTATTGACGACAGGCTTACTATGAAGCAACAGGCTACTAAGGTCGCAGCCATTTGCTTCTCAACGCTGCGGTGGCTTCACAAGATTTTGTGGATGCTCCCCCTCTCCTCTCGCAGAACCGTAGTCCAGGCACTTGTAACATCACGCCTGGACTATGGCAATATTCTCTACCTGGGCGCAGATAAAGCTACCATACATGTGCTTCAGGTTGTACAAAATGCGGCTGCGCGCCTGTTAAAGAACGTCCCTAGACGCACTTCAGCCACTGCCGCCTTGCGTGACCTTCATTGGCTGAGCGTCCCTGAACGTGTTAAATTCAAGGCACTCTGTTATATGTTCAAGGCCAAGCAGGGCAGCGCTCCAGCTTACATTCAAGGGTTGGTAAAACCTTACAGACCCTTGCGCTCACTAAGGTCATCGGACACTGGCAATTTCACAGTGCCAAGATGTAAGCTGGCAAAAATGGGAGGCCGCTCCTTTTCTATTTTGGGCCCTAAATATTGGAACTCCCTCCCTCTGGCACTAAAGCTAGAGACCAACCTACTTCGATTCCGTAAGGCTCTGAAGACTCTACTTTTCACTACGCGTAGCCAATAGTTGGTTGTGGTCTCAAGTCAGGTGCTGCACCGTCCTTTCTTCTACAGTCTATCCCTGGCGCCGGGAAACCCACTGTGGGTAGCTGTGCGCGATAAAAGCTTAAAATAAATAAAAAATAAAAAAAAAATAAAAAGAGGGCAGAGATTTAACCAAATCTTGGAGAAAGAAATCCACATATTTACTGGTGTTCTCCAATATACTGTTGCATGAAGAAATAATGGGACGTCCTGGAGGGACCTGACTGTCCTTATGTATTTTCGGTATGAAGTAAATTACCGGAGTAATAGGATTTTCATTTTTCATGAACTTGAATTCGTCCATAGTTATTACTCCGGCACTCCTCCATGCCATAAGTTTGGAATATACCTTGTTCCTAGCCAGGTTAACCTCATTGACATCGGCTCTTCGATAACATGTACGATCATTCAATTGCCCCATTGCTTCATTTAGATACATCTGGTGAGGCCATAGTACAACGTTTCCTCCTTTATCGGATTGTCTTATTATAACATCAATATTGTTCTTCAATTTCCTTATCAGTTGGTGGTATTCAAAATCTTGGTAGTTGTGTTTTTTGGAAAAGTTATTGTGATTAAGATACAGTTCCCGCAATTCTTGAGACACCCTGTCATGAAATTGATCAATATTGTCCTTGATCATTAATGGAGAGAACTTTGATTTAGGTTTAAACTTTGTAGCAATCAAATTTTGCAACTGACCCGAGCCCGGGCCAGGTTGTGATATTGTGGACTCCGTTTGCATCTCCACTAACGCAGTTAGGAGGCTCTCAAAGAAGAATTCTGTGAATTGATACAGCCATCATGGGAAGTTGTACATTTCTATGCAAACTGTGATATTTGCGCAGCTTTAGTTTCCGAACATACTTGAAAAGCTCTATTTTAGTGTCCGCATAATCAAAATTAGTTTTCGCGCTATCTGATAGACCTAGCGCCAATATTGAGATTTCTTTAGTGGTCAAAGACTGATCGGTAAGGTTAATTACTGTAGGAGGTTCAATGTCAGTGTCGCCTATGGCAGTTAACAGCGATTCCATTGATTGCGTTTCTTTTTTATTTTGTTTGTCACGCCTGCATTGTTTGTTTCATTTCCTCCTGGCTGCGCGTTTGGCATTGATGTCTTGCCTCCTGTGGCACCCTGTGCACCTGAACGTAGGGTTTGCTTTCGATCCTTTTGCACCACCTCCAATTCTTGTGCAGGTGTAAGTTTGCGAAACCCCACTCTTGAAGCCCTGGTCTGCTCGTTGTCTGATTCACTCTCCATATTCGAGCTCGTATCTGAGGCTGAAGGGATTTCTGTATTGTCTACCCTTGGTGTTGAAGTTACCTGCAAGGTACTTGCCCCTATGTTGGGGTGGGGTTTCTTGAGACAGTCGTACTTTTTAGCAAACGTAAAAATTTGCCCGTGCTCATAGTCCAAATGATCTCTTTTGAACTTGTTCGCCTTGCGCCTCTTAATTATGTCTTCCTCTCTCTTTAATCGAAAAAGCATTTCATCTCTGCATTTCGAAATCTGCGCAGTATTTGGTAATTTATCTATTTCCTCATTCAGCCTTTCCATCTCTAAAAGCAGGCTCGCTCTATCACTTTCCGCATATTCAACTAGGATGGCCATTAGTTGCTTGGAAGATTCTAAATTACATTGTGCCCAAGCTACTAACATTCTAGGGTCCAGATTGTCGTATGATGGTGCTAGCATAATCCTTAATCCTCGCGGGACCCTGCCCACCTTCAAATATCCGGTGAGAGAACTTTGCTCCCACCATTTAGATTGTTCTGCTTTGCTTTCTTTCTCCAAAGCCTTGAACACCTCTTTTGCATTGCTTTGAGCCTCTGGTAAGGTTCCTAAAGTTGCCGGTAATGGTTCGTCCCCAGCCGGGGAATCGTAAAACATAGTTTTTGCTGCCTCAGACCGCCCCTGTAACTTGTCGGCGGTTATGGTGGCAGATATAAGCCTTCTTGAATTCAATGCCCCGTTTGGTCAATGATAATCACAAAAACGGGACAGTACACACTCCACACGGGACTTACTAGAGTGTTCCGTTGTTTCCTCGAGTACTGTCAGTGCACCTCCCGTTCCGTCCACGATCAGCGTCCCGCTGGGAAGACTCCAGCAAACACCAGCCGCGAGCCAGAACCACTTCTGACGTGCTTCCTCGTTTCAATTCCGGAACTACTTTTCTCCCGGTGCAACGAGGTTACTCCTCACGGAGTGGAACAAGGGAAACTCCTGGACTGGAGTCACTGCTTTGATCCTCTTAGCCCAAGCATGGAGGGGTTTGCCGATTCCAAGGAAGCAATCCTGGAAAATAGGTTCAGCATAAAGACGTCCTGCAGCGGTCTGGCAGCAAAGAAAGACGAGGCAAACCCAGGTATAGCGAATAGTGGTTTTTATTTGCTCACCACCACTCCACCACGACTGTTTTCGGTGCCCGAAGCACCTTGATCACATGACAACGTTATGAGGCGGATATGCTCAATTTAAAGTGCTAGTAACCAATAATTACATGCCAAATGTCCATAAACATAGAAAACATACTGTTAATGTTTTACTAACTGCTTATATATATATTCACTAAAAAAACCATAGGTTTCAGGCAGGTTATATTGGTATCAAAGGGAAGGAGTAGCGGGCTATTGCTGCTTTAGAAAAGCAGGAGGTCCAAACACGACGTGCCCAAATATATGTCTAAACAAAAGTAGTCGTGTAGTTCCTAATGAACAGAGGAGAGTAACAGTCAGTGATGCAGATGAATTATGGCAGGGTAACCAGACGGTAGCCCTGGGAATCCATTCTGTTGGATTTAGTGCCCTCACACACCCTTTCAGGTGTCATGCTTCATCATTTGGGCCTGCTCCTCGTTGAGTCGGCGGTGCAATACCCAACGGTAGACGTGATTTTGTGAGTTAAAATAAAGCTAGTGGTACCGAGAACACTTTATTCAGTAGGGCTACTGCTCTAGTTAAAAGAGATTATTCTAGAGGAGAGTGATTGAAAATGATGTTTCCAACTATCATCTAGATTTGGTGTAGTCCGGACTAGCTTTATTTTAACACACAAAATCACGTCTACCGCAGTGTTCTGGCCCCATACCCGCACTTTATCTTTACGGCTGTTGGAAAAAGATCTCCGCCAAAGAGCCCCTCTTTGAGGTGTCGCCCGTTGGGTATTGCACCGCCGACCCAACGAGGAGCAGGCCCAAATGATGAAGCATGACACCTGAAAGGGTGTGTGAGGGCACTAAATCCAACAAAATGGATTCCCAGGGCTACCGTCTGGTTACCCTGCCATAGTTAGAAATTAGCAATTGAAAAACCTTAGAAATTCACTGAAAAAAACTGGTTTTAGGGACATTATAGTTAGTTGGACACTTCACTGGTACAAAACCATAGGAATTATAGTTAGTTCAGCTAACTATAACTCGCGCCCCCGCAAGGCACTGCTGATGATGTCACATATTACATCACTCATGACATAGTCAGTGACATCACTGATGACATCTCAAATGACATCACTGATGACATCATCCAGTGACTATGTGTTTCTGTAAAGTTTAAATATGTTTAATATATATAGGGAAAGGCGTATTGAAGAATGAGTGGGTGTATAAGTGTCTGAATGGATGACTTAGTAGGTGTGTAGCTGACTCTATAAGTGAGTGATTAAACATATCTTACTAAATGCACAGGTTAGTGACTAAACTGTATGAATGTCTGTATCCGTCTGTCTGTTGGTGTGTAAGCGACTGTAAGGGGTTTGCAAATAGCTACATGAGTGTCGATATGGGTTATTAATTGGTTGTCTGAGTATCTGTATGGGTGCCTGATTGTTTGTGTGGGTGGGGTGTGTGTGACTCTGTGCATAGATGTGTGAGTGGGTGATTCACTGAGTGCATAGTTTCAAGAGTGCCTCTGTGATGGACTGAATGGGTGGGTGAGTGTGTGTATGGGTGTGTTAGTGAGTGAATGTATATTTCAGTGGTACATATGTGAGTAACTACATATGTGAAAGGTAGCATCTATGTATGTTGGAGTACATAATGGCTATAAGTGAGAGTGTGTGATTGTGAGGGGGGCTGTATGGAGGAACATGTGCTTGTATCAGTGATTGTATAAGAGCGTAAGTCAAGTCAAGTCAAGTCAAAGAATTTATATAGCGCACTACATACCCAGAGGGTCTCAAGGCGCTTAGGGAGGGGAGGAGGATTACTTGTCAAATATCCACGTTTTAAGTTGCTTTCTGAATGCTAGGTGGTTCTGGGTAAGGCGAAGGTAAGTGGGGAGTGAGTTCCATGTTTTAGCAGCCAGGTATGAGAAGGATCTGCCTCCCATGGTGGTCTTGTTGATGCGAGGTACAGTGGCGAGGGCTTGGCTGGAAGAACGTAGTTGGCGGGAGGGGGTGTAGAAGGACAGTCGTGAGTTGAGGCCTTCTGGTCCGATGTCGTAGAGTGATTTGTGTGCGTGGGTTAGCAGTCGGAAAGTGATCCTCTTATTGACGGGTAGCCAGTGGAGGTCTTTCAGGTGACCAGAGATGTGTTAGTTGCGCGGGATGTCTAATATGATCCTGGCTGAGGCGTTTTGAATTTGTTGGAGTTTCTTCTGGAGTTTAGCGGTATTACCTGCGTAGAGGGTGTTTCCGTAGTCCAGTCGGCTCGTGACCAGAGCATGGGTGACTGTTTTTCTGGTTTCGGTGGGGATCCAGCGAAAAGTTTTTTTGAGCATGCGGAGAATGTTGAAGCAGGATGAGGATACGGCGCTGACTTGTCTGTTCATTGAAAGTGCAGAGTCCAGGATAACGCCTAGGTTCCGTGCGTGGTCTGTCGGGATGGGTGCTTTTCCAAGGGCTTCCAGCCACCAGGAGTCGTCCCATGCAGAGGGGGATGTACCTAAGATGAGGACTTCTGTTTTATCTGAGTTCAGTTTCAGACGGCTGTGTTTCATCCATTCGGCAACTTCTTTCATTCCTTCGTGTAGGTTAGTTTTGGCGGTGTTGGGGTCCTTGGTGAGAGAAAGGATCAGTTGAGTGTCATCCGCGTAAGAGATGATGTTGAGGTTGTGTTGGCGGGCGATGGCCGCGAGGGGGCTCATATATACGTTGAAGAGGGTGGGACTGAGTGAGGATCCTTGTGGTACGCCACAGATGACTTCCGTGGCCTCGGACTTGAATGGTGGAAGGCGGACTCTCTGGGTTCTTCCGGTGAGGAACGAGGTGATCCATTCAAGTGCTTTTCCTTGTATTCCGATGTGCTGTGGCAGACTGTGTCGAAGGCTGCAGAGAGGTCTAGGAGGATGAGGGCGACTGTGTCTCTATTGTCCAGTAGAGTTCGAATGTCGTCTGTTGCTGCGATGAGGGCGGTCTCACTGCTGTGTTTTGCTCGGAAGCCAGATTGTGAGGAGTCGAGGGATTTGTTGGCTTCGAGGAAAGCGGCGAGCTGGTTGTTGACAGCTTTCTCGATTACTTTGGCCGGGAATGGAAGGAGCGAAATGGGGCGGTAATTTTTGAGTTCGGTGGGGTCCGCTGTGGGTTTTTTCAGAAGGGCGGTGAGTTCAGCGTGTTTCCAGCTATTCGGGAAGGTGGCGGAGTTGAAGGAGCAGTTGATGACGTCTCGGAGGTTCGGTGCTATGACGGAGTCTGCTTTGTTGAAGATGTGGTGGGGACATGGGTCTGTGGGGGATCCTGAGTGGATGGAGTTCATCAGGCGGATGGTGTCCTCAGTGGAGATTGGGTTCCAGTCGTTAAGGGTGTTCAAGGGGGGAGAATGTTCAGCATATGGTTGGGTGGGTTGGTCTCCGGGTTGGTTGTCGAAGCTGTTGTGGATGTCTGCAATTTTGTTGTGGAAGAATGAGGCTAGGGAGTCGCAGAGGGCTTGATAGGGGGTGATGTCGTTGGAGTTGGCCGAGGGATTGGTAAATTCCTTGACGATGTTGAAAAGTTCCTTGCTGTTGTGGGCGTTGTTGTCAAGTCGATCCTTGAGTGCTGTTTTCTTGGCCTTTCGGATTAGTTGGTGGTGTGTGCGGGTGGCGTTTTTGAAGGCGTCCTTGGTGCTAGTGGTTGGGTCTTTTTTCCAGGCCTTTTCGAGGGAGTGGCAGAGTTTCTTGGACTTCTTAAGATCATCGTTGAACCAAGAGGCCTTCTTGCTGCCAGGTTTACTTTGACGTTTTTTCAGTGGTGCTAAGGTGTCGGCGGTGTTGGATAACCATAGGGTGAAGTTGGCGGCGGCTTGGTCTGGGTTAGAAGAGTGGGCTGGGGTGTTAGAAGGAGCGATGAGGAGATCTGGTCGATGGTGATTTTGTTCCAGTTTCTTTGCAGAGTTGGTTGGAGGTGGTTGGTGGGTTTCGGCTTGTTGTAGGTGAAGTGAACGCAGCTGTGGTCAGTCCAGAGGAGATCCGTAGTGTGGCTGAAGGAGACATGATTGCTGGAGGTGAAGATGGGGTCGAGTGTGTGACCTGCGATGTGGGTGGGGGAGGTGACCAGTTGTTTAAGTCCGAGGTTGGCGAGGTTGTCCAAGAGGGTGGTGGTGCTGCGGTCGTTGTTCTTTTCAAGGTGAAAGTTGAGGTCTCCCAGAAGGATGCTAGTATTTGTATGAGTAATTAGCTGGTCTGTGTATAACTGTATAGTTGAGTAAAGGGCAGTGTGATTAATTATTTGCATGACTGAGTAGGTGTGTGAGTGCCTCTATGGATGAGTGGAGGTGAGTGAGTGTCTATATAGGTGGATGAGTGCATGTGATAGTCCTGTCCTGTGCTGAGTGACCATAAGTATGAGTAACTGTACGGTTGAGTGAGTGGATGTATGTGTAACCCTAAGAATCAGGGAGTGGGTTTGTATTTATTGGTGTTGGGGTGTCTATGGTTTTGAGAATGTCAGTCTGTAATTTAGAGTGGGTGTATCAAAGGTTATATTAGGGTGTGAGAAGATGCATCAAATTATCACATGGATGATGACATCAGTGATGTCAACAGTGATGTCATTTGAGATGTCATCAGTGATGTTATCAGTGATGTCACTGACCATGTCACGAGTGATGTAATATGTGACGTCATCAGCAGCGCATTGCCTGGGGTGCAAGTTATAGTTAGCTGAACTAACTGTAGCGGGGAAATTTCTATGGTTTTGTACGAGTGAAATGTCCAACTAACTATAACGTCCCTGAAACCTACGGGTTTTTCAGTGAATTTCTAAGGTTTTTTAAATGCTAATTTCTAACTATAACGTGCCTGAAACCTATGGTTTTTTCAGTGAATTTCAAAGGTTTTTTAAATGCTAATTTCTAACTATAAAGTGCCTGTAACCTATGGTTTTTTTAAGTGAATTTCAAAGGTTTTTTAAATGCTAGTTTCTAACTATGCCTACAGAGGTAGGACATGTGAAGAAAGAAGAAAAAAACACACAGAAAGAAGCAAAAGAAATGCAGAAAGAAGCAAGACATGTGCAAAAAGAACCAACAGAGGAGCAGAAAGAGGCCTTGTTGCAAAATCATCCTGTGCCCCCAACTTTTTCAGACGGGTACTGGTGATAACTAACTCTGACTAACCAGGCATAGAGACTGTGCTATGCTAAAACACACTTAGAATACATTAAAAACACCTACATACACTAGGAAACACATGCGTTGGGGTACCCCTGTGATTAGCATGACCTCCTCTGTAAGGCCCTAGTACATAATAGTGCAGGGGGGTTAAAACTACCTCTAAGTCAGGGGTGCAGAAATATGCTACTTTAACTAGTAGTCGCGTTTGCAGAGTGGTGGAGAAAGGGTGCTGGGTGCCCAACCAATGCTCAGGAATTCTGCTGCGTAGGACTTACAGCAGGTACCAGGAGGGATTCTTGGCCCCCAAACTCCCTCAGGACTAAATTGGACTTCATCCCCCATCCCGTACTCTGCCACTAGGCACGTTTCCAGAGTGGTAGAGAAAGGGGGCCATGGCCTCCGAAGACGTCTTAGCAATCCCACTGTGTGGGACTTACTGGAGGTAACAAGAGGGGTAGTTGACCCCCAAGGACATCCTTGGGGGCCAACTTCCCAAACCATTTCCTCCAGTCAGTCCCACACAGCAGCACTGGTAAGCACTCGTACTAGGCCACGCCCATTTTGCCCACCACTCTACACACGCGCTCCCTGGCATGCTCTTGGATGGGGATTAAAGTCCCCTTCACTGCTGGGGATCCTTTAGGGTCCACCTAGCCTACCTTTTACCTCCAGTAAGCCCCATGCAGTGGAATTGGTGAGAGGTATACAAAGGCCATGCCCCCTTTCTCCACCACTCTGCAAACGCAGAGCAGACGTCACCTCAGGCCCCACCCCCTCCCTTCACCACTGTGCAAACGCACCCTGTGGCGCATTTTAAGTTGGGGGATTAGGTCCCCTTGAATCTTGAAGGTCCCTGGGGTCCAACTAGCCCACCAGGTACCTCCAGTAAGTGCCACAGAGCTGCATTGCAGAGAGGTGTAAAAAGGGGCGTGGCCTGGGCCACCTCTCTGCAACACAGCACAGTGGCACTTACTGGAGGTACCTGGAGGGCTAGTTGGCCCCCAGGGACCCTTAGGATTAAAGAGGAATTTATTCCCTGACTTAAAACGCGCCACTGGGCGTGTTTGCACACATGTCACCTCAGGCCCGCCCCCTCCCTTTACCACTGTGCAAATGTGTCCTGTGGCGCGTTTTAAGTTGGGGGATGAAGTCCCCTTGAAACCTGAGGGGCTCTGGGGTCCAACTAGCCCACCAGGTACCTCCAGTATGCCCCAGGGAGCTGCGTTGCAGAGAAGGGTTCAGAGGCCACGGCCTTTTTACACCTCTCTGCAACGCAGCTCTGTGGCACTTACTGAAGGTACCTGGTGGGCTAGTTGGACCCCAGGGACCTTCAGGATTCAAGGGGACTTAATCCCCCAACTTAAAAAGAGCCACAGGGCGTGTCTGCACACGTCACCTCAGACCCCGCCCATTCCCTTCACCACTGTGCAAACGCGTCCCGTGGTGTGTTTTAAGTTGGAGGATTCAATCAATCAATCAATCAGCAGAATTTGTAAAGCGCGCTACTCACCCGTAAGGGTCTCAAGGTGCTGAGGGTAGGGGGTCGCTACTGCTCGAACAGCCAGGTCTTGAGTTGTTTCCTGAAGGAGAGTTGGTCCACGGTCAGCCATAGGTGATGGGGAAGGGTGTTCCATGTCTTGGCTGCCAGGTAGGAGAAGGATCTTCCTCCGACGGTGGCTTTGCGGATCCGTGGGGTGGTGACGAGGGCGAGGCTGGCGGATCGGAGCTGGCGGTTAGGTGTGTAGAATGTGAGGCGACTGTTGAGGTACTTCGGGCCCATGTTGTGAAGTGCCTTGTGAGCGTGGATGAGGAGTCTGAACGTGATCCTTTTGTTGATGGGGAGCCATTGCAGGTCTTTCAGGTGAGCAGAGATGTGGCTGTGGCGAGGGATGTCCAGGATGAGTCGTGCTGAGGCGTTTTGAATGCGCTGGAGTCTTTTCTGTAGTTTGGCTGTGGTTCCAGCGTAGAGGGTGTTCCCGTAGTCCAGGCGGCTGGTGACGAGGGCCTGGGTGACCGTCTTCCTGGTTCCGGTGGGGATCCATCGGAAGATCCTTCGGAGCATGCGCAGGGTGTTGAAGCAGGATGATGAGACGACGTTGACTTGCTTGGCCATCGTGAGGGAGGAGTCCAGGATGAAGCCCAGGTTGCGAGCGTGGTCTGTTGGCTTGGGTGCGGTGCCCAGGGCCGGGGGCCACCAGGAGTCGTCCCAGGCGGAAGGGGATGGTCCGAGGATGAGGACTTCCGTCTTGTCTAAGTTCAGTTTCAGGCCGCTGTTCTTCATCCATTCCACGACGTCTTTCATCCCTTCCTGGAGGCTGGCTCTGGCGGTGGCTGGTCGTTGGTGAGGGAGAGTATCAGCTGGGTGTCGTTGGCGTAGGAGATGATATTGAGGTTGTGTTGGCATGCGATGGCTGCGAGGGGGCTCATGTAGACGTTGAAGAGGGTGGGGCTGAGTGAGGATTCTTGCGGAACGCCGCAGATGACTTCGAAGGCCGCGGATCGGAACGGGGGGAGGCAGACTCTCTTGGTTCTTCCGTCGAGGAACGAGATGATCTATTCTAGGGCCGCTCCTCTGATTACGGTGTTGCTGAGGCGCTGAATCAGGGTGCGGTGGCATACGGTGTCAAAGGCTGCTGAGAGGTCCAGGAGGATGAGGGCTGCAGTTTCCCCATTGTCGAGCAGGGACCTGATGTCGTCGGTAGCTGCGATGAGGGCGGTCTCGGTGCTGTGGTTTGACCGGAAGCCTGACTGTGAGGGGTCGAGGGATCCGTTGGTCTCGAGGAAGGTGGAGAGCTGTATGTTGACGGCCTTCTCTATAACTTTGGCTGGAAAGGGGAGGAGTGAGATGGGGCGGAAGTTCTTCAGGTCCGTGGGGTCCTCGGTGGGTTTCTTCAGAAGGGCGCTCAGCTCGGCATGTTTCCAACTATCCGGGAAGGTGGCGGATGCGAAGGAGCTGTTGATGATGTTCCGGAGTTGGGGTGCGATGATGGCGTCGGCTTTGTTGAAGATGTGGTGTGGGCAGGGGTCGGTAGGGGAGCCTGAGTGGATGGTGTTCATCAGGCGGGAGGTGTCTCACAAGGATCATCACTCAGTCCCACCCTCTTCAACGTTTACATGAGTCCACTCGCCTCCATAGCGCGTCAACACAATCTCAACATCATCTCTTACGCCGACGACACCCAATTAATCCTTTCCCTCACCAAAGACCCTAACACCGCCAAAACCAATCTTCACGAAGGCATGAAAGAAGTAGCCGAATGGATGAAACAAAGCCGCCTAAAACTCAACTCAGACAAAACTGAGGTGCTCATCCTAGGATCCTCCCCCTCTGCCTGGGACGACTCTTGGTGGCCTTCCGCTCTGGGCACAGCACCCACACCCACAGACCACGCACGCAACCTGGGCTTCATCCTAGACTCCTCTCTCTCGATGTCCAGACAAGTCAACGCAGTCTCTTCCTCCTGCTTCAACGTACTTCGTATTCTCAAAAAGATCTTCCGCTGGATCCCCCTCGAAACAAGAAAGACTGTCACCCACGCACTGGTCACTAGTCGACTGGATTATGGTAACACACTATACGCCGGAATCACAGCAAAATTACAGAAAAAACTCCAACGCATCCAAAACGCATCAGCGAGACTCATATTGGACATCCCTCGCCAAGATCACATCACCAGACACCTAAAAGACCTCCACTGGCTTCCCGTCAACAAGAGAATTACATTCCGTCTTCTCACCCACGCACACAAGGCCCTCTACAAACTAGGACCCGAATGCCTCAACACTCGACTGTCCTTCTACACACCCACCCGCCAACTTAGATCGTCCAATCAAGCCCTCGCCGCAGTCCCGCGCATTCGAAAATCCACCATGGGTGGCAGATCCTTCTCCTTCCTGGCGGCCAAGACCTGGAACTCACTCCCCACTCACCTCCGCCTTACTCAAAACCACAACTCCTTCAGAAAAGAACTCAAAACGTGGCTATTTGACAAAAATTGAACCCCCTTCCCCAAGCTCCTTGAGACCCTCTGGGTGAGTAGTGCGCTATACAAATCCCTGAACTTGAACTTGATGGGAGTCCAAGTGCAGAGGGTGGTGGTCGGGGTCGCTGGTTCGGTGATTGGGTGCGTGGTCAGCGCGCTGAAGCTGTTGTGTATGTCGGCGATCTTGCGGTGGAAGAATGAGGCGAGTGAGTCGCAGAGGTCTTGGGAGGGTATGATGTCATTGTTGCAGGCGCTGGGGTTGGAGAGCTCTTTCATGAAGCTGAAGAGTTCCTTGCTGTTGTGGGTGTTGCTGTCCAGTCGTTCTGTGAATGTTGTCTTCTTGGTGGTGCAGATTAGTTGGTGGTGTTTGCGGGTGGCGTTCTTGAGGGCTGTCATGTTCTCTGCTGTCTGGTCGTGGCGCCAGGCTTTCTTGAGGGTGCGACAGGTTTTCTTGGATTCCCCTTGAATCCTGAGGGGCCCTGGGTCCAACTAGCCCACCAGGTAACTCCAGTATACGCCAGGGAGCAGCGTTGCAGAGGGGTGTTCAGAGGCCACGTCCCTTTTTATACCTCTTTGCAACACAGCTCTGTGGTGCTTACTGGAGGTACCTGGTGGGCTTTTTGGACCCTAGGGACCCTCAGGATTCAAGGGGACTTAATTCCCCAACTTAAAACATGCCTATATATACATCTTAAAACAGAAGCTCCCCCTCCCTCCTTGAGTTGCATCTGACATATAATCACAATCGGCGTGAGCTCCTTTGGATTCTTATCCAACTTTTCATAATGGTCTTTGTTTTCTAACTGTCTATTCGCCTCATTTATGTATTGTTCCAGATCATGCACAACAATATTAACTCCCTTGTCAGAGGCTTTCATGATGATTTTAAGATTGTCTCTTAGTTCCTTGTTGAACTCCTGGCGTCAGGTTCCAGGATCTATTATTAATCTCGTCTACCACAATTTCATGAAATAGATCTACTTTATTCCCCGGTGGGAGTTGTGGACAGAATTTTGATTGATCTCTTAGTCCACTGTCTCCACCCTTTCATGTTATAATGCCCATGTCTTGACATAATTGTACATCGTCATTTGCTTGTGAGTTTCTCACTGTGTTTGTATCCTCAGGAATGTTCGCTAAAGTTCTCAAAGTCCTCAGAGTTAAGAGATCTCCTTGATTTAGTATAGAGGTGGTAGCAGGTGTCTGATTAGAATTTTGTGGGTTTGGTGGCTTGCCCTCAAAGAATTTCCTAAGTTTACTTTGCTGCAAGACTTGTACAAATCAATCCAGAAGTTTGGTATGCCCATGTTGCAGCTGGGGCAGAAAGTCAATCCCTTGTTGAGCACTTCTTCATCTGCTGAGCTGATGTCCGAGCTGTCTATTGTGCCAGTAGTCTCATAGCCCGCACATTTATCTATCACAGCCCTATTCCTGAGTGATGCAAAAACCACAGTTGATGGACAGAATGCAGAACAATGTCATACATTCACCCCAGTACAGAGATCTGGGCCTAAATCCATCATGTTTTTGCACTCCACACCACCCAAGTTCAGACATGGCCATATGCAAATCAGTCTGACTCTGTGCCTCATGGGAACAGTCCAGCCTGAACTGCCAAGCCCTGGACCGGAAACAAGCTTCAGAGGACTGGTTTCTGGCATTCCAGCCGTCTTCAGTCCGGCTTGCTTGAATTCAGTGGTGTGGAGTGCATGGGTTCAGGTCTGAGCATACCCATCCCACTCGGGGTGACAAATGCAAAAACCACAGTTGATGGACAGAATGCAGAACAATGTCATACATTCACCCCAGTACAGAGATCTGGGCCTAAATCCATCATTGTTTTGCACTCCACACCTCCCCAGTTCAGACATGGCCATATGCAAATCAGTCTGACCCTGTGCCTCATGGGAACAGTCCAGTCCGAACTGCCAAGTCATGCCTTCCCTGGACCGGAAACAAGCTTCCGATGACCGGTTTCTGGCATTCCAGCCGTCTTCAGCCCGGCTTGCTTGAATCCAGTGGTGTGGAGTGCATGGGACTCACGTCTGAGCATACCCATCCAACTCGGGGTGACAAATGCAAAAACCACAGTTGATGGACAGAATGCAGAACAATGTCATACATTCACCCCAGTACAGAGATCTGGGCCTAAATCCATATAGCTGAACTGGGGTGGCAGGTCGGGCTGGACTGTTCCCATGAGGCACAGGGTCAGACTGATTTGCATATAGCCATGTCTGAACTGGGGTGGCAGAGTGGGCTAAAGAACGGTGATGGATTAAACCCAGATCTTTTGACTGGGTGTGAGTGTTTGATTGATTCAGATGCTCCGTCCATCACCACCCCCTTTTGTAATGCTTTTGGCCGCCATAAGTGTTGCAGGGTATGCTCAGACGTGAGTCCCTTGCTCACTTTGCCACTGGATTCAAGCAAGCCGGGCTGAAGATGGCTGGAATGCTAGAAACCGGTCCTCAGAAGCTTGTTTCCGGTCCAGGGAAGACATGGCTTGGCAGTTCGGGCTGGACTGTTCCCATGAGGCACAGGGTCAGACTGATTTGCATATAGCCATGTCTGAACTGGGGTGGCAGAGTGGGCTAAAGAACGGTGATGGATTAAACCCAGATCTTTTGACTGGGTGTGAGTGTTTGATTGATTCAGATGCTCCGTCCATCACCACCCCCTTTTGTACTGCTTTTGGCCGCCATAAGTGTGGCAGGGTATGCTCAGAAGTGAGTCCCTTGCTCACTTTGCCACTGGATTCAAGCAAGCCGGGCTGAAGATGGCTGAAATGCTAGAAACCGGTCCTCGGATGCTTGTTTCCGGTCCAGGGAAGACATGGCTTGGCAGTTCGGGCTGGACTGTTCCCATGAGGCACAGGGTCAGACTGATTTGCATATAGCCATGTCTGAACTGGGGTGGCATAGTGGGCTAAAGAACGGTGATGGATTGAACCCAGATATTTTGACTGGGTGTGAGTGTTTGATTGATTCAGATGCTCCATCCATCACCACCCCCTTTTGTACCGCTTTTGGCCTCCATAAGTGTGGCAGGGTATGCTCAGACGTGAGTCCCTTGCTCACTTTGGGCCAGATGTAGGTGGCAATTTACCGGGCGATTTCGTCCGTTATCGACCGGTAAATGGGTGTTTGGGATGTACGGGGCCAATTTTACCGAATCGGTAAATTTACCGAATCAGTAAATTTACCGAATCAGTAAAATACAGAATCGGTATTTTTACAGACTCGGTAACTTCTAGATGTAGGTGGGACTCTTCTGAGCCCCAGAGGCCATTCAGATTCGGTATTTTACCACCCAATTCAATTGGGTGGTAAAATACCGAATCCAGGTGTGCATGCACATGTGTGCATGCACACCTATGCCATGTGACAGACAGACATGCCCTTAGGGCAAGTCTGTGTGCCACATGGCACACATGCCTGTATTTGGGGTGCTAGAGGGTGTCAAAGTGACACCCCCTGCACCCTTGCTGGAATCGGTATTTACCGATTCTGTAAATACTGATTCGGTAATGCCCATTGATTCCTATGGGTTTCAATGCCCATAGGAATCAATGGGCATTACCGAATCGGTATTTACAGAATCTGTAAATACCGAATCTTAACGATTCGGTATTTACCGATTCTGTAATACCTACATCCCCCGCTCTATTTTACCACTTCTTAAATACCGAATCGGTAAAATTCGGTATTTAAGAAGTGGTAAATTAAAATTACCTACATCTAGGCCCAAGACACTGGATTCAAGCAAGCCTGGCTGAAGATGGCTGGAATGCCAGAAACCGGTCTTCGGAAGCTTGTTTCCGGTCCAGGAAAGACATGGCTTGGCAGTTCCGGCTGGACTGTTCCCATGAGGCACAGGGTCAGACTGATTTGCATATAGCCATGTCTGAACTGGGGTGGCAGAGTGGGCTAAAGAACGGTGATGGATTAAACCCAGATCTTTCGACTGGGTGTGAGTGTTTGATTGATTCAGATGCTCCGTCCATCACCACCCCCTTTAGTACCGCTATTCCTCAGTGAGTCATACTTTCTGGCGAATGTGTAAATTCGACCACTTCTGTAATCGATTTGATCGCGGATAAACTTGTTGGCCTTCCTCTTCTCTACGTTAGCTTCACGTTTGTTGATTATTTCTCCATTGATTCAAGTAACTCTTTTTCTTCCTCGTTGTTTGAGAATTTGTCCAGTTCTTCTTGCAGTTGTTTAATTTTTATGAGTGTAGCCTCTAATTTCCTTTCTGCATGTATGATCAGTGTTCCCATTAATCTGAAGGAGCAGTAATTTGTGTCGGATTGCCACTGTCTAATTAAGTCAAAATTCAGGTCATTCAGCGTTGGAATTATTCAAATTCTCAGGCCTCTCGGCACCCTCTTGAATTTAATATACTTTTCCAAGGTCGTTTTCTCCAACAATTTACTATTGTTTTTGGTCCCGGACTCGGCGGCCATCTAGGGAAACCTACCAAACCCAGACATTTCTGAAAAGTAGATAACCGGGGGAGTCCTAGGATGTGTGGCGTGCATGAATGCCCCAACGTTTTCCTACCCAAAACCCCTTGCAAACCTCAGATTTAGCTTTAAAAAAACACATTTTTCTCACATTTCTGTGTGGGATCACAGCTCTTTGTCTACCGATTAAAATGATAAGTTTTTAGGCTGACTCTGCTTTGGACACCCACACAAGTGAGGTATCATTTTTATCGGGAGACCAAGGGGGTTCTGGGTAACGGAACCTGATGAGAGCCACATAAGTCACCTTATCCTGGATTCCCCTGGATGTCTAGTTTTCAAAAATGAACAGGTTTGCTAGGATTCCTTAGGTGTTGGCTGAGAAAGGGTCCAAAATCTACAGGTAGGCAAATTACAAAGAATTTGGTCAGTTTTCACTGGAAAAATGTGATGTGTCCATGTTGCGTTTTGGGCCATTGCTGTCGTAGGCATTAGTCCTGCCTACAAAAATGAGGTACCATTTTTATCGGGAGACTTGGGGAAATGCTGGGAGGATGGAACATTGTGGCTCTCCGCAGATTCCAGTACTTTCCATCACAGAATGTGAGGAAAAGGTTTTTTTACAAAGTTTGAGGTTTGCAAGGGATTCTGTGTTACAGAACCAGGCTTGCTAGGATTCCCTAGATGTCGGCTGATCTAGGATCAAAACTCCACAGATGGACACTTTGCAAAAAAGGGTCAGTTTTCACTGGAAAAATGTGATGTGTCCATGCTGCGTTTTGGGCCGTTTCCTGTTGCGGGCACTAGGTCTACCCACACAAGTGAGGTATCATTTTTATAGGGAATATTGGGTGAATGCTGGGTGTGTGGAAGTGTATGGCTCCACGCAGGTTCCAGAACTTTCCATCACAGAAATGTGAGGAAAATTTCTTTTTTTTTCTTTTTACAAAGTTGGAGATTTGCAAGGGATTCTGCATAACAGAACCTGGTGATAGCCAGTAAGCATGGGTGGAAAATCCGTTACGCTCGTGGATTTTGCGGATTTTCGGTAAATTCGCAATCCGCGAACGCTCGCGAATTTACCGAAAATCCGCAAATTCGCACGCAGCGGATTTTATTTTCTTGGTGATACAATTTTGCGGCGCGCGGCGTTTACTTACCGTCATTCAGCGTTTGCCGAGTTGTTTTTCTTGATATTTTGCGAGTGCTGCGCCATTTTGGATCTTGCTGCGGGATCCCGCGGGAATTTGGCGAGCGCGATTACGTAATCGCGGCTTGCCAACTTGCACAGCGAGAGTTTGTCAACGTGAGTACGCCGTGATCACGTATCGCGGGACTTCGCAATTGCGAGCTTGTAGATGCGGCGATCAGCAACAATCACGCACTCGCAAAAATACAAAATTTGCAATTCTGCACAAGAAATCCACCAGCAAGCAGCATGAACCTTCTGGAAATGATGATTTTTATCTGAATAACTCCTCAGGTTGACATTTGCCTGCACTTTTTTTGCAAGGAGTCCATTTTGGGGAGGGTGGGGTGGGAGGAAGGAAGTGCCCCACAGTCTTCAACTTCCTGTTCCTGTCCAGCAGGCTCCTCCTAGTGCTTTGTCCATCTCCTGGTGACTTTTCATTTGGATCTGGAGCTGGAGAGATTACTTTTTGTGGGTGCTGCTGGATATTTGGATTTGAGGCCTTTTTGACTTTCTTTGGATCACTTGTGGATTAGAAATTTCACAAGTAAATTTGTTTGGGGCATTACAGTTGCTGCAACTACAATTTTGGAATTTTCGATTTTTGGGCTGTTTTGGGGCCTTTTGCCCAGGGGTACTCAGTGGTGGGTGCACTGAGTCTTTCTGTGGGGTGTTTTGAATTTAAACATCATGGAGGGGCTGGATGGCTTGGGATTGTGCTGATTTTTCTGTTATTTTCGGTTTTTTTGGCCTGTTGTTGTGGCCTTTTCACCAGGGGTAGTGAGTGTTGCATGGGCCTACTCTTTCTGTGGGCTGACTTGAATTTAAACATCATGGAGGGCCTGGATGGGCTTGTGATTGTGCTGATTTTTCTGTGATTTTCATTTTTTTGGCCTGTTGTTGTGGCCTTTTCACCAGGGGTAGTGAGTGTTGCATGGGTCTAGTCTTTCTGTGGGGTGTCTTGAATTTAAACATCATGGAGGGCCTGGATGGTTTGGGATTGTGCTGATTTTTCTGTGTTTTTTGATTTTTTGGGGTGTTCATGGGGACAGGCCATGTGGGTGGGGGCCATTTTGAGTGCTGGTACAGGCAGGCCATGTGCTGGGAGGCAAGTGGCCATTTTGAATGCAGTCAGTGTTGTTAGGCCTGCAACCATTTTGCCTACTTTTCAACCTTTATGCCCAGGGGTAGTGAGTGTTGCATGTGCCTAGTCTTTCTGTGGGGTGTCTTGAATTTAAACATCATGGAGGGCCTGGATGGTTTGGGATTGTGCTGATTTTTCTGTGGTTTTCGTTTGTTTGGCCTGTTGGTGTGGCCTTTTCACCAGGGGTAGTGAGTGATGCATGGGCCTAGTCTTTCTGTGGGGTGTCTTGAATTTAAACATCATGGAGGGCCTGTATGGTTTGGGATTGTGCTGATTTTTCTGTGATTTTCGTTTTTTTGGCCTGTTGTTGTGGCCTTTTCACCAGGGGTAGTGAGTGTTGCATGGGCCTAGTCTTTCTGTGGGGTATCTTGAATTTAAACATCATGGAGGGGCTGGATGGCTTGGGATTGTGCTGATTTTTCTGTGTTTTTCGATTTTTTGAGGTGTTCATGGGGACAGGCCATGTGGGTGGGGGCCATTTTGAGTGCTGGTACAGGCAGGCCATGTGCTGGGAGGCAAGTGGCCATTTTGAATGCAGTCAGTGTTGTTAGGCCTGCAACCATTTTGCCTACTTTTCAACCTTTAGGCCCAGGGGTAGTGAGTGTTGCATGGGCCTAGTCTTTCTGTGGGGTGTCTTGAATTTAAACATCATGGAGTGCCTAGATGGCTTGGGATTGTGCTGATTTTTCTGTGTTTTTCGATTTTTTGGGGTGTTCATGGGGACAGGCCATGTGGGTGGGGGCCATTGTGAGTGCTGGTACAGGCAGGCCATGTGCTGGGAGGCAAGTGGCCATTTTGAATGCAGTCAGTGTTGTTAGGCCTGCAACCATTTTGCCTAGTTTTCAACCTTTATGCCCAGGGGTAGTGAGTGTTGCATGGGCCTAGTCTTTCTGTGGGGTGTCTTGAATTTAAACATCATGGAGGGCCTAGATGGTTTGGGATTGTGCTGATTTTTCTGTGATTTTCGTTTTTTTGGCCTGTTGTTGTGGCCTTTTCACCAGGGGTAGTGAGTGTTGCATGGGCCTAGTCTTTCTGTGGGGTGTCTTGAATTTAAACCTCATGGAGGGCCTGGATGGTTTGGGATTGTGCTGATTTTTCTGTGTTTTTCGATTTTTTGGGGTGTTCATGGGGACAGGCCATGTGGGTTGGGGCCATTTTGAGTGCTGGTACAGGCAGGCCATGTGCTGGGAGGCAAGTGGCCATTTTGAATGCAGTCAGTGTTGTTAGGCCTGCAACCATTTTGCCTACTTTTCAACCTTTATGCCCAGGGGTAGTGAGTGTTGCATGGGCCTAGTCTTTCTGTGGGGTGTCTTGAATTTAAACATCATGGAGGGCCTGGATGGTTTGGGATTGTGCTGATTTTTCTGTGATTTTCATTTTTTTGGCCTGTTGTTGTGGCCTATTCACCAGGTATAGTGAGTGGTGCATGTGCCTAGTCTTTCTGTGGGGTGTCTTGAATTTAAACATCATGGAGGGCATGGGATTGTGCTGATTTTTCTGTGTTTTTTCGATTTTTTGGGGGTGTATAACTGAACTGATGTTCCTCTGTCTTCCATTGCTTTTAGATGCACAAGACTCAAGAGAACCACCAGTGCCAGGGAGAAGTCCTGCAGCGGTATGTGTGTGCAGCATAACGTCACGCGACGTCACGTCTGGCCACAGACAACTCTGCAACTCGTGCAACTGCGGCCTGCTGTTCTGACCTGCTCTGAAGAAGATGGCCCCAAAAAGAGTTCCCCCTAGCTCCTCTAACAAGAAAGTTGCCAGTAAGGAGCAGAAGAAGCAAGTTACCAAGGAGGCTGGTGTGCCGGCCGCCACGTTTTTTGGGAGTAAAAAAAAAAGTACGCCTGCAGCAGCAGCGGGATCTGCTGTGGACCAAGCTTCGAGCAGCACCCCCGCTCCATTGGGCTCAGTGCCGCCACTGCCACCACCACACCAACTTAAGTCCAAGCCCTTGAGTGCTGCAGAGGCAGTCAGTATACTTCTTCAATCACCATCGATCAGTGATGTTGGCTCATCGCAAGAAAGTAGCAGCAATGTCCCTGAATCAACACAGGTTGTTGTAACTCATCTGACAAGTGTTGAACAACCACAGCCGCAACAACAACCACATGTGCAAGTACAAGCCCAAGTACATGTGGAAGGAGAGGCAGCGCAAGGAGATGCGCAAGCAGAGGTGCATGGAGGGTCACAAGTGCCCACAATAGTTGTTCCTCACGAAGTAGGGGCACATCAGGAAATCGACAATCAAGCCGAGGTATCATTTGAGGAAGCCACTCACTCATTCATTGTCTTCCACATCCCTAGCAAGGAAAAGATCAAGGGGGGTGTCTACATCTTCTTCAAGCCCACCTCCTTCTGATGATCTGGATGAAGATTGGGAACCATCACGGCCGTCTGAGAGTGAGGCACACCATGATCTGACAAAGGTACTTAAGCGTAAAAGGAAGGTCGTCGAAAAACTCATAGTTATGGAGTGTGATGAGGCTCAACAAGAAGTGGCGGATACTGCTGCTGATGAAGCCTCTCACGACGACAAGCCAGTCATCCTAAAGGTCACTGCAGCCCCAGCGGGCATGCAGCAAAGAGACATTTTGACCCTAGCCCGAGAAGCTGCTGAGCGTGATGATGATGTCGACGAGGAGGCAATGGAAACACAACAATCATTGGAGTTAACTAGTACACCAACACCTACCGCTTCCATATTTCTTCCTCGCAAGTAGGGACCGCCATCCACCTCGACCTCAATTATGGTGGTGAAAGTGCACTACGTACTAAAGTTCGGCAATCCACATCCTCCACTTCATCTGGCATTAGCAGCAAGACCACCGCCACCAGTATCGCCGCCTCCTCCGTCCCCCACAGACAATTCAAGTCCCCAGCTTGGGACTTCTTTAATGTTTGCCCAAAAAGGGAAAACTTCGCCATTTGTAGCATTTGTAAGGTTGCAGTTAGTCGTGGTAAGTTTGGTACCAACTATGGTACCGGAGGCCAGAGAGGTCATCTTAAGAGACAGCACCCTGTCCAATGGTTTGCGCACCTACAGGCGATCAAGGAAGCCCTAATTGCACGTAATGAAAACGTTGATTTTTCATCTGATGATGACGAGGAGGAAGAAGACGTCTCAAACACTACTCTTACACCCAGTACCCCTGTCAGCAGCACACCCCATGTGAGCCACACTAAGAGTGTGGGAGAGAGTGAGACACCAATGCGAAAAAGTTCATCAGCGAGCGCAACTGGGTCGAAGATATCATCATCATCATTATCCCGTAAATGCTTGGTCCAGGGCAACATTAAAAAGATGTTGTTTACAGAAGTGCAATATGAACGCAACCACTCACTGACACGTCTGTATAACACTAAGCTGGCTAAAATGCTAGCTCTGGACTGTCTCCCTTTTTCTTTTGTAGAAGGGGTTGGTTTTCTAGAATTAGTGGCAGCGCCCTGCCCTAAATGGAAAGTTCCTAGGCGGTTCTATTTTGCCCGAGTTGCGGTTCCAGCACTACATGAAGATGTTCTGGAGGTGATTGGGGCAGATTTGCAGAAGAGTGCTGTTCACACTATACATCTGACAACAGGCATGTGGACCAGTGGCGCAGGCGCTGATTACATGTGCATCACTGCACACTGGGTCTCTTTTTCAGGGGTTAAAGCAAAGCTAAACGCAGGTGTTGGCCCGGACCAAGTTTTTAAAGCTGCTCGGAAACATGCAACACTAGCCATGTTTGGTTTGGAGAAAAGTCACACAGCAGAAAATATTTTGGATGAGTTTAACACAAAGGTCCTTGACTGGCTGTCCCCACAAAAATGCCAGATTGGTTATGTTTCCACGGATAATGGCGCCAATGTAGTTAAGGCCATGGAGCTGGGTGACTATTTCAGAGTGGCGTGTTTGGCGCACTGTATAAACCTGGTTGTCAAAAAATTCTTGAGTGATAAAGACAGTGCAGCGTACAGGGTAGTGGACACCTGCCGAAAAATGTGCAAGCATTTCAGCCATTCTTTTAAGGCCCGGAAGCATCTGAGGAGCCTGCTACATGAACGTCGAATGCCAGTGAAAGCACTCATCCAGGAGGTGGCAACACGTTAGAACTCAACCTTCTACATGCTTGAGCGTCTGTATGAGCAGTATACGGTACTCGATCACTATTTCTTAACACAGGGTACAGCTCAGAAGGAGGACCTGAGGATGGGTGCGGCGCAATGGGACATAGTTAAAAGCCTGACACGCATGCTTCGTCCTTTTGAGGTCTTCACGCGTGCAGTCAGCAAGGAGGACTGTAATTTATGAAAAGCTATCCCATTGTTGTACATGCTGGAGCACCAACTGAAGGAAGTGTATTCTGTGTTTCAAAAAGATGAAAAAAACCAAGACCCTTTTGTTTTGGCGGAGAAATTATTAGAGCGCCTACAAGGTGATGAACGTCTTAAAATGATCCAGTCAAACCAGCATTACATTTGTGCTACTATTCTGGATCCACGCTACAAAAAGGCGCTGGCAGGCCGAGCATTCTTTCCTTTTGCTGATGAAAATGTTACAAAGTACAAACAGTGGTTAAGCCTTCTCAGCCAAGAGGTTTGAAAGAGAACGGCAGAAAATTGAAGGAAAAGGAAGTACATCAGCATCAGCAGGCCATCCCCAGTCAAAACAATCCACTTCTGCACCTGTGGCTGCGGCACAAGTGACCTCTCAACCGTTAAAGACACCGGCAACCGGATCATCTGCACCAGACACAACAGTAACATTGGAGGCTGAAGAGGATTGGCTAGCTCGGCTTGGGTTTGGTTCTCAAAAGGTCACAGCAACAGCTAAGCAAAGTGGAGGAACCATGGAGGAGGACCTTGAGTCGATGGTGAAGGACTATCTGAATGACTTAACAGAGGTCTATGTTAATGCTGACCCATTGGCGTATTGGCATGGGAAAAAAGAATTGTGGCTACAGCTCCCCAACCTGGCTTTAAACTACTTGTCTTACCCACTCGCAAGTGTGTCTTCTGAACGTGTTTTCAGTGCTGCTGGTGGCATTGTAACTTCCAAACGGAGCCGCCTCTCGCCCAAAAATGTGGAGAGGTTAACAATGATCAAGATGAATCAGCACCTCATACCACCAGATTACAGAGTACGAGAAAGCACGCCGGATGAAGACGAGGTGGACAGCAACATAGATGAGGGAATTTCTTCTCAGTCAGGTGACACTGAGCTCACCCTGCCTGAATTCGCAGAGTATGATGACGAAGCCTTATTCTTATTCGTGGACCCTGACACCGAGCCCTGAAAATGAGACAATGAATCAATAACTTTCTTTTTCGTCCTTATTCACTTTTATTCCTGTGTGTCTGTCTTTCTTTGTTGTGCACAGTTAAGATAATTCAAACTTTAATCACCTAATCACAAAAACAAGCCCATCAGCAGAACTGTCTTCACTTGTTTGCTTATTGATTTGAAGGTGCCGCAGTCTGCATTCCTCTGGTTCACAAGTTCAGAAGAACATGCTCCTCTATCCTCCTCCTCCATACTCCTATTTCCATCAAAGCAGAGGGCTGGTTTACGCCCAATGAAGAAAGACTCAGCACTTGTGGGGGTGTTCTACTTCTTTGCGGGTGAGTTGACGGCTCTGGGGCCATTGCTGGGAAGCTCTAACACCGCATAAAAGTGGTTTGGACCAAATCGGAGGCGGAATTTATTTTGTGTTTTTTCTGACTTGCTTGCCTTTGAGGAGCTCTTTGGGGGGGTTCCGGCTGTTTGTGGGTGGGTTTCGGGGTCTGGGAGCACTGCTGGGACACTCTAATCTTGATTGCATTTGCTTTTCAGGAAATCCGTGGTGGAAAACTGGAGTTATGGCCTAGCTGCACAGCGCGTTTGGTCCGAAGGCCGAGAAATATTGTAAGTATGAGATGTTGCTTTTGGGCTGTTTGGGGGTGTTGTGCTTTTTGGCGGGTCTTGGGGCATTCCTGGGAAGGTCTAATACCGGATAGAAGTGGTTGGAACAAAATCCATGCTGATTTTTTTTGTTGCTATTTCAGATATTTTGCTCAATGTAGCGTTTTCGGGGGCCTGTTTGGGGGGCTTCCTGGTGTTTGTGGGTGGGTTTCGGGCTCTGGGAGCACTGCTGGCTATGGATACTTTAGTTTGCAAGAGGTTTGAAGCAAATCCAAATTGGCAGAGGGGAGTTAGGGCCTAGCTGCAGAGCGTGCGCGGAGTGATTTGGGAAATTGGCAAAAAAAAGACTAAGTCCCCATTTTTGTACTTTTGCTCTTTGGCTGTTTGGGGGTCTTCTACTCATTTTCTCCTGGGTTGACGGCTCTGGGTCCATTGCTGGGAAGCTCTAATACCGGATGAAAGTAGTTTGGACCAAATCGGCGGTGGAAATTTTTTGTATTTTTGCTGACTTGCTTGCCTTTGAGGTGCTCTTTGGGGGGGTTCCGGCTGTTTGTGGGTGAGTTTTGGGTCTGGGAGCACTGCTGGGACACTCTAATCTTGATTGCATTTGCTTTTCAGGAAATCTGTGGTGGAAAACTGGAGTTATGGCCTAGCTGCACAACGCGTTTGGACCGAAGGCCGAGAAATATTGTAAGTATGAGATTTTGCTTTTGGGCTGCTTGGGGGTGTTGTGCTTTTTGGCGGGTGGGTTGGCGGGTCTTGGGGCATTCCTGGGAAGGTCTAATACCGGATAGAAGTGGTTGGGACAAAATCCACGCTGATTTTTTTTGTTGCTATTTCTGACATTTTGCTCAATGTAGCGTTTTCTGGGGCCTGTTTGGGGGGGCTTCCTGGTGTTTGTGGGTGGATTTCGTGGTCTGGGAGCACTGCTGGCTATGGATACTTTAGTTTGCAAGAGGTTTAAAGCAAATCCTTGGTGGCAGAGGGGAGTTAGGGCCTAGCTGCAGAGCGCGTGCGGAGTGATTTGGGAAATTGGCAAAAAAATGACTAAGTCCCCATTTTTGTACCTTTGCTCTTTGGCTGTTTGGGGGTCTTCTACTCGTTTTCTCCTGGGTTGACGGCTCTGGGGCCATTGCTGGGAAGCTCTAATACCGGATAAAAGTGGTTTGGACCAAATCGGAGGCGGACATTTTTTTGTGTTTTTGCTGACTTGCTTGCCTTTTACGGAGCTCTTTGGGGGGTTCCGGCTGTTTGTGGGTGAGTTTTGGGGTCTGGGAGCACTGCTGGGACACTCTAATCTTGATTGCATTTGCTTTTCAGGAAATCCGTGGTGGAAAACTGGAGTTGTGACCTAGCTGCACAGAGCGTTTGGAACGAAGGCCGAGAAATATTGTAAGTATGAGATTTTGCTTTTGGGCTATTTGGGGGTGTTGTGCTTTTTGGCGGGTGGGTTGGCGGGTCTTTGGGCATTCCTGGGAAGGTCTAATATCGGATAGAAGTGGTTGGGACAAAATCCATAAGGAAAAGCCTTTTGGCACTTTTTGTAACTTAGGGTTCGTTAGGGTTAGCCCTAGCAGCAGGATTGCATGTGTTTTGGGGTGTTCTAGATTTTTGCAACTGAGTTCTGGGGTCTTAGAGCACTCGTGAGAATGTGTAATTTTGGTTGCAAGTCATTTGAAGAAAATCCATGGTGGGAAAGGGGGGATTTGGCATAGTTAAAGAAAGCCTCTGCCACTATTCTTTTTGAGATATGGCCTAACCCCCACATAGGCTGTTAGGACTACAGTGCGCACTACTTAATTGGAATTCCAAACTTTCAAAACAACTCTTCAATTTATCACCTTTGTATTTAATACTTTTTCGTATATTAAACCATCTATAAGATCAAAGGTTCATTAAATCAATTCATGTTCAACTCTCAATATACTTTTTGCAGTAATATTTCATGAACCACCACCCAATGCATTTCGGGACGTTCTCGTCCCTTCGTCAGGGGTTCCCGTTGTCAACTGAAAAGCAAGGCGGGTTAGTCCGGAGCTTCTCCGATTGAAAATAGGTAAGCCTGTCTTTTAACCGGTTTGCTTTTGGCTACTAGTATTATCTTTAAAGGTACTGACGTTACCTTTACTTTTGTAGGCACCGACGATTGTTCGATTGTATGTAGAAGGGTTACACTGTTTTTCCTCGACAGAGGTGAGCTTTTTAAATATCGATGACACGAAATGCCTTGCTTTTACATCGCGCTGGTACTGATTTCAGCCACTTGTTTTCAACAGAGTTGTCTACATTTGCTATTTTTATGGTTGATGAATCACGACGTTCTTCCATCCTTAGTTGAGGTGAGCACGAGTCGACTAAACTTGTATATTTAGGCTTGGTTGTCTATGTAATGTAGTTATAGTGATTGGTTATTTATATATCCTTTTTTCAGGCAGAGTTCTTTACATATCAACGAGGTACGCTTTTCTTGTTGTACTGGTATCATTTCATTACTGATTTTCATTCAGGTTATGCTTGTTTCATGATAATTTACTTCACATCTACTTTTGAATCGACCATTTACCTATGATTGTGATGAAGTTTTGTTCATTGTAAAATGTCATGAAGTTTTCATTGTAAAGAAGAAATGGCAATAGCACAATGTGTAATGTCTAAAATCTTAGATTGTTGTATAACTGATGACCTATTGTAAATATGTGTAATGGCATCGTTTATATATTGTTTCCTTGTTCTTTTCAGTTGACAACGGGAACCCCTGACGAAGGGACGAGAACGTCCCGAAATGCATTGGGTGGTGGTTCATGAAATATTACTGCAAAAAGTATATTGAGAGTTGAACATGAATTGATTTAATGAACCTTTGATCTTATAGATGGTTTAATATACGAAAAAGTATTAAATACAAAGTTGACAAATTGAAGAGTTGTTTTGAATGTTTGGAATTCCAATTAAGTAGTGCACACTGTAGTCCTAACAGCCTATGTGGGGGTTAGGCCATATCTCAAAGTCAATTTCAATGCTTAGCAGGCATTAATACAGAGCAGCACACATATCACAAATATCCTGATTAATTTGAGTAACGTGTGCGACATTCACCTACATTCTGCCACTATTCTTAACTTAGGGCTCGTTAGGGTTAGCAGTATTTCTATTGCATGTGTTTGGGTGGGGGGGTTTTCGAGTCTTGGAGCGATGCTGGCTATGGATACTTTTGCTTGCTTACAAGTGGTTTGAATACAATCCACGGTGGGTAAGGGGGTATTTGGGCCTACTTTTACTTTCAAAGTACGTTTTGTCACCAGTTTTCTGCTAGGCCTCGTTTTTTGAGATCTGATTGGGGGTCTTCTACATTTTTGCAACTGGCTTTAGTAAGGGTCTGGGTGGAAGCACTGCTGGGAAGGTCTAATTTTGTTCTAAAACACAGCTAAATTAATTTGCCCATACTTATTTATCCTTCAAAAGGTGACTCAGACAGAGTACGCACTTTCAAAAATGTTGTACTTTCTATTACGAAAATCAAAGTGTGACTTTTTGCACTACACAGCGTACATACCTTATATTTATTTATCAGTGCTGTTTTTCGTTCAATAATTACAGGCCGGGTTTCAGGCTGTGCAATGGGGAAAAAAGGATGGAGTCAGGCTTCACATTAGCGAGCCGCAATTCAGCATCCGCCAGGCAGGCAGTGGACAGGGTGTCTTCTGGTCACCAACATTGATGGACGAAGCGTCAGCTGGAATGGAGGAGTGCCGCTAATAAGAGGAATTGTTTGCTGCATGCAACTTACTTACAAAATTCAACAGGACCACTACAACAATACAGATACAGTAAATGTATGTAAATGTATTGGCATTTATATAGCGCACTACTTACCCGTAGGGTCCCAAGGCGCTTTGACCGCTGCGAAACCCTTCCTGGCTTCCCTGAGAGATGGTCCCTTAATGTGTATCTCCAGGGTGAGACCAGGCATCCCCGGCGGTCTGGTGGGGCCGTTAGTGAAGATGAGGCAAGCTAATGCCCAGAGTTGCCGAGTGTGATCGCTGATCAGAGTGGGCACCGAGGCGAGAGAATTATCGAGTCCGCTGACCCTGGTCCAGAAACCTGCCGCGCCGGGAATCGAACCCTGGTCCCGGGCCGTCCTCTGCTCTCGGGTCTGCCGCCTCTAACCAGTGAGCCACACTACTTCACTCTATCCATTCTTTTCTTCAATGAGTGTGTGTGACTGCATTTCTTGGATCTCTCTCTGCTTCTAAATTGATCCCTACAGCCATTCTATAGGTTTTACTTCGGCTATTTTTTAAACCTAATTTAATGTAGCCCTGCACTGTCGCATTCTGTCATTCACGGTTGTCGAAAGTACTACTTACTTTTCTGTAACAATGCATTCAGTAGTGCATGCACTTCCTTTATGTCACGTAAAAGATTTATGGTTAGCTTTGTACCCAAAAATTTCTTTATGTTCAATTATTGTTTGTCCATGCTGTGCTTTTTTTTTTTTCTCTCAACAAAACCTACCCAAAAAGAAACCCCCATTCCCATCCATTTTACAAACCCTAACCCTCTTCCCCCGGGTTGTGTGGTTTTGCTTGATGTGTGACTAAATGACATCAATGATTCCACACACTTGCTGGGGAGGATAAGTTCATAGCAACAGGCTGGTGAAGGAATCCGAGGATATATTCTAGACTTACTCAGCTTCAGTACAATTTCTTGTAGTAGTAGCCAATGTCAAAGAAATCCTACACAAGTACAAGTTATACTATCAATACTTTACCATTGGTTAGGCTACATTGTGGCACTGTTGTAGTCTAGTGTACTGTCACCTGCTATATTCTCTATCGTACCGTTGTAATGCTACAGTAAGGACAAACCAGGTTTCATTTTCTTTTTTTCCATAGCCATGCAACTGCCACTGTGTCACACCACTAGTACCACCGCAATGAGGAGGAAATTTCAGCCGCCCTGGATTGCAACCTTAATCGCCATTTCCCGTGGAAACAGAAATTACAGGTAAGATAAGCGTTTGGTTGGAGGTAGTATAAGGGAGTATTAGGAGAGACGAGAGATTGACGGTAGTACTACTAAAGTCCTAGGACTATTCAGGAAAACAAATTTACTGTTAAACCCCCACCCACCAGACTCAAAAGCAGTAAAAAACAGGTATGGTCAGATAAAGTTTCAAAAAGTATATTTTTATAGGCCTAACAAAATATTCTCCCGCAAGACCCTCCCTAACCCCAATGATTGTCCTTCAAAAGTCCCCAAAATACCTAACTCCCAATTCCCACCCCCCAAAAGTCTCTAAAAAAGGGGCAAGGGACACTACGGCAGGGTGCTGTTGACTTTAGCAGCCAGGGCATCATGCTCCTTGCGGAGGGTGGCATGTTCGAAGCGGAGGCCCTCCACCAAGTTCTTATAGTTCAGGACCTCCTGCTCCAGGTAGGACAGTCTGAGGGATAAGCGGCGCCGGCGTGCCTTGCAAATCCTGTGGGGGGCAGCTGCTGTCTTTGCTGCTCGGCGGTGGCGTTTGGCTTTGGTAGCCCGGCTCCGTACCGCTGGAGCACTGCGCTGGCTGGCAGCCCGCACCGAGGAGGATGCAGCTGTCCCAGTGGACGTTGTTGTAGTACCAGACTGTGTCTCCTCCTCCTCCAGGGCCACCAGCCGCCGATATTCAGCGACAGTGGCATCCAGCCTCCGTTGCCGGGCCATTCGAGCCAGCTCCCTCTTCCTTGATGGTCTCTTGGATTTGGAAGGAGCAACTATATGAAGAAAGAAAGACATAGTCTGTAACCAATGCTCCTTAAGATTAACACAAAATGATTGAGTAGAAAGTTGTCACAGTACAAGTAGCAAATTGAAAGCACAGTACATAACTATTGAGGACAGTATCTATGTAACCTCTGACTTCTTCATCCTTGCTCTAACATTAGTGGGAGTTTAAGGAACAAATTCTACGAGCACTATGGACTTCCATTACAGTCGACTATGACAGTACACCAGTCTTATTCTTCTTCTTCTCTCTTGTTTAGGAAAATTGGTACGTTATCCTATGCAAGCTGGCATAATGCCAGCGCAGTGAACTTGCACCCGAGAAAAACAGACGCACACCATGGTGAGTGAGACAGACTTGCGTTACTGTACCGGTCCAGTACATGCAGGTGGTGAAGCTCTTACTTTTCTGTTACGGGTGGCACTGAGAATATTCTGTTAAAAGGGCTACTGCTTAATTAATTTAGCTTTCACCCTACAGTGCAAATGACTACTAGAAAAGGAAAATGAAGAAGCTAAACAATCTGATTATCTATCACTTCACATGGGATGTATTTGATTACATATGGGATGACTTTAGGTGCTTTGCTTATTATTGAGTGAACAGTGATACACCCACACATGAATGACGTACTACTACTAAACTAAAGTTATTAAGAGAGGTAGGGAGTGTCCACCGTAATAACTGGATATATGCTGTGTTTGCAGTTGCAATACAAACTACTGCTACTATTCATGGTAGTATTTGGACAAAATTACAACTTCTTTTCCTTGCCTTTCCTACACTGGAACGGGTGCGGTGTTACATGCTCTTCAAAGTAACACTTAGTTCATCCAGTGACCGTCTACTCTCTCTAGATACACATATGCTATCTAAGAGTCAGATAGTACCATGAATGATCCAGGCATCCATCCATTCAAAGTATATGCACACATACAGTTTCTGTTTCACCCACCCAGGCTGTTCTCCTTCCACCCATCCTTGCTTCATCATTCACCCAGCCATGCACCATACCATATTCTTTCCTTCCCAGCCACCTCGGGGACCAAGCAAACACATATCATTCTTCTTTGCCAGTCATCATTACATTTCTCGTCCTTCCACACTTACTTACTTATACATTTCTTTCGCTTTTCGTTCCTCCCATCCATCAAGTTCATCTCAGATCTGATTGGGATTCTTCTCGCCAAAAACTTCACAGCTAAGTCGAAGTACATTTAGAGGAGGCTACTACCTGGTTTATTTATAATACACCCGTGCAGAAAGCACACTCTGCAGTCTTCAATTTCAATGAGTAAGGAATATATAGCTTACCTCTGCCTGCCACCACCGTGTTATCCCTCACAGGCATGTCCTTGTCCGGCACTTGCACCGCCTCCTCCCGAGAGTTGTCGTCCTCGTCCACTGCCGCCACCACCTCAGCGCTGGCCCCGCCTCCAGATGTTCCACCTACAAAGTACATTTAATAATGTTAGAATACACCACTCACTACTATATAATATTTGGTCTAGGAGGAAGAAAGAAATGTGAAAAAACAGTATAAAATTTAATCATTTGTGACTGTCTACTCTAAAGTAAAAATGTCCCTTTTTCCAGGGAAGGCTGTTGTCTTGCTGCACTTTTTGGCACAACTGATGAATGCTTGCTTTTTATTTTTAACACGCACCATTTTTTCTCCTAACAGACAGAAGCTTGACTTCTAAGAACACGAGCAGGATCAAGTTCAAACCAGGTGAGAGCTCGGCTCGACCACAAGAAATGTGTCCAATTAATCGTCAGCACTAAGCACTTTTCCATTTTCAGTTAAACGTTTACTTTTATGACAAACTTGATTTTAATAAATGTGTTTACTTTTAATAAAGCTTTTAAAGTTAAATAGAGTCTGTGGTTTTTGGTCCTCCAGACTAGAGTGGATGAGTTAAAGGTTTTGCAATTTTTGCAAGCATGAGTCCGTTCCTCTGACATCATTGGGGAATAATCATCGGTGACTTTGGGAGCTAAATGACTCTGTCACACTATCTAGTCAGTAAGGAGATTGGGGGTTCAACTACAAAGTCTGTTATCACTGAGGTATGTGGAAAGTCTAACAGCACCTATTATAATTGATAAGCTAAGCAATGCATTATTTAGTGTCCATAGTTCTGTTTGTGCAGATTTGTCCCTGCAACAGTAGTAGAATGGATTGTCCTCCTATCCAAACCAAAATTAAAGTAGTATCTCATTCTTTCTTGGTGGTCATTCACCTTTTTATTGTTGGCAATTGTCAAAGCATAAACATTTAGAAGACTTGAAAAGACATTATGGACAATCCCAGAGGACTGCACTCAGTGCATAGAGCTATTGCTGACTAGAATGGGGGTCCAATGGTATTGCTAAATGTACAATCTCATTTAGCTACACAGACAGACTAATAAGAATAATCTAGTAATACCACACAGAGTCATAGTCGAGGCAGGATAAGAATTTAGATCCAGTCTACAAGAATATCAAAGACTATTTAGAAAAAATCGAATGAGGAACGCTGGGAAAAAATAAGTACTCTATATTAAAATTAAAACTTACTGGGGCCAGCAAAGGAGCCCTCGCCTGCCCGATCCTGGCCTGCATCATCAACAGCACCCTCCTCCTCCTCCTCCTCCTGTGTCCTCCTCTTGCCCCTGGGGGAAGCTGATGTACAACATGAAAGAAAGAAAAACAGAAAACATGGATGATATTTGTCAACCAAATCAAACATTTCAAAAGAACTAACAAAATATTTTGGCGAAATAGCAAATAGACAACTATTCCACAGGATATATTATTGACCAATCTCATGTGGTCTACTACGTTATTAGTATTGCTTGATTTGCGGACCGTTGAATTGGAAACTTCTTATGTAACTCACTAAACAAAGTACTAAAAAGGTTTGCCTAGGATTGGCAGGCAGCAGTCCGCAGCACGCGAAGTGACAGCCAAAGTCCATCCTGATTGCAGATCAGCGACAACACTAAAGTTTCCTACTACATTAACCAGTCATTAAAATACTCAAACTATCAATCCACCACCACTATTTCTTCTTATCGCCATGTGTACAAAGGAAGGACTGGACTTGAGTCTGTAGGGGCAGATTTAGAAGCCCCTTGCGGCTCTTTTGTTCCATTGTTGCGTGACTTTTGTGACGCAGCGGCAGCACAAAAGAGGCGCAATGGTACGGCGTATATTAACAACGTGACGCATATGGGAGATGCATCACGTTGTAAAGCCCTGCGCCACCAGGGGGCGTTCCGGCGCAAGGGAGGGCGTTCCTGCGCAGGAACGCATCCTAAAAGTGGTTGAGGGAAATCTACAAGATTTCAATCACTCACTTTAACGACAATGATGCGTGACTCAAACCCTGCGCCTGCTTGAAGCAGACGTACGGCTTGACGCAGCATTGGGGAGATAGGGCACCCCAGAGCATTGATGGAGCTGCACCATCGTTGCGACGCAACTCCACCAATGCGCCGCCCTTACGGCACAGATGCGTAACGCTTTGGTGACTTTTTGGGCCCATGGTGCCCGCATTGTAAATACGGCGCACCATGGGTGATAGTGGCGTGGCACACAATTACTGGCGCATCCCTGCTACTTTGCAGGGATGCGCCGGTAATTAAAAATCTGAACCTTAGTGTGTAGCATTACGCAGTTCTTGAAACTACACTCATACATAATTTCACAGGCCAATGAAATGAACACAAAATCGAAAACAAATAAGCATAGTAGCAACACTACTGAGAAGGAGAGCAGTGCACCTGAAATGCACAGAAGATTTTGAAATATAATTTACCTACAATGTAATGAGCAGCATTATTGCTCTTGGTAAAAAACAAAAGTTTGCAATATAATAACACAGCAGGAGAAAACAGAGTAGTAAAGAAATAGCTACTACTACTCACCAAGCCCGGGGATCTCAAGGCCAAGCAGGTCGAGCAGAACTCGTTCACGGGTTAGGACATCCGTCCAGCGGTGGGTGGCCTGGTTGTAGGTGCGCCAGACCCGAGAGTGGTGGTACATGGCCCGGCACACCGTATCCCACCGCTTCCGGCGCTCCCGGATCCCGTACCCGACACAGATCCTACCGCCTGCCATGATGGTCCTGGGGAGGCGGCGCTGAACATAAAAAATTAGTGCGCCCACCTCCTCCGGGCTAAAGATCTCCCTGGGTACGACCTGCTCCCCCCTCAAACGCCCGCACGGGAGCCGGGCACGGGGTGCGGGACCCTTCCCCTTCTCGGGATGCTTCCCGGCTCCCTTCACCATGGTCTGGGCGGAAAGGAATAAAGAAAATAGAATAGGGAAGAGAAGAAAAGAAAAGAGTTTAAAAAAGTAGTTTAAAATTAACCAAAAGTAGCAGTAAACACAAAAATAAAGGGCTAGAAAAATAGAGGGATAGATAATAAGTAAAATAGATTAAAAAAAACTTCAAACAAGCAAAGGATGGCAGAGATTTAGAGAGGATACAAAGAGCATGCCCAGAACCATAGCAATGAATGAGAAACAAGATGGCCGCGCCCGTTCACGACCGCGCGGGTAAGTTCGCGCGAGATTTTACTCGCGAACACTCACGAAATTGTACTGACGAGCCGCACACTTTGCGAGATTACACTTCGCGCCCGGAAACGGAAATACGTCATGCAAACAAGATGGCCGCGCCCTTGAACGACCGCGAGGGTAACTTCGCGCCTTGCGCTACAAGCGGCTCGCGAAAACTCACAAAACCTTGCGAACTAACACGCCGCAAAAAAAGAAATCGCATATTCGCACGAATTCGCGGCTTCCGAATCCGATCTCGCGCGTGCTCGCGCCCCGCGAATCCTGCGAAATTGCAAAACTGAAAGCACTCGGCAGGTGCAAGAGTTCAAACTCATCATTAGTAACCATTCCCTGTAGTGCTTCCTGACTGGGGTCCCTCCAGAGTTCAGTTGCTAGTTGCAACAATTGTATGACCCTGCTCTGACCCTCACAGCAGGCTCATAGAATAGCTACAAGTAGGCCACAAAGGTCCTGGAAAAAAAATTGCACTGCAACAGAAAGCAAATTACTGATAAGGAAGCAGGCGCCAGACCTGGAATTTTAAAACAGTGACACATTAATAAACTAACCCCAAATAAATTCATGTCAGTTGAAGCAGGGCAGGTGTGCTTGCTTTTCCCCCCCATAATCTACAGTGATGATGAACCAGAGGGTGGCATTGATGTAACAGAGGGTGGCAGTGGTGAAACAGAGGGTGCTGGGAACCTGTGATGATGAACCAGACGTAGAAACAATTATATATATGTGCGGCTCAGTTTCTTTCCGCAAGGGGAGTTGTTGTGAACATTGATATCGGCGTGGTTCCGCCGAAGAGCAAACGCACCGCCACAAGAGCGCCGACGCTCTCCCAACTTGAACCCAAGCGCAGACCCGACAAAACGGATCGGGAGAGTGGTGCCACCGAGGACTGGACCTCGGCATTGGTCCTAAGTCAGTCTCAAAAGCAGGCTGACATGGGGTAACTTCTTGCCAAGAAAGCGGGTAATTGAGCAACAGGATTCAATTCACCACCCACTGGAGGGTTTGAAACGCGAGCAGCCATTTGGACCACAAGCCCCAGAATGCAGCAACAACAAAAAAGAAGGTATTTCACATATCTGTGCCATCTGAGGAAATAAAAACGAAGTTAAAAACATTGGGCTGTGGAAATAATGGCATGTTCTTTTGGTGCAGGACATTTCTTTGAAAAAGTTTCCATGGGGAAACGAAACGCGTCAGAACAAGTCTCAATCCTGCTGTCCCCTTTAAATAAAACGGCTTAAAAGTGAAGTAACGTGTGCGGCTCAGTTTCTTTCCGCAAGGGGAGTTGTTGTGAACATTGATATCGGCGTGGTTCCGCCGAAGAGCAAACGCACCGCCACAAGAGCGCCGACGCTCTCCCAACTTGAACCCAAGCGCAGACCCGACAAAACGGATCGGGAGAGTGGTGCCACCGAGGACTGGACCTCGGCATTGGTCCTAAGTCAGTCTCAAAAGCAGGCTGACATGGGGTAACTTCTTGCCAAGAAAGCGGGTAGTTGAGCAACAGGATTCAATTCACCACCCACTGGAGGGTTTGAAACGCGAGCAGCCATTTGGACCACAAGCCCCAGAATGCAGCAACAACAAAAAAGAAGGTATTTCACATATCTGTGCCATCTGAGGAAATAAAAACGAAGTTAAAAACATTGGGCTGTGGAAATAATGGCATGTTCTTTTGGTGCAGGACATTTCTTTGAAAAAGTTTCCATGGGGAAACGAAACGCGTCAGAACAAGTCCCAATCCTGCTGTCCCCTTTAAATAAAACGGCTTAAAAGTGAAGTAACGTGTGCGGCTCAGTTTCTTTCCGCAAGGGGAGTTGTTGTGAACATTGATATCGGCGTGGTTCCGCCGAAGAGCAAACGCACCGCCACAAGAGCGCCGACGCTCTCCCAACTTGAACCCAAGCGCAGACCCGACAAAACGGATCGGGAGAGTGGTGCCACCGAGGACTGGACCTCGGCATTGGTCCTAAGTCAGTCTCAAAAGCAGGCTGACATGGGGTAACTTCTTGCCAAGAAAGCGGGTAATTGAGCAACAGGATTCAATTCACCACCCACTGGAGGGTTTGAAACGCGAGCAGCCATTTGGACCACAAGCCCCAGAATGCAGCAACAACAAAAAAGAAGGTATTTCACATATCTGTGCCATCTGAGGAAATAAAAACGAAGTTAAAAACATTGGGCTGTGGAAATAATGGCATGTTCTTTTGGTGCAGGACATTTCTTTGAAAAAGTTTCCATGGGGAAACGAAACGCGTCAGAACAAGTCCCAATCCTGCTGTCCCCTTTAAATAAAACGGCTTAAAAGTGAAGTAACGTGTGCGGCTCAGTTTCTTTCCGCAAGGGGAGTTGTTGTGAACATATATATATATATATATATATACCCTTCTGGCAGTCGCCAATATGGTAGTTATAGTTAGAACCTAGTCTCTATAGGAAAAGCATTTTTTCTTTTTGCTACTAATAACTTTGGTGTCGTTTGGCAAATCTTCGCGAAATTCTCCCAAAAAAGTTTATCCAGGTCAGCTCCTAACCTGAAAGTTTGGGGGTGAATCATCAAGCAGGGGCTGAGAATAAAGGGGGGTCCCAAAACTCGTTTTTCCCATGTTAATTTCCATAGGAAATTTTGAGACAGGCTACAGCCCGAACTGCTGAACGGAATTACCCCAAATTCAGTAGTTGCTGAGAAATTGAAAAAATAAGAGTCAAAACATCAATTTTCCATAGGAAAGTTTAGGCAAATCTACAGCCAAAACTACTGAACAGAATTACCCCAGATTTGGCAAAAAGCTAGTGCTTGGTTCAGAAACAACCTTTTTTTGAACGGTGTAAATCCGTTCAGTAGTTGCAGAGAAATAAAACAAATAAAAGTTTCAATATCTAGGGACTCTGTGGATTTGCAACCGCTCCCGACCACAAGCTTCACTGTGATTGTCTGCAAACACTCCAACTCCAGGAAGTGTTGGCAGCCATCTTGTGACTCGGTAGAACCGAGTCACAAGAAAACAGAAAAAAGAGGTGCAAAAACAAGAAAGGGGGGCAGGGTCGAAACACCCTGAACCCCTAGGCCTGCTCAGAAGGTCCCACAAGGACCCCCAGGGCCAAAATAAGCATTTTTTTTTATTTCAGCAGAATTCACGCTGGGGTCGCGAATCCTGCCAAAAATTTTACAAATGTTGTCTGAGGCCACGCCCCTTTTTCACCTCTCTGCAACGCAACTCTGTGGCTCTTACTGAAGGTACCTGGTGGGCTAGTTGGCCCCCAGGGACCCTCAGGATACAAGGGGACTTAATCTCCCAACTTAAAACACGCCACGGAGCGTGTTTGCACACTTGTCACATCAGGCCCCAAGCCCTCCCTTCACCACTATGCAAATGGGCCCTCTGGCGCATTGCAAGTTGGGGTATTAAGTCCCCTTGAATCCTGAGGGTCCCTTGGGTCCAACTAGCCCACCAGGTACCTCCAGTAAGCTCCACAGAGCTGCGTTGCAGAGAGGTGTATAAGGGGCGTGGCCTTGGACCACCTCACTGCAACACACTGCAACGCACCTCTGTGGCGCTTACTGTAGGTACCTGGGGGTTAGTCGGCCCCCAGGGACCAGCAGGACTTAATCCCTCAACTTAAAACCTGACAGGGGGCATGTTTGCACAATGGTGAAGTGAGGAGGCGGGACTGATGTGACATGTGTGTACTTATCCAATCACTCCGCCGAAACCCAAGCACTTATAAATTCATCATGCACTCTCCTTGCAGTACTCTAATTATTCAGTCAGTACCCATGCACTCATGCAATGACCCATGCAGAAACTCATGCACTGCTACAATCTTCTAACCTCTTCCCATGCAGACGTCTAACCACCTACACACTATTGATTCACTCCTCCAATTACCCAGGTAGTACTCATGCACTCCAGAAATCCCTCTGTCACTACCCATGCACTCCGCCAATCCCCCAGCCAGCACTATGTACTTACACACAAGTAAGGTACCATTTTTATCTGAAGACTTCGGGGAACACAGAATAGTAGAACAAGTGTTATTACCAATTGACGTTCTATGCATTTCTTCCTTCCAAATCTAAGACAGTGTATAAAACTGCCCTTTAATTCACATGCTAATATGTGTACCCACAAATTCAGAGATGTGCAAAATAACCACCGCTTCTAAACTCCATATTTTTTTCTCCTTTCGGAAATACATAGGTTTACTTGATACCTATTTTTCACTCTTTAATTGCTGTATACCCGGTACACAAAGAAAAAACATTGCAAGGTGCAGCTCAGTTATTGGCTCTGGGTACCTTGGGTTCTTGGTGAACCTACAAGTTCTATTTATCTGGACTGACCACCACCTAATTGAATGCCAACTTTCACTTGAAGATCCTCCTGTAGCCGCCCCTACTCCTGCCATTCTCAGGCACCCGTGGAAAAAGTTGAAACTTAATGATTTTCATCAGCTTTTGGCCGAGGTCCCTTTGGCCCCTCTCACAGATGCGGAGTCCGGTTACAATCTTTACTGCAGCTGGCTCACTAATGCGTTGGACAAGCTTATTCCTCTCTCCCTGACTAAACAACAGCGCAGCCATTCCAGTCCCTGGTATGATGATGCTCTTCGGCTATTAAAAAAATCCTGCAAACAAGCCGAAAGAGCCTGGCGCAAGTCATATGACCCGGTCAGGAAAGCTTCTTACCTCGCCACCATCAAGATATACCACAGAGCCATCTGCAGTGCCCGGGCCTCTTACTTCTCTCGTGAGTTCTGTGCTAGCTTCAACCCTGGTAAACTTATTTTCAAAGCACTGAAAGATCTTACTGCCTGTAGAACCTCTACCGCTGAGATCTGCTCTGCCTCCCACTGTGAGGATCTGGCTGCCTTTTTTATTAATAAAGTGGAAGGTATTTATCGAGCATTTCCCAGCCCTACAGGTTCCCGGCAGTGTACCACAGCCACCTCTAAAACCACCATCTCGCTATCTCATCTTCCGGAGCTCTCTATGGAGGAGTTTGACAAACTCGTGATTAGGGTGAAATCCGGTTCCCCGAAAGATCCCCTGCGGCCCTCACAATTCAGAGAATCTTCTATCTGCCTTCCCCCGCTTTGTAGACTTGTCAATTTGTCACTGTCTTCGGGCTCTGTACCCTGTGCCTGGAAACAGGCGCAGGTAATTCCTATCTTGAAAAAACCTGCTCTAGACCCTAAAAAAGCTGAAAACTATTGTCCCATTTCTCTTCTCCGTGGGCTGCTAAACTGACCGAGGCTCATGTTAATACCATTCTAGCAAAACATCTCCATTCTGCGAATATTTTAGACCCCTCGCAGAATGGTTTCAGGCCCGATCACAGCACCGAGACTGCACTCCTGTACATGGCTGAACACCTTCGCATGTTGGAAGATTCCGGTCACACGGCGGCACTTGTGCTCCTTGATCTAAGTGCCGCCTTCGAAACTGTCTCCCATGACATTTTACTCCAACGTCTGGTCGAGGCAGGGGTGGATAAGCTGGCTCTTGAATGGTTTAGATCTTTTCTATCTGATCGTTCCTTCAGGGTCATCACTCCCCCCTTCGAATCCAAACCACATGCGATTGCCCAGGGAGTTCCTCAGGGATCGGCTTTAAGCCCCACCCTATTTAATCTTTATGTTCAGCCGCTAGCTGATGTCGCCATGCGTGGGAACCTCTCCATCGTGTCCTACGCAGACGACACGCAGCTGGCGGTTGCGATTAGTGGGGCCTCCGATCTCGAGGCAGCTAAGTTCCGTGAGGGACTTATATCTGTGGCCCACTGGATGATTGATAATTTCCTGCAATTGAACGCTAAGAAAACCGAGGTGCTCATTGTGGGGAAACAAACTCATCTGTGGGGCGATAGCTGGTGGCCACATGAGCTCGGTCCTACCCCTACCCCCGTCACTGAAGTTAAGAACCTTGGGGTTCGGTTTGACTCCCAACTGAGCTTTTCCACTCATACCAAAAAGACCGCTACATCATGCTTTGGGATTCTGCGTCAGCTTCGGTCCACCTTCAAATACTTTGACGCTCCCACCCGTCAACTCATCGTGCAAGCCATGATCTTGTCTAAATTAGACTATGCTAGCTCCCTTTTTCTTGGAGTCAATCAGGCTGAGCTCTCCCGTCTCCAACGCGTCCAGAACGCTGCCGCCAGGGCTCTGGTTGGTTTGCCTAAATTCTGCTCTGCTAGGAGAACCATCTTCAATCTCCATTGGCTTCCGGTGGCACAGAGAAAAAAGTTGAAATCTTTGATTTTGACATTCAAAATCCTTAAGCTTTCTTCCCCTCAGATTTTGCAGCAACTTATTTCCCCTTACGTTCCAGCTCGTTCTCTGAGGTCCTCTGCTCTCCACCTTGCCATAGTCCCTCGTTTCAAGAGATCCAGGATTGGCGGTCGCTCCTTTCGAGTCCTTGCCGCCAAACTATGGAATTCCTTGCCTGTCCACATTCGTGCCATTGATGAGCTCCTTGCTTTTAGGAAGGCTGTCAAAACCTTTCTCTTCCCCGTAGCTCCTTAGTTCTGCTGTTGTTGTGTTGTGTCTTCCACCTTCTGTCCGGTTTTCTGTTCTGCACTAGTGCCTGGACGCCCCTTCGTTGGGGCATCTGTGCGCTCAATAAATCCGGATAACATAACATAACATAACATCTCAGCAACCAGAAGGGTCCAGGAGACGTAACGTATATTGCTTTAAAAAATCGGGCACACTTTTTTTCTTTTTTAACTATATTTATAATTTTACCAATTTATACCATCAATGACATGTCAAAAGAGCTTCCTGAATAACTTCTCCTGCATGAAAAACCGGTACAGTGTACAATGTGATACATCCAACCAGCCGACCACGATGTCATTACACTTTACTGAACCTTACCTTACCCATTTTTTACTGGATTCTCTTACACGTACTACCACCCCAGAACATTCAACCACATACCCCTATAAAAATAAACATTTTATACAGATTGACAGTTAGCAATTCAACTCCCATCAGTGGGCACTACGCCATCCGGAGCGACATCAGGGGTAGTAGTTTGCAAAGTTTGTAAATATGATTTGAGTGGATCTCAAATATCCTTCGGGCGAGACCTAAGTGGAAGCAGTGTGGCATAGAGTTCACAATTTGTATTGCAGTAGGTGAGACTAAGAAGCCATGCGGCCCTAGAAAGAAGGGATCTGTTGCCCCACCTCAGTGCTATCTCCCTTTTGGATAAAAGCAGAGAAAGTGCTATGAATTTGTGTAAAAAAGCAGCCGTACTTAGAAGAAGTTACAGGTGAAAACGTAGAGACAAACGGCAATTTTTTTCAACTTAATTTCAATCTTTTTTTTATTTTAACTGTTTTAGTTTCTTTAGAAAAAACATTGGAGGATCAACACAAATGACCCCTTGCTGAGTTCCAAATTGTATTTACTTTTCAAAATTTTGTAGCTTTCCAGGATCCATTATTGGTTTTACACCCATTACTACCATTAACTGGAAGGAAGGAGGTTGAAAGCACAAAAAAAGGAAATATAGGCAATGTAAAATGCCAAAACTGTGTAGAAAATGTTGGTTTTCTGACAAAAGTCCGTCTGTTCCTGAAAGCTGGAAAGATGGTGATTTTAGCACTGCAAACTCGTTGTTGATAACATTTGCAGGGAGAATAACAGACGCTTTCTTCTGTAACACTTTTTTCCCATTTTTCCCCCCAAAAACTACATTTTGCTGTATTTTAGCTAATTTCTCGGTGCCCTCCAGCGAATCCACAAACCCTGGGTACTTTTAGAATCCTCAGAATGTTGGAATAAAAGGACGCAAATGTCATGTGAGTACCTTATGTGGACAAAAAGATAAGAGGGCCTAAGCGCGGCCTACCCCAAATAGCTAAAAAAAAGGCTTAGAACAGGATGGGAAAAGCCTAGCAGCGAAGAGGTTAAGTAAGCCACTCACAAAAAGAAGCCCTAGATTAAAAACACACTATTGTTATAAATCCTTGACAGCCACATTTACAAAACAGGACTCGTAGTATAAAAACAAATACACTTACAGTTAATCCTCTTTCTTCTTCAACATGAGGGGGTGTTTTATGTATACACACAGAAATTGCAAAATAACTGAGTATGACCAATCCACACAAATCCACAACGAAATTTTGACACCTGAAAAAGACAGAAAGCCATACACAAATTGCTAATAATCTATCCATAGAAACTGAAAAATACTGGGAAACATTATTTTTCTAAAAAAAGGGAATACTCCTAGTTAAGTACAAATATAGTGCCTCGTTAACATCCAATGGCTCTCCAAGAGTACACCTTTAAAATTGTAACAAAATAAGTTATAATTACACTGTTGATTTGAAAAAACTCCCTTAATTAATGTATTTATTTTCAGATTTATATAGCACATAGTCACCAAATGTATAGATGCGATTTATAAGTAACAATAAATCGACTCAAGGTCTTACATAAAACTAGTAGCAAACTAGGTGGCATTGGGGTAGGCGTGGAGTAGGTGAATAAATTGGGTTATGCAGAAGAGGAGGTTATGGGGAGAGGATAGCAATGACATGGAGGGGAGACAGGCAATAGGGTAAGCAGTATTAGGCTGGAGGAGAGGCATAGAAATAGGGTATAGCGGAAAATGGTGAGCGGGAGGGCAGGGATGGGAAGAATGGAGGAAGATAAGAGAATTATTGACTGAATACAGATGAGTTCTGAAGAGTAAATTCGGAGGGTAAAGTGCCAACTTTATTGTTTAATAGGCATTTTGAGTCAGGTTCAATTTAAATAGATTAGTCTTTATTAGGCATCGGAAGGATAGAAGAGGAAGCAGAGAGTTCCAAAATATGGAGGCAAGGGAATTTCTATAAGTAGGTTTTGTATGCTTCTGAGGTTCCTAGTGCCTCCCGAGATTTTGGGTAGAATGGTCAAATGAGGTGGGGCTTTTGAGTTGAGTGCTTTAAAGGGTATACAGCCAAGCTTAAACTTGATTCAAACCTCAACTGCACTGAGCCCTTCACCCAACTGCTGACATCCTCAATTTTTCCACACAGGTTCTCCCACTGACTCTTTCTGCCTGAGCAGAGCAGACGGAAAATACCAGCTTTTTTCTTTCGGAAATTAAGGAAAAACGGGATTGAAGAACATATATAACATCGCCGGATTAACAGCGGTAAGATTATCGGAGCATAAATCATAGAGGGGCTAGGTCAAAGCATTCTGGGCAAAGATTCCAGCATTTTATAGAGTGTGTTTGTAGCTTTTAGTAAGATATTATTTTGCAGCATTCTGATTTACAAATCACTGATCAGATTTAGAGTTTTTGAAAGACAGATTTCCATCCTTTGACACAAGAATGTCAGGGTTCTTGTGCAAGATTTGCCACCCTCTTGTGACCATATTGACTATCGTTTTGGAGACTAGTTAATACATTTAATGTCTGATGTACTGCATTTATGGAGACAGATTTACAACACAGTGACAAAAGATAGAGAGCCTCGGTAGGTCACATTTAATATAAACAGGCCAGATTTGCTATAGTTTTGAGGGGCAGATGTTAGCAAATGAAAAAGAGTGAAATGTGTAAGTCCAGATAAACAGCCCTTTTTAGGTCTTGCCTTAGACAAGACATTTTTATTTTACTTAAAATATATGTGCAATATACTTCAAGAGGCTTTCAACCTGCTTTCTTCATCCGTTGGTCAATCGATGTGTTATGCACAAATTCTTCCACTCATTAAAGGATACACGATGGGGCAATGGATAAGCCTACTTTAGCTACTGGCTAACCTTACTTTGAGTGACTGTATTTTGTTATTTCACACAAGGTAGTTCCATTCAGTGCCAATGTTTTTGATTGTACTTTATTATTACTTTAGTTTTACCTTTGTGTTTAGAGCCTGGTGTGATAGCAGGACGCTTCTATCAGCTCTCCTTGCTTTTGATGTAAGCAGAAGGCAGATCCAGCTTTATCAGTTACTGTCTCCAGCTAATGATTTTGTAAATTCCTTTTAGGGTGGCCTTTGTGTACCTGACTGCTGCTATTTCACAGCATACCACATTGTGTCCATTTTATGCTGTTCTTTAAAAGGTTATCCTCTTTTTAGTATACAGTCATTGAAGTGAATGCATGACTGCACTCCTGTATGTCATGCTGGTATATTTATGTTAATTGAGCAGTGGCGGCTGGTGACATTTGAGAGTGGTGAGGCGTAAAACAATTGTCATACTGCACTGCGTCGAGTGAGCATAGTGAGCAATCCTGAACCACCTACCCCCAAGAAAATGTTGAAAAAATATTAGGCAGATGGTGCATTTTCAAGCACATTTGTGAAAACAGGAAGATTTATCAAGCAATTCTGAATCTGTTCTAACAAAGACAATGACTGGCAAAACTGTCAGTCTAATTGGATGCATTTCAGACGCCGGCCTACCACGTGCTCTGTCCATCTATGCCACTGTGTGCTATTCTTTCACAAGTCCAATGTGCCCTCGTTACTAATTGACAGGAGAAGCTGGTTTCTTGTCACACTCCAGAGCGCCTCAAGAAGGCTGCAGCATGTGAAACGTGAAACATTGCATCACAAACTTAACGTAAATGCTGTCAAATCCTTTTAACTTGATAAATATAACCTACTTTCGAATCAATAATCTTTACCTGCAGTGCTCTTCTAAGCCATCGCACCCTGGCCTCAGAAAGGACAGCATCGGTCCAGCCATGACTCGCGTGCTCTTATTAAATTAAAATAAATACTGCAGTAAAATCACATGCGTGACTCGGAAATAAGGGAATGTTGGGAAAATATGATTTTCTCCAAATCTTATGGTACAGAACCGCCCAGGAAAAGAACATAGTGGCCAGTCCCAACTTTACGCTTCTGCGCGGCCTGGTTATATGCGTTACCTAAATTAGCAGAAAGAAGAAACATCCAAACATGTTTTGCCTGATCTTGGGTTTGCGCATGTATGGGGGCTTGTTAAGGGACACGACCTGGCATTTTCTGGAAGGCCAGTTACCATTTTCTGTGCCAATGTTATTTTAAAAAGTCTGATAAAATGATGCATTTCCCACTGCACCACAGTTACGGCTGTCTTCACATTCACCATAAACAAGGGGACAACTTATCCCATGTACTTTGCTCGTTAGTGGCTAATTTACACAAAGTAAAACTAGAAATCATGGATTAATCAGGGCTTCTGCAAATTAAATTGTGTGATCTTAGGCAAACATTTTATCTCACCAAAGCTCTTGTCCATCATTTTCGAATATATAAGCACAGTCAATCAAGAATCAAATATGTGTGTTCAGAATGCCAGTTATACAAAAACAATTTGGGGTGCCTTCAGGCCGAGTTCGGCAGTTGCTATATAAAAACTACAGAGAAATGCACAAAGAAGAGGTAAAAACCAAAGCCTTCACACAAAGAAAATCTAATAGACACTCAATTGCCGGCTGATTTATATGATGAAACCAGAAAACGTGGATAAATTAGAGCTTCCTTACGTAAACTGTGCAATCTTAGACACATTTTCAACTCACCCAAACTCTTCAGAAAACAAAAATATTTACACAAGAGTATGAAAGGACTTTTAAATATGTGCATTCACGAAACCATTTATAGAAAAAACTTTATTGCATGCGTATAAAAGTACTTTAAAGTTCTTTCAGTGACCATAATGATTCTTGTAATACTGGCATTCACACACATATTTTAAAGTGGGGTGCGTGAATGCAAGTTATACAAACACTATTAGCAGCACTGCCTACGAGGTGAGGTCTAACATTCACTGACACTGTATAAAAACTATCGCGAACGCATAAAGAAACTAAAGCATTGTCACGGATGGCATTACGGGTGGGAGGGGGGTGGAAATGGTGTTGTCGCGCTGCGGAGGGGAGGGTTGGGGGGAAGCGGGATAAAAAATAATAATAAAAGTCAAACTTATCAGCTTCCCGCCTACAAGTATCGACTCCGAGACTCCAGACTCCCGACTCCCGCCGTCCAATCTTTTGAATTCCGATTGTGCTCGTCGCCGTCACGCAGGAAGGCTGCAGGCAGCCTCCCTCCTATCCACCACAGCACAGCGCTGTGATTGGTGCGGCCGGCTGCCCCAACCACGTCATTTCTCTCTGAATGCTGCAGCATACAGAGAGCAGGGAGATTGGAAGGTGTTACTCGAGGACAGGGGGGAGCGGCTTGCACACTGTTGTTAATACAGTTAATACTGCCTGTTTGGCTAGCCTATCAGGCTGCCCAAACAGACAGTATTAACAACAGTGGGAAAGCCACTCCCCCCTGCCCGCGAGTAACGACGCCCACTCTCCCAACCAGGAACTTCTGCTTTCTCGCCGTGCGAGAAGGCAGAAACAAATGGTAGTTAACTAACGAAGAACCGCCACTGTAATTGAGTAGTACAGTTATAATTGCAAATTAATTTAGTCTGTATGTCCTGTTCTATGGCTTTCTATTTGCTTTCAGTGCTCTTGTTGTGTTTATTTAGACATTGAATTATCACATTACTAATTGAAGATAGCTGTGCCATTATTTCAGTTTCCTTTTCTGTCTCCCTGTCTGTCAGCACACCTGTCTATCTATCTACATGTCTTTCTTCGTAACTCTATCTAGGCAACTCTGTTTTTCGATCTTTGCAATTCTATCTATGCAATGTTATCGGTCTGTCTATCTCTCTACTTATGCAATTGTATTTACCTATCCAACCTTATCTGTCTATCCATTTTACCTATCAAGGTGGTGTGTTCCTTTCTTCCCGTTCTACCCTTTAGGCTTCCATCCCTCTTCCTCAGCTGAATTCTGTTCATAGGATGTACTTTCTAAATGTGACAGTTGCTAATGACGGTTATGTTTTGACAGCGGTCATTGTGCTCCCAGCCAGCTACCTGTACGGAGCCCTCCTGTCGTTCTGGTGTGCCGTTCTCACAACTTAATAAATTACTCTTATAATGCTATCCTGGTTCCAGTTTATACTCAACATTTATGGTGACAGGGAGAACACGACAACACACCTATGAACCCGCGTGAATGTACATGGAATTAAAGACATTTCAATGTTTTCGGGGCTAGCTTCTTTCAAGTATTGGATTGCTCCTAATTTTGGTACCGAAACAGCAAATCAATCAATCAATCAATCAACAGTATTTGTATAGCTTGCTACTCACCCAGTAGGGTCGCAAGGCGCTGGGGGGAGGAGTTTGTTACTGCTCGAAAAGCCAGGTCTTGAGTTGTTTCCTGAAGGAGAGGTGGTCCTGGGTCAGCCGTAGGTGGATGGGGAGGGAGTTCCATGTCTTGGCCGCCAGGTAGGAGAAGGATCTTCCTCCCGCGGTGGCCCTGCCAATGGGTGGTACGGTGACGAGGTTGGCCGATCGTAGCTGGCGGGTGGGTGTGTAGAAAGTGAGGCTGTAGTTGAGATACTTCGGGCCCATGTCGTTGAGAGCCTTGTGTGCGTGGGTGAGGAGTCTGAACGGGATCCTCTTGTTGACGGGGAGCCAGTGCAGGTCTCTCAGGTGGGAAGCGATGTGGCTGCGGCGATGGATGTCCAGGAAGAGTCGTGCGGAGGCGTTCTGTATGCGCTGGAGTCTTTTCTGTAGTTTGGCAGTGGTTCCCGCGTAGAGGGCGTTCCCATGGTCCAGTCGGCTGGTGGCGAGTGCCTGCGTGACTGTCAAATCAGATTGCTACGGCGAAAAAAAAGATACATTTAAGGCAAGTCTAATGAATGTGGTCATAAATATTTACAGAGAAGGAGCGAATCATTAGACTGTTCGTGTCTGCTTCAGAGGAGCTGTAAATATGGAGATGCTTGCACAGTGTTGACTTGAAAACGACAATAATAAGTAAACGTTATTAACTTCTTCAGAGTTCTGAGTTTTCTCTGGCCGTGAATATTCGTTGGATAGCGGCTGACGTGTATTGGAACATTCGCCTCAGGAGTTGGTGGCGCACTTGCTTGCTTGGCGTCATGCTGACGTTGCACGCTTTCACCGCCATCTTACAAGTGAACATTTTTACAGTCTAGCTTTTCTTCTTACGCACAGGAAGCGTGCGTGCCGCCATATTTACCTACAGTTGCTCTTGTTATATGCTACGAGAGTAACACAGGAGCAGATTTGTTCTCATCAGTGGTACGCGTTACAAGGAAGGGGAATCATCGTTTACAACGCGGGGATTACATCGCAATGCTATTACATTGCGGTTTTCAAAATGCAAGTCGTTACAACGACTTGCGCTAGATGGCGCTTTAGGACAAGGAATAGTATAATTTACTATCCAACACCTTCCCTACTGTACGTAGACTGGAGTTGGAATAGTACATTATACTACTCCTAAGTCCAGCGCCCTCCAACGTAAGTCGTTGTAACAACTTGCATTGTAAAAACCGCAATGTAAATGTATGCGTTGTAACGTCATACATCCCAAGGAAGACAGTACAGGACTGATGTGTACAGAACTGAGAAACAAGTGAGAAGTGTTTACACATCTTATGAATTTACAATTCATTTTTGCACTAATGTTTACTTTTGAACCTTTACATTAAGCAGCATACAGAAAGGGAACCTTGTTACGAATCTCTCTTTGACTGTTTAACTAAATACATAAAAAAGCAGTTTGGGCTTATAAATTTTGAGGACTGTTACTCCTCCTGTGCTTGGTATGTCAGTTTAGAACAACATGGCTTTAGGGAACATACACAATTTACAGCCTCCAGAAGCGTTTTTAACAGGTGCAGGAGTACCACAAATAAAATAGGAGGAATGGCGAGAGTACTTTTGTAACTATATTTCCACCTTTGATAAGGGAGATGAGCCACTTCCACCAGAGGAGAAGAAAAAAATCCGACTACATTGCTTGGGACAGGTGGACTAAACGTGTACAACAACATTACCAAGAAGGTGCGTGAAGGAGAAGAGAGGAATGTTTTTACTAAGGCTATGGAGGATTTGGATGGGTATTATAAACCGCTGTGTTGCGGTAAACAGATATACATTTTACAGAAGTAAACAAGGGAAAGAGGATAGTATAGAGGACTATGTTTCTGCACTTAAGAATTTAGCACTCTCATGTAAGTTTGAAAACATGCACAATGATTTCATTAGAGATCAGATAGTTATGTGTGCTGGTAATCCCAACATACAGGATGCACTGTGGGCGAAAGGAGAGAAACCCCTCCATCAAGTAATAGAAATAGTAAAAAAGAGCTGAATTGACAGGAAGATGTGCAAAAGCTGTAATCCATGAGAATAAAACTAAAACTGATGAAACAAGTGTATGGCTAAAATAAGCGGAAGCAAAAAGAAGCTTATGGTAAATAGGAGCAGAGTCACAAAAGGGTCTGGATTTAAAGGAGGGGTAAAAACTTTAGCGCAATTAAAGTGTTATCGTTGTGGCAGCAACAGGCATTTGCCAAACGACTGGAAATGCCCAGCTCGCAACAGTAAGTGTACACAATGTGGACTAGTGGGGCATTTTCAAAAAGCTTGTCAAAGAAATATTAGTAAAATTATTAGAGGATTATGATGAACAAGAGCAGTACTCATCGGAAGACTCGGAGTACAACTTGTGTGTGCTCAATGTGACTGAAGCATCAGAAAATGAGGACAAAGGGAAATATAATAAGAAGAAACCCATGTGCATGGTGGACATAGGAGGTGTGAGCATTGAGATAGTTGCTGACTCAGGTTCACCCTGCACCATAATCAACAGAAATGTATTGAGAGACAAATTCCAACAAACTTTAGGTAGGGACATGGAAACACCTGATATTACCCTTAAAACATTCACAGGGGAACCTATTGAGCTTGTGGGTTGCAGGGAACTTATGTTCGCTTTTAAAGACAGACAAACCATCATCAAATTATATATTTCTGCCACTGGTCCTTCTGTGCTAGGATGGAAGGACCAGGGAAAATTGGGAGTTACACTAAATCCCAACAGTTCGGAACATGTACTGGTCATGCAACTGGACATGGTAAAGGACTCCAACTTTGCTGGCAGGCTTCCAAAAGTCTTCAATGGCACCATTGGAAAATTGAAGGGATTTCAACACAGAATTAAGTTAAAAGACAATGCTGTTCCGTGCTTACACAAAGTAAGACACATTCCGTTCACACTGAGGGAGGAAGTGAAAACAGAAATTGACAATTTACTTACCGGCATCATAGAGCCAACGGAATCTTCAGAATGGGTCGCACCTTTGGTTATCGCAGGAAAACCCAGTGGCAAGTTGAGGTTATGCATGGACTTGCGTGAACTCAACACAAATATCCTGATAGACCAACACCCACGTCCAAAAATAAACATGATGCTCTCCCTTACAAAACATATGAAAGTTTTCTCTACAATTGACCTAGCCGCAGTTTACCACCAGGTACCTCTGCATCCCAAAAGCAGGCACCCCATCACCTTTATTTCACCATTTGGGTGTTACAGGTTCAAACGAGTACCATTTGGATTAGCTTCAGCTGCGGCATTATTCCAGGGACTCATGCAAGAAATTTATATGGGGGTCAAAAAGTTGCCCATCTTTCAGGATGATATTCTCGTAATGGGCAAAGACCAAGCGGACAACGACCAATGGTTATTACAGGTGTTAAAAATCTTGGAAAGGTGCGGTATGACAGCGGAGTACAGGAAAAGCAGGTTTAGTGAAAAAACTGTCACCTACCTGGGACACGAAATGACGGAATAAAACCCAAGAAAGAATTACTCAACGCTATCAGGGATGCTCCGGTTCCACAGAACAAACAGGAACTAAGAGCATTTTTAGGACTAGTGAAGTACTACTCCAAATTTGTACAGAACTTTTCAAATAAAACATAACACAAGAACACTTTTGAAATCTAGGAACAAATTTGAGTGGTCACAGTTTTGCAACGAAAGCTTTAAGGACCTAAAGCAAGAAATTTGTGATGCACCACCCCTGCAAGGGTTCGACACGAATCTCAAATGTGTGGTCACAACAGATATGAGCGGAAGGGGAATTGGAGCTGTCCTCACACAAGTTGAAGGCACCGGAAAGGAGGTCACTATCACTTTTGCATCTTGCTCACTAACTACCACTGAGGAAAGATACTCTTTCATCGAGCGAGAGGCATTAGCTTGTGGGTGGGGACTAGAACACTTCCGCCAGTACATTTGGGGAAAAAGGGTCACATTACGTTGCGACCACAAACCACTCACTAAAGTGCTCACTGTTAAAGGATTATATAATGCGTCACCTAGACTGGCGCGCTTGTCTGTAAGACTTTTGGACTACGATTATGATGTGCAATACTTGCCGGGTGCCAAAAATGTGGTCACGGACTTCCTTAGTAGGCTACCCTACCAAACCGTGAAGACATAGCGGTAAGAGAAGAAGAACTCTGTGTGGCAAGCCTCAATGAGGAGTTCACCAGCATACTCAAAGAGGTTTGGCTGAGTGAGTATCTAAAAGATGAAACCTCACAAGAAGTCCACAAACTCATCGTAGACGGATGGCCAAGCAAGAAAAGTATAATAAAAGAGTTAAGACCATTCTGGGAACTTAGAAAGGAGTTTTCAGTAGAAGGTAATCTCATTTTGAGACAGGGCAAGGTCATACCACCTGTTACGCTTAAGTACAGAATCCTAAACATTTGCCATGAGGGACACCTAGGCATCAACAAAACTAAACAAAGGATCAAGTGCTGGTATTGGTGGCCAGCTTGTGACTTAGAAATAGAAAGAGCAGTAAGATGCTGTGTGCAGTGTGAGAATTCTGACAAAACTCAGATAACACTCAAACCCCCCAGCAACCGTTGAACTGTCCTGATATGCCCTGGGAGAGAGTGGGGATTGATATAATGGGACCTATACGGTACCAGGAGAAACACGTGTACTTGATTGTCATGGTAGACCACTTCTCTAAGTGGCCTGAAATAAAGGTTAGCCGAAGGGTTGAAGCACACAACTTAGTCACATTATTGGACAGCATTTTCACGAGGGAAGGCATACCAAAAACAATAGTTAGCGATAATGGCAGCAAGTTCACCTCGGATAGTTTCAAAAAGTTCCTAGATAGGAACGGAATTATACACAAAACCACTTCTGTCTACCGCCCTGCTGGGAATAGTGCTGTGGAAGGAGTAATAAAAGGCGCCATTCAATTAGCTAACAACAATGAGAAATGTTGGGAGAAGGAAGTGAACAAAATGATTTGGGCATACAGGATAACACCAGGGGAAAAAACACACTTCAGCCCTTTCGAAATCATGACAGGCACGACACTCTTATCCAAAGATAACATAGGGTGGCTTAAAACAGCTAGGAGAGCAGAATGGCCTGCAGAATTGGTAAGAAAAGGGATCCAATAGGCTCAAGAGGCGTGCAAAGAGAAATTTGATTCTAAACATAATTGTAAACAAATCAACATCAAAGAAGGAGATAGAGTGAGAGTAAACAGAAGTGGCCACATTGAAAAAGGTCAGAATAGGTTTACTGCGCCATTGGTGGTAGAAAAAGTCTTTTGTAACTCTGCCCTTCTCAGCGATGGAAAGGTGGGGCATGTCTCCGCGATTTCTGTTTGTGCTAGATCTGATGTTGGTACTCGCGGACGGATTAACATTCGGGACCCAGCCAGACCACAGCACAATGACGCACGTGAGGATGTTCGTACAAAAGACAACTTAGACTGGTTGCTCCATGAAGGATCAGTATCACGTAACCATGGAACCATGGAACTAATGATGGTCCCGACCAGGAACTCAGTGAGTTTATTGGTAAATACAGAAACCTGAGCACTAGTACTTCGTTGGTATTACCTGGTGTTGGAAGTACCACTCTATCGGAGGAAGAACAAGATCCTGTGGAAGAGACTGCTAATGAGAGATACCTAATCACTAGTGAGACAGTTAGCTCCCTCAGTACTGAGTTTAGTATTACGTCAGAGTCTGGACTTGATCCAGAGGGATATACAGTTAAGGAAGCATGCAGTACCAGTAGATATGGTCGCAGCGTAGTGAAACCCAGCAAGTATAAAGACTTTGTTTGTGAATAGTATTTCTAGTTTCCTTTGTGTTTTTCCTTAGCACCTTGCTAAACTTTTGGATCTGGGTTTTCTCTAGGGGAGGAGATGCGTTGTGTTCCTTTCTATCATCTTTCTGCCCGTTCTACCCTTTAAGCTTCCGTCCCTCTTCCTCGCGCGTCCCTGCCCTCTTGCTTGCATTGTTTTGTCATCAGCTGAATTCTGTTCATAGGATGTACGTTCTAAATGTGACAGTTGCTAATGACGGTTATGTTTTGACAGCGGTCATTGTGCTCCCATCCAGCTACCTGTACGGAGCCCTCCTGCTGTGCTGGTGTGTCGTTCTCACAACTTAATAAATTACTCTTATAATTCTATTCTGGTTCAGTTTATACTTAACACAAGGCAACCTTCTCTACGCAGTCATCTCTATCTATCTATGCAACACTATTTATCTATACAGTAATTGCTATCTGTCTTTGCACAATTCTTTATCTATCGTTTCAACTCTATTTGTAATAACAATTTGAAAAAAATTACAAAAAAGTATTAGCAAAGGCAAGAGAATGGCATCCAACACCAGAAAGATTGGCTCTTTTTTCATGTTAAGGTTTGGTGTTAGCCAAGGCGTTTTAAGTTTACAAAAATGTGTGTAATACTGTTACTTATATGGGTCATCAATTAGTCTGTTCTTGTGTCATTAATATTTTTTTCTGCCCACTCCTGCAAGCATTATGGGACAATGAGTCATCCCACTTCAGCCATTGGCTGACTGCACTATGAGTTAGTGAATGCCCATGTCACGTACTACTATGGTAATGTGTTTTTTTTAGACCAAAGAACATTTTTGCCATTAGCCAAATAATTGTTTTTTTAATTGATGAGGGCCTAGCAGCTTTCCAACAATGACGTTTTGTAGAAACCATGAAAGAACAAAAGAAAAACTGCTTAAGACAAAAAAATGGCTGCCAACTCCAGACCAACTGGCTTTACCAAAGCTTGTTTTAGTGAGGGAGTTCGATTTTTAGTTCTCGATCAACATTTTTTTTGTGGCCAAGTATACGCCATTTCCTGAAACAGATGTACACACTTAGTGATGCCAGTGTTTCAGGTGACCGACACCATTGTTTGGAATTTACTACACGTTGGGAAAACATTTATGGCAATTTTGTGCCCGTTTAAATTATATTCAGGTTTAGGTCGTGTAGGGGACCAGATATTGTATTTACTAATACACAGTGCTTTTTGGAGCAGGTTTGTCAGCCTCTGTGGGCTACGTGTTCGGTCTTTTTTCTTCCTAACATTCTGAATGTAGGCACTGTATTTACTGCATTTCCATGTGGAAACCAAAACATTATTTTATGCCACATTTACAGCATTTTCATGGTATATTTTTAGCCTCTTGGAGGTTAGATCAGCAATACATTCGTAACAGATTGATGTTATTTTCAGATTATAAATGCTGCCTTTCTGTCTGCATTTTGCCTTGCACTACTAAATATATTTAGATCATCTTGCCTTGTTCTTCAATTTCAGATGTGAAAACTGCTAGTGGTGAACAGATTTGCTACTTTGCTGGGCTGAGGCGTTTTGCAGGAACCATTAGGAGATACAAGTGGGGCAGTACATGTTTGAAATCCACTTTGGCTTACAAATATATATGCTATTACGATTCAAATAAAAAGGAATTTAATGTCAATACTTAGATCCCAAGGGGAATAAATTATAGCATTTTCGGGCAAACAGAATAGCGCTTTGCGGTCAAAGGAATACTGGGGCATATTAACAACGAGCAGGGAAAATTAACGCTAAAGGCGCTTAGCGTTAATTTTTTTAATGCCCCCTATAACTGGAGGAATATCGCCTGGTTATCGCTTTATTAACAACGCTAACCACCTAGGTGATAAAAAAATCCAGCGATAGCAGCATTTTGGGAGGTTAGCGCTTGTAATGCAGCGATAATACTACAAGGATAGGGATATCCTTGTTGATAGCCCATGGTGGACTTAGCCATGTAATCCACCTCCCATTGGATTACATGGCTAAGTCTGAAAATTATCAGACATAAAAAAGCAGCGTTAACCGTGGTTAGCGCTGCTTTTTTTGTCTCTAACAGGGTTAGCGTGAAGCTTGATAATAGGAGAAATGTCACTTAGCGACATTTCTCCTATTATTTTGCTCTGGAACGCCCACTTTGCATCTCATTAGAGATGCAAAGGGAAGCGTAGTGAACAAGCATTAGAAATGCAATAGGTCTCGCAGCATTAGAGTTAGTGCTTTTAGAATTGTTTATGGGTTTTTTTGTAAATATTTAGCATGAGGTTGAGGGTGAGTGAGGGTGAGTGAGGCTGAGGGGTTGAGGGTGAGGGTGAGTGAGGGTGAGGCTGAGGGGTTGAGGGTGAGGGTGAGTGAGGGTGAGTGAGGGGTTGAGGGTGAGGGGTTGAGGGTGAGTGAGGGTGAGGGGTTGAGGGTGGGTGAGGGGTTGAGGGTGAGTGAGGGTGAGGGGTTGAGGGTGAGTGAGGGTGAGGGTGAGTGAGGGTGAGGGTGAGTGAGGGTGGGTGAGTGTGAGTGAGGGTGAGTGTGGGTGAGTGTGGGTGAGGGATTGAGGGTGAGGGGTTGAGGGTGAGTGAGGGTGAGGGGTTGAGGGTGAGTGAGGGTGAGGGGTTGAGGGTGAGTGAGGGTGAGGGAGGGTGAGGGGTTGAGGGTGAGGGGTTGAGGGTGAGTGGGGGTGAGTGAGGGTGAGGGGTCATCTCAGCACTCACTCGAGAGAGAAACACGTAGCAGTTCCCCAAAGTGCAAGCATGCCTCCACTCTCATCACTGCAAAGAGGCCAAAAATAGCCGTGATCAGATTATCAATTGGGAGAACAGCCGGCTTATTTAACGCAGCCAGCCGGGGAGAAACTCTGACAGTAACCTTTTGAACAGATGATTTAATGTCAAATGGAAGGCGTGTTTGCAGAATCCGTTTATACTTTGTAAGCACAGCAGACGTAAATCACATTTGTAAGCCTCGAAAGTAAGACGGCTGTATCTTCTGTGGTTCGTCGAGCCTCCCAGATAACGCGCCCCCACAAGCCCGCTCCTGAGACTGGTGCCGCTCACCACCCTATCTGCTTTTCAGAGGAAGGAGAACAGAACATTGGCGGCGTGAACATTCAAAGATTAAATACTTTTTTTCGGAAGGGAAACTGTGCCAAGCTGTATTTTCTTTATAATACTGCAAGGCAAATGGGCTGTCTCTGCCAGTAATGCTTCCGGATGGCAGACCACTTACCGGAGAAGCAATTAACCAGCACCTCAGCAGACTGCTTTGAAGTCTGAAAATAGAGGGAAAGCTTTTTTTTTCCCCCAAAAAAAGAAAGGAAAGTCAGTAAAAAGAAAAGGGCTCTCCCACCAGTATCGTGAAATAGTTCCTGATAAAAGTGCACATTTAAGACATGGAAGGTTATCAAATTGCGACCGGCCTGTGGGAATGACTGGCAGGATCAGTGTACAGGGAGGGTAGGGAAGGGCAGAAGCAACAGGGAGGGCAGGGAAGGGCGGAAGCAACAGGGAGGGCAGGGAAGAGCGGAAACAGGGAGGGCAGGGAAGGGCAGGGAAGCGCTGAAGCAACACTGAGGGCAGGGAAGGGCTGAAACAAAACGGAGGGCAGGGAAGGGCTATTTTGTATTTTATTGTAATGATGCGGACACAGAGGGATGGAGCTAGCCTTGCGCGAAGATGGCTGCGCTCTAGGCAAGCTCCTTTGGCTGCCACCTAATGAACAGCAATATGCTGCGGTAAACAAAATAATTAGAATTTAGAGAAGCTGACCTGTGCTTCGTAGGGGATTGAGCACACAAAATAGGCTTGCCACCGTACATGTGAAGCAGGCGTTGTCTAGATGGAAGCGGCAAGGACCGCCCTGCAGAGGATGTGGGAGGCCGCTGGCTGTGAGCTGCTCCTGTGCAGGCGGGCACTCTGTGGAGCCGGTCAGCGCCTGTGACGCTGTGCTCTGCAGCTGGAGGACGGGCGGCACCGAGGGAGCTGCGACCGGCCTGTGGGAATGACTGGCAGGATCAGTGTGCCTGCAGCCCGGTAGATGAGCATGGCGGGCGGCGGTGTTACGCGGAAGGAAGTTAGACGGCGCAGACGGAAGGAAGAGAGGGGAGGGGGGAGGAGAAATGCGACACGGCGGGGAGGGGGCGGAGCGGCACCGAGGGAGCTGCGACCGGCCTGTGGGAATGACTGGCAGGATCAGTGTGCCTGCAGCCCGGTAGATAAGCATGGCGGGCGGCGGTGTTACGCGGAAGGAAGTTAGACGGCGCAGACGGAAGGAAGAGAGGGGAGGGGGGAGGAGAAATGCGACACGGCGGGGAGGGGGCGGAGCGGGTAAACAAAGACGGACGTGCATGCGCACGCGCTTTTAAGGTCAATGCGCATGCGCATATGCTCAATGCGCATGCGCATTGACCTTAAAAGTCACGGGCACTGCAAGGAATCGCCACGATTCCTTGCAGTGTGGATAAAGAGTGGATAACTCGCAATACTCTCGCTTGCTCGATGCGCATGCGCATCGACAGGCGAGACCTAAAAAGGGTGCTAACAAGCGATTTTGCATGTTAGCACCCTGTTGTGAATAGGGCGATATATATTTATCTCCGCTTCTTTGGCTTTTACAGCCAAAAAAGCTGAGATAAAGCCCTTGGTAATATGCCCCACCATTTTTTTCTGTTCAATGGACGACATTATGACATTTCCGGCGTTCTGCCTTTTTGGTAGTTAAGGTAATGGCGTTTTTTTGGTGAAGTGTTCCATTGCAAAAGGGTGTTTTTTTGTATAACTTTTAAAGTACTTTCACTGTTTTATCTGGAAAAGTGGTAGCGGTACAGGGACGGATGGAGTTAAGAAATTTACTCTGGATCACACAATGGCCAGTGGGCCGACTTTAATTAAAGGGATACCGCATGGCTGCAAATCAAGATTGTACTGCGGGACGACAGTTGAGGATTATGCTCATCTTTCTTTTATTCAACTCTCCAGCCAGTGGAGGCTCCTCAGCGAAGAGGAAATAGTGTCGCCCCACTGCTCAAAAGGAAAAATAAAATGATAATAACATAACGTTATTATCATTTTATTTTTTCTATTGCAGTTAGGTGGGGCAGGGCTGGCCAGATCAGGGGGGGGGGAGTGGTTTGCACTCCCTAAGTGCTCAAGACTATTTGGCCGGCCCAAGAGTTTATTTTGCATGTTCCCCAGCAGGCTGCATTACACAGCCTGGTGAGGAACATGTAGAGGCTCCCTGTCCCTGTCTGAGTGCCAAACCACTGCGCTCAGACCAATCGCAATGCTGCAGTGCAGCATTGTGATTGGCTCAGGTGAGACTGTGTGCCCAGGTGCTTCCTGCTGCTGGCTGGGACTTGAGACATGAAGGTGAAGAGGACGAGGACGGAGGAGAGGCGGTGGTTGGTCGTTCCAGGTAAGTCCTTTTTCTTTTTTTTTTCATTCCCCCGCCGCCACCCCACCACCCCCGTCTGATAGCAGCCGCTAGTGTCTCCAGCAGCCTTTATTGAACATTAACATCATAACTAAGTTTGCCATGAACACCAGGGAAAAGGAAGCAGTAACATTCAGACAAACATCATTCTCAAAGGCAACAGCAGTCCCTTGTCTCTCTCTCTCTCTCTCGGCGTCCTCATTCTTCCTGTGCAAGCGCTGTTCTTCTGTATCCAGCTACTCTTGTTTGGAGAATACTTAACCTAAAATCCAAATAGAGATTGAATTACTATTAAATTGTCATGTATAAGGCATGTTTCCTATCTGAAAAAGTGCTCTGAATATTATATTATTATGGCCGACCTAAATGTGTTTACAGGTCATATGCCAGTCCTTGTTTGGATAAGTTAACCAAAAGGTTTACAAAGTGGATGCCCAATGGGATCGAGGTTCCTCTATAGGCACCAACCCAGCCATCTGAACCAAACCAACCTATAGCATTTGATGGTTCCGTCAACCAAAGCCTTGGACAGGAGCGAATGAGCATGGTTCGAAAGTCCTGGGACCTTTCATTGATCTCTGCAATTCTCCAGACCATAAGACAGAGTGTGATGTTCCTTGACAGATTTAGGAGGCGATCCAGAAGAAGGAGTTTATGTATTGGAAAATCCCAGGAAAGTTCCATCAGAAATGGATACCAAACTTGAGATCTCCATATCAGGACCATCAGCACCAGTTCCACCTGCTACCTCCTCAACTGCGCCACCAGGTGCGTTATCATCTATAATGGGGAAAAGGCATAACCTTTCTCCCTACTCCACTCCAGGAGAAATGCATCCATCGTATCTGGGCCTGGATCCACTCTCCTGTTGAAGTGCCTGGAAAGTTGATGGCATAGCCTCGGGGCAAAGAGGTGAACTGTGACCGACCTGGTATCTGGTCAAAAACATCTGTCCTCAGTTTCGAGCTGCTCATGTTCAACATATGTGCTGAGTGCCAATCCGTTACATCGTTGGAGGTTCCTGAAAGGTACTCTGCTGTCACTGATATTTGGTTGATCAGGCAAAAGTCTGAGAAGTTCTTCACCATATTTGGCAGGATCCTTGACCTTGTCCGTCGAGGTGGGTTATGTAGCTCACCCCCACCAAATTGTCCATGTTGAGAAGAGTCCCGGCAATGCATCTTGCCCTCGGTCCAACACTGCACCATAAATGTGCCTGCCAAGAGTTGATCTTGAGCACACCATTCTTGCCTCACACAGCACCCCAAAATACACGACTGGCATCCGACTCTATGGTTAGATCTGGTGAGGATTCGAATTTGCCATTCCAGGCTTCTACGTAGGAGAGCCACCAGGTTATCTTCTCCTTGGCTTCCAGCGAGAGAGGCACTTTTTGCAAGTAGGACACCCACTAGCACAAGTCATGTTATGTTAATTGAATTTTTAAAGAGCAACAGTTGCGCGGGGTGTCCTGGCGCTGGTAGCTAATTCTTCTGAGATCAAGATTGCAGGGGAGTTGTTAGTGGGAGATTCTATAGGTTAAAAAGCCAAGTTTTCAGTTATTTCCTGAATACGAGGAGGTCAATGGAGTTCCTCAGATGCTAAGGGAGGACATTTCATGCCTTGGCAGTGCATGTGATGAAACTTTTTCCCCACACGTAGTTTTCTTCGTGGTGGTATGCTCACTAGTTTGGCTTCTAGAGACCGCAGAGTTCTTTTAGAAGTGCAGGGCTTGAAAATTCCACTCGACCGCTCACATAGTCGAGCTAAATTTAACAAGGTCGAGCTGTTTTTAGGTCTTACTCGCCTTTTCTGGCGAGTAGGAAAACAAACCAACTTTTGTCCTGTCTGTGAAAACGGAGCAAATGGAAAGGGGCGACCACTCGGTCCCCCCGAACGTATGGTTGGGTGCCCCGATCCCCCCGGGAAACCATTTTAGGCGGGAGGCGTGTCTCGGCTGGTATGCCCGAAGTGGCGTAGCCGGGGCGCGCCTTCTTCCCGCCCAAGAGGGGTTGTCCTAGACACCTACACCGTTGGACACGCCCCCGTAGGCGGGTGGAGGAGGGTCCACGCCCTCCCGAGGAAGAATAAAAGGAGCAACAATCCAAGGAAGCATCCTCTTGTTCCTGTGCTTGGAAGCTGTACCTCCTCGTTGCACGTGAGCCCGAGACGGAACAAGGAGCCAATTTTGAGAACTTGTAATTTTTGTGTTTCTCCTTTCAGTGATTCCGAAGCTTTGGATCCAGGACCTCGAGTCGAATATCCGTGAACGATGCCTGGCAAGAAGGTCGGAAAGAAGGTTGGGACCGAACAAATGCTTCGCATGCTGGTGAAGGACATGGCGAACATGAAGAAGCAGATGGCGGCAATGAATGGTATGGGTAGACCGAAGAAAGTCATCGGACCAGCATTGCCGGGAGTAGTCCCTGCCGGGAGAGGTAAAAGGGCCAGGAATAGGGCGGCAGGAGGGGAGGCCCCGGTTCCCGAGTCACCTCCGGCGAGCCCGGTCAGTCCGGTGGAGGCCCCAGTTCCGATCCCGAACGCGGGACAGCCGATCCCTGTGGTAGTTACACCTGTTAACAAGGGGGATATGCCTCCCGAGCTGGCCGCCCAGTTGGCGGCGTGGTTAGGCAAGAACAACGAGGGTGCTGTGGCACCGGGAGACACGGCCGAGGAGGCCAGGTTAATAATGAAGCAGTTGCGGCAATTGAGAGATGCTGCGAAGGCACCTTGTCCTCTTGTTTCCCCGCAGGTTCCCTCGGAACAACCGGCGTCGAGCGTTGAAACAGCAGCGACAACAGATCCAGCTACTGGCTCGGGTAAGCAGCCGTTGCCAATGACGGGGGAGGGATCGTTACCCTCAAGGAGGGAAAAGGTGGTCCAACATATCCCGATGGATGTGAAAGAAAGGATTTGGGCGGATTAATATGTGAACATGTTTTCACTGTTGACCGATCACTATGAGATAGAGCACGTTAAAAATCAGAAGGAGTTGTTGCATCCGAGTGTATGGCGTGCCAAAATGGCGGGTTTCAGAGTAGATGAAACGATCGCTAATTGGGCCAGGGCGTTTGGAATGTTCACTGCAATCATGGGGGAACGTAGGCCTGAAGTATTGTCGGAATTAGCTTGTTACCAGACACGTATTATGGAATTTTATGAAACGTATGAAGGCAATCAATGGATGGGTTATGATAACAAATTTCGTAAGGCCAAGGAGCACGACTCATCCCTGACGTGGGATTGTTTCGACTCCATTTCCTGGCAGAAACAGGTTATGCCGAACACGACAAAGTCATCTTCTTTTGGCGGGAATGGGGCGGAGCCTTTCCGCCATTATTTGGCGGCGCCCTTTCGGGCGGGCGCCAACAGTGATCAGCACACAAAGAATAATGGGAACTCTGGTAGAAAAGGGGTCTGTTGGAGCTTTAACAGAGGCAAGTGCACTAGGCCACAAGGGACATGCAAGTTCAGGCATGAGTGTGCTGGGTGCGGATAGTCTTCACACCCCGAGAGTTCGTGCAGAGCCAAGAATGGTGATACAGGAGGTAGAGGAGGGGCCAAACAGGTCTAATATCGACCGAGGGGCACCGTTACCTACTCCCGTTGACATCATGGCAATGATCCCTTGGCTGAACGAATACCCTGATCATGCTTCCGCTGGGGTGTTGCGAGACGGTTTCTCATATGGTTTCCACATCCCGGCGGGGGATTTTCGGGGGGAAGCACAGTGTAAAAACCAACTATCGGTTCAACAAAATACGGCGGTGGTACAGGCAAAGATTGCAAAGGAGGTGACCCGAGGTCGGGTTGCGGGACCATTTGGGAACCCGCCAGTTGTTAACTTTGTTTGTTCACCGTTGGGAGTAGTCCCCAAGAAGGACCCAGGTGAGTTTAGGTTAATCCATAATTTGTCCTTTCCTAGGGGTCTTTCGGTGAACGATGCGATTGACCAGGGAGTTTGTTCGGTGCGGTATGCATCCTTTGATGAGGCCATCGCCATGTTGAATCGCCTGGGGCCCGGAGCGCTGATGGCTAAATCAGATATCGAGTCAGCGTTCCGGTTGCTCCCGGTACACCCACAGGATCAGCGTCTCTTAGGTTTTGTGTTTCAAGGACGCTACTACATGGATAAATGTATGCCGATGGGTTGCTCCATCTCTTGTGCGTATTTTGAGAAGTTCAGTACTTTTTTGCAATGGGCGTTCACCAGAGCCACGGGCTTTACGCAGGTTATGCATTACCTTGATGATTTTCTGTTTCTGGGGGCAGCCGGGGACACGGAATGTGCACAGGCTTTGAGTGAATTCTGTAATCTCATGAAACGATTTGGCGTGCCACTGGCACCAGGCAAGACAGTGGGGCCATCTACTTCACTCGAGTTTCTGGGAATTGAGCTCGATTCTGTAGAGGGGTGCTTCCGTTTGCCCAAGGAGAAGGTAATGAAATTTAAGGCCTCGCTTGAAATGTGCCTCGGCGAGAGAAAAGTTACTCTCCATCAGTTGCAACAAGCTGTGGGTCAGCTTAACTTTGCCCTTAGAGTGATACCGATGGCCCGCCCCTTTTCCCGCTCTATCGCTAAGCGTGGGCGGAAAATCCGTTCCGCTCGCGGATTTTGCGGATTTTCGGGAAATCCGCAATCCGCGAGATTTGCGGATTTCCCGCAAAATCCGCAAATTCGCACGCAGCGGATTTTTTTGGCGGCGCGCGGCGTTGGTGATACAATTTTTGCGGCGCGCGGCGTTTATCATCGTTTGCCGAGTTGTTTTTTTCGATAGTTTGCGAGTGCTGCGCCATTTTGGATCTTGCTGTGTGATCCCGCGGGAATTGGCGAGCGCGATTACGTCATCGCGGCTTGCCAGCGAGAGTTTGTCAACGCGAGTACGGCGAGATCACGTCTCGCGGTACTTCGCAAATTGCGAGATTTGAGATGCGGCGCGCGAAAATATAAATTTGCAATTCTGCACAAGAAATCCACCAGCAAGCAGCATAAACCTTCTAGAAATGATGATTTTTATGTGAATAACTCCTTAGTTTGAAATTTGCCTGCACTTTTTTAGCGGGGAGTCCATTTTGGGGAGGGGGGCAGGGGGGTGGGAGGAAGGAAGTGCCCCATAGTCTTCAACTTCCTGTTCCTGTTCAGCAGGCTCCTCCCAGTGCTTTGTCCATCTCCTGGTCACTTTTCATTCGGATGTGGACCTGGAAGGATTACCTTTTGTGGATGCTGCTGGATCTTTGGATTTGAGGCCTTTTTGACTTTCTTTGGATCACTGTTGGATTAGAAATTTTACAAGTAAGTTTGTTTGGGGCATTACAGTTGCTGCAACTAAAATTTTGGGATTTTCGATTTTTTTGCTGTTTTGGGGCCTTTTCCCAGGGGTACTCAGTGGTGGGTGGACTGATTCTTTCTGTGGGTTGTCTTGAATTTAAACATCATGGAGGCCATAGATGGATTGGGATTGTGCTGATTTTTCTGTGTTTTTCGATTTTTTTTTTTTGTAAAATGTTGTGTTTTTCGATTTTTGACCTGTTGTTGGGGCCTTGACCAGGGGTAGTGAGTGGTGCATGGGGCCTAGTCTTTCTGTGGGCTGTCTTGAATTTAAACATCATGGATGGAATGGGATTGTGCAGATTTTGCAGTGTTTTTCGATTTTTGGGGGTGTTCATGGGGAGGGACATGCCATGTGGCTGGTGGCCATTTTGAGTGCAGCTACAGGCACTGGCCATGTGCTGGCAGGCAAGTGGCCATTTTGAATGCAGGCTTTGTTGTTAGGCCTCCAACCATTTTGCCTACTTTTCAACCTTTATTTATGCCAGGGGTAGTGAGTCTTGCATGGGCCTAGTATTTCTGTGGGTTGTCTTGAATTTAAACATCATGGAGGCCATAGATGAATTGGGATTGTGCTGATTTTTCTGTGTTTTTCGATTTTTTTTTTTTGTAAAATTTTGTGTTTTTCGATTTTTGACCTGTTGTTGGGGCCTTGACCAGGGGTAGTGAGTGGTGCATGGGGCCTAGTCTTTCTGTGGGCTGTCTTGAATTTAAACATCATGGATGGAATGGGATTGTGCTGATTTTGCAGTGTTTTTCGATTTTTGGGGGTGTTCATGGGGAGGGACATGCCATGTGGCTGGTGGCCATTTTGAGTGCAGCTACAGGCACTTGCCATGTGCTGGCAGGCAAGTGGCCATTTTGAATGCAGGCTTTGTTGTTAGGCCTCCAACCATTTTGCCTACTTTTCAACCTTTATTTATGCCAGGGGTAGTGAGTCTTGCATGGGCCTAGTATTTCTGTGGGTTGTCTTGAATTTAAACATCATGGAGGCCATAGATGAATTGGGATTGTGCTGATTTTTCTGTGTTTTTCGATTTTTTTTTTTTGTAAAATTTTGTGTTTTTCGATTTTTGACCTGTTGTTGGGGCCTTGACCAGGGGTAGTGAGTGGTGCATGGGGCCTAGTCTTTCTGTGGGCTGTCTTGAATTTAAACATCATGGATGGAATGGGATTGTGCTGATTTTGCAGTGTTTTTCGATTTTTGGGGGTGTTCATGGGGAGGGACATGCCATGTGGCTGGTGGCCATTTTGAGTGCAGCTACAGGCACTGGCCATGTGCTGGCAGGCAAGTGGCCATTTTGAATGCAGGCTTTGTTGTTAGGCCTCCAACCATTTTGCCTACTTTTCAACCTTTATTTATGCCAGGGGTAGTGAGTCTTGCATGGGCCTAGTATTTCTGTGGGTTGTCTTGAATTTAAACATCATGGAGGCCATAGATGAATTGGGATTGTGCTGATTTTTCTGTGTTTTTCGATTTTTTTTTTTGTAAAATTTTGTGTTTTTCGATTTTTGACCTGTTGTTGGGGCCTTGACCAGGGGTAGTGAGTGGTGCATGGGGCCTAGTCTTTCTGTGGGCTGTCTTGAATTTAAACATCATGGATGGAATGGGATTGTGCTGATTTTGCAGTGTTTTTCGATTTTTGGGGGTGTTCATGGGGAGGGACATGCCATGTGGCTGGTGGCCATTTTGAGTGCAGCTACAGGCACTGGCCATGTGCTGGCAGGCAAGTGGCCATTTTGAATGCAGGCTTTGTTGTTAGGCCTCCAACCATTTTGCCTACTTTTCAACCTTTATTTATGCCAGGGGTAGTGAGTCTTGCATGGGCCTAGTATTTCTGTGGGTTGTCTTGAATTTAAACATCATGGAGGCCATAGATGAATTGGGATTGTGCTGATTTTTCTGTGTTTTTCGATTTTTTTTTTTTGTACAATTTTGTGTTTTTCGATTTTTGACCTGTTGTTGGGGCCTTGACCAGGGGTAGTGAGTGGTGCATGGGGCCTAGTCTTTCTGTGGGCTGTCTTGAATGTAAACATCATGGATGGAATGGGATTGTGCTGATTTTGCAGTGTTTTTCGATTTTTGGGGGTGTTCATGGGGAGGGACATGCCATGTGGCTGGTGGCCATTTTGAGTGCAGCTACAGGCACTGGCCATGTGCTGGCAGGCAAGTGGCCATTTTGAATGCAGGCTTTGTTGTTAGGCCTCCAACCATTTTGCCTACTTTTCAACCTTTATTTATGCCAGGGGTAGTGAGTCTTGCATGGGCCTAGTATTTCTGTGGGTTGTCTTGAATTTAAACATCATGGAGGCCATAGATGAATTGGGATTGTGCTGATTTTTCTGTGTTTTTCGATTTTTTTTTGTGTAAAATTTTGTGTTTTTCGATTTTTGACCTGTTGTTGGGGCCTTGACCAGGGGTAGTGAGTGGTGCATGGGGCCTAGTCTTTCTGTGGGCTGTCTTGAATTTAAACATCATGGATGGAATGGGATTGTGCTGATTTTGCAGTGTTTTTCGATTTTTGGGGGTGTTCATGGGGAGGGACATGCCATGTGGCTGGTGGCCATTTTGAGTGCAGCTACAGGCACTGGCCATGTGCTGGCAGGCAAGTGGCCATTTTGAATGCAGGCTTTGTTGTTAGGCCTCCAACCATTTTGCCTACTTTTCAACCTTTATTTATGCCAGGGGTAGTGAGTCTTGCATGGGCCTAGTATTTCTGTGGGTTGTCTTGAATTTAAACATCATGGAGGCCATAGATGAATTGGGATTGTGCTGATTTTTCTGTGTTTTTCGATTTTTTTTTTTTGTACAATTTTGTGTTTTTCGATTTTTGACCTGTTGTTGGGGCCTTTTCACCAGGGGTATTTGAGTCTAGCATGGGCCTAGTCTTTCTGTGGGCTGTCTTGAATTTAAACATCATGGAGGCCATGGATGGAATAGGATTGTGCTGATTTTGCAGTGTTTTTCGATTTTTGGGGGTGTTCATGGGGAGGGACATGCCATGTGGCTGGTGGCCATTTTGAGTGCAGCTACAGGCACTGGCCATGTGCTTGGCAGGCAAGTGGCCATTTTGAATGCAGGCTTTGTTGTTAGGCCTCCAACCATTTTGCCTACTTTTCAACCTTTATTTATGCCCAGGGGTAGTGAGTCTTGCATGGGCCTAGTCTTTCTGTGGGTTGTCTTGAATTTAAACATTATGGAGGGCATGGATGGATTGGGATTGTGCTGATTTTGCAGTGTTTTTCGATTTTTTTGTGCTCTATAACTGAACTGATGTTCCTCTGTCTTCCATTTTTTTTAGGTGCACAAGACTCAAGAGAACCACCAGTGCCAGGAAGAAGTCCTGCAGCGGTGTGTGTGTGCAGCATAACGTCACGCGACGTCACGTCTGGCCTCAGACAACTCTACAATTCGTGCAACTGCGGCCTGCTGTCTGACCTGCTCTGAAGAAGATGGCCCCAAAGAAAGTTCTCCGTAGCTCCTCTAGCAAGAAAGTTGCTAGTAAGGAGCAGAAGAAGCAAGTTACCAAGGAGGCTGGTGTGTCACCCGCCACTTTTTTTGGGAGCAAAAGAAAAAGTACGCCTGCAGCAGCAGGATCTGCTGGGGACCAACCTGAGAGCAGCACCCCTGCTCCATTGGGTTCAGTGCCTCCACCACCACGCCAACTTAAGTCAAAGCCCTTGAGTGCTTCAGAGGCAGTCAGTGTACTTCTCCAATCACCATCGACCAGTGATGTTGGCTCATCGCAAGAAAGTAGCAGCAATGTCCCTGAATCAACACAGGTTGTTGTAACTCATCTGACAAGTGTTGAACAACCACAGCCGCAACAACAACACCATGTGCAAGTACACGCCCAAGTACATGTGGAAGGAGAGGCAGCAAAAGGAGATGCGCAAGCAAAGGTGCATGGACGTTCACAAGTGCCCACAATAGTTGTTCCTCCCGAAGTAGGGGCACATTTGGAAATCGACAATGAAGCTGAGGTATCATTGGAAGCCACTCCTCCTGATGATCATTCATTGTCTTCCACATCCCTAGCAAGGAAAAGATCAAGGGGGGTGTCTACATCTTCTTCAAGCCCACCTCGTTCTGGTGCAAGTGATCTGTCTTGGGAACCACGACAACTGCGGTCTGACAGTGAGGCAGAGGCACACCATGATCTGCCACCGGTACCTAAGCGTAAAAGGAAGGTCGTCCAAAAACTCAAACCTATGGAGTGTGATGAGGCTCAACAAGAAGTGACAGATACTGCTGGTGATGAAGCCTCTCACGATGACGACGAGGCAGTCATCACAAAGGTCACTGCAGCCCCACCGGGCATGCAGCAAAGAGACATTTTGACCCTATCCCGAGAAGCTGCTGAGCGTGATGATGATGTCGGCGAGGAGGCAATGGAAATGGAATCATTAGATTTGGAGTTAAGTAGTACACCAAAACCTACCGCTTCCATATTTCTTCCTCGCAAGAAGGTACCCACCTCGTCCTCGACCTCAATTCGTGGTGGTGAAAGTGCAAAACGTACTGAAGTTCGGCAATCCACATCCTCCACTTCATCTGTCATTAGCAGCAGGACCACCACCACCAGTATCGACGCCTCCTCCGGCGGCGGCCCCCGAAGACATTTCAAGTCTCCAGTTTGGGACTTCTTTAGTGTTTGCCCAAAAAAGGAAAACGTAGCCATTTGTAGCCTTTGTAAGCTTCGATATAGTCGTGGTAAGCTTGGTTCTAACTATGGTACCGGAGGCCAGAGAGGTCATCTTGAGAGAAGGCACCCTGTCGAATGGTTTCCGCACCTAGAGGCGGTCAAGAAAGCCGGAATTGCACGTAATGAAAACGTTGATTTGTCATCTGCTGATGACGAGGAGGTAGAAGAAGACGATCCAAACACTTCACTTACACCCAGTTCCCATGTCAGCAGCACACCCCATGGGAGCCACACTAAGAGTGTGGGAGAGAGTGAGACATCAATGCGGAAAAGTTCATCAGCGAGCGTAACTGGGTCGAAGAGATCATCATCCCGTAAATCATTGGTCCAGGGCAACATTAAAAAGATGTTGTTTACAGAAGCGCAATATGAACGCAACCACCCAATGACCCGTCTGTATAACACTAAGCTGGCTAAAATGCTAGCTCTGGACCTTCTCCCTTTTTCTTTTGTCGAAGGGGTTGGTTTTCTAGAATTAGTGGCAGCGCTCTGCCCTAAATGGAAGGTTCCTAGCCGGTTCTATTTTGCCCGAGTTGCGGTTCCAGCACTACATGAAGATGTTCTGAAGGCGATTGGGGCAGCTTTGCAGAAGAGTGCTGTTCACACTATACATCTGACAACAGACATGTGGAGCAGTGGCGCAGGCGCTGATTACATGTGCATCACTGCACACTGGGTCTCTTTTTCAGGGGCTAAAGCAAAGCTAAACTCAGGTGTTGACACTAACATTGTTTTTAAAGGTGCTCGGAAACATGCAACACTAGCCATGTTTGGTTTGGAGAAACGTCACACAGCAGAAAACATTTTGGATGTCTTTAACACAAAGGTCCTTAACTGTCTGTCCCCACTAAAACGCAAGGTTGGTTATGTTTCCACGGACAATGGCTCCAATATAGTTAAGGCCATGAGGGACGGTTACTATTTCAGAGTGCCGTGTTTGGCGCACTGTATAAACCTGGTTGTCCAAAAATTCTTGGGTAATAAACTCAGTGCAGCGTCCAGTGTATTGGAGAACTGCCGAAAAATTTGCAAGCATTTCAGGCATTCTTTTAAGGCCCGCAAGCAGCTGAGGAGCATGCTATATCAATGTCAAATGCCAGTGAAAGCACTCATCCAGGAGGTGGTAACACGTTGGAACTCAACCTTCTACATGCTTGAGCGTCTGTATGAGCAGTATACGCAACTCGATCAATATTTCTTGAAAGAGGGTATAGAGGAGCTGAGGATGGGTGGGCCGCAATGGAACATAGTTGAAAGCCTAACACGCATGCTTCGTCCTTTTGAGGTCTTCACGCGTGCAGTCAGCAAGGAGGACTCTAATTTGGGAAAAGCTATCCCATTGTTGTACATGCTGGAGGACCAACTGAAGGAGGTGTGTTCTGTGTTTCGAAAAGATGACAAAAAGAAAGGCTCTTCTTTGCTTCTGGCTGAGCAATTATTAGAGCTCCTACAAGGTGATGAACGTCTTCAAAAGATCCACTCAGAACAGCATTACATTTGTGCTACTATTCTGGATCCACGCTACAAAAAGGCGCTGGCAGGCAGAGCATTCTTTTCTTTTGCTGATGAAGATGTTACAAAGTACAAACGTTGGCTAGCCTTGTCAGCCAAGAAGTTTGAAACAGAACGGCTGGAAATTGAAGGAAATGGCAGTACATCAGCAGGCCATCCCCAGTCAAAACAATCCACTTCTGCACCTGTGGCTGTGGCACAAGTGACCTCTCAGCCGTTAAAGACACCGGCAACCGCATCATCTGCACGAAAGACAGCAGAAACATTGGAGGCTGAAGAGGATTGGCTAGCTCTGCGTGGGTTTGGTTCTCAAAAGGCCAGAGGCACAGCAAGAGCTACGCAAAGTGGAGGAACCTTGGAGGAGGACCTTGAGTCGATGGTGAAGGACTATCTGAATGACTCCACAGAGGTCTATGTTAATTCTGACCCATTGGCGTATTGGCATGGGAAAAAAGAATTGTGGCCACAGCTCACCAACCTGGCTTTAAACTACTTGTCTTGCCCACTCGCAAGTGTGTCTTCTGAACGGGTTTTCAGTGCGGCTGGTGGGATTGTAACTCCCAAACGGAGCCGCCTCTCGCCCAAAAATGTGGAGAGGTTAACAATGATCAAGATGAATCAGCACCTCATACCACCAGATATAAGAGTACGAGAGAGCGTGCCGGATGAAGAGGAGGTGGCCAGCACCATAGATGAGGGAATTTCTACTCTGTCAGGTGGCACTGACCTCACCCGGGCTGAATTCGCAGAGTATGATGACGAAGCCTTATTCTTATTCCTGGACCGTGATTCCGACTTCGAGCCCTGAAAATGAGACAACGAATCAATAACTTTCTTTTTCATCCTTATTCACTTTTATTCCTGTGTGTCTGTCTTTCTTTGTTGTGCACAGTTAATATAATTCAAACTTTAATCAGATTATCACAAAGACAAGCCCATCAGCAGAACTGTCTTCACTTGTTTGCTAATTTATTTGAAGGTGCCGCAGTCTGCATTCCTCAGGTTCACAAGTTCAGAAGAACATGCTCCTCTATCCTCCTCCTCCAGACTCCTATTTCCATCAAAGCAGAGGGCTGGTTTACGCCCAATGAAGAAAGACTCAGCACTTGTGGGGGTGTTGTTCTACCTCTTTGCAGGTGAGTTGACGGGTCTGGGGCCATTGCTGGGAAGCACTAAAAGTGGTTTGTGCCAAATCCGAGGCGGAAATTTTTTTGTGTTTTTGATGACTTGCTTGCCTTTGAGGTGCTCTTAGGGGGGGTTCCGTCTGTTTGTGGGTGAGTTTCATGGTCTGAGAGCATTGCTGGGACACTCTAATCTTGATTGCATTTGCTTTTCAGGAAATCCGTCGTGCCAACCCCGACTTATGGCCTAGCTACGCAGCGCGTTTGGACCGAAGGCCCAGAAATATTGCAAGTATGAGATTTTGCTTTTGGCCTGTTTGGGGGTGTTATGCTTCTTGGCGGGTGGGTTGCCGGGTCTTGGGGCATTCCTGGGAAGGTCTAATACCGGGTAGAAGTGGTTGGGACAAAATCCAGGCCGATTTTTTTTGGGCTATTTCAGACATTTTGCTCTATGTAGCGTTTTCGGGGGCCTGTTTGGGGGGCTTGCTGGTGTTTGCGGGTGAGTTTCGTGGTCTGGGAGCACTGCTGGGACACTCTAATCTTGATTGCATTTGCTTTTCAGGAAATCCGTCGTGCCAACCCCGACTTATGGCCTAGCTACGCAGCGCGTTTGGACCGAAGGCCCAGAAATATTGCAAGTATGAGATTTTGCTTTTGGCCTGTTTGGGGGTGTTATGCTTCTTGGCGGGTGGGTTGCCGGGTCTTGGGGCATTCCTGGGAAGGTCTAATACCGGGTAGAAGTGGTTGGGACAAAATCCAGGCCGATTTTTTTTGGGCTATTTCAGACATTTTGCTCTATGTAGCGTTTTCGGGGGCCTGTTTGGGGGGCTTGCTGGTGTTTGCGGGTGAGTTTCGTGGTGTGGGAGCACTGCTGGCTATATATACTTTACTTTGCAAGAGGTTTGAAGCAAATCCATGGTGGCTGAGGGGACTTAGGGCCTAGCTGCAGAGCGCGCGCGGAGTGATTTGGGAAATTTGTGAAAAAGTGACTAAGTCCCCATTTTTGTACTTTTGCTCTTTGGCTGTTTGGGGGTCTTCTACTCGTTTTCTCCTGGGTTGACGGCTCTGGGGCCATTGCTGGGAAGCTCTAATACCGGATAAAAGTGTTTTGGACCAAATCCCAGGCGGAATTTTTTTTGTGTTTTTGATGACTTGCTTGCCTTTGAGGTGCTCTTAGGGGGGGTTCCGTCTGTTTGCGGGTGAGTTTCGTGGTCTGGGAGCACTGCTGGGACACTCTAATCTTGATTGCATTTGCTTTTCAGGAAATCCGTCGTGCCAACCCCGACTTATGGCCTAGCTACGCAGCGCGTTTGGACCGAAGGCCCAGAAATATTGCAAGTATGAGATTTTGCTTTTGGCCTGTTTGGGGGTGTTATGCTTCTTGGCGGGTGGGTTGCCGGGTCTTGGGGCATTCCTGGGAAGGTCTAATACCGGGTAGAAGTGGTTGGGACAAAATCCAGGCCGATTTTTTTTGGGCTATTTCAGACATTTTGCTCTATGTAGCGTTTTCGGGGGCCTGTTTGGGGGGCTTCCTGGTGTTTGCGGGTGAGTTTCGTGGTCTGGGAGCACTGCTGGGACACTCTAATCTTGATTGCATTTGCTTTTCAGGAAATCCGTCGTGCCAACCCCGACTTATGGCCTAGCTACGCAGCGCGTTTGGACCGAAGGCCCAGAAATATTGCAAGTATGAGATTTTGCTTTTGGCCTGTTTGGGGGTGTTATGCTTCTTGGCGGGTGGGTTGCCGGGTCTTGGGGCATTCCTGGGAAGGTCTAATACCGGGTAGAAGTGGTTGGGACAAAATCCAGGCCGATTTTTTTTGGGCTATTTCAGACATTTTGCTCTATGTAGCGTTTTCGGGGGCCTGTTTGGGGGGCTTGCTGGTGTTTGCGGGTGAGTTTCGTGGTCTGGGAGCACTGCTGGGACACTCTAATCTTGATTGCATTTGCTTTTCAGGAAATCCGTCGTGCCAACCCCGACTTATGGCCTAGCTACGCAGCGCGTTTGGACCGAAGGCCCAGAAATATTGCAAGTATGAGATTTTGCTTTTGGCCTGTTTGGGGGTGTTATGCTTCTTGGCGGGTGGGTTGCCGGGTCTTGGGGCATTCCTGGGAAGGTCTAATACCGGGTAGAAGTGGTTGGGACAAAATCCAGGCCGATTTTTTTTTGGGCTATTTCTGACATTTTGCTCTATGTAGCGTTTTCGGGGGCCTGTTTGGGGGGCTTCCTGGTGTTTGCGGGTGAGTTTCGTGGTGTGGGAGCACTGCTGGCTATATATACTTTACTTTGCAAGAGGTTTGAAGCAAATCCATGGTGGCTGAGGGGACTTAGGGCCTAGCTGCAGAGCGCGCGCGGAGTGATTTGGGAAATTTGTGAAAAAGTGACTAAGTCCCCATTTTTGTACTTTTGCTCTTTGGCTGTTTGGGGGTCTTCTACTCGTTTTCTCCTGGGTTGACGGCTCTGGGGCCATTGCTGGGAAGCTCTAATACCGGATAAAAGTGTTTTGGACCAAATCCCAGGCGGAATTTTTTGTGTGTTTTTGATGACTTGCTTGCCTTTGAGGTGCTCTTAGGGGGGGTTCCGTCTGTTTGCGGGTGAGTTTCGTGGTCTGGGAGCACTGCTGGGACACTCTAATCTTGATTGCATTTGCTTTTCAGGAAATCCGTCGTGCCAACCCCGACTTATGGCCTAGCTACGCAGCGCGTTTGGACCGAAGGCCCAGAAATATTGCAAGTATGAGATTTTGCTTTTGGCCTGTTTGGGGGTGTTATGCTTCTTGGCGGGTGGGTTGCCGGGTCTTGGGGCATTCCTGGGAAGGTCTAATACCGGGTAGAAGTGGTTGGGACAAAATCCGCGCGGAAAAGCCTTTAGTTTTGGCACTTTTTGTAACTTAGGGTTCGTTAGGGTTAGCCCTAGCAGCAGGATTGCATGTGTATCGGGGTGTTCTAGATTTTTCAAACTGAGTTCTGGGGTCTTAGAGCACTCGTGAGAATGTGTAATTTTGGTTGCAAGTCATTTGAAGAAAATCCATGGTGGGAAAGGGGGGATTTGGCATAGTTAAAGAAAGCCTTTGCCACTATTCTTAACTTAGGGTTCGTTAGGGTTAGCAGTATTTCTATTGCATGTGTTTGAGTGGGGGGGATTTCGAGTCTTGGAGCGATGCTGGCTATGGCTACTTTTGCTTGGTTGCTTGCAAGTGGTTTGAATACAATCCACGGGGGGTAATGGGTAATTAGGGTACTTCGGCCTACTTTTACTTTCAAAGTAAGTTTTGTCTCCAGTTTTCTGCTAGGCCTCGTTTTTTGGGTGGGAGCACTGCTAGGAAGATCTATTTTTGTTCTAAAACACAGTTTACAGTACACCTAGCTTGAGGGGCAAGATCCGCTACATTAATTTGCCCATACTTACTTATCCTTCAAAAGGTGACTCAGAGTACGCACTTTCAAAAACATTGTACTGTCTGTCTACTAGGAAAAACAAATTGTGACTTTTTGCACTCCACAGCCTACATACCTTATATTTATTTATCAGTGGTGTTGTAATATTATATCACTTCCTGTTTTTCGTTGAATAATTACAGGCCGGGTTTCAGTCTCTGCAATGGGGAAAAAAGGATGGAGTCAGGCTTCACAGTAGCGAGCCACAATTCAGCATCAGGCAGGCAGTGGACAGGGTGTCTTCTGGTGACCAACATCGGTGGACGAAGCGTCGGCTGCAATGGAGGAGTGCCGCTAATAGGAGGATTTTTTTTCTGCGGGCAACTTACTTACCACTTCCAACAGGACCACTACAACCACATAGATACAGTATCCCTTGCCTTTTTCTCTGACTGTGACTGCATTTCTTTGCTCTCTCTCGGCTTCTACATTGATCCCTTAACACATCACTTAGTCCACTCCACTATCTGCACCACACATAGTCATTTGTAAGTGCTCCTACGTAATTCGCAAGTCGCAGCACGCCCCAGGCCGTAGAGGACTGGGATGGCCCCAATGATGAAGCATGTCACCAAGGGGCAACCCTGGTGAGTGAGGGGACACCTAGAAAAAAAGCAATTTCTCCTTTTCTATCTACTATACCTTCTGTCAGGTTACGCAGCCCCTAAGCGCCTACCGTACTATGAAACTACATTTCCCATGAGTAGGCGGGAGACTTGCAGACTATTTAGTGAGACTATATGAGAGTACCCTTGTATGTTAGGACATCACTTCACTGATGCCTGTCTTGTCTTCTCTTACAGGTATCCTTTCCCTGCTGACCCTACCTTTACCCATCCCACATTTTTTATTTTAGTTTGTTATTTTTCTCCCTCGCCTAATGCCTCGAACACCCTGTGTTTACACTTCTGGGTGTTGGTGACATTTGGAGGTGGAACCATATTTGCATCGACTGGATCACGGGGAGTAAACGTGACACCTTCCAGACCAACCCCATTGAGTGTTGTTGTGAATGGATTTATAGTGACCAGCAAGGCTCTCGGGTATCTGGCTACAGAGACCTTATGTTGAATATAGTTATCAATAATTCCACACAGGCCCTGTACTGTCGCATTCTTTCTTTCCACAGTTGTCGATGATATATTCTTACTCTGCTTGACAAAGAACCATTGCTAATGTGAAAGAACTTCAACCGAATTAGTAGTTATACTTTACCATTTGTTAGGCTACAATGTGGCACTGCTCTACTGTACTTCTGTCACCTGCTATATTCTCAGTTGTACCGTTGAATTGCTCAGGAGGACAAACCAGATTTCATTTTCTTTTTTTTCATAGGCATGCAACTGCCACTGTGTCACACCACTACTACCACCGCTATGAGGAAATTTTATCCGACCAAGATTGCCAACGTTATTCGGTGTTTCCCGTGGAGCCAGCCCTGGGCCTAGCCCTACTTTCAAACACAAATTACAGGTAAGATAAGCGTTTGGTGGTTTGGGGGTATAATGGAGTATTAGTACGAGAGACGAGAGCCTGAAGGTAGTACTACTAAAGTCCTAGGACTCTTGGATTCACTTCACTTAGTCTGTGAGAGGCACTTAGTGTTGAAAACATTTGGGCATTTACACTTAAAGGAAGAAAATGGAACTAAACTTTCAGGAAAACAGTCAACGTTAAACCCCCACCCACCAGGCAAGCAGTAAAAAACAGGTATGCTCAGATAAAGTTTGAAAAAGTATATTTATATCCCTAACAAAATAATCTCCCGCAAGACCCTCCCTAACCCCAACGATTGTCCTTCAAAAGTCCCCAAAAACCCAACTCCCAATTCCCACCCCCCAAAAGTCTCTAAAAAAGGGGCAAGGGACACTATGGGTGGATGCTGTTCACTTTTTGGGCCAGGGCATCATGCTCCTCGCGGAGCAAGGCGAGCTCCTGCTGAAGGCGGGACACCATCAGGGTGGTGCGGCGCAGGCGTGCCTTCACTGCCTTGCAGGTGCAAGGCCTGTGAGAAGCAGCTGTTGGCCTTGCTGCTCGGCGGTGGCGTTTGCCTTTGGCAGCCCGGCTCAGTCTCGGTGGACCACTGTGCTGGGTCACGGTGGCAGCCGGTGAGGCCACGGAGGACGACGTTGTCGTTGTTGTCGACCGCACACTTTCCACGTCCTCCAGGGCCACCAGCCGCCGATATTCCGCAACAGTGGCCTCGATTCTCCGTTGCCGGGCCGCTCTAGCCAGCTCCTTCCTCCTTGTTCGTTTGGAAGGAGAACCTATATGAAGAAAGAAAGACATAGTCTGTAACCAATGCTCTTTAAGATTAACTCAATCATTCAGCAGAAATGTGTGCTGCAGTACAACTAGCAACTTGCAAGCGCATTACATAACTATTGAGGCCAGTATCTATCTAACCTCACACTTCTTCATCCTTGCTCTAACATTAGTGGGAGTTTAAGGAACAAATTCTATGAGCACTGTGGACTTCCATTGGAGTCGACTATGAAAGTACACCAGTCTTATTCTTCTTCTTGTCTCTTGTTTTGGAAAATTGGTACGTTATTTTCTGCAAGCCGGCATAATGCCAGCGCGGTAAACTTGCACCCGAGAAAAAGAGACGCACGCCATGAGGAGTGACCTAGACTTGCGTTGCCGTTGCGTTACTGTACCCGTCCAGTACATGCAGGTGGTGAATCTCTTACTTTTCTATTACGGGTGGCACTGAGAATACTCTGTTACAACTCAAGGGCTACTGCTTAATTAATTTAACTTTCACCCTACAGTGGAAATGAGTACTAGAAATGGAAAATTGAAGAAGATAAATAATCTGATTATCTATCACTTCACATGGGATGTTTTTGCTTATATATGGGATGACTTTAGGTGCTTTGCTTTTTATTGAGTGACAGGCAGTGATACATCCACACATGAATGACTGAGTACTACTAAACTTATTAAGAGAGGTAGGGAGTGGCCACCATAATAACCGGATCTATGCAGTGCTTGCAATACAAACTACTGCTACTATTTATGGTAGTATTTGGACAAAATTAAAAGTTCTTTTCCTTGCCTTTCCTACACTGGAACGGACGTGCGGGTGCAGTGTTAGTGTTACATGCTCTTCAAAGTTACACTTAGTTCATCCACTGACCGTCTACTCTCTCTAGATCATGGGTACTCACAAACTTTCTCTCAGGGGCTACATTTACAGTGTAGTTTGGGGCCGAGGGCCGCACTGGTGGGGGCGGAGTCAGAGGGGGCGGGGCTAAAGCAAAACGATAACTTGTGACCATGAGGTTGCACACAGGTCCCTGCAGCAGATGCCCTCATCCACTGAGCCACCAGACCCAGCATTTACATACATCTCTCTCCCTCCTGCTGTCCCTCCTGCCCTCCCTCCATCTCTCTCTCCCTCCTGCCCTCCCTCTCCCTCTGTCATCTCACTGTGTGTGTGTCTATCTGTGTCAGCCTTCAGCCCGGGTTGAGACCGCTTCCTCAACGCGCACACACAGACAACAACACCAAAGTACTTAACAGGTCTTTAAAAGACCATTAACATATTATTGAGGCTTTGTTTGTTTTAGCGCCCCTGCTTCTCCACCCTGACAATCACTGCTTGCCCGGCCCCACAGAGCAGAGGCTTAGTTCTATTTCACCTCTTTGTGGCCTTGCATCTCCACTCTGCTCTGTGGGGGCCGGGGGAGCAGTGATTGTCAGAGTGGAGATGCAGGGGCGCTAACAGGTGAAATACAAAAAAGCCTCTGCTCTGTGGGGGCCGGGGGAGCAGTGATTGTCTGCAAGGTCAGCGCACCGCCAACGAAGGCTTGCCGGGCCACCACCGGCCCGCGGGCCGTACTAGGAGTACCCCTGCTCTAGATACACATATGCTATCTAAGAGTCAGATAGTAGCATGATCCAGGTATATGGACACATACAGTTTCTGTGTCACCCACCCAGGCTGTTGTCCTTCCACCCATCATTGCTTCATCATTCACCCAGCCATGCATCTCATATTCTTGCCTTCCCAGCTAGTCTTCAATCTCAATAAGTAAGGAATATATAAGAGCTTACCTCTGGCCGCCACCACCGTCTCAACTCTCACATCCGGCGCCGCCGCCTCCTCCCCTGATGATGAATTGCCCTCCGCCTCCGTGTCGAGCACCACCACCACACTGGCCCCGCCACCAGATGTTCCACCTACAAAGTACATTTAAGAATCTTAGAATAAAGCACTCACTAGTCACTAGTATTTGGTCTAGGAATGAAGACATGTGAAAACAATGTAATTTGTGACTGTCTACGTTAAAGTTAAAAAAAATGTCCCTTTTTCCAGGGAAGGTTGTCTTGCTGCACTTTTTGGCACAACTGATGAAGGCTGATTTTTTAACACGCACCATTTTTCTCCACACAGACAGAAGATGGACTTCTAACAACAAGATCAAGTTGAAACCAGGTGAGAGCTCGGCTCGACCACAAGAAATGTCTTCAATTAATCGTCAGCACTAACCACTTTTCCATTATCAGTTAAACGTTTAGTTTTATTATGACTTCATTTTAATAAATGTGTTTACTTTTAATAAAGCTTTTAAATTTAAATACAATCTGTGTTTTTTGGTCCTCCAGACTAGAGTGACTGAACGAAAGGTTTTGCAATTTTTGCAAGCATGAGTCCAGATAGAACACTTCAAAAGACATTATGGACAATCCCAGAGGACTGCACTAAGTTGATAGAGCTATTGCTGACTAGAATCATGGGAGTTTCGCCAACCGTGCAATCTTAGTTAGCTACACAGACAGACTAATAAGAATAATCTAGTAATACCACAGGGAGTCATAGTAGAGGCAGGATAAGAATTTAGATACAGTCTACAAGAAGAGCAAAGACAATTTTGAAAAAATTCAAATGAGGAACGCTAGGAAAAATAGGTACTAGTCTAAAATGAAAACTTACTGGGGCCAGCAGAGGAGCCCTCGCCTGCCCGATCCTGGCCCTGTTGATGAACAGCATCCGCCGCCTGCTGCTCCTGTGTCCTCCTCTCGCCCCTGGGGGGAGCTGACGTACAACATGAAAGAAAGAACAGAAAACATGGATGATTGTTGCTTGTCAATGTCAACCAAATCAAACATTTCAAAAGAACAATAACAAAATATTTCCGCGAAATTATATTGATTATGGTTACTTTTTATTTATTTGCGGACCTGTGACTTCGAAAGTCACGTAACTCACTAAACAAAGTACTGAAACGTTCACCTAGGACTGGCAGGCAGCAGTCCGCAGGCAAGACGCAAAGTGACAGACAAACTCCATTGTGATTTCAGTCAGATCAGTGACAACACTAACAGTTGCCTGCTACATTACCAGTCATTTAAATAGTCAAACTATCAATCCACCGCCACTATTTTTCTTATTGTCAGGGTTACAAAGGAAGGGGCAGATTTAAGCCCTTGCGGCTCTTTTGCGCCGTTCTTGCGTGACTTTTGTGACGCAGCAGCTAAACAAAAAAGGGCGCCATGGTGCGGCGTATAATATTATAACAACGTGACGCATTTGGGAGATGCATCCCGTTATAAAGCCCTGCGCCATCAGGGGGCGTTCCGGCGCAAGGGAGGGCATTCCTGCGCTGGAACACATCCTAATAGTGGCTGAGGGAAATCTACAAAATATCAATCAGTCACCTTTAGGACAATGATGCGTCACACAAACCCTGCACCTGCTTGAAGCAGACGTACGGCTTGACCCAGCATTGGGGAGATAGGGTACCCCAGAGCATTGATGGAGCTGCGCCATCGTTGCGACGCAACTCCAGCAGTAAAGCTTCGGTGACGTTTTGGGCCCATGGGGAGCCGCATTGCAAATACGGCGCACCATGTTTGGTGGTGGTAGCGGGCCGCACAATTAATGGCGCATCCCTGCTACTTTGCAGGGATGCGACGGTAATTGCAATTCTGCCCCTTAGGGGCATACTTACTTACGCGTTCTGGCGCATCTCCAGAGATGCGCCAGATCAAATGCGTCACGCAAAACTACCCTTGCGACACGGCAGATGTGCCTCATTTACAATGCGGCGCGCCCTGGCGCAAGGGTAGGCACTTGCGTGACGCATCTCGTCACGTAAGAGCGGCGCATCGCTGGAGTCACGTCGCCAACGCAATGCAACTCCAGTAATGCTCAGGGCCACCCAATACTTTACATGCTGTGTCAGTCCTTTCGCCTGCTTCGAGCAGACATAAGGAATTGAATTGACGTAGCAGCGTCGCAGAAGTGCCTGCGTTAAATCTTGTAGATTTCACGCAGGCAATTTTGCGAGGCGCACAGCCGCTGGACCGCCCACCCTGCGTACTAGGAACGCACCCATTGTGGTGCAGGCCCATGGCTTTATAACGTGACGCATCTCCCTAGATGCGTCATGCTGTAAATGACTTGCAGGGATGCGGCACGTTTACGCCGCTGTTGCGTCACGCAAGGCAACGTAAACGTGGCGCAAGGGGCTTGTAAATGTAATCTGCCCCCTAGTGTCTAGCATTACGCAGTTCTGTTAAGTACACTCATACATAATAGTTACTCAGGCCAATGAGACCACGAAATAGAAAACAAATAAGCATAGTAGCAACCCCACTGAGAAGGAGAGCAGTGCACCTGAAATGCACAGAAGATTTTGAAATATAATTTAACTACAATGTAATCGTCATCAGCGGCATTATTGGCTTGCTCCATGTAAAAAACAAATATTTGCAATACAACAACACAGAGCAGGAGAAAACATCATAGTAGTGAGTGATTAAATGCCAATGGCTACTACTACTCACCAAGCCCGGGGATCTCCAAGCCGAGCTGGTCCAGCAGGTCGCGCTCGCGGTCCAGGAGGTCCGTCCAGCGATGGGTGACCTGGCTGTAGGTGCGCTGGACCCCGTAGAGGTGGGATATGGCCCAGCACACCTTCTCCCACCGCTTCCGGCGCTCCCGCATGTTATAGCCGCCGGCCGCGATCCTGCCGCCTCCCGCGATGGTCCTGGGCAGGCGGCGCTGGACGAAGTAGACCAGCGCGCCCACTTCCTCCGGGCTGAATATCTCCCGGCGCGTCACCTGCTCCCCCCTCGATCTCACGCCTGCTGTCCTGCCACTGGGTCCAGCACTACTCCCCGCCGCCGCTGCGGCCCTCAAGTGCCTGGGCAGCTTCACGGCGCCTGGCTTGACCATGGTCTGGGCAGGTAAGGTAGGAAGAAGTAGAAAATTAAGAAAGAATAGGATAGGGAAGAAGAAAAGAAAAGAGTTTACAAAAGTAGTTTAAAAGTAAAGAAAAATAGCAGAAAAGACAAAAATATACAGCTAGGAAAAGAGAGGGATAGATAAGAAGCAAAATCGTAAAAAAAAAACTGAAAACAAGCAAAGGATGGGAAAGATATCAAGAGGATTAAACACCATGCCCAGACACAGGAAATGAATGAAAAACAAGATGGCCGGCGCCCGTTTCCGAGCGCGAAAGTCAGTTCGCGCGAGATTTTCCTCGCGATCTCGTGCGAACCTCTAGATTTCCCGCGCGATCTCGTGCGAACCTCTACTCGCAATGCGCTTACTGCGCGAGATTATACATAGCGGGCGGAAACGGAAATACGTCACGCAAACAAAATGGCCGCGCCCGTACTCGACCTTGGGGTAAATTCGCGTGTTGCGCTGCAAGCGGCTCGCGAATACTGCAAAAAAACTCGCGAAACAACAAGCCGCAAAAAAATAAAATGCTCATTCGCACGAATTGGCGGCTTCCGCGGTCGGTTTCGCACGACGCCGCGCCCCGCGAATAGCGCGAAAAAAACCGCAAAACGATTTCAGCAAAAGCAAAAGCAATGAGCAGGTGCAAAAGGTCAACCTCATGATTTGTAACGATTCTTTGTATTGCTTCCTGAGGGGGCCCTCCAGAATTCGGTTGCCTGCTTGCAACTATTGTGTGACCCTGCTCTGACCTTAACTGTATGCCACAAAGGTCCTGATTTACAGCTAAAGGAGCAGACAAGCAGGTGCCAGGCTGGAACTTTAAATTCTTTCAGTGACACATTAATTAGCCCCTAATTCATTATTGTCAGTTGGGGCAGGGCAGGTGTTGTAACTAATTTTGCAACAATGAAAGCACTTAGCAAGTGCAAAAGATCACTAATCAGGGCGCACTAAGGAAGCAGGTGCCAGCTAAAAAAATATTCTGTGACACATTAATCAGCCCCAAATTAATTCAGGTCACTTGAGGCAGGGAAGGTGTGCTTTGCTTTGCCGAAAATAATGTACACTGGACAACCAGAGGGTGTGGTGATGAAACAGAGGGTGGCATGGGTGGGCCAGAGGGTGGCATGAGTAGTCAGAGAGTGGCAGTGGTGACAGAGAGTGGCAGTGATGAAGAAGAGTGTCCCAAACAGGCTGGACATGTAGAAACAACAAGTTCGCAAAACTTGCGACCCGACAGGTAAGTTCGCAAATTGCGAAATTGTAAAAACCCTCGCGAACTGGCAGAAACACGGGCGAACACAAAAAAAAAAAAAAATCCGCAAATTCGCGGGAATTCGCGGATTTTGCGGATTGCGAATCCGCAAATCCGCAAAATTCGCGAACGCGAGATCCGCAAAATTCGCCCATGCTTATCTATCGCACAAGCCATGGTTGGCCTCAAGGAAGGGCACCACCGCACAAGACTGTCAGCAGAGGTTCGCCAGGATATGCGCATATGGCTGGCATTTCTGGCGGATTTCAACGGTCGCGTCTTGTGGAACAAACCGCCAGCTTCCTCCGAGGAGCTGGGGTTGTGGACTGACTCGGCAGGGAGTGTGGGTTTTGGCGCCATCTTTGGTAAGCAATGGTCGGCACGAACATGGCCGGCGTGGTGGCACGATAGTGGGCTCACAGGTAACATTGGGTTTCTTGAGCTGTTCCCCATTCTGGTGGCCTTGAAAACATGGCCAGAAGGGTTTCGTGATCGCTCTGTGGTGTTCTGGTCTGATAATATGACCGTTGTTGAATGTATCAATAATCAGGCAGCACGCTGCAAATGGATTTTGAGATTGCTGAAAGAAATTGTCCTGCTATGTATGAGACTAAACGTCCACTTTAGGGCAAGACACGTGCCGGGGGTACTGAACCAGGCAGCTGATGCACTCTCTCGTTCCCATATGCAGGCCTTCCGGGGTTTTCTGCCCTCAGCGGACTTGGTGGCGGCACCATTTCCCGAAGCTCTCTGGTCTCTCGGTGCCCCGGATTACAAAACCTCGTGGGAGAGAGTCTAGCACCCAGGACAAGGAAGGCATATGAAGGAGCGTTCCGTTCCTATTGGTCATTTTTGGGTTCAGCTAGGGGGGAGCATTGGGGGCAGGAGGAGTATGTCCTGAAATTTCTGGTATCACTACATCAGGCAGGCCGATCACTGGCAACAGCCAATAGGCACAGGGCCGTCATTGCCTTCATGGCGCAGGCTCATGGCATCCAGGACCCCACATCGTCCTTTCTCGTAAGGAAGGCACTGCGTGGGTGGCAACGCCTTGAGGGCCGTAGAGTGGATGAGAGGCACCCGATAGGTCTAGCAAGGTTGTCCCTGTTAATGTCCGTACTCCCTGCGACATGTTCATCTCAATCAGAGACGGTGCTGTTCCGGGCCGCTTTTGCATTAGCATTCCATGGGGCTATGCGGGTGAGCGAACTGGTAGCAAGGAATAAGCTGGATACGGGGGGAGGTCTGTGTCGAGAACACATTCAAATTAAGGGGGAGACGATGGTAGTCTCAATAGCCAGGTCCAAGACCGATCAGGGAGCGATCGGGGACAGTGTGGTAGTACAGCGGATTCCGGGGTCTCCCATGTGCCCGGTAAAATGCATGGAGGAGTATTTAGCGCAGAGGGCGGCATCATGGGGGGGAAGCTTGCTGAGGCACACCGACGCCACCCCACTGACTAGGTTTCAGTTTCAGCGGGTGTTAACAATGGCAATCGCGGCAGCGGGCTTGAACCCGAGCGATTTTGGGACCCATTCCTTCCGGATAGGGGCTGCTACAGAGGCTACAGCCAGGGGTCTGAGTGTTGAAAAGGTGAAACAGTTGGGGCGTTGGTCCTCGAACTGTTATAAAAGGTATGTGCGGTTGCACATGTTGTGAAGCTAATGTCATGCACTCACGCTTCTTGTTTTCTGTTTGGTTTACAGTTTCGCGAGCAGGCTTTGCGGGGCGGACTGTGCAGTTGACCCGACACCTGGGGACCAGCGGTCAAAGATCACCGGCTGAGGGAAGAGTGGTGTGGGTCGTTGGCCACTCATACGTGAGGCGCGCCGCAGACGTATTCAAAGCAGGTGACATGATTCACGTGGCTGGGGAATACGGGTACAGGGTGACCTTCCACGGAAGGGGCGGGCTCTGTATTGACCAGTTTCAAAGTTTTATGGAGGGACTGTTAGGGCGGACGAGGTCACCGCCATCTGTAATCATAGTACATCTTGGGGGCAATGATTTGGTGACCATTGGTCGAGGAGTACTTCTCGAGTTAATTTTATCCGCAGTAAGTTGGTTGGCGAGAAGGGTTCCGGGGTGCACGATTGCATGGTCACACATGATTCCTCGGAAGGTGTGGCGGGGGGCCCTCTCTGTGTCAGCTTTAAATCAGTCAGTAAAGAAGGTTAATAACAAACTGGGTAGGTTGTTTCGTACAGGAAAATTGCATTGTATTCCACATGGATGTATCCGGGGGGACCATATGTATCTGGAGGATGGGGTCCATTTGTCCCGGGAGGGAAATGTCTTACTCATAGGAGACTTCATAGCTTGGTTAAAGAGTTTGTATAGCCATGACCTTTAGTAGGAGTTTTGTGGGGGGTCCGGATAGCCGGTCAACTATCCGGCCTGTGGCGGTAAGGTCATGATCGGTGAGCAGTAATTGGAAGATCCCTAGAGGTGGGGCGCCACCCATTATGGATGGGAGCGCCCGGGGGGAGGCGGCCATTTGCCCCTCACACGGGGAGGCGGTACCCTCTAAGGATGGGGCCGCCGAAAGGGAAGGCGGTCATAGGCCCCTCCCTGGGGAGGAGGGGCTACGGGCCCCTCCTGGGAATTTCCCAGGGCCAGGACATCCGCGACGGCGGATGTGGTAAGCAGTGTGGGGTGGGAGGGGGGTCTACGCTACCTTCTAGACACCTCACACGAGTCCTCGGACGACCACCAAGATGGCGTCGAGTAAATATGAGGCCCCCGCTAAGACAAGGGAAATTGGAAGTTGGCACAGAGGTACAGTCCTCTGTGCGCCCGCCCCTCACAAGTAAGGGGGGGAGTTCTGGTATTAGGTATCTGACACCGGTTACGACCTTGCCGTTGGCCCGTAATGTTAGGATGTACAATTTGAATTTTGAGAAATGCATTTACAGGATGTTTTAGAATCGGCTAGGAGAACCTTTGTATTAGAGATATGTTAATGTTAGCCAATAAACATCGTAACGTGTAAATGAAATTGTACATGATATGAAACTGTTATTTTAATGTTTTAATTTTGTATCATATTTTTAATAAATACGGCCGGGAGGGTAACTCCCTCCCGCCTTCCAAAGGTTCAAGGACCGTTTCCGTCTTCCCATTCTTGGGGATTGTGTTGGGAGGGGGTGACGGGTATCCCGGCCATATGGAAAGGGGCGACCACTCGGTCCCCCCGAACGTATGGTTGGGTGCCCCGATCCCCCCGGGAAACCATTTTCGTGTCTCGGCTGGTTTGCCCGAAGTGGCGTAGCCGGGGCGCGCCTTCTTCCCGCCCAAGAGGGGTTGTCCTAGACACCTACACCGTTGGACACTCCCCCGTAGGCGGGTGGAGGAGGGTCCACACCCTCCCGAGGAAGAATAAAAGGAGCAACAATCCAAGGAAGCATCCTCTTGTTCCTGTGCTTGGAAGCTGCACCTCCTCGTTGCACGTGAGCCCGAGACGGAACAAGGAGCCAATTTTGACCCACCCACCAACCCCTGATGGCAGCGATTTGTATTGCAATAAAGTCGATTAAAGAGGATATTATCTCTTTTTCAGGTTGTTTCTAATAAAGTTTGGATTGTTTGATGTGACAATAAAATGGTTGCTCTTTTAGCATGTACTTAGGCGAAGTATCGCAGCTGAGTTGTAAGAGGTGTTATTGCATAGTTAGAAGTTTATACTTTGAAAGGCACAGTATAACTCTTTATTACGTCCTCATTAGGTTAAAAAATTTCGTATTTATTTTTTGGTCGGGCGGTAAGGTCATGATCGGTGAGCAGTAATTGGAAGATCCCTAGAGGTGGGGCGCCACCCATTATGGATGGGAGCGCCCGGGGGGAGGCGGCCATTGGCCCCTCACACGGGGAGGCGGTACCCTCTAAGGATGGGGCCGCCGAAAGGGAAGGCGGTCATAGGCCCCTCCCTGGGGAGGAGGGGCTACGGGCCCCTCCTGGGAATTTCCCGGGGCCAGGACATCCGCGACGGCGGATGTGGTAAGCAGTGTGGGGTGGGAGGGGGGTCTACGCTACCTTCTAGACACCTCACACGAGTCCTCGGCGACCACCAAGATGGCATCGAGTAAATATGGGGCCCCCGCTAAGACAAGGGAAATTGGAAGTTGGCACAGAGGTACAGTCCTCTGTGCGCCCGCCCCTCACAAGTAAGGGGGGGAGTTCTGGTATTAGGGATCTGACACCGGTTACGACCTTGCCATTGGCCCGTAATGTTAGGATGTACAATTTGAATTTTGAGAAATGCATTTACAGGATGTTTTAGAATCGGCTAGGAGAACCTTTGTATTAGAGATATGTTAAGGTTAGCCAATAAACATCGTAACGTGTAAATGAAATTGTACATGATATGAAACTGTTATTTTAATGTTTTAATTTTGTTTCATATTTTTAATAAATACGGCCGGGAGGGTAACTCCCTCCCGCCTTCCAAAAGTTCAAGGACCCTTTCCGTCTTCCCATTCTTGGGGATTGTGTTGGGAGGGGGTGACGGGTATCCCGGCCATATGTGACAAGATAACAAGATTTAAAGGCATTTTTATTGCTCACAAAGTTAATGAGCAATAAAGATGCCTTTAAATCTTGTTATCTTGTCACATTTGCTCCGCTTTCAGAGACGGAGTTCAAGTAGGTTGCAGTTAGGTCAAGGACATTTTTTTAAGGTACTAGTCCTGCAGTACTAGTACCATTTTTTGGATTTTTTTCGAGCCCTGGAGTGTACCATTTTTATATATATATATTAAAGTGCACCTCATGTCGTGCCTGCACATTCGCCAAAAACAGTACACACTATGTTACTGCTTTTAGTACAACACCTATAGCCATCCGTGAATACCTTACCTGCAGGTCTGAATTCGTTGTGTACAAACTCAGATGCTCTTGCAATCTTGAATACATCGGGAGCACCAAGCTCCCAGTACACCAACGTATTCTTCAGCACATTCGTGCTATTATCAACAGCGACAGTAATTATCCTGTAGCTAGGCATTTCCGTGCAGTACATGACAAAAAACTCAAAGACTTTGAGTATACTATTTTATGTTCGGTACCTCAGCCTATTCGGGGGGTGACCGGATCAAGCTACTCAGACAGAAAGAATCACATTTTATACTATCCTTGGATACTAAGGCCCCAAATGGCCTTAATCTGACGGAAGATCTGAGTAACTTTTTATAAATAGGCTTCTGTGCTAGCTTATCTCCTGTCTTTACACATCTTTAAGGCGCTCCCCCCCTTTCATTGTTACCATCTAGTTTCTACATTATTGTTGGCCTCTAGGGTGTGCCTACTTTGGATCAGTCACCAGCTGGTGACTATCCTACTTGTATATTTTTTGTAAATAGAAATACAATGTATTATAACTTGGGAACAAATTATTCTATTACACTATTGCTATAGTAGCTTATATTAGCTGTCTTCAAGATTGTTTTCTTATTTATCATATTTTCTCGCTATGTGCTTTCTTTAGATCAAGATTCTATCATTTTTTTGGTTTAGTACATCACAATACTGTTTCTTCATTATGCTTTTTTAACACGTTTATTTTATCTTTATGTTAGATTATCTTGATTAGAGAGACAGTTTTTTCCAGTTTATACCTTATAATGTGATCATTGCTTTAATATGAAATAGACACTATGTTGCAATAATAGCTCTGCTGTTTTTCAATGAATTTTGGTAAATACCTTTTGATCTTTTCCATTTAAACAGGCACTATGCCGGTATTGTGTTGACAGGAAATTTCGGGGTTTGGTTTACCTTATAAATGAAATATCCAATGTATTTGACTATATCATTGTTTAATGAATTACACATTTGGGGGCCGATTATGATCGCGGACGGACTTGCGTCCGTCCGCGATCATTGAGGAGGAGGGGGCTGCGGAGTCCCCTCCTGTGCGATTAGGATGTGACCGCCAGGGTGGCGGTCACATCCTCTATTTTTAACATTGCGGCGGGTGCGGCTTCAAGCTGCACCCGCGGCAATGTTAAAAATGCACGCATTGCATTTGCATGCAGAAAGAGGCAGCCACCGCGCGGTGCTTGCCGCTTTCTGCATACAAATGCAGGGGGGTACCATAGGTGCCCCCCATGTGCACCCCCCACCCCCCCTTCACCTAGGGGGCCCACAACGGGCCCCCGCAGTGAAGTTACACATGCTTTTCCACGGCGGAAAAGCCGCAGCGGAAAAGCATGTGTGCAGGCACATACTAATCTGGCGGACGGTGTCTGAGAGACACTGTCACCAGATTAGTGCTTTTCCTCCGTGGTTGTAAGCCAACCGCAGAGGAAAAGCTGCGGACGGAAACCAGGACCCACCAGCCATCCTAATGTGGCGGTGGGTCTTTGGTGGGTCCGCTGTGGATTTTCCGCATCCTCCGGCCCGGCGGTGGCTTCCGCCGGCCCGGAGGATGCGGAAAATCCGCAATCATAATGAGCTCCTTAGTGTTTATATTTATCATTTTTCACAAATGTATTAATTTTTGATTTTGTGAATAGCAGTCTGTCTTTCTCTATTTTCTTGCACTTGTAGTATATTCAGTCTTTTTACCATTTCTACTTTAAAATGTAAAGAGGGTGTGTACACTTTCTTGTATTGTCCCACCTTTTCACTATATATATGTCTATAATGGCTCTGAGCGCGCTATGTGAACAAGCTCCCTAGTGAAGTGAAACGCGTCATCTCTTATTGAATAAATCGCCACTCTGCAACTCACTTGAGGCTTGATTGGTTTCGTGGCCTGATTTGTGCTTCATTCCGTGGGGCCATTGGAGGTCTAAACCTGTTGTGTTCCGCCGATCATTGACGGAACAGGGACTGCTTTTCTCATATATATATATATTGTATTGTAGCGCTTAACATGAGCACCGTATTCACACTACACATTCAGGCATGGGGAGATTAAGTGATTTTGCCCAGAATCACCGGATGTGGACGCGACCCGAGGCTCGAACCCTGAACCAAAGTCTGCAGTCTAACCGATGTACCACATCCTCTCCCCTACCATTGAAGCCGGTGTTTGAAAAATTCAGGATCCTGGCAATGTAGCACCTTGAAACTGTGCATAATGACTTGAAACGCACCCGTTTCCTGATAGGTAGCCAATGTAGTTTTTTAATTTCCTTGGCGACAGATACAAATTTGAAAGTACCTGTCACGTTTGGCATGATCTGCAGTTTATTAAGGTAAAGCTCTTGAATATTCAAGTAGAGCCCGTTACAGTAATCCAAGTGGCTGAGGTCATGGCATTTATCTGATCCACGATGTTCAGTCTATCATCCACTATAACAACCACATTTTAGCCTTTCTCGTGGGTTAAGCCCGGAGGAGAGTATTGTGGGAAAGGCGGCCGATCAAGAACTCCTTGCCACGACAGGCCCCTGTGAAAACATTTGGGGTGAAAACTCTTCTTATTGAAGCTTGCACCTTATCAAGAGAGGTGAATGTGGTAACAAACTTTCCCCGTTCTTTTATGAAGGGATCTCCAAAAAACCCTCTTGCGTCACCACGCACAATTTGGATGATGTCAGATCCCACAGTTTTGGGTCGATCTCAGTACCTCAAGCTTTGTCAAGTTTCAACAGGTCAAACCTGCTGAAATTTAATAGCGGAAAAGCATACAATATTTACTGTATCTTGTAGACTTTGGTACGTTAAACTCCAAAGTCCGCATGTTATTTCCCATAAACATACCCTGCAGTCTCAATATTTATCAGGTGCAATAAATAGCACCCTCTAATCCTAAACAGGCCCTAAGGCGGATGGGCTACTTGTGACAGATATCCTGTCCGCTGTATTACAAATGCTAAAGGATATAATGTCACTGTAATACTGCAGACAGGCTATCCATCACATTTGGGGGGGAAGAAAAAAGGACATCCACTACAATGAGGAACATGTGTACATGGAGGAGGCTCATAATCCTAATGAAGGTTGTCAAAAGATGCGGGCATTGGTAAACAGGCGTATGGGGTCCAGTTTTAGAATTGGAAGAGGTGAAGCACCCTAGGTCATGTAGGGCAATCAATCAATAAGATACCTGTTGACAGGTAAGATACCAAAGGACCCCAAACAAACCCAAACTTGTTGAAACCATCCCTGAAAATATCTGTTAATCTCTCCATTGTGAGAGCTTGCCAAAAGCAAGCATGCCATTGTGTTATTGTTGGTGCCTCCTTTTTTAGGGCTCGTCCCTTTCTATTTCGAAGAAATAGATCAGGGGTGAGCCCTCATGTTGCTGATCTGCTTCTTTCCCCAAAGGCTCGCTTCAGGCAGCTGATTGGCTCTCTTCAAGGATTCCCAACAGTTCATGAGAATCTAATCACATGACAAGCTCCTCGTGGACGAGCTTGCCCAAGCCTTCCCCCTGCCAGCAGCATGTGCAACATCAAAGGCTTAATTGCATCAGACCCATTTGCTCCCCAATCTCCTCCCACGGCCGTCCTTTCTGCCCACCAGCACTTCAGTTCCGTCCCTCCTCCCCCCTAATTACATCCCTGTTCACGGCCCTGTCTCTCTCTGGCTCGCGCTCACACAAGTTGAAGGCACCGGAAAGGAGGTCACTATCACTTTTGCATCTCGCTCACTAACCACCACTGAGGAAAGATACTCTGTCATTGAGCGAGAGGCGTTAGCTTGTGGGTGGGGACTAGAACACTTCCGCCAGTACATTTGGGTAAAAAGGGTCACATTGCGTTGCAACAACAAACCACTCACTAAGTGCTCACTGTTAAAGGATTATATAATGCGTCACCTAGACTGGCACGCTTGTCAGTAAGACTTTTGGACTACGATTATGATGTGCAATACTTGCGGGGTGCCAAAAATGTGGTCACGGACTTCGTTAGTAGGCTACCCTACCAAACCGTGAGGTGTGGCAAGCCTCAACGAGGAGTTCACCAGCATACTCAAAGAGGTTTGGCTGAGTGAGTATCTAAAAGATGAAACCTTACAAGAAGTCCACAAACTCATCGTAGACGGATGGCCAAGTAAGAAAAGTATAATAAAAGAGTTAAGACCATTCTGGGAACTTAGAAATGAGTTTTCAGTAGAAGGTAATCTCATTTTGAGACAGGGCAAGGTCATACCACCTGTTACGCTTAGGAACAGAATCCTAAACATTTGCCATGAGGGACACCTAGGCATCAACAAAACTAAACAAAGGATCAAGTGCTGGTATTGGTGGCCAGCTTGTGACTTAGAAATAGAAAGAGCAGTAAGATGCTGTGTGCAGTGTGAGAATTCTGACAAAACTCAGATAACACTCTAACCCCCCCAGCAACCGTTGAACTGTCCTGACATGCCCTGGGAGAGAGTGGGGATTGATATAATGGGACCTATACGGTTCCAGGAGAAACACGTGTACTTGATTGTCATGGTAGACCACTTCTCTAAGTGGCCTGAAATAAAGGTTAGCCGAAGGGTTGAAGCACACAACTTAGTCACATTATTGGACAGCATTTTCACGAGGGAAGGCATACCAAAAACGATAGTTAGCGATAATGGCAGCCAGTTCACCTCGGAAAGTTTCAAAAAGTTCCTAGATTGGAACGGAATTATACACAAAACCAATTCTGTGTACCGCCCTGCTGGGAATTTGGCTGTGGAAAGAGTAATAAAAGGCACCATTCAATTAGCTAACAACAATGAGAAATGTTGGAAGAAGGAAGTGAACAAAATGATTTGGGCATACAGGATAACACCAGGGGAAAAAAAAACACTTCAGCCCTTTCAAAATCATGACAGGCAGGACACTCTTATCCAAAGACAATGTAGGGTGGCTTAAAACAGCTAGGAGAGCAGAATGGTCTGCAGAACTGGTAAGAAAAGGGATCCAAGAGGCGTGCAAAGAGAAATTTGATGCTAAACATAATTGTAAACAAATCAACATCAATGAAGGAGATAGAGTGAGGGTCAAAAGAAGTGGCCACATTGAAAAAGGTCAGAATAGGTTTACTGCGCCGTTGGTGGTAGAAAAAGTCTTTTGTAACTCTGCCCTTCTCAGCAATGGAAAGGTGTGGCATGTTTCCGCGATTTCTGTTTGTGCCAGATCTGATGTTGGCACTAGCGGACGGATTAACATTCGGGACACAGCCAGACCGCAGCACAATGACGCACGTGAGGATGTTGGTACAAAAGACAACTTAGACTGGTTGCTCCATGAAGGATCGGGATCACGTAACCATGGAACTAATGATGGTCCCGACCAGGAACTCATTGAGTTTATTGGTGAATACAGAAACCTGAGCACTAGTACTTCGTTGGTATCACCTGGTGTTGGAAGTACCACTCTATCGAAGGAAGAACAAGATCCTGTGGAAGAGACTGCTAATGAGAGATACCTAATCACTAGTGAGACAGTTAGCTCCCTCAGTACTGAGTTTAGTATTACGTCAGAGTCTGGACTTGATCCAGAGGGATATACAGTTAAGGAAGCATGCAGTACCAGTAGATATGGTCGCAGCGTAGTGAAACCCAGCAAGTATAAAGACTTTGTTTGTGAATAGTATTTCTAGTTTCCTTTGTGTTTTTCCTTAGCACCTTGCTAAATTTTTGGATCTGGGATTTCTCTAGGGGAGGAGATGCGTTGTGTTCCTTTCTATCATCTTTCTGCCCGTTCTACCCTTTAAGCTTCCGTCCCTCTTCCTCGCGCGTCCCTGCCCTCTTGCTTGCATTGTTTTGTCATCAGCTGAATTCTGTTCATAGGATGTACGTTCTAAATGTGACAGTTGCTAATGACGGTTATGTTTTGACAGCGGTCATTGTGCTCCCATCCAGCTACCTGTAGGAAGCCCTCCTGTTGTGCTGGTGTGTCGTTCTCACAACTTAATAAATGACTCTTATAATTCTATTCTGGTTCAGTTTATACTTAACACAAGGCAACCTTCTCTACGCAGTCATCTCTATCTATCTATGCAACACTATTTATCTATACAGTAATTTCTATCTGTCTTTGCACAATTCTTTATCTATCGTTTCAACTCTATTTGTAATAACAATTTGAAAAACATTACAAAAAAGTATTAGCAAAGGCAAGAGAATGGCATTCAACACCAGAAAGATTGGCTCTTTTTTCATGTTAAGGTTTGGTGTTAGACAAGGCGTTTTAAGTTTACAAAAATGTGTGTAATACTGTTACTTATATGGGTCATCAATTGGTCTGTTCTTGTGTCATTCATATTTTTTTCTGCCCACTACTGCAAGCATTATGGGACAATGAGTCATCCCACTTCAGCCATTGGCTGACTGCACTATGAGTTAGTGAATGCCCATGTCACGTACTACTATGGTAATGTGTGTTTTTTTAGACCAAAGAACATTTTTGCCATTAGCCAAATAATTGTTTTTTTAATTGATGAGGGCCTAGCAGCTTTCCAACAATAACGTTTTGTAGAAACCATGAAAGAACAAAAGAAAAACTGCTTAAGACAAAAAACTGGCTGCCAATTCCAGACCAACTGGCTTTACCAAAGCTTGTTTTAGTGAGGGAGTTCGATTTTTAGTTCTCGATCAACATTTTTTTTTGTGGCCAAGTATACGCCATTTCCTGAAACAGATGTACACACTTAGTGATGCCAGTGTTTCAGGTGACCGACACCATTGTTTGGAATTTACTACACATTGGGAAAACATTTATGGCAATATTGTGCCCGTTTAAATTATATCCAGGTTTAGGTCGTGTAGGGGACCAGATATTGTATTTAGTAATACACACTGCTTTTTGGAGCAGGTTTGTCAGCCTCTGTGGGCTACGTGTTCGGTCTTTTTTCTTCCTAACATTCTGAATGTAGGCACTGTATTTACTGCATTTCCATGTGGAAACCAGAACATTATTTTATGCCACATTTAAAGCATTTTCATGGTATATTTTTAGCCTCTTGGAGGTTAGATCAGCAATACATTCGTAACAGATTGATGGTATTTTCAGATTATAAATGCTGCCTTTCTGTCTGCATTTCGCCTTGCACTACTAAATATATTTAGATCATCTTGCCTTGTTCTTCAATTTCAGATGTGAAAACTGCTAGTGGTGAACAGATTTGCTACTTTGCTGGGCTGAGGCGTTTTGCAGGAACCAGTAGGAGATACAAGTGGGGCAGTACATGTTTGAAATCCACTTTGGCTTACAAATATATATATGCTATTACGATTCAAATAAAAAGGAATTTAATGTCAATACTTAGATCCCAAGGGGAATAAATTATAGCATTTTCGGGCAAACAGATTGGAGCTGTGCGGTCAAAGGAATACTGGGGCATATTAACAACGAGCAGGGAAAATTAACGCTAAAGGCGCTTAGCGTTAATTTTTTTAATGCCCCCTATAACTGGAGGAATATCGCCTGGTTATCGCTTTATTAACAACGCTAACCACCTAGGTGATAAAAAAATCCAGCGATAGCAGCATTTTGGGAGGTTAGCGCTTGTAATGCAGCGATAATACTACAAGGATAGGGATATCTTTGTTGATAGCCCATGGTGGACTTAGCCATGTAATCCACCTCCCATTGGATTACATGGCTAAGTCTGAAAATTATCAGACATAAAAAAGCAGCGTTAACCGTGGTTAGCGCTGCTTTTATTGTCTCTAACAGGGTTAGCGTGAAGCTTGATAATAGGAGAAATGTCACTTAGCGACATTTCTCCTATTATTTTGCTCTGGAACGCCCACTTTGTATCTCATTAGAGATGCAAAGGGAAGCGTAGTGAAAAAGGGTGCTAACATGCGATTTTGCATGTTAGCACCCTGTTGTGAATAGGGCGATATATATTTATCTCCGCTTCTTTGGCTTTTACAGCCAAAAAAGCTGAGATAAAGCCCTTGGTAATATGCCCCACCATTTTTTTCTGTTCAATGGACGACATTATGACATTTCCGGCGTTCTGCCTTTTTGGTAGTTAAGGTAATGGCGTTTTTTTGGTGAAGTATTCCATTGCAAAAGGGTGTTTTTTTGTATAACTTTTAAAGTACTTTCACTGTTTTATCTGGAAAAGTGGTAGCGGTACAGGGACGGATGGAGTTAAGAAATTTACTCTGGATCACACAATGGCCAGTGGGCCGACTTTAATTAAAGGGATACCGCATGGCTGCAAATCAAGATTGTACTGCGGGACGACAGTTGAGGATTATGCTCATCTTTCTTTTATTCAACTCTCCAGCCAGTGGAGGCTCCTCAGCGAAGAGGAAATAGTGTCGCCCCACTGCTCAAAAGAAAAAATAAAATGATAATAACATAACGTTATTATCATTTTATTTTTTCTATTGCAGTTAGGTGGGTCAGGGCTGGCCAGATCAGGGGGGGAAGGAGTGGTTTGAACTCCCTAAGTGCTCAAGACTATTTGGCCGGCCCAAGAGTTTATTTTGCATGTTCCCCAGCAGGCTGCATTACACAGCCTGGTGAGGAACATGTAGAGGCTCCCTGTCCCTGTCTGAGTGCCAAACCACTGCGCTCAGACCAATCGCAATGCTGCAGTGCAGCATTGTGATTGGCTCAGGTGAGACTGTGTGCCCAGGTGCTTCCTGCTGCTGGCTGGGACTTGAGACATGAAGGTGAAGAGGACGAGGACGGAGGAGAGGCGGTGGTTGGTCGTTCCAGGTAAGTCCTTTTTCTTTTTTTTTTTCATTCCCCCGCCGCCACCCCACCACCCCCGTCTGATAGCAGCTGCTAGTGTCTCCAGCAGCCTTTATTGAACATTAACATCATAACTAACTTTGCCATGAACACCAGGGAAAAGGAAGCAGTAACATTCAGACAAACATCATTCTCAAAGGCAACAGCAGTCCCTTGTCTCTCTCTCTCTCTCTCTCTGCGTCCTCTTTCTTCCTATGCAAGCGCTGTTCTTCTGTATCCAGCTACTCTTGTTTGGAGAATACTTAACCTAAAATCCAAATAGAGATTGAATTACTATTAAATTGTCATGTATAAGGCATGTTTCCTATCTGAAAAAGTGCTCTGAATATTATATTATTATGGCCGACCTAAACGTGTTTACAGGTCATATGCCAGTCCTTGTTTGGATAAGTTAACCAAAAGGTTTACAAAGTGGATGCCCCATGGGATCGAGGTTCCTCTGTAGGCACCAACCCAGCCATCTGAACCAAACCAACCTATAGCATTTGATGGTTCCGTCAACCAAAGCCTTGGACAGGAGCAAATGAGCATGGTTCGAAAGTCCTGGGACCTTTCATTGCTCTCTGCAATTCTCCAGACCATAAGACAGAGTGTGATGTTCCTTGACAGATTTAGTAGGCGATCCAGAAGAAGGAGTTTATGTATTGGAAAATCCCAGGAAAGTTCCATCAGAAATGGATACCAAACTTGAGATCTCCATATCAGGACCATCAGCACCAGTTTCACCTGCTACCTCCTCAACTGCGCCACCAGGTGCGTTATCATCTAGAATGGGGAAAAGGCATAACCTTGCTCCCTACTCCACTCCAGGAGAAATGCATCCATCGTATCTGGGCCTGGATCCGCCCTCCTGTTGAAGTGCCTGGAAAGTTGATGGCATAACCTCGGGGCAAAGAGGTGAACTGTGACCGACCTGGTATCTGGTCAAAAACATCTGTCCTCAGTTTCGAGCTGCTCATGTTCAACATATGTGCTGAGTGCCAATCCGTTACATCGTTGGAGGTTCCTGAAAGGTACTCTGCTGTCACTGATATTTGGTTGATCAGGCAAAAGTCCGAGAAGTTCTTCACCATATTTGGCAGGATCCTTGACCTTGTCCGTCGAGGTGGGTTATGTAGCTCACCCCCACCAAATTGTCCATGTTGAGAAGAGTCCCGGCAATGCATCTTGCCTAGGTATGGGTGAATTTTGCGAATCTCGCGATCGCGAATTTTGCGGATTTGCGAACTCGCAATCCGCAAAATCCGCGAATTCCCGCGAATTTGCGGATTTTTTTTTTATGTTCGCACGGGTTTCTGCAAGTTCGTGAGGGTTTTGTACAATTTCGCAAATTGCGAAATTGTACAAAACGCGTGCGAACTTGCAGAAACCCGTGCGAACACAATGTGCCCAGTAGGGTATGTGCCTCTTGTGTGAATAAAAGGTCAGAGCAAGATCAGTTCAGCAGATGAAGAGAAAGAAGCTCGGGTATTGCGCTCGTGAAAGTCAAGGATGCAAAGCCTATCCAGCATCACAGCTGATTTTCCACGGTAGATTTGGGAAGAAGGCACACCTGTCCAGCCTCGACGACGCTCACGATTGTTTTTGGGCTAATGAATGAGTCACTGAATTTGAGCATCAACTAGTTCGAGTGACCATGTGTGTGTTACTATGCAATCGCCCCGAAGGGCGCAGGGGTCCCTTGAGTGAGCTGCAGACCTGACCTGTGCCCAGCCATGCAACTATTTTACAATGGCGCCAGCAAGCTGCCAGCGCCGTTGTAAAATAGTTACAAAGTTAGCATGCACAGGAAGCACTGAGATAAAATAAAGCAGCACCTGCTTCGTTTTATCTAGTGGTTCCTGTGCAAGCTAACTTTGTAACTATTTTACAACGGCGCTGGCAGCTTGCTGGCGCCATTGTAAAATAGTTGCATGAGTGGGGGTTCAACTTTTTAACCCGTTATGTTCGCTGATTTTTTTTTGCGGATTTTGCGGGAAATCCGCAAAATTCGCGGATTGCGGATTTCCCAAAAATCCGCAAAATCCGCGAGCGTAACGGATTTCCCGCTCACACCTAATCTTGCCCTCGGTCCAACACTGCACCATAAATGTGCCTGCCAAGAGTTGATCTTGAGCACACCATTCTTGCCTCACACAGCACCCCAAAATACACGACTGGCATCCGACTCTATGGTTAGATCTGGTGAGGATTCGAATTTGCCATTCCAGGCTTCTACGTAGGAGAGCCACCACTTTATCTTCTCCTTGGCTTCCAGCGAGAGAGGCACTTTTTGCAAGTAGGACACCCACTAGCACAAGTCATGTTATGTTAATTGAATTTTTAAAGAGCAACAGTTGAGCGGGGTGTCCTGGCGCTGGTAGCTAATTCTTCTGAGATCAAGATTGCAGGGGAGTTGTTAGTGGGAGATTCTATAGGTTAAAAAGCCAAGTTTTCAGTTATTTCCTGAATACGAGGAGGTCAATGGAGTTCCTCAGATGCTAAGGGAGGTCATTTCATGCCTTGGCAGTGCATGTGATGAAACTTTTTCCCCACACGTAGTTTTCTTCGTGGTGGTATGCTCACTAGTTTGGCTTCTAGAGACCGCAGAGTTCTTTTAGGAGTGCAGGGCTTGAAAATTCCACTCGACCGCTCGCATAGTCGAGCTAAATTTAACAAGGTTGAGCTGTTTTTAGGTCTTACTCGCCCTTTCTGGCGAGTAGGAAAACAAACCAACTTTTGTCCTGTCTGTGAAAACGGAGCAAATGTGACAAGATAACAAGATTTAAAGGCATTTTTATTGCTCACAAAGTTAATGAGCAATAAAGATGCCTTTAAATCTTGTTATCTTGTCACATTTGCTCTGCTTTCAGAGACGGAGTTCAAGTAGGTTGCAGTTAGGTCAAGGACATTTTTTTAAGGTACTAGTCCTGCAGTACTAGTACCATTTTTTGGATTTTTTTCGAGCCCTGGAGTGTACCATTTTTATATATATATATATTTAAGTGCACCTCATGTTGTGCCTGCACATTCGCCAAAAACAGTACACACTATGTTACTGTTTTTAGTACAACACCTATAGCCATCCGTGAATACCTTACCTGCAGGTCTGAATTTGTTGTGTACAAACTAAGATGCTCTTGCAATCTTGAATACATCGGGAGCACCAAGCTCCCAGTACACCAACGTATTCTTCAGCACATTCGTGCTATTATCAACAGCGACAGTAATTATCCTGTAGCTAGGCATTTCCGTGCAGTACATGGCAAAAAACTCAAAGACTTTGAGTATACTGTTTTATGTTCGGTACCTCAGCCTATTCGGGGGGTGACCGGATCAAGCTACTCAGACAGAAAGAATCACATTTTATACTATCCTTGGATACTAAGGCCCCAAATGGCCTTAATCTGACGGAAGGTCTGAGTAACTTTTTATAAATAGGCTTCTGTGCTAGCTTATCTCCTGTCTTTACACATCTTTAAGGCGCTCCCCCCCTTTCATTGTTACCATCTAGTTTCTACATTATTGTTGGCCTCTAGGGTGTGCCTACTTTGGATCAGTCACCGGCTGGTGACTATCCCACTTGTATATTTTTTGTAAATAGAAATACAATGTATTATAACTTGGGAACAAATTATTCTATTACACTATTGCTATAGTAGCTTATATTAGCTGTCTTCAAGATTGTTTTCTTATTTATCATATTTTCTCGCTATGTGCTTTCTTTAGATCAAGACTCTATCATTTTTTTTTGGTTTAGTACATCACAATACTGTTTCTTCATTATGCTTTTTTAACACGTTTATTTTATCTTTATGTTAGATTATCTTGATTAGAGAGACAGTTTTTTCCAGTTTATACCTTATAATGTGATCATTGCTTTAATATGAAATAGACACTATGTTGCAATAATAGCTCTGCTGTTTTTCAATGAATTTTGGTAAATACCTTTTGATCTTTTCCATTTAAACAGGCACTATGCCGGTATTGTGTTGACAGGAAATTTCGGGGTTTGGTTTACCTTATAAATGAAATATCCAATGTATTTGACTATATCATTGTTTAATGAATTACACATTTAGTGTTTATATTTATCATTTTTCACAAATGTATTAATTTTTGATTTTGTGAATAGCAGTCTGTCTTTCTCTATTTTCTTGCACTTGTAGTTTATTCAGTCTTTTTACCATTTCTACTTTAAAATGTAAAGAGGGTGTGTACACTTTCTTGTATTGTCCCACCTTTTCACTATATATATGTCTATAATGGCTCTGAGCGCGCTATGTGAACAAGCTCCCTAGTGGAGTGAAACGCGTCATCTCTTATTGAATAAATCGCCACTCTGCAACTCACTTGAGGCTTGATTGGTTTCGTGGCCTGATTTGCGCTGCATTCCGTGGGGCCATTGGAGGTCTAAACCTGTTGTGTTCCGCCGATCATTGACGGAACAGGGACTGCTTTTCTCATATATATATATATTCACTGAAAAAAACATAGGTTTCACACCAGTTATAGTTAGGAATTAGCATTTAAAAAACCTATTAAATTCACTAAAAAAACCATAGGTTTCACATCAGTTATAGTTAGCTGGAAATTTTACTGACATAAAACCAATGAAATTCCACGTTATAGTTAGTTGGACTCACTATAACTTGCGCGCCTGCAATGCACTGCTGATGACGTCACATATTACATCACTCATGACATGGTCAGTGACATCACTCATGACATCACTGATGACACCATCCAGTGAATGTGTGTCTTTATGAAAAATAAATATGTTTTATATTTGTATTTGTAAAGGACGATGGAAGAGTAAATGGTTAAATAAGTGTGTAAATGGATGTTTTTTTTAAAAGAATTGATTGGTTAACTGCCTTATTAAGTGTATCTTAATGAATACATATATTAACGAGTAATTTTTTTATTTTAAAATATATGTATCAGTGTTTCACTTTGTGTATAAGTGGCTGCATGGGTTGGTGACTGACTCACTGTTTGTATGTTTTTTGAAGACAGCATATGTGCAGGACTGTATGGGTGGATGAGTGTGTATATGTGTGTGTTAGTGAGTGAATGCCTGTCTCACTAGTGTCTTTATGAGTAACTACATATGTTTTAATCTTGTATATATGAGCATTGATGTATATAAGTCAGTATATGTGAGAGTGAGAGATTGAAAGAGTTCCTTTTTAAATAAGTATGTGTTTCTATAAGTGATTGTTTAAGAGAGTAAGTATGTGTAAGTTTCCTTAGAAGTAATGTGCTAATGTATGTATAGCTGTATATGCAAATAAATGGATGTTCAATAGTTTATTTGCATGTGTGAGTATGTTTGTGAGTAACTTTTGTAAGACTGTCGGTGTGTAACAGGATGTATATGTGTTTCACTATATATGATGAGTGAGAATATGTATGAGTGACTATATAAAACTGTTGGTGTATGAGTGGATGTGTATATAGATGGTGGAATTACTGAATTGGTTTTTGTAACTGGTATGGGTATCTCCATTTTTTTTGAAAATGTTAGTTTCTATTGTTTGAATATGTGTTTCAATGGTTACATTACACTGAAAGGAGGTCTGTCACTCTGTCACAAGGATGGTGTCATCAGTGATGTCATGAGTGATGTCACTGACCATGTCATGAGTGATGTAATATGTGACGTCATCAGCAGTGCATTGCAGGCGCGCAAGTTATAGTGAGTCCAACTAACTATAACGTGGAATTTCATTGGTTTTATGTCAGTAAAATTTCCAGCTAACTATAACTGATGTGAAACCTATGGTTTTTTTAGTGAATTTAATAGGTTTTTTAAATGCTAATTCCTAACTATAACTGGTGTGAAACCTATGGTTTTTTCAGTGAATTTCATTGTTTTTTTAAATGCTAATTCCTAACTATAACTGGTGTGAAACCTATGTTTTTTTCAGTTCAGTGAATTTCAAACGTTTTTTAAATGCTAATTCCTAACTATAAGTCTCAGTTTATATGTAAGACTGTTAGCACTCTAGTTGTTCTTTAGAACACTCTGGTACATTCTGTCATTGGGCTACAGTTGGGCTACATCTAGCTGATATTTGGGCTACATTTGCATTTTTTGGTCTCTGGTGGCCATCTTTGGGCTACATTGGGCTACATTGGGCTACATTTGGGCTACATTTTTGCATATATATAGCCCAATGTAGCACAATATATATTTTATCAAAGTTAATTTTCGTAAAAACCACTTAAGAATAGGGCTACCACTCCCTACAATTTTTCCCAATTTTTTATTTTTTTTTTTGCTTTGGAGCGCTTCCGGTGCGCTTCCCGGGGAGCGCCCCGAAAAGCGTACTTTTATAAAGCGCCCCCGGGCGCGCTCCGGGGAGCGTCTCGTAAGCGCCAATATCGCGAACGAAAACACGATCATGACGTATCGCGTAGCCGCGTCCGCGTGATACGCACGGCGTAAGCGCACCCGGAAGTACTCGAGCGAATACGATCGCGCAACGTAAACATCCGACGCGCTTACGCTACGCGACCCGGAGCGCCCCCGGGCGCGCCCGGGGGCGCGTAGCGTAAGCGCGTCGGGTCATGTGACCTGAAAATAACACTTTTCATTGGTTTATAACAGTTTTAGTTTCATAATGATGAAGCCCCTGGTCTTGTGACCTGAAAATAACACTTCTCATTGGTTCAGGACAGTTTTTTTTCAAAATGATGAAAAACCCCACCTTTTTTCCTTATTCTGACTTTGTCCTTTGACTGAGGAAGACCTGTTTGTACATCTCTGTACCTTTTTGATCTTAATAATGGCTTCAGTAGCAGCAGCAGCTGGTGCATCTGCCCCACCACCACCACCACCAACAGGACCAGCTCCAAATTATATTGGTGGTCAAGAACAGGAGGAGGAGGAAGAGGAAGAGGAGGAGGGGAGGAGAAGATGGCTGCCTGAAGAAAATACCCCATACAAACCCAAGCCACACATTGTATGGGAGTTTTTTTCAATCCCAGAGGGCAAAAAAAAAGTGAATGCGGCCAAGGTAACTTGCCTAATCTGCAATGAAGAACTTTCACGGGGCAACCCAAACAAAAAATATTCATTTGGTAACCATACCATGATTCGTCATATGACCCGAAAGCACCCAAACAACTACTCTCGTGCAGAGTTCAGGGAACTGGCCAGTAACCTCCCCCAGTCGTCAAGGACCACCTCCCAAAGAACCCAACCCACTTCATCGGGACCAGAAACATCAGAGATGATGCCTTGTATTCAGCCAAGATTTGCTGATTTTAAAATCACTTGTTCTGCATGTGGCAAGCTTATCGCCTATGGTGAAAAACGCGTAAAGCTCATCGTCCTTGCAGGTGATAATCACAAGTGCCCCAAAAAGAAGTAATTTTTTGGGTTTTTTGGTTTTTTGCTCCAGTTGAGCCAGTTTCAATTCCCTTTTTTTGTTTCTCCCCCTAAAAAAATACAAAAAAAATATAAAACTGTTTTGAAAAGCCAAAAAAAGTACAAAATGTTCAAAAAACACAAAAAAAATATAAAACAACAAAAAGAAGAAAAAAAAAGTTCTTTTTAGAACTACCTCCAATTTCTAAATAAAGGCTTCTTTTTTTTATAAACTCTGTCATCTTTTTCCCTCATTTTACGCTCCCCGGTGCGCTACCTGGTGCGCGTACCGGGCGCTTCCCCCGCGCAAAACGAAAAAAAAAATATTTTAAATGCCCCGCGGGGCCCTTTTATAGCCCCCACATCAAACCTAGGGGGTCAAGGGGGGGTCTACCCTGCCCCCTTAAGGTCATTTCCCTTTGTTTTGCCCACCTCTCGTGTCTCGATCCTACCGAGACACAAGATGGCGGCCGCTCCAGACTGTTTCGAATGTTTACAGACAACTGAGAGCCAATCAGCTTTCTGCGCGCAAGTCGCGTGGCGCGCCTGGAGCGCTCTCCGGTGCGCGCACCGGAGAGCGCCTATAGATATATATATTTTTTTAACCTAAATTACTCAAAATCCACTGGAGCACATATCTTGAGACATAGCAAAGGCACATCGGGCTACCAGTCCCTACAATTTTGCCAAGTTTGGTGGAAATCCATTCAGCCGTTCGGGCTAAAAGTGAAATCGACCGCCCTATGGAAATTAACATGGGGAAAACGCGTTTTGGGACCCCCCTTTTATCTCGGCCCCCGCTTGACGTATCCCCCCCAAACTTTCAAGGAAGGACCGGAGTTCGACGAGGCCATTTTCAGGAAATTTTCAGGCAGATTCGTCAACCGGTGGCAAAGTTATTCCAAATAGAATTTTGAGATTTAACATTGAAAAAAATCCTAACTATAACTACCTACTGGCGACCGCCAGTAGGTAATATATATATATATATATATATATATATATATATATATATATGAACGAAAGTTCGTCACCGGCTAAGGCAGCAGCCCCAGCCCCACACTCACGCTGACGAAAGAACGGACCCAAATTGTAGTGCTTAATCCTTCGTGTTTATTTCAGCAAGCCTGCCGCCGCCATAACATATATATATATATATATATGTATATATATATATATATATATATATATATATATATATATATATCGTATTGTAGCGCTTAACATGAGCACCGTATTCACACTACACATTCAGACATGGGGAGATTAAGTGATTTTGCCCAGAATCACCAGATGTGGACGCGACCCGTGGCTCGAACCCTGAACCAAAGTCTGCAGTCTAACCGATGTACCACATCCTCTCCCCTACCATTGAAGCCGGTGTTTGAAAAATTCAGGATCCTGGCAATGTAGCGCCTTGAAACTGTGCATAAAGACTTGAAACACACCCGTTTCCTGATAGGCAGCCAATGTAGTTTTTTAATTTCCTTGGCGACAGATACAAATTTGAAAGTACCTGTCACGTTTGGCATGATCTGCAGTTTATTAAGGTAAAGCTCTTGAATATTCAAGTAGAGCCCGTTACAGTAATCCAAGTGGCTGAGGTCATGGCATTTATCTGATCCACGATGTTCAGTCTATCATCCACTATAACAACCACATTTTAGCCTTTCTCGTGGGTTAAGCCCGGAGGAGAGTATTGTGGGAAAGGCGGCCGATCAAGCACTCCTTGCCACGACAGGCCCCTGTGAAAACCTTTGGGGTGAAAACTCTTCTTATTGAAGCTTGCACCTTATCAAGAGAGGTGAATGTGGTAACAAACTTTCCCCGTTCTTTTATGAAGGGATCTCCAAAAAACCCTCTTGCGTCACCACGCACAATTTGGATGATGTCAGATCCCTCAGTTTTGGGTCGATCTCAGTACCTCAAGCTGTGTCAAGTTTCAACAGGTCAAACCTGCTGAAATTTAATAGCGGAAAAGCATACAATATTTACTGTATCTTGTAGACTTTGGTACGTTAAACTCCAAAGTCCGCATGTTATTTCCCATAAACATACCCTGCAGTCTCATTATTTATCAGGTGCAATAAATAGCACCCTCTAATCCTAAACAGGCCCTAAGGCGGATGGGCTACTTGTGACAGATATCCTGTCCGCTGTATTACAAATGCTAAAGGATATAATGTCACTGTAATACTGCAGACAGGCTATCCATCACATTTGGGGGGGAAGAAAAAAGGACATCCACTACAATGAGGAACATGTGTACATGGAGGAGGCTCATAATCCTAATGAAGGTTGTCAAAAGATGCGGGCATTGGTAAACAGGCGTATGGGGTCCAGTTTTGGAATTGGAAGAGGTGAAGCACCCTAGGTCATGTAGGGCAATCAATCAATAAGATACCTGTTGACAGGTAAGATACCAAAGGACCCCAAACAAACCCAAACTTCTTGAAACCATCCCTGAAAATATCTGTTAATCTCTCCATTGTGAGAGCTTGCCAAAAGCGAGCATGCCATTGTGTTATTGTTGGTGCCTCCTTTTTTAGGGCTCGTCCCTTTCTATTTCGAAGAAATAGATCAGGGGTGAGCCCTCATGTCGCTGATCTGCTTCTTTCCCCAAAGGCTCGCTTCAGGCAGCTGATTGGCTCTCTTCAAGGATTCCCAACAGTTCATGAGAATCTAATCACATGACAAGCTCCTCATGGACGAGCTTGCCCAAGCCTTCCCCCTGCCAGCAGCATGTGCAACATCAAAGGCTTAATTGCATCAGACCCATTTGCTCCCCAATCTCCTCCCACGGCCGTCCTTTCTGCCCACCAGCACTTCAGTTCCGTCCCTCCTCCCACCTAATTACATCCCTGTTCACGGCCCTGTCTCTCTCTGGCTCGCGCTTTACTTTTCTCTCTCTCTCTCCTTTTGCCCCCTCCTGCTCACGCTTTACTTTTTCTTCCAAATGTGGTACAGCGTGAAACAGCCACCATCTTGTTTTATCCATGTCTCTTCTTGTTAGGTTTCGCTGCAAAGCATGACTTTACATCGCTCTCCATCAGAGCCTCCTCTCCGCCCCCTATCCTGTTGCTGCTCGCATCGCACTCCCTCCTCCCCCTCCCTTTTCATCAGCTTTAATCAGGCTCATCTGCTGCTGCCATTCTCTTCGGGAACACGTTTGGCAATTGGGTGGAAAGAAATACCTTTATCCCGAAAGTACAAATCAATTTAAAGTAATACCCCCAAGTGTACAAGGCAGCTAGCTGGGTTTGTGTTTTAAATGAGCATGTTTACAGTCTGAAGTATGCACAATTGTTGATGAGTCTGAACCACGAGAGAAATACAAATCCTCACTGGCTAACTATAATAAGAAGGACTGGCCTCGCTTATATAAGGCATAACAGCATTACATCTCTGCTAAGAAATTAAACAGGGACATCTAGTGGGGGATCAAGTCAGAACTGAAAGTTTTATAAAACTGGGCCATGAGGCCGTCTGGCCCGGAGATTTCTGGAGTTTAAGGCCTGTTATCACCAGACGCACTTCATCTTCACTCATAATTTCACCCAGTATTTCATTCTGCGGGGGGTTCACCTGTGGGAGCTCCACCTGACGCAAGTAGTCAAGCTGGGCCTGACTGGTGGTAAGATCAGCCGTATAGACATCCTTGTAAAAATCCCCAAAAATGTGGACCTTCTCCGTGTCAGACCCGGTGAGGCCGCCCAAATGTCGTTCAATGTCTCCAATATATTCCCGCTCTCTGATTTGCCTCACCAGCTGAAGTTCAACTTTATTACTCTGTTTGTAGGATGTGCATTTAAGGCGCTGTTAGACCTGGCTCCATTGGCGTGGGTCTACCTTCCATTTGTTTGCTGTTGCCTCTTATGATTTTGCTGGTTTTAGATGCTTTTGGGCACTGTGCCACTGCTGTCCAATGCCACACTGCAGGAGCTCCATATGGTAAATTGATGTATGGATTAGTGACTCCATGATTGGCTTGATTGGTTTACCTGTCAGACCCTAGTACAGTGCACTGCATGTGCCCAGGGCTTGTAAATCTAATGCTGCTGGTGGGCTTGCAGCACTGATTGTGTCACCCACCAGAGCAGCTTGTAGAGTGTAACTCAGGTCTGCCATTGCAGAGCCTGTGTGCAGTCTGGTACTGCCATGTTGACTGGGCAAGTGCACCCACTTGCCAGTCCCTAAACCTTCCCTTTTATACATATTAGTCACCCCTATGATAAACCCAAGGGCAGGGTGCATTGTAGGTAACAGGTAGGACATGCCCTGATGTGTATGGCATGTCCTAATAGTTAATTACAGCTATTGTCGTTTTTCACTAATGCAAGGCTAGCTGTTCCCCATAGGCCAGAATGGGCAGTTAGATTATTACATCTTATAATCCTAACTGACTCAGGGAACTAGGTAGAAATTTGAGTTTAGAATACCTGAACTCAGAATGATAACAGTTTTAGTGAAGTTGGTTTTGACATTCTGTGTTTGAAAATACCACTTTTAGAAAGTAAGTATTTTCTTGCCTAACTATTCAAGCCTGCCTCTGCTAGGTTGTGTATTCCTTGTCTGGAGTTTGAGTGACAGGGGCTGGGGTATTCCAGGAGGCAGGGTGAGTCAGCACAGTGTTGAATAGAGAGATCTGCATGCAGATGGGAGGGAGGAGTTGCAGCTGGGACCTGAATAGGGATGTGACTTCCCTCCACAATGCTGGCTCCAACTCCTGTGGTGTGTCTGATATCCCTGGCCTGCACACTGAAAGAAAGAGAAGGAGTCCTGTAAACAAAGTGCTCCAGGACTGACCAGAACTGGTTTGGGTTAGGTACAGACAGTCTCTGCCTTGAGAGACAAAGGATTTTGATGTATAACTATTGGGAAATTCGAAGGCTAAGCCATAGGGATATGTCCAGCGATACTTAATGTGGTCTTTCCTTAATTCTGGAGTCACTGGTCTGAAGTGTTGATGCCTGGCTAGTGTGACAGAGGCTATATCCTGCAAAAGGGAACATGTAGCTCCCTGGAAGTTAATGGTCCTGGACTTCCACGCCACTTGGAGGAGAGCTTTCCTTACCTTGAATGAGATAAGTTTAACCAGCACGTCACAAGGACGTTTTCTATCACCAGACGATCAGAGGCTCACATGGTGGACCCTGTCTAATGTAACCTCCCAGCAGCTCTGCGAGCAAGCCTGTTATGGAGACCTCCAAGCCCTCCATTCCTTCCTCCAGGTCTCGGACATGGGTATTTTTTTTCCTTGATCTGTTCTCCAGATATTCTATTTTCAAGATGGACACTTGAAGCTGTGTGCGCAGAGAAGGCGTGAAGTCTTTCATCTGTCCTGCATGGCATTCAACTCGAGGACTTTAGCATCAAGATCCACCACCTTGGTACCCACTGAATCCACATCTTGTTACAGCATGATAAGCTTGTTACTGAGATCAGCCGTAAGAGTTTCTAAAGACAAATCCAGGTCTGCTTTGAATTCTTTGCAGAGCTCCTTTGTAAAGTCCTTTAGAGATATGAGGAGGACTTCTTTGGTTAGAGCCAGTTATGGTCTCAGGTGCATCCGGCGACAAGACTCTTGCCTCTGCTGGTGTAAAATATCTAAAATCCCTACTACGTTGCTGCCTCTTCAGAAGCATAGAGTACCCAGCAACAGGTATGAACCAGAAGGCTAAAGAACAGTTCATGCGAAGTCCAGGCCATGTAACTGCAGGCACTCACAGAGGCAGCAGTGGCATATAGGATATAGCTATGGCCTAAAGGCCATGTTTAGACACCACCCGAGTCACTTCTTCAATGTGCGTGCGCCCACTGACCAGCCAGGGGCCAGACTACAAGAAGGACTAGCATCAGGCAGCTGCTACTTTATGTGTGTACTGGAAAGGGATGTTTCCTTCAAGCGGGGAGGCCGTCCCTTCCGTTCGTTGCTAGTACTACATACCTCGTCCTCACATTCTCTGCCATATCAGGCCTGATGCAAAGCCCTGGATTAGCCTTGGTGATGTAGATATTTTAATATATTGAGAAAATGTGCCAAATCAGGCTTTAGAACCTCAATTTCTTAAAGGGAACAATCCGTGGCTCGGGCGATCATGCGTGTGATGCCGTGCACCACCACTCACAGGAATTAGGAGCGGCTGCAGAAACCTCACTGCCGAAGTGCTCTCCAACTGTTGTCTCTGACTGCCATCTCAGGCATCAAGAGGGTGGCAGCGTGAGATGTTGTATTCTTTTGGCAAGTAAAGAAACGGTCTGCGGGCCCCATGTTGGGCGAGAGATGCCACTATCCAGTTGTAGTGTCAGTAAGGGGATGGTAGAGGATGCCAGTGAGAGGGTGCCCTTGCCCATATCGGGAACACTTCTCAGTTCTCATACAGCAACATACATAAATAAACCACAAGAGACACCTCAGTTTTCGTACTGCAAAATATATAAATAAACCACACGACAGCTTTTTAGTGAGGAAAATTGCTGCAGGTTTATTTGCATAACAAATATGCCAGCATGGTGGGCTATCTTACGGGCAATCCAAGGGCAGGCCAGCCCCTATGCTGCCTGCCCGCCTGATGAGCCAAATTACACCATGGCCGTCGTTAATCGGTGGTTACCAATTTGTGGAGAGGCCACCCCTCTCATCCGTGGACTGCCAGTCCATGCACTTACTCACACCCCCCAAAAGGGGGGTTGAGCGTTCCTCACGCCCCCCAAAAGGGGGGTGGAGTGTTCCAGGCAGCCCCCTGTTGCTCAGGCCTACAACCACCCGTAGGACTAACAGGGCACCGTTGATCTACCAGGGGACAACGCTAAGACATCCCTGGGTATCCTTGGCTTAGCACCCTTATTGTGCTGCTGCATTTAGTACCCTGCTGTATCTTGCAGACTCTGGATCGCCCTGTAGCTCCTCCTGCAACACAAAACAATAAGTTCGATTCTTCCCCTCCCCCTACCACCCTGTGGCCATCCACAGGGTAAGCGGTAGGGCGGGAAACAGCGAGACGGGCAGCAGTCAAGAGGCTGCACAGTGGGCGGGGGAAGGTATTTGTACCCTTGTCCTCCCCCACCCCATGGCCGGGAGTAACGCGGCCGACTGACCCCCTGGTCCCTAGACCAGGCAGTTTGGTATGCTGAAACCTGTGCCTTCCTGTGGCACTAAGGTGGCTGCCCTGTTGGGAGGTCCCCTACGTGGCCCCACCTGGCAGCCTGGCATAGTGCCAATATCAGCAACACTTCTCAGTTCTCATACAGCAACATACATAAATAAACCACAAGACACCTTCTCAGTTTTCATACAGCAAAATACATAAATAAACCACACAACACCTTTTTAGTGGAGAAAATTGCTGCAGGTTTAGTTGCATAACATGGTGGGTAATCTTACGGGTGATCCAAGGGCAGACCAGCCCATTCCCTATGTTGCCTGCCCACCTGATGAGCCAAATTACACCGTGGCCATCGCCAATCGGTGGTTACCAATTTTGGGAGGGGCCACCCCTCCCATCTGTGGACCGCCAGTCCACGCACTTACTCACGCCCCCAAAAGGGGAGCGGAGCGTCCCTCACGCCCCCCAAAAGGGAGGTGGAGCGTTCCAAGCAGCCCCCGGTTGCCTAGGCCCACAACGGTCTGTAGGACTAATGGGGCGCTCTTGATCTTCCATGGGACAACGCTAAGACATCCCTGGGTATCCTTGGCTTAGCACCATGATTGCGCTGCTGCATGTAGTGCCCTTCTGTACCTTGCAGACTCTGGATCGCCCTGTAACTCCTCCACAGCTCTGGGGGTGGCCACCGTCACAACCAGGGCCCCCCACCAAGGTAGGCATCTTTACCTACATCCTGCTGATTCCCGGGCCTCTCCCAGGACCAGCAAAAAAAAAGTCCAAGCCCATACTGGACCGGAGGCCAGCATGCCCCTTCTGGACAGGTGCCCCATCCGTTTTCAAATCCCTGTGGACTTTAGCCTGATAAAACCAAAACCCCTCTGTTCGGGGATGGGTGTATAACTTACACCAGGTGGAATTCAATTCTGGCAGCAGGACCCTCCGACCCTGGAAAGTCAAGTCATTGCCTCCCAGCTGTCAGACCCCAGTGGTAAGAGGGGAGACACACCCGCCCAGCCCGGGCCCCTGCTTCTACAGAAGCTGTTCCAATGCCTGCACAATGATGCCACCCCTCCCAGCATGTCCTGCTGAGTCTGCCTCGGAGGGGGACCCAGTATTCGTGGTACCCGCCTCGCCCAGCTCTTCGTGTATATGCGCCAAGGGTGGCCTAAAACAATTAGTTTGGTGTTGGTTCAATGTTAACATTGCCTGGCTGAAGAGCAATACCTTTGACAAGTCATTCCTGACAATAAGAGCCAAAGCGGGTGGAAGTAAGAATTAACAAGCCCACCTTACTTCCTCTCACCCAGTAACTGTGTATAGCACTTGTCGGAGTATATCCATCTCATTCAGCCAGTCACCACCCTAGGTGACGCCTTGCCTCCCAAACTTCTGCTAGTATAACAGGGAGCAGACAAGACAGTGTGAACCCGAGGGTAACCATAAGTAAAAATACCTTCCCTTTTAGACTACTGGGAATGCCAAGTGTTCTTTAATCCTTGTAGCCCCTTTGTGCTTAACCCAGGGGTTTCCCCATCTAATGGACCATAGCACACTCGTTGGAGGACAACTTCCCCAACCTGCATGGCTGCCAGCCAAGACTATAGGACGAGAGACTTTGCACATGTTATTGTTACTCAACTCAATGTACTTGTTTCATCGACCTCAGAAGGATGAACTGTTAAGTGAACCTACCAGGATCTGAACCAGTGACCAGCGGTCGAACCCACGCCCCTTTCAGTTATGCTGCTCCACCGGCCTGTGAACTTGTATCCCAGAGCAGACTTCAGGCACCATAACCCATATTTGGACATGCCTGACCTAGAAACGCACATCTAAAAGGCCTGCCAACTGGCTAACCACCAACATTGCAGTCCGAATGTTCGCTGACAAGTCCCCAAGAAAATTCGCTTAACTGAAGCATCTGGTAACATGCCATTTAACCTTAACTATGACTGCAAAATGTGCTCTGGTAGTTGTCCCTATTAGTGTTCCATCCCTTCCATATAAGCACTAACAAGGCAACCCACACCCTCTTGGGAATTGCACACTCACGCCCCCACTGACAGAAAGTGCCTATTTGTGTGTAGCCCAAGACCTGACGTTTATCACTGACGGTATACCAGGAATGTAGAAACTTAGCTGGCTCTTCTGCTGAATGCGCGGTGCACCCCCACAGGAATGTCTTTGCCTATTCACTTTCTGGCTGCAAAATTTGGTGACATTGCCAGCCCCAAACCCATGTGAAAAAAAAGGAAGCTTTACTGCTACCCATGACCCGCAGCTGGTGCTCATGATGGAAAAATAGCACCAGTAAACTAGATGCTGTAGTATCACATTCGAGGGCCTTTGCAGCACTATTAAAGTCCATGGCTAATCAACTCACAGTATTGCAGAGACAAGAGGCTGTATACTTAAAGCCTATTAAGATGATCGTTAGCTAAGCACAACAGGGAGAGATCCTGAGAAATGAGGTAGGGACCACCACCACCATACCCTGCATGTGAATCAGTCCAGGATTACTTTGCCATGTGCAGTATTGCTGCCACAATTCGTGGGCATCTAACCTGTGCAGTGTCTGGTCTGTGCCAGACCCATTGCTCAGCGCATGCATGCAACCTGTCCCACACATCCCATAGTCAGAAAGAACGACTTCAGGGGGCATGCTGAGCAAGTCGTCCCCATTTGCTCGCCCAGGACCCCATCCTCACGTGAGTAGCCCATGGCCAGACTCCTGCTGCCGCATACCAGAATGCAGGCCTACGTGTGGGAATGAAAGGAAGCATATTGACCTGGTACTTTGCCTATTCTTCACCCTCTGTGTAGTGTTCTGGACTGCTATGACAAGCATCAATAATGCCTACACATGTGTAGCCACTACTCTAGTGACACACATCCACTGGGTTGCTCATATGCCCATCTGTAGTACCTTGTGGTTAATCACTCTAAACCTTAAACCTACTAAGTTAAACCCACTAAGTTAATCTACTGCGCCTGCCTCCTGGACCGTACCTATGACCTTTACTTCCTGTATGTTAAGAAGGGTACTTTTCTATGACTGGTCAATGACTTACTGCCGTCAAATGTGCAGACTACTATGGAGCCCCTTGTGGTCTTTCCTTTTGCTCGTTGACACCAAATACTGCCTGCCACGTACCATGCTCTACTGAAGATCTATCAGGTACTCCTGCCATGCCTCCTAGCCTACCCCATGCATAAATAATTAGTGGTAGCAGCGTACCCCCAAAAGGGGGGATATCCTCTCACCAGCATCCCAAACACTTTCCTCCAATCAGATGCTAATCCTGTAAAGTGTGGTTCCTAAAACTTGAGAACAGTGCCACTATCAATTGTTCATTACTAGTGTACTGCCAGCGTCCCCAGGATGGCTAGAATGTAGCCTGGATGCGGAGGGAATATCCCCCCAACCACGAGCATCATAACTGTACAGTCCTGGCCCCATTCTCCAGGGTGCAAATAGTACCAATGTGAGCGGACCCAATGACATCAGTGTCAAAACTAAGATTCAGAGGATCCAGCAAAGACCCCTCTGCCTTACTGCTTGAAACCTAGCTACTTCAGACACAGAGCACATGCATGCCCTTCACAGTCGAACCAATCGCAGGCCCTCATGTGAAGACACAAACAATGTCTGGTCAAAATGTGCCACTAAGTGTACAAAGAGATTAAACAAGTAAAAGGCTTGATTGTAACAGCCAGACCCACAGTGGAGTCAGAGCAGAGTGGACTAAGTGTGGGCCCGAATGGAGGAGGTATACGAGATGCCAAGGCAGGCCCCAAGGTCTGAGTAAATTGCTGCATCACAATACTGCCTATGGCCCAGAGTCATTGCGTCCCTCCCCCTGCAGTTTACCGAACCCAATTGTATAACACTAATATGAATCTGTTGATAAAAACATGACAGTCAACAGTGTACCTCCGACTGTTAATCCATTTCAGGGACAGGTGACCGGGGATGCATTTTATACCATACATTCCTAAAAATGATGGGTTTCAACTTTATGTTTACTTCACTACAAATGTTTGTGCGGACATCCACATGAGTGAGATGGCTCCTTATCAGGTGAAAAATGATGGACTGTTGTGCAAGACCCAAACCCATAGGCTCTCCCTGTGTTTGTATCCTGACCGTGCCGCATAGTGAGTACGTCTGTGTCAGGCAGTTCCCCTGTCGCTAAACCTGCCCACAATCTCGTTGAATCGTGGAATGTGACAATAATGGGTTGCCCTGCACCTGAACACTGCGAGACTGCAGTTCTCATTGACAAGGTGCACACTCTGGATGAGACCGTAGTGGATTGAACTGACTGCGTATGCCTGTGGTCTGCAGCAGAACCAGTGAATGGACCACACCTGCTGTGCATGCCTTAACCCAGGGCCACATCTTCTCTGTGACCTATCTGCCCCCCAGTGGAAGAGGTTTCCTGAAGTTTACAGGGACTTATGTTTAGGGGCGTTCTAGGTTCGGAGCACCTTTGCCATGGGTCCCCCTGGGGCCCCCCTTGGGGTTCTGGGAGTCCCCACTGCGACAGATACTTCCTGTTTGGTGAGGTATTATGATGGGGTTGGAGGGGAGGGTGCTTGTTCTCACTTGGGGTTGTTGTTATGTTTCTCTGGACACGGATAGGGACACACTACAACCCGCAGATGCCCTTGCGCCATTAAGTCAGTACTTCAAGTTCACATGGCTGCACACACATATGATGAGGTAGCATGGGGGGTCCGGGTCATGACCTGGAACGTGCAGAGCCTTCTCAACAAAGTCAAACGGGTGTAGTCTTAAAGTAGGCCAAAAGGCTAGAGATGGATATACTGCTACTCCAGGAGACCCACATGATGGGCTTAAGAGTACCATGCTTGTCACGCTTCAGGTTCAATCAAACATTTCACTCTGGAATAGTTCGGGGCTTCTGGGGCACAGCAGTACTCATTCACCTCAGGGTGCCCTTCAGACCTACAGAGTTGTGGACAGACCCAGGTGGGAGATACACCATAGTGGCGGGACATTATTTGGTGAGCCCCTCACACTACAGTGCATACGCACCCCCTCCCCTTAGCTTGACATTTGTGGAACTAATCACACACTCTGGGGAGAGTTCCTGGCAGGGCCATCAGTGATGGGTGGGGATTTGAACAATGTGAAGGCATCAGAGGAGGTTAAATGGTGAACAAATGGCCTGTTCCAGGCCGGAGGTGACTCCAGGCAATTTCTTCTAGAGTCGTCTTTGGGCTGGTCAGACTCATGGAGGGCCTAGCACCTGGGAGAGCGGGGCTTCACATTTTTCGGCAGACCATGGGTCCTTCTGTAAGTTGGACTATCTGTTCTTTCCCTGCCCCTCATTCATAGGTCCTTCGAGACTGCCATCCTCCGTCGGGGTCTGTCAGATCACTCCTTCTGAACATTCAATGTACACATTGGCCCTCAACAGCCACCTTTCTATATGTGGAAATGGCCCCATTGGAAGTGGTCCTATGAAAAGCCGTGACACTCTTGCTGCGCTGGGAGAAAATCAGTTTCTGTGTAGGTGAGCAGCGCTGCAGAGTGTCAGAGGTAGTAGAATTAGGGGCCAGTAGAATTAAAGGCCAAACTTCAGGCCCTTGAGGGCGAAATCCGGGGTGGAGGGGAAGCGCAGGCCAGGCGTAGACTGCAAATCACACAAATACAGCTACAGCAGTTCCTTCTAGACGATGGCCTGGCAGGCCATACAAAACAGAATATACCAGTGGGGCGACAAATCCAGCAAAATGCTCCACCGACTATACCAGATTTCCCAGTATCCAGAAACAGTACCTGTTCTCCGGGACTCAACAGGAGTGCAGTGCATTGGCCCGCGTGAGGTAGTACAAACATTTGCGAGAACCTTTACAACCGGCGAGCTGTCCTGACCCATGATCAAGTAGAAGACCTCATACCTATTAAGCCCCCCAGACCAGTGTCAGACGAGGCGCGCAAGCAACTAGAAGAGCTGATCATGGTGACGGAGCTGTCCGAGGCTTTGGCGAGCCTCAGCCCTGGACCCAACTTATTCCACTCTGAGTTTTTTAAAACATACATGCCCCAACTAGGGACACACCTGTTGAAGGTCCTTCAAGAGGCCGCTGACCAATCAATCCTTCCACCAGATTGGAGGCATGCCCCCCTGATGACCCCTCCGTACGGACCAATATCATTACTGAATGTGGAAGTGAAACTACTAGGCAGAGTCTTGGCGGACCATTTCCTACAACACATAACAGACTTGGTACACCCAGATCAAGCTGGCTTCATGCCGCTGCTGTCCACCTGGCATAACATCAGGTGTGCACACTATGCACTGGCTAAAGTGCCTGACCTGGGGAGGCCTGCAGCTTTCCTGTTCGCCAACATGGACAAAGCCTTTGGTTTGATCAGTTGGGACTATTTATTTACCCTCCTACAAGCCCTCAACTTCGGCCCGCGCTTTCTCGTCTATATTTGGCTCTTATACACCGACTTGTCTGCGTCCATCAGGGTGCCAGGTGCGATATCCATCTCCTTTCAAGTATGCAGGGGCACCAGGCAAGGTTGCCCGCTGTCCCCTCTACTATTTGTGCTAGCAATTGAGCCTCTGACTGCATGGGTAAGACGAGATCCACTAGTGCGTGGGCTTGACTGAATGGCAGAGACTTCGGACAGAATTACCCTATACACAGACGACGTCCTGTTTTTCCTCTCTGACCCAACATTCCCTGGCCCACGGATATTGCAGATCTTGCTGGTCTTTGGAGAAACCTCTGGGCTGTATTGAACCCAACAAAATTGATATTATTCCCGTTTGCGGGGCTCAGGAGATGGCCTGGGCAGAGCAACTGACCAAGGCCACTGAGTGATCCCAAAATCTAGGGGTCTATGTCTCCCCGGACCCGACCATCTCCTGACAGCATAACATCAACCCCTTTCTACCCCATGTCTGAAACAAGGTAAATGCATGGTCCCCCTCGCCTCTGCTGGGTCGCGTCACTATTTTTTAAAATGGTGTCCTTACCCCGGCTGCTATATAGGTTGCAAAACTACCCTTACAACATACCAGACTCATTGTTCTAACAAGTCAACGCAGCGCTCAATCACTTTTTATGGGGTTGGGGGCGAGTTCCGGGTGGCCCATCACACGTGCATTCAGCCCACTAACTGTGGGGGGGAGGTCATGGCTGCAGATGTGCAGTCCTATTGCTTTGCCTCTCACCTCCTCACTGTTAATGACTGGTAGTATAGCGACCAACCTGATCCTGCATACTCTGTTGAGAGACGGGCAATGGGGAACAGATCAGCCCTATATTATTTATACAGCCAGGACTGCGTTGATTACCTGCCTGCGGCCACCAGAGTGGTTATCCAATTATGGCGGCAGACGACCCGTCGAATGGGATGGGGATTAACTAACAAGAGAGACCCCCGCTATGGAACGGGATGGTCATGCCCTAGGTTGCAGGACTACAGGGGTTCAGAGGGTGGGACCTTATAGGCTGATCTGCACTAGGAGATGTGACGCAGGGCATGACCTTGAAGTCTTTCCAACAGTTGCAGGAGAAATACCACCTCCACCGGAGCCAATTCTACAAATACCTACAGTTCGGACATGCCCTCTCCCACCATATCCTAGGTTTAACAGTGCTGCTGGAATATACCGCGTTAGAGGAAAGGTTGCTGCTTGGCGACATGGGGCTGCAAAAATTAGGCAGCTGTACCAGACGCTGGTTACACATAGCCCTACCACAATACAGACACTGCAGTGGTATGGGAGGAAGACAGAGAAAATCTCAACGAGAATAATTGGACAGAGGCCCTGGCGGCCCCCCGGGAGATGCAATTTCATCACCCTATCTCCTCATCCCGTTCAAATACCTACACAGAGCCTACTACACTAGGCACTGTCTGTGGCAGATTGGAGCGATATCATCTCCTGTGTGCCTTCTTTGCAAGGTTAAAGAGGCTACCTTTATGCATACTGTGTGGTGCTATACGGCATTGCAATGGTTCTGGCGGGGGTGACCTCTGACATGACCCAGGCCTTGGGTTGGGGAGATCCCAATGGAGCCCAAATTGGTCCTTCTCCATTGTACGGAGGAGATAGGGGAGAACAAATACAAGCAGTGTCTCTTGTTTCTGGGACTAGTATTGGCCAAGCGGGACAGCGCCTGACATTGGATGTCCCCACCCTCAGTGAATGAATGGAGCGTAGCCATGGACAGGTGCATGGGGATGGAGGTGGTGGTATTCCAGACATGGGGATGCCTACATAAGCAAAGGAAAGTTTAGAAGATTGGGCAGACTTCCAAGATATCCCACTGCCCCTCGGCTCAATCCGTAGATCCAGCCTTAGACATGGAGATACAGACATGTTGGAGATGAGGGCAATTGTACCACATTGTAGCAGGTTACACAGCATGGGGGGTGGTGTCCATGTTATACATGTTTGATGGGTATAGTTCTTTGGGTTCCTTGAGGTCTGCTGTGGTATTAATTATATCACAAGGTGTAGGCCTTTCAGGCCTGGCTGTTCTCAGAATTCCAATAAAATGTGTTTAGATAAAAAAAAATCTTGGATTAAATGCCAAGCCAAAGCCAAACCCCCTTCGCTTTGTGCTTCAAGGAATTCACGTTATTCACCCCAGGAAGATTTCAGAGACGACGTTTTCAACAACTTTCTTCTGAGCTTACAAAACACAATTATCATCTACCTTGAGCCTGGGCTTCGTCTTAGGAAGAACCACAAGAAAATGGAAGTCAGATGGAAATGTCAGATTTCATGAATTTGGAGGAGTTAGATTCCTAGGTTTTGGCCAATAGTTTATATTTTAAGAAAAGAATATATCCTTCTCTGGCACTAGTCATTTAGATGGAAGTACTGTTCGATAGTGAGCACCTGAACTCTCTTATTTTGAAAGAGAGAGTGCTAATTAATGCTTTCGATTGATATAACATGCTGACTGCAGCAGTTGAATAAAATACTGTAAAATGTTGTGAGTCTGGGTGGGAGGATATGCAGAGAAAGAAAGAAAGGGGGAAGAGAAAGAGAAATACATGGATGCCCTGCATTACAGATGTGGATAGTCCAGCATGGGAGAGGCGGGCAGCAGAGAGATGAACACCCTAAATATTGAATCCAAAATATAGACTGCCCAAAATATCGAATCGAAAATATAGACAGCCCAGAATATCGAATTACCAAAAAATAGACAGCCCAGAATATCGAATTTAAGGTATGAAATATCGAATTCCATAATATCGAATGTAAAATATCGATTTCCATAATATCGATTTTCTTTGTGTTATAAATAGTAGTATATGTATTAAAATTATGTATTAATTTTGTAATGTATGTTTAATTTTTTTAAAGTAATGAATGTTATGTAATTTAATTTTTGCGTAATTTAATTCCGTAGTGGGGTTGTGGGTTTATAGGGGATTGTGTGGGAAGTAATTTAATTATAGTAAATTAAATATTAATTTTTATGTATACGTCTTGATAATTGATTTTTAATTGGTAATGCATTTGTATTAATTGGCAATTAATTTTTAATAATTGATTAATTGATAATAATGTTAATTGTATTTATTTGGAGCGGGTTGTGGGTTTATTGGGGAATAGGGTGGGAAATGATTTAATTGTAATAAAGTAAAAAATTATTTGTATCTATATGTATTGATAATTAATTGCTTGATAATTAATTAATAATTGGTAATTCATTTTTATTAATTGGTAATTCATTTTTATTAATTGATTAATTGATAATTATGTTAATTGTATTATTTATTATTTGCAGCAGGTTGTGGATTTATAGGGGAATAGGGTGGGAAGTAATTTAATTGTAATAAAGTAAATATTTTTTATATCTATTGATAATTAATTGATAATTAATTATTAATTGGTAATACATTTTTATTAATTAGTACTTAATTTGTTTTATTGGTAATTCATTTCTATTCATTTGTAATTATTTTTAATTATATTTGCACTCTCTGGAGTGGAAATAGTAATTCTTACCCCCGCTATCCTACGCTTTCCCTACTGTTGCACTCTTTGGAGTGGGAATAGTAATTTTTACCCCTACGCTATCCAACGTTTTCCCTACTGTTGCACTCACTGGAGTGGGAATAGTATTTTTACCCCTACGCTATCCAACGCTTTTCCTACTGTTGCACTCATTGAAGTGCAAATAGTAATTTTTACACTCCCGCTATCCAATGCTTTCCCTACTGTTGCACTCTCTAGGAGTGGAAATAGTCATTTTAACCCCCCCCGCTATCCAACGCATTCTATATTGTTGCACTCTCTGGAGTGGGAATAATAATTTTTACCCCCCTCCACCCGCCCCGCTATCCCACGCTTTCCCTACTGTTGCACCCTTTGGAGTGGGAATAGTAATTTTTACCCCAACGCTATCCAACGTTTTCCCTACTGTTGCACTCACTATAGTGGGAACAGTCATTTTTACCCCTACGCTATACAACGCTTTCCCTACTGTTGCACTCTTTGGAGTGGGAATAGTAATTTTTACCCCTACGCTATACAACGCTTTCCCTACTATTGCACTCACTGGAGTGGGAATAGTAATTTTTACCATCTCGCTATCCAACAAATTCTCTACTTTTTTTACATTACATTTATTATTTTTATATTTTGAGATGTTTTACATTATTTTAAGTATGTTTTATTTAATTGGTTTTAATATTTAATTAATGTTATATTTAATATATTTGAAAAATTCGATATTTTTGTTAAGTATATTTTTAACATTCTATATTTTGGATTCAATATTTTAGTACTTACCGGTTTGTAGATAGGGATTCTATATTATGTCCTTCGATATTTTGGAGTCGATATTTCGGGCATTCTATATTATGTCCCTCAATATTAAGTCACTGATCCCAGCAGAGACTTAAAATATACAGGTAGCCACATAGCTCCATCCTACCCTAAGAGGCGGTGGTGTACACTGTGAATGTGCACCAAAAATTAGAGTAATCCGAAAAGGCCTAGCAGTCCATATGCCAACATGTGCATGGTACACAGATATACGGTTTGTGACACGAGCAGTAGCCATGTACCGTTTGTGTTAGTTCTAGGGATACTGCCTACTGCAGTACGAATGACCGGTTACTCAGCGGTAATATTCATTACTCCGAGTCGTAGCCCTCCCTGTCAGTAGTTAGGACTGCTCCTCCCACCAGAAAATCCCAAGCAACTTAAAACCCATCCCTTCCCTCCAGGTAACACCCATACCCTGAGGCATATAACCCTGTGACCCGCCAATCAACATCCTGTACCTAACATGCACAAGAAGCCGAACAGGGAAGGATGGGATGGGAAACTGGACTGGGAAGGGGAGGGCTACGACTCGGAATAATGAATATTACCGCTGAGTAACGGGTCATTACCCCCTCGTCAGCCCTCCCCATACCAGTCCTAACTACATGAGCAGATACCAAAGAAATAATCAGCTTCACTCAGTAGCAAAAACAGACTTTATTAAAGCACATAAAAAGTCACACCACTGGAGCAGAATGCAACACAGCGTCCCCAAACCCAGAAGAATCAGTCCCCCCGAACCACTAAACGATAATGGGACATAAAGGTGTGTGGAGAACTCCAGGTAGCAGCCCTGCAGATCTCAGCCATGGAAGCCCCCTGAAAACAAGTCCAGGAAGCCGCCACTCCTGAGTCGACCTCCCCTGAACAGACCCAGGAGCCAACTCACCACAGGCCTCATGTGCAGCACCCACAGCCCATCGCATCCAACGACTGAAGGTAGCCCCAGAAGGCTTGAGACCTTGACCAGCTAGTCCAAAGGTCACAAAAAGGGATTCCACCTTATGAAATGGCTCATTACGCATCAAATAGATCTCCAGAGCCCTCCGAACGTCCAAACAGTGCAGCCGCACCTCAACCTCCGAAAGAGGACCAGGACAGAAAACAGGCAATACCAGATCCGCAGAGCAGTGAAAAGAGAAAGGGACCTTGGGAACAAAGGAAGGATCAGGCCGCAGTACCACCCGATCAGAAAAAAAATGTAAAAAAAGGGCCCGAACAAAGCAAGGAGCCCAACCCCCCAATCCGCCGAGCCGACGTAATAACCACAAGGAACAGCACCTTGATCGTCAGAAACCTCAAAGACACCTCCTGCAGAGGTTCAAAGGGAGCCCCCTGCAAAGCACCTAAAACCAGAGGCAGATCCAAACGAGGAGCAAAGGACCGAATGACAGGCTTCTGCAGGAAGCAACTCCTCAAAAATCGAGACACCAGGGGAACCACTGGGTCACAGACCAAACCCCGAAAGGCTTGAACAGCAGTCCACTGAGCCCTCAGGGAGGACACAGCCAGACCTAAGTCAAACCCGTCCTTCAAAAACTCCCAAGAAATGCACAGGATCCACCTACAATGCAGACCACCCTCGCGCCGTAGACCAAGACTGAAAAGAAACCCAATGCCTGGCATAGGACTTGAGTTTGATTGAGTTGAGTTTAAAATACTTCTAAAGCGCGCTTACACCTGGCGGTTTCTTGGCGCTGTAAAGTACTGGCTCCAGAGGGCGGGAGAACAAGGAGAATAGAGAGAAGCAGTTATGAAGAAAAGGCTTGTGTAAAAAGAAAGGTTTTTAGGGCCTTACGGAAGGGTGTGTAATGGGCGCAGGATCTGAGGTGAGCCGGAAGAGAGTTCCAAAATGCAGGGGCAAGAGTAGAAAATGTCATGCCTCCCCACTTTTTGCGTTTAAAGCGGGGGACTATGAGCAGATGTTGAGTTGAGGAGCGTAGTTCCCTAGCAGGGACGTAGGGATTGATTTCTGCAGAGATAAAAGCAGGGGCTGTGCCGATCCGGGCTTGAAAGGTGATGCAGCCCATCTTGAACTGAGCTCGTTCTCGGATGGGAAGCCAGTGTAGAGACTGGAGGAGGGGAGTGACGTGATAAGATTTGGGCAAGTTGAAAACCAGGCGGGCCGCCTGGTTTTGAACCAGCTGGAGTCGTCTCACGCTATACGCGGGCATGCAACAATAAAGGGCATTACCATAGTCCAGGCGGGAGATAACCATTGCCAGGACTATGAGCTTAAGAACAGGAAAAGAAAAAAACGAGAGACTTTGCGAATAGTGACGAGTGAGAGAAAAGAAGAGGACACCACAGAGCTGACTTGGGAGTGCAGAGTGAGTTGATCATTCAGTTTGAACCCAAGAGTTTTTACAGAGGAGGAGGGAGGGGGAGAGGGACCTAGGGAGGGGGGCCAGAAGAGAGAGGACCAGGGACTGGAGCAACCACCTGTCAACACCAGCTCCGTTTTGTCGGGGTTTAGCTTCAGGTGGTTGTAGTTCATCCAGTCCCGGATAAAAATCATAACAGACTGAAAGTTGGACATGGACTCGGGGGATGAGGATAAAGAAAAAATAAGCTGGAGGTTATCCGCATAATTGTAGACGGAGACCTTCAATTGTTGAAGGGCAAAAATAAGAGGGGCAATGTACAAATTAAATAAAAGAGGGGAAAGGGAGGAACCCTGGGGGACCCCGCAGTCAAGGCGTGCTTCGACTGATGGACACTGGGGGTCGACAAAGGAGGAAGGGGGGGGATATTTGCTTTAATGTTGGTGATTTTGTCTAGAAAAAAGGAGTTAAGGGAGTCACATAAGTGCTGGGAAGGAGAGGGTTTAAGGGTAGCCCTATCAGAGTAGGCAAGATCATGCACAATGGAGAAGATTTCTCTGGGCTGATTTTCGGCCGTAAGAATTTTTGAAGAGAAATAAGCGGTCTTGGTTGTCAAGATCGATTTTTTGTACAAGGCCAAGAGGGAGATATACTGATTTTTGAGGTTCGGACAGTAGACTTGAGAGTCGAAGGACGCCCGGACCTCTGAATAAATTCCGCCACTGAAGGAGAACACCCCAACGCCACAAGGTACATCCTTTCAACAGCCAACCCACCAGGCTCAGGCAGACCAGACACTCCCGAGACAGAGGGGGAAACGACAAGGGAGAAGGGACCACCGGCAACCTCCAGCAAGGCCCCACTGCCAACTTCAATAACAGAGGATACCAAGGCCGCCTGGACCAATCCAGAGCCATCAGGATTACCGAAGCCCGATCCAGCTTGACCTTCAGCAGAACATGCGGCAGCAGAGCAATAGAGGGGAACGGCATACATCAAGCTCCTCTCCCACCGGAAGGACAGGGCACCAACCTCCAAACTGCGGCAGACCGAACCAGAGAACAAAACGTCTCCCTCAAGGCGTTCCCTGGGGCTGCAAACAGGTCCATCACCAGGACCCCGGACCGGGCCATCAGGCAATCAAACACTTCCTGAGACAGGCACATGTCCAATAGAGAGGGAAGCACCCTGCTCAGGCGATCCGCCTCCGAGTTCAAAATCCCTGGCTGCAGATGTAAAGCCCTCAGAGACAACAAGTGAGACTCTGCCCACAGGCTGATACGTTAAGCCAACAAATTGAGGGAAGCCACCTTCGCGCTCCCCTGGCAGTTGATATAACACACCACCACCGTGTTGTCTGACCGCACCATCACATCCCTCTGGAGGACCAAAGGCAGAAAATGAGTCAACGCCAACTGAATCGCCTTCAATTCCCTCCAATTTGAGGATGTTTCTGCCTCCGGCACAGACCAAAGACCCTGCACCGACTCCTGACCCAACACCGCACCCCAACCCAGTTCGCTGGCATCGGTCGTCAGGACCAACCTCTCCTGGGACACAAAGGGCGAGCCCTGTAAGAGTTTCAGATCCACCAACCATCAGGACAACTCCCGGGCGATGGACACACTCCCCGGAATCAACAGCTCGTAATTCAGAGAGGTTGGATCCCAATTCCCCAGATGATGATTCACCAGGGGTTATAAGTGTAAACGGGCCCAAGGAACAATCATTACAGTAGCTGACATTAGCTCCTGAACACGCAACCACTGGCGAGCCGTGGAAGACTGAGCCCCCAACACCTTCCTCAGTTCGTGCACAAGAGTCTGTCAGCTGGGCTCCGACAGGAAGACCTTTCCCAACCTGGTGTTGAACACCCCCCAATGAACAGCAGTTCCTGAGTGGGGCGAAGATGTGACTTCTCCAAGTTCAGAATCCACCCGAACCGTTGAAGGAGACTGCAAACCTCCCGGGAATGTGCCTGAGCCTGAAGGAAAGAAGAGGAAGAAATCAACCAATTGTCCAAGTAAGGGAAAACCTGTATACTCGAGCATGCAACAAACCCACAAAGGGTGCCAACACTTTAGTAAACAGCCTCAGAGAGGCAGAAAGGCCAAACGGTAATGCCTGGAACTGGTAGTGATCCACCCCTACACAGAAACGCAGGAACCTCTGTGAATCCGCGTGCACTGGCACATGAAAATAGGCGTCCCGGAGATCGAGAGAAGTCAGGAAATCTCCCACCAACAGGAAGGGAAGAATCAACTGTAGAGTCACCAGTTTGAAGGACCGATGAGGGATACACAAGTTCACCGCCTTCAGATCCAGGACCGGACGGAAGTCCCCATTTGGCTTCCGGATCAAAAATAGGATTGAGTAAACCCCCCGACCCTGTTGACTCACAGGCACCCTCACCACAGCCCCCTTTGATACCAAGTCCCGAACTCCGTCCAACAGAGCACGACATCTTGCCTGAGACCTGGGAACAGGGGTAGCCCTGAACACATCCACCGTAGGAGTCCCAAATTTTATTCTGTAGCCCAGACAGACCATCTGCAGGACCCGTTGGTCCCGAACGAACTCCTCCCAGACTGGAAAAAAAGAGGTGAGGCGACCCCCAACTGGCACCCCCAAGGAACTTATCACATAGTCATGACTTGGAGGGACCTGCAGAAGAGGAAGTACCCTGTTGACCCCGAGACTTGTGGAAGGAAGGGACACCCCGGCCACGTCCCCTACCACAAAAGGGCTGGGCTGCCATCCTAGATTGAAATGTCTGCCCAAAAGCCCACTTATAACCCGCAAACTTCCCCTTTTGAGAAGAGCGGACCGGAGCCAACAATTTCTTGTCCTCAGCTGTCTTCTTTATCAAAGCCTCCAACTGCTCCCCAAACAGCTTAGAGCCTGTGAAGGGAATCTTCATCATGGCCACCTTCTGAGCAGCCTCTGCCTTCCAAGACTTAAGCCACAACTGCCTCCTAGCAGCAACCGAGGCACCAGCAGATGCCGCCACAGCGCTAAGGGAGTCAAAGGACAAATCTGCCATGAAGCGCAACTGTTGTTCCACCATGGACAACGACTCTGAGGGATCCTCATCCTGCATGAGCTGCTCAGAAATACCCTGACAGTCCTTAAGAAGCAACTGAACAAAATAGCTGGTGTGAGCTGCAGACCTAACTGCCAGATTAGAGGCTGAAAAGGACCGCTTCAAAGCCCCCTCAACTCGCTTGTCCCCAGGATCAGAAGGCACCGTATCCTCAGACACCACCAGGCTCTGAGACGCCATACCAGCCAGCAGAGAATCCACCTTCACCACGGCTGGAAATTCCTCTGTGAATCCCTGCAAGGGATACCTCTTAGCCAGAAACCGGGGAAAGGCATGTTTGTCAAAATCCTTCCACTCCCCCTCCAGCACTTCCTCACAGATGTATGAATGGGGAGGCTTTCAGCATACTTCTCTAGGTAATTTGCGAAGAAGTCTTCAGACTCCCCACTCTCCATGGGATCAGGGAACCCCAAATTGTCTCGAACATGCTGCAGAACACAGTGAAGGTCAGCCCCTGGACAAAACAACCCTTCACCTCCTCATTAGCGTCAATGTCTGGATCGACCTCCGCCGAGGCATCCAATTTCCTCCTCTAAGGCCCCTTGGGCCCCTTGGGATCACGAGCCACAAAGGCCGCCACCACAGCAGCCTCAATCATCTTTTGAATAATCGCCGTGGAAGGAGCAGTGGAAGAACCAGTGACCACCACCTCATCCTCACAGCCGAGCTCACGCACGTCTGCACCTCTACCCTCCATGTTGTAAACAGGAGAACAGAAAATCAGACCCCAAGACATACCTAGCAAAAATTCCCCAAGGGCCAACCAGGGAATGCCACCCGGCCACCCGGCTGACCGGAGTCAACAATTTCTTGTCCTCAGCTGTCTTCTTTATCAAAGCCTCCAACTGCTCCCCAAACAGCTTAGAGCCTGTGAGGGGAATCTTCATCATTGCCACCTTCTGAGCAGCCTCTGCCTTCCAAGACTTAAGCCACAACTGCCTCCTAGCAGCAACCGAGGCACCAGCAGATGCCACCACAGCACTAAGGGAGTCAAAGGACACATCTGCCATGAAACGCAACTGTTGTTCCAACATGGACAACGACTCTCGGGGATCCTCATCCTGCATGAGCTGCTCAGAAATACCCTGACAGTCCTTAAGAAGCAACTGAACAAGATAGCTGGTGTGAGCTGCAGACCTAACTGCCAGATTATAGGCTGAAAAGGACCCCTTCAAGCCCCCTCAACTCGCTTGTCCCCAGGATCAGAAGGCACCGTATCCTCAAACACCACCAGGCTCTGAGACGCCATACCAGCCAGCAGAGAATCCACCTTCACCACGGCTGGAAATTCCTCTGTGAATCCCTGCAAGGGATACCTCTTAGCCAGAAACCGGGGAAAGGCATGTTTGTCAACATCCTTCCACTCCCCCTCCAGCACTTCCTCACAGACGTATGAATGGGGAGGCTTTCAGCATTCTTCTTTAGGTAATTTGCGAAGAAGTCTTCAGACTCTCCACCCTCCACAGGATCAGGGAACCCCAAATTGTCTCGAACATGCTGCAGAACACAGTGAAGGTCAGCCCCCTGGACAAAACGACCCTTCACCTCCTCATCAGCGTCAACGTCTGGATCGACCTCCGCCGAGGCATCCAATTTCTGCCTCTTAGGCCCCTTGGGATCACGAGCCACAAAGGCCGCCACCACAGCAGCCTCAATCATCTTTTGAATAATCGCCATGGAAGGAGCAGTGGAATAACCAGCGACCACCACCTCATCCTCACAGCCGAGCTCACGCACGTCTGCACCTCTACCCTCCATGTTGTGAACAGGAGAACAGAAAACCAGTCCCCAAGATATACCTAGACCGAACAAAGCAAAAATTCCCCAAGGGCCAACTAGGGAATGCCACCCGGACCCACAGCCTATCCCCAAACAGGACCGAAGGCCGGCCTCCAAACCGTCCAATCAGAGACAACTACAAACCTACAAAAGGAAAAGACTAAACAGGGCCCAACTGTAAGGATACGAAGCCCCCTCCCCAGAAACCAGTGAACCCAGAAGTAAGAACTCCCCAATACCCCAGCAGAACTGCAGGAGAGTAGATCCCCCAAAACACCACATGACCCCCACAGACAGCAGAGACTGTTCGAGAACAGGGAAAACTCCCCACCAGGGCACCCTCAAAAGCAAGAGTTTAAGACCTGATATCAAGCCCTTTGCAGTTCTATGTCAATCCACGGAGGTTCAAATTATGCTTCCCTATTTTTTACTGACAAACAGCAGCAAAAGAGTTAACTTTAAACAGCATAACCTGGAAGTACAATCCTCTCCAGGTCTGCACCAATCACAATACAGGCATGTGAATAAATGTCCACAATGACGTAGTTACTTCCTCTTTCTTTGCTGCTGCAGCAGCGAGATAAGTGTTTCTTTATTTCTTGTTTCTTATTATGCTTTATTGACGGTTTAATTGACTGTTTTTCATGTACATTAATAGCGCGCTGTGTCGCTTTGTTTCTTCTGCATACTGGCATTCTTTTTTGTGTGAGGTATGGGGCTTAATGCCTTTTAGCTAGCGCGTTAGTTTTTCGTGCCGTATTGACATTCTTTAAGGCCGCGCAGCTCTTTTATACATTTTCAAGGCAAGCGTGACCTCTTATACGTTTCTGAGGCTTTGGTGCCCCTCCGTGCATTGTGAACGTTGTGGGCTGTGGCGAGGGAGCAGAGCTGCGCACTTCGGTGCGTGAAGGGAATCAGGCTTATGGAGTTCGCTGGTTGGTGCATGGGGGGGGTTTAGGGGGGTAAAAGCAGATACTGAAAGGTGAAGCTGATCGAATACCTGGGAAGGGAGTACACAGAAGCATCTTCCTGAGAAGGATAGACCTGGCACGCCGCCCGGCCTCCGGGATGTGGGCTAAATGGCTGTGTACGACATATCTGTCATTGTTACGGTTGGGATGCTGAGAGTGTACTGATTGGCCTATTCTGAAGTCTTGTTTCTAATTCTGCAATAAAAATAAATAAAAAAAAAAAAAAGAAGGGAATCAGGCTTGTGCAGACTCACATTCCAAACATTCCTGACAGTCTGCGCATGCGCGAAGGGCCGGTTTTTCATTTCTGTCATCGGCTCTTCGCTCATCTGCACCTGTGTTGCCTGACTGATATTCCCTGCTCTCAGAACGCTTTTCCGGATTAGTGCTTGGCACTAGGGGAGTTTGGGGCACGCTCCTGCCACATTTGAATATATTTGATTATATTTGCATACTTTTAAACACTTTGGTATTCATTTTGTAACTTATTCAGACCCAAGTATATATTCTCTCAGTAAAACCTTCAGGAGGTCTTCTGTGCCCTTGGGTTTCTCCCTCCTCTGAATCTCCTTCACTCCTCTGGTAGTTTATTATGGCATATTACGCTGAAGAGCAAGACAAGTGGGTTGAATACAACGAAAATGAGGAATATGAGGAGCCTTATGAACATTTGGAGGTGCAACCTGTTGAAGCCCAGGATTCCCACGTCCAGGGTTTGTTGAGTAAGGCGCTTATTCAGGCCTTAAAGCCCGTATCGAAATCCCAGAAGTCCTCTGGCAAACGAAAATCTAAGTCCTCTCGTAAACATTCTTCATCCACAAAGGCTTCGGCTGAAGCTCTGCTTAATGTGGCGAAACGTGTTTTACAGGACCATGGTTCCTTAGCGGGCAAGGAGAGTCTTCTCCTGCTACCCAGGATTTGACGGATTCTGATGAATCAGTACAGCCCCGGAAGAAGGTCAAAAAGACAAAACATTTATTTTACGATGCACAGGAGGAGGTGACACCCAAGAATTTACCTTTTAAGCCTCAAAATGTAATCCATCCTAGGTCTACTGAGTGGGTTCCCTGTATGGAAGTGGCGCACTATGTTCAATCTAATTTAAGACAACGTTTTGAGTCTCAGGTCAGGGCCACCTTGCGCTCTGAATGTCCCCGACCGTCGTTGTTGGGGAAGGTGGCGGATACGCCAGAATTGGATCCTAATATGGCCACTTTTATGCGCAAATTTTCCAAAGACCCCAAGAAAGGACTTAATCGGGCCTGGAAAGGGTGCCAAGACAAATTATTAGATGTCTCGGGTCCACTAACAAAAATATCAGATGCCGCAGTTACTGCGAAGGATAAGGGTGTTCCCTGGACTCTTCTGAGATAATGGAATGGACGCAACGCGCCATGTGTTTTCTTGGCAATGCCATTGTGGCTTTATCTATAGAGTGACGAAGATCATTTCTCATGCGGATAGACCCCCAGCTAGCTGACATGGCTACTACGGAACCGGGTTCCTTGGCCAATGGTATGTTGTTTGGCGAGGACTTCGTCAAAAAGATGGGAAAATATGTGGCAACTTTTTCAGCCTTGGATAAGGCGCAGGCAAATATCAAGCGTGTTTTCCACTCAGGTGTTTTTAACAGGGCCGGCCATTACAGAGGTCGAGGGTCCGACTGAGGTGGTAATCAGACCTCTAGCGGTGCAGACCAATGAGGAAGAGGAGGTTCCCAAAGGTCGAAATTCTATCCAACCCGTAACAGAGGTGACAGAGGTCGTGGACAACGTGGAAACTACAGAGGCCAGCAGTTCCAGTCTGGAGATTCCTCTTATTCAGGTACCCATTTTACATTACAGGGATCATATGGTGGGAGATCGTATTGCACAGTTCCTTCTCAGGTGTAAGGCCCTATCTCCCGACCCATGGATACGTCAGACAGTTCGAGGTTTTCATCTCCAATTTTATGCGACCCCCACGCAATCGGTGACTCCCAGACCTCTAAGTTTTTCCCCCGTAGAGATGAGTTTCATCGACGAGGAAGTTCAGTCGTTACTGAACAAAGGGGCTGTAGTGCAAACGGATCCTCACCCGCACGGTTTTGTGAGTACAATCTTTCTAGTGCCCAAGAAAGATCTGGGGTTTCGTCTGGTTCTGAACTTGAAAGAGTTCAATGTGGGAGTAGTATACCGTTGTTTCAAAATAGAGGGTATTCATCTCTTGAGGGACATGTTGTTATGCCAGGATTGGATAGTTCTATTGATCCTAAAAGATGCCTATCTGGCAGTCGCCACTTTTACGCCTCACAGGCGTTTCCTCCAATTCCAATGGCGCAGTCAGTGGTTCGAGTTTTCGGCCATGTCCTTCGGTCTCTCCTCCGCTCCATGGTGTTTTAGAAAACTAATGAGACCGGTTGTTCAATGGTTACAGGAGAGAGGAGTCAGACTCATAACCTATCTAGACGATATTCTAATCATGGGTCAGTCGGTAGAGGTGGTACAACTCCATCTGTCTTGGACTATCCAACTACTCCAAGAGTTGGGATTTCTCCCCAATGTTCCCAAATCTCTTCTCATTCCTTCGCAAGTGATCGCATTTTTAGGTTTTCAAATAAATTCCTTGACATCTCAACTTCTTTTGCCTCTCAGGACGAGGACTGCAATCAAGAAGGAGTTGAGGAGAGCGCTTGCCTCTCAGACTATATCATTGAGGACGTTAGCCCGCCTTGTGGGGTTGTTGGCGGCGTCCATTCAGGCGATATTTCCCGGTCCCTTACATTATAGGGCCTTACAGAGGTTAAAGATTCTTCATCTACGCAGAGGCTTACATTATGCGGAACAGATTGCGATCTCACGGGAGGCTCGTCTGGAAATTAATTGGTGGTTAGAGCACATGGACGCTTGGAATGGCAAGGCCATTTTTGCGGCGACTCCGGATGCCATCATAGACTCCGACGCCAGCCGGTAGGGCTGGGGTTCTCGTTGTGGGACACTGGAGACCGGGGGTCGGTGGTCCCAAGAGGAGTTGCGACTCCATATCAATTGCCTAGAACTTTTTGCCGGGTCATTTGCGATTCGAACTCTGTCTCCTCAGAGAGGGAGTTGTTGTATTCTTCTGCGTCTGGACAATGTGTCAGCAGTACTTTATATCAATCGCCTGGGCGGTACCAGATCCCGACTTCTAGCAGAAATTGCCAAGGATTTCTGGCACTATTGCCTGGATCACCACATTTCAGTGACGGCAGAATACATTCCAGGTTCGTCGAATGTGGTGGCAGATTGGAATTCCAGATTTCAGAGGGACTCCAGCGATTGGAGACTTCACCCCAGTGTGTTTCAAGCACTGAATTCCAAATGGGGTCCGTGTGTTCTAGATCTGTTTGCGTCCAGACTCAACAGACAACTTCCCCTGTTTTACAATCGGCGTCCGGATCCGTTAGCGATCAGCTCGGACGCCTTCCTTCAATCAAGGTCGATGGGCATTCTGTATGCCTTTCCACCATTTGTCATGATTCCGAGGTTGTTAGCTCAGACACGCAGGCAGGGGGCGGAAATAATCCTAGTATCCCCTTGTTGGAAAGCACAAGCGTGGTTTCCGGTGGCAATGTCTTTATCGTGTGCCCTTCCGGTTCGGATCCAGTCATTCCCAGACTTGTTGACGGATCCAGTGGGCCTTCAACATCCCTTAATCCTACAAGGTCAGCTATCTCTCATGGCGTGGAAACATTCCGGCGACGTTGGCAAGTACCGGGAGTTTCGCAAGACACTCTCTTTTTTCTCTCCCAGTCTTGAGCACCTTCCACGCACAAACGATATGAATCCGCTTGGCGACGATGGGTGCGTTGGTGTGGTGAATGGCAGAGTGATCACTTGGGATCTAGTATCTCTGTGATTGTTAATTTTTTATCCGATTTGGCAAAATCAGGCATGGCCTATAGGACAGTTAACAATTTTAGATCAGCCATTTCGGCAGGACATCCTCATGTGGATGGTAGACCTGTAGGGGAACATCCCTTGGTTTGTACAGTAGTAGGCGGTATTAGGTTGGTAAATCCTCCTCAACCTAGATATCAGACGTTATGGGATGTTTCCATAGTTCTGAGATACCTGAAAACTTGCCCAGCTAATGAAGGGCTGTCCTGCAAACAATTGTCTGCCAAGCTAACACTTTTATTATGCCTGATTTCTTGCAGACGTGTGTCGGATGTACGTGCTCTGGATTTAGCAGGTAGAGTTTTTGCTCCGTCTGGAGTTTCTTTCACACTTTCTCGTCATACTAAGACTAATTCTAAATGTATTACTTATCCTGCCTTTCCTCCTCATACCAAACTGTGTGTTGTGCAATGTTTAAAAGTGTATGAAGATTGTACCAGAAAGTGCAGAAATTATGTGGCAGGTCAGTTGTTGATATCGCTTCAGAGTCCAGTCTCTTCCTCTAGTCTAGCCAGGTGGATTACCTGGTTATTGGACCAAGCGGGAATTGATTCTTCCGTTTTTGGTGCTCATTCTGTGCGGGGGTCTTTGGCCTCCAAAGCCCTTGTTACAGGGTCCAGGTTACAAGATATTATGACTGCGGCGGACTGGTCCTCTGATTCCACTTTTAAGACCTTTTACCACAAACCTATTGTGGATATTGCGTCTGTTGCAGTGGAGCAATTCTAAACTAGCATAATTTGAGCCTCTGTAGACTGACATAGAATGAAACATTTTCTAGCTAACACAACAAAGAATTTTCAATTCTATTAAGGACACGGAGGCGAAAATTATCCCACCCAGGATGGATTATTTTATATGTTACATATCTTCATAATGGTTATAATGCTATTTGCTTGCATATTTCACTGATTATATTTGACTTCTTATTTTTTCCCACCCAAATTGTTCATTTATGACTGTTATTTTCCTTAATAGAATTGAAAATTCTTTGTAGCGTTAGCTAGAACATTTTTCATTCTCCCCCAGCAACACAAACCGGCAATTTTTATAATGGACCGCCAGTGGAGCTCTAATAAAAATAAACGCAACAGCGAGAACATTAAATCAGGTTATAAGAACCACATAAGCAGGACTGAACCACAAACATCGGGACCCCACTGAACAAACAAAGGGAGCCCCCCTCCTTTCCCCCTGCAACCCAAGACTCCACTAAGGATTGCAGGAAATTAAAAAAGGGAAAGCACGGTCTCGAAACGAGCACCGTGAGAGTAAAATAGTTGAGAAGTCAAACCGCAACACCCTTGCCGCACCCCACACACCTCCCCTCCCTCCCCGGGTGTTCCCGCTAGAGCAGGGAACGAACCCGGAAGAGGGGGGCCGCAGCAGGGAGTCACCACCCCACACCAGGCAGTCCGGACCCCCAAACCCCACAGTCCCACTACAGCAGGGACTCAAAGCATAAGCCCACAGGGAAAAACAGGCACATTAGGTGTTAAAAACAGGCGCTTAACATCCAGTTTCATACTTACCCGAAAGGAGGCCAATTACAGCAACCCCCACCTACGAAGTCTGCCCAGAGGTGATTCTGCAGAAAAAACAAACAGGATGTTGATTGGCGGGTCACAGGGTTATATGCCTCAGGGTATGGGTGTGGCCTGGAGGGAAGCAATGAGTTTTAAGTTGCTTGGGAGTTTCTGGTGGGAGGGGCTATGCTCATGTGGTTAGGACTGGGACAGGGAGAACTGACGAGGAGGTAATACCTCATGAGTAAAGTAGGAAGTGGAAGGGTAATCAAGGTTGGCAACCCTATTAGAAACTAAACAAAGGCCCGGGTTCCATCTACACCTAAGTGAAAGTAGTCCTGAGTACTGGCACTCCTCATACCAGACAGACGCCTGTGAGATGGTGTGACATGACATTTTTAGGGCTCGTCCTTTCCTATTCCGGAAACGAGCCCTAATGCAGTCAACACACTTCTTAAGGCCAAGGGCTCTCCCCAGAGCATTTTGGGAAGTGCACGCCTCGTGCACGAGCTTGGATTTCCCCACAGGCTTCCCCCTGCCAGCAGCATTTGCCACATCGCTTCCCCAGCGTGCGCAGTGCGCGCTGGCCTCAATTCTCCTCCCCCTAATTGCTTTCACGACCACATCAAAGGGATCCTTTCCCGGCCGCTTTGCCTCATGCATTTCTGCGAAGAGCTTTGTTATTCGTTTCCTCGTGTCCTGCCCGTCCCTTCACACCTCTTTGTTCTGTCCCTTTCCTCTGGTCTTGCCCATCCATTCTGTGTTCTAATAGAATATGCTCTCCTCTGAATTCCAGTGGAAAATGCTTTTTGAAGTCACAAACATTATCACAAAAATAGGATTTCTATGTTCAAAATTGTTCTTTCAAAGTTTCAAAAAACACCCCCTGACTACTTTAAAACAGAGGACTCGCTGTGCCAGTGTTAGTCAAATCCTAACAAGCAGTAGAATTTATTTGACATTTTCGAGTTTATCTGGGATTTGTGACGTTTACAGACTAATACTTCTTTTTCTAAGAGGGTGTAGGTGTCAGATGAATGCCAAGGACTTAATTAATAACGAAAATCGGAACTATGCCCCTACAGCTCTGCAGTAGTGTTAAATGCCGCGCACTGCGCCAAGAAAAGCAGGCGGGTTGACTTTTAATTTACCACCCAGCAGGGAAAATGGAGCTACAGTGTAAAAATTCTTCAAAAAGGCAAAACCTTGACCTCCCAGGGGTTTGTAGCCTTATTTATTGAAACTCAGTACGTAATATATCTAGCGAAACAAACCAATAGCTCACAACCTGTCATTAACTGCAATCCCCAGCATGCACCCTTAGGGGTCGATTAGGATCGCGGACGGACTTGCGTCCGTCCGCGACCCCAGAGCAGGAGGGAACCTCCGCATGGCATGCGGAGTTCCCTCCTGTGCAATTAGGATGTGACCGCCACCCTGGCGGTCACATCCTCTATTTTTAACATTGCCGCGGGTGCAGCTTCAAGCTGCACCCGCGGCAATGTTAAAAATGCACGCATTGCATTTGCATGCAGAAAGAGGCAGGCACCATAGGTACCCCCCATGTGCACCCCCCAACCCCCCTTCACCTAGGGGGACCGCAACGGGCCCCCGCAGTGAAGTTCCGTATGCTTTTCCGCGGCGGAAAACCTGCCGCGGAAAAGCATACTTTACTGGCCATCCTAATATGGTGGACAGTGTCTGGAAGACACCGTCACCATATTAGAGCTTTTCCGCCGCGGTTGTAATCCGACCGCGGCGGAAAAGCTGCGGACGGAAACCAGGACCCACCAGCCATCCTAATCTGGCGTGGGTCTTTGGTCAGTCCGCTGCGGATTTTCCGCATCCTCGGGGCCGGCGGTGGCTTCCGCCGGCCCCGTGGATGCGGAAAATCCGCAATCATAATGACCCCCTTTGTCTGAACAGTCAGTTGCCATGACAACAGGTTTCAGCCTGCAAGAGAAGCATGGCGGGTCCTGCGGAATCTTCGAACTACATAATCGGACTACGTGAAATCCATCCTTTATCGCAAAACTCCGAGGCTTTCATTAATCTGCTTGCTGTCTGCTCTAAGTAAGAGTTTTATTACTGCTTTCAGGGGAATATTAGAAAAAATCTGGGCCGTGGCTAAAATGAATTTTCCTCCCAACTGCTCCACTAGCGCTGCAATTTACAGTGATATGAGAAATATATGCAGGCATACTTTTTTTTCTAATATAGGAGGTTCGAGAAAAAATATTGCAATCCAAAATAAGTCACCTTCACGGTAACATATGCAGGGAGAAAATAGTCAACCTTCAAATGGAATTTTATTTTGACCCAGGAAACATCTTTAGACAAAAAAAATCAAAGTAATGTTTCTTACTAAGTTTACAGTGGAGCAGTTGATTAGAAAAGAAAACCGGATAGTAAAATATACCCCTCAAACCTACGACGGCTCTATGCTCCCACAAAGTAGGGAAGCAAATATAGTCTTTCAAAAGAAGAAAACAGTAATAAAGTGTTTTGAAGCTTATCTAAAGTTAGTCAGAAGATGGAAGCATTACCTAGTGCAGACTTCTTCTAGCGACCTTCAAAGCTGTTTCTGTTAGCAGAAAATAGAAACTTTTACCTATAACTGTTGGTATATATAGCGTGGCTGTCTACTCAAAATTACCGCACTTGGTAAAACCGCGTAGTCCTGCTTTATATTAAGAGTACATGAATTTCCACAGGTAATCTCTACATAAAAAGAGCATTTTCTTCAGAATATCCTGGTTCGGCCCCTTCTTTATCTGACACTTCTGTCTCCAGTAAAAACCTCTCAGGCACGACATTTCCTCCCCTACATTCTGCAAATACCATCTCTGAGCAGGGAAGTAGGCTCATACACACAGTGCACACTGCTTACTAAGATACCACCCATACTTTACAGTCTATTCTCCTATTGGAACAATAAGATACGAAGATACAAAACTACCCACACACTACCCCATACTACGGACGCCATGTTTAATTTCATTACGGTTTTGAAACGGACAAACTTATCAAGCAAGGGTGAACATAGGAATGGTATCCGTAAGAGTCTTCTCAGCTCTATATGCGAAATGAGACGTTAGACGATGCCCAAGGGGGTGAAGGCTGGACATACGTAAGGAACTTTGCTGGGGTATGGCACTTGTCCCGCTGGCAGAATATTTGAAGGGCCGGGCTGTGGTTAACTTTGAATACCACGGTGAGTGTTTTGTACTGATAGTCAGACAGCCAACCAGGTTCCTAGCAAAACTGCTGATCCGGTCATAAAGGAAGTCCTAGAAGTAGGGGGTGTAATAGTCCATCCTGCTATTGACCATTAGTATAATAATGACTAAGGCACTTAGAAAGTCCACATCAAAGGGATCCTTTCCCGGCCGCTTTGCCTCATGCATAGCAATTTATTCAATTTATGACAATCAAATGTCTGAGCTTTATTTTATTTAAATTTGGTTCACATTAATTGAATACTGAATTTAATGATTTTGTGCTCAATAGGGAAATACTGAGATACCCCCCACCCCCTCTCAACACAATCCCCAAGGATGGGAAACCGGAAACAGTTCTGAAGTTTTTGGAGACGGGAGGGAGTGACCCTCCCGGGCCGTATTTATTAAAATATGAAACAAAATTAAAACATTAAATCAACAGTTTCATATTATGTACAATTTCATTACCACATTGCGATGTTTGGCTAACCTTAACATATCCTCTAATACAAAGGTTCTCCTAGCCGAACTAACATCCTACCAAACATTTACTTAACTTTTGAAATTGTACATCCTAACGTTTAAGGGCCAACGGCAAGGTCGTAACCGGTGTCAAGATCCCTAACCCAGACATATCCCCCTCACTTGAGAGGGGCGGCACGGAGGCATACCTCAAGTGCAACTACCAATTTCCCTTGACTTGACGGGGGCACCAATAAAACTCGACGCCACTTAAAGGTCGTACGAGGACTCGTGTGAGGTATCTAGAAGGTAGCGTAGACCCCCCCCCAAACCCCACACAACTTACCACATCTGCCGTCGCAGACGTCCTGGCCCCGGGAAATTCCCCAGGAGGGGGCTGTAACCCCTCCTACCCATGAAGGGGCCTTGACCGCCTTCCCTTTCCTTTCGGCGACCCATCCTTAGAAGGGACCGCCTCCCCGTTGAGGGGCCAATGGCCACCTCCCCCGAGCGCCCCCATCCGTAATGGGTGACGCCCACTCATAGGGATCTTCCAATTAGTGCCACTGATCATGACCTTACCGCCCGACCAAAATAAATACGACAATGATAACTAAATAACTAAAGACTAAATATAACAGACAGTATCAACAACAACTTTATTCAAAGCATGCTTACTGATGAACACTAAAGCACAATTACTTTATTTGCAAAACATAACACAAATCGATCATTCTTTATTGCATACTCAACATCTTCACGATAATACCACAACCTGTAAACGAAAATCAGAGTCATCCATCAAACTTTATTCAAAACCACTCGCTGTCTTCAGGGGCTGGTGGGTGGGTCAAAATTGGCTCTTCGTTCCGTCTCGAGCTCACGTGCAGCGAGGAGGTGCAGCTTCAGAGCACAGGAACAAGAGGATGCTTTCTGGTCTCATTCCTCCTTTTATCCGTCTTCAGGGCGGGCGTAAACCCGCCCCTGCCTGCCCCAAGGGCGTGGCCAGCCGCGTCAGTGTCTAGGCCAACCCACTCTAGGGCGGGACAAGGCGCGCCCCGGCTACGCCGCTTCGGGCATACCAGCCGAGACTCGCCTCCCGCCCAAGATGGCTTCCCGGGGGGATCGTGGTACTCTGCCATAAGTTCGGGGGGACCGATTGGTCGCCCCTTTCCATATGGCTGAGATACCCGCCACCCCCTCTCAACACAATCCCCAAGGATGGGAAACCGGAAACAGTTCTGAAGTTTTTGGAGACGGGAGGGAGTGACCCTCCCGGGCCGTATTTATTAAAATATGAAACAAAATTAAAACATTAAATCAACAGTTTCATATTATGTACAATTTCATTACCACATTGCGACGTTTGGCTAACCTTAACATATCCTCTAATACAAAGGTTCTCCTAGCCGAACTAACATCCTACCAAACATTTACTTAACTTTTGAAATTGTACATCCTAACGTTTAAGGGCCAACGGCAAGGTCGTAACCGGTGTCAAGATCCCTAACCCAGACATATCCCCCTCACTTGAGAGGGGCGGCACGGAGGCATACCTCAAGTGCAACTACCAATTTCCCTTGACTTGACGGGGGCACCAATAAAACTCGACGCCACTTAAAGGTCGTACGAGGACTCGTGTGAGGTATCTAGAAGGTAGCGTAGACCCCCCCCCAAACCCCACACAACTTACCACATCTGCCGTCGCAGACGTCCTGGCCCCGGGAAATTCCCCAGGAGGGGGCTGTAACCCCTCCTACCCATGAAGGGGCCTTGACCGCCTTCCCTTTCCTTTCGGCGACCCATCCTTAGAAGGGACCGCCTCCCCGTTGAGGGGCCAATGGCCACCTCCCCCGAGCGCCCCCATCCGTAATGGGTGACGCCCACTCATAGGGATCTTCCAATTAGTGCTCACCGATCATGACCTTACCGCCACAGGTCCGGATAGTTGACCGGCTATCCGGACCCCCCACCACACTCCTACCTAAAGGTCATGTTTTAACGTCTTCAGCCAAGCTATGTAGTCTCCTATGAGTAACTCATTCCCCATCCGAGATAAATGAACACCATCCCCCAAGTACATAGTGTCATTATTAATACATCCATGCGCGATAGAATGCAGTGCATTGGAACGGAACAACCTACTTACTTTGTTATTAATTTTCCTTACAGAGTGATTTAAAGCAGAAACAGAAAAAGCCCCCCGCCACACTTTTCGTGGGATCATATGGGACCACGCAATTGTGCACCCTGGAACTCTCCTCGCTAACCAACTTACAGTGGAAAGCATCGCCTCCAGGAGAAGTCGTCTACCAGTGGTGACCAAATCATTGCCCCCAAGATGTACTATGACTACAGACGGCGGTGACCTCGTCCGCCCTAGCAAACCCTCGAAAAATGATTGAAACTGGTCAATACAGAGACCGCCCTTTCCGTAGAAGGACACACTGTACCCGTATTCCCCAGCCACGTGCACCATGTCACCTGCCTTGAATACGTCCGCGGCACGCCTCACGTATGAGTGGCCCACGACCCACACCTCCTTTTTAACAGCCGGTGATGTCTGACCGCTGGCCCGGTGTTGGGTCGACTGCATAGTCCGCCCCGCCTCGTAGGCTTGCGTAACTGAAAACCAAACAAAAACAAGAAGCGTGAGTACATCATTACAGCTTCACAACATGTGCAAACGCACATACCTTTTATAACAGTTGGAGGACCAACGCCCCACACGTTTAACTTGTTCCACATTCAGACCCCTGGCTGTAGCCTCAGTAGCAGCCCCTATCCGAAAGGAATGGGTCCCAAACTCGCCCGGGTTCAAGCCCGCAGCTGTAATTTACATCGCAAGCACCCGCTGAAACTGAAACCTTGTCAGTGGGGTGGCGTCTGCGTGTCTCAACAAGGTCCCCCCCCATGATGCCACCCTTTGTGTCAAGGAATCCTCTAAACACCTCACTGGGCACATGGACGACCCGGGAATCCTGTGTATAATTATGCCGTCGCCCATCCTACTTTGATCGGTCTTGGACCTTACAAACGAGACCGTCATCGTCTCCCCTCTGATTTGAACGTGCTCTGCGCACAACCCTCCCGTAACATCCTGCTTGTTCCTCGCCACTAATTCGCTTACCCGCATAGCTCCATGAAATGCTAGCGTAAAAGCAGCTCGGAATAACACTGTCTCAAAGTGAGATGAACATGTTGTAGGGAGTCTGGATAATAACTGGGCCAACCTATCCAAACCTATTGGGCGCCTCTCATCTACTCTGCTACCCTCAAGGCGTTGCCACCCTCGTAGCGCTTTTTGCACAGTGAAAGACGCTGTCGGGTCCTGTATCCCGTGAGCCCTAGCAACAAAAGAAATGGCAGCCCGATGCCTCTGGGCCGTGGCCACCGATTTCCCTGCCCGATGTAAAGACATCAAAAAATTCACTACCCATTCCTCCTGTCCCCAAAGCTCCCCTCTAGCAGTCCCCAAAAAGGCTAAATAGGAAAGGAACGCCCCTTCATATGCCCTCCTCGTCCTGGGTGCTAAACTCTCTCCCACGAGGTTACGAAGCTCGGGGCACCGAGAGACCAGAGAGCTTCGGGAAAGGGTGCAGGATCCGGGTCCGCTGTGGGAAGGAAACCCCAGAAAGCCTGCATACGAAAACGAGAAAGGGCATCAGCCGCCTGGTTCATTATCCCCGGGACATGTCTCGCTTTGAATAGTACATTCAATTGCATACATAATAATACAATTTCCTTGAGTAGTCTCAAAATCCATTTGCATCGTGCTGCCTGGCTATTGATACACTCAACCACGGTCATATTGTCAGACCAGAATACCACAGAGTGATCTCTGAACCCTTCAGGCCACGTTCTCAGGGCCACCAAAATGGGGAAGAGTTCCAGGAAGGCAATGTTACTTGTCAGCCCACTGTCTCGCCACCATGCTGGCCATTTTTGTGCAGACCATCGAGTACCGAAAATGGCACCAAAACCTATACTCCCTGCCGAATCTGTCCATAGCCCCAGTTCCTCGGAGGACACGGCTGGTTTGTTCCAGACGACTCGACCATTGAAATCCGCCAGAAATGCCAACCAAATGCGCATGTCCTGGCGGACCTCGGCCGAGAGCCTTGTGCGATGATGGCCCTCCCTCAGTCCGACCATGGCTTGAGCGATCGAACGGGAAAAGGGGCGGGCCATTGGTATAACTCTTAGGGCAAAATTCAACTGCCCCACTAACTGCTGTAGCTGATGCAGTTTAACCTTAGTTTCACTCATACACATTTGCAGGGATGCCCTGAATTTTAACACTTTATCACCTGGTAAACGGAAACAACCTTCTCTGGAGTCTAACTCGATCCCCAGAAACTCGAGGCAGGTCGAAGGACCCACCGTCTTACCTGGTGCCAATGGCACGCCAAACTGATTCATTAAAACACAAAATGCATCCAAAGCTTGTCCACATTCCGAATCCCCAGCTGCCCCCAGGAACAAAAAATCATCAAGATAATGCATAACATGTTGAAAACCCGTCTTCCTAGTAAAGACCCACTGTAGGAAACAACTGAATTTCTCGAAATAGGCACAAGAAATAGAGCATCCCATCGGCATACACCTATCCATGTAATACTGTCCCTGAAACGTGAAACCCAGTAGCCGCTGATCGTCTGGATGTACCGGGAGCAACCGGAACGCTGACTCGATATCAGATTTTGCCATCAGCGCACCGGGCCCCAGGCGATTCAAAATGGCCACGGCCTCATCAAAAGATGCGTACCGCACCAAACATATTTCTGGGTCTATCGCTTCATTTACGGAAAGACCACGTGGGGCTGACAAATTATGTATCAGCCGAAACTCACCCGGGTCCTTCTTGGGGACCACTCCTAAAGGCGAACAAACAAAGTTAGCCACCGGGGGTACACTAAACGGACCAGCGACTCGACCTCGAGTAACCTCCTTCCGGATCTTTTCCTGTACCACGGTCGTATGCTGCAAGACCGATATCTGATTTTTGCATCTTTCCACACCCTGAAAGTCCCCTACTGGGATGCGGAAACCATATGAAAACCCGTTCCGCAACACCCCAGCAGAAGCACGATCCGGGTATTCACTGAGCCAGGGAATCATCGCCAAGGTATCAATCGGGGTAGGTAAAGGCGCCCCTCGGACTATGTTAGACCTGTTTGGCGCCTCCTCTACCCCCGTTATCACCCGTTTTGGCTCTGCACGTGGACTCAGGATGGGATGATTGCCCACACCCACTACATTCGTGTTTAAACTTGCACGATCCCTGGGGCCTAGTACATTTACCCCTGTTAAAATTCCAACACACCCCCTTTTTACCTGTATTACCGGTAGGCCTCGAGTGATTGTCGGTACCCGTACCTGATCGAAAGGGCGTCCCCGCATACTGACAGGAGGATTCGCCCACATTACTCCCTACCAATGGCACTTTCAACATACCAGTCTCCTTCATTTTGGACCAGGACACAGAGTCATAACAATCCCAAGTTAAGTTTTTATCATGCTCTTTTGCTTTTCTGAAAAGATTATCATAGCAAAACCAATGATTACCCTCGTGTGATACCGAGTACCCCATGATCCGTGACTGATAACTCGGCAATTCGGGTAGCAATTCGGGCCTCCGTTCACCCAAGATCGATGTGAAAATCCCCCATGCCTTGCCCCAATTGCCAATGTTTTCATTAACCTTAAAGGCGGCTATCTTTGCGCGCCAAACACTCGGATGCATGAGATCCTTCTGAGTTTTAACATGCTCCATCTCATAATGATCAGTAAGCAACGAGAAGATGTTCACATATTCCCCTGCCCATATCTTTTCTTTAATAGCTAAAGGAACATGCTGACCCAACCTCTCCCTTCGAGAGGGTGCCGACTCTTCCCTCGCAATCGGCAATGGCCGCTTACCTGAACTGGACGCTGTCTCTGCGACTAAAACCGTCCCCTGAGGCTTCCCTACAGCCGCGGCCGGCGTGGGCACCCTCGCTGCTTCACGAGTTTCCCGCAGTTGCTTCATTAACACCTGCGCGTCTACAGCCGTGGCGCCCTCGCTACTTTTACCCAACCACGCTGCTAATTGTGCTGCCAGCTCGGGCGGCATATCTTCCTCGGACACGGGGGTGACCACCACGGGAATCGGATTCCCTTCCTCCGGCACAGGAGTGGGTGCTTCGAGCGGGACCCTGGGACCCGGGGTATCTCCCCCAGCTGCTCCTCTCCTGGGCCTCTTGCCTTTTCCACCCGGGGCCGTACCCTCCAAAGGACGTTTCGGGCCTCCTTCCTCATTTTTATCCATCCGCCTCTTTAGGTCGGTCATCTCCTTCATGAGAACACGCAGCATCTGTTCGGTAGTCATTCGCTTTCCCGCCTTCTTCGGCATTCTCCTACAGAGTATCTGCAAAACAAACGAGAAAGATTACAACGCTCAAAATTGGCTCTTCGTTCCGTCTCGAGCTCACGTGCAGCGAGGAGGTGCAGCTTCAGAGCACAGGAACAAGAGGATGCTTTCTGGTCTCATTCCTCCTTTTATCCGTCTTCAGGGCGGGCGTAAACCCGCCCCTGCCTGCCCCAAGGGCGTGGCCAGCCGCGTCAGTGTCTAGGCCAACCCACTCTAGGGCGGGAAAAGGCGCGCCCCGGCTACGCCGCTTCGGGCATACCAGCCGAGACTCGCCTCCCGCCCAAGATGGCTTCCCGGGGGGATCGTGGTACTCTGCCATAAGTTCGGGGGGACCGATTGGTCGCCCCTTTCCATACTGCTGGGTTTCTCCTATTAGAAGCAAAATTCTGTTTTGCTTCTAAACACCACGCTAGTTGGATGCAAGTCATGTTTGCTCCATGAATACATGGTGGAATGTTTCAGTCATTGCGGAATATACTTGAAGTAGTAGGCCTTTTGCCTGGGAACAAGTGCTTTAACTTTACTTGTCATGAAGATTCTTTCCAAACTTCACATGAGCAGAGGTTTGGTAGGCCGCTGCCTTAGTTTTATGTTCATGCTCTCTGTCCTGCCTACTATTGTCTTGTTCTGTTCTTGGATGTTCATCACAATAAAATACAATGAACATAATCTTCACAAAAGTTATTTACAAAAGATATTGCCATTATAAATTACAATAACTTTTATTTAAGTATTAATTATTTTAAAAAAAGCAATTTTTATTTTTAATATTAATGCATCTAAGTCATGTAAATACAACACATATTGCATTACAAATGCAATAGGTGTCACATTTGCAAAAGTTAACACTATTGGCATTGTAAAAGACAACGTTATTAATTTCGCTATTTTCAAAACAAAAACATAAATAAAAAATTTGTCATTTACAATACTAATACCTCTAACTTTACTAATGCGAGCCCTATTGCATTGCAAATGCTTGTTATATTTCCATTTCAAGCACAATCTGCCGTCACACATTGTTCAATTCTACATCTCAAAGGTCCAAGTGTGAGAGAAACTCGCAGTGCATGTGGGAGACTTTGCCTCAGCCGTATGCCTGTGCTCCTGGCGAGACTGGCCAGCCAGAAGTGATCCTGTGCTTTGAGGGGTGAGCCACTCTGCGCTCCAAGGCGAGTGATGAGTGCACTCGAGGTACAGGCTTAAGTAACGCGAAACGTATGGTGATAAACCATGTGCCCGGCCTACCCCCTCCTGGAACACTTCCTGTTATTCTCGATAATGGCCCGTTTGGGGAGTGGTTCTGAGTCACGTTTTTGGAAGAGAAGCCCCACTCGCCTGCCAGAGATACATTCTTGGATCTGGAGTGGTTTCTGCCACATGCTGATCCAGGGCAGCTGCTTCCTGTTTAAGAGGGAGGGGTGCAGTGAGCATCCTTGGAAATGTAATGAAACACAAGGGCCCCACCCCGGAAAATCTACATCCCACCCACATATACCCGGGAACAGACAACCAGTTGTCGTAGCAACAGTCTAACATGCTGAACCTATACTCGCAAATTACTTTCAAGGTCATACTATGTTGCATTGGGTAGGGGCAGAGGAGGGGTCGTGAGGGGATGACAAACCAAGGGACTTTTGAATCCAGATAGCCGCTGGCCATAGGCTGGATGGGGCACATGGGCAGAGAGGCACACGAGAGGCACTGCATGGACCAAGAGGAAGTAACAGAGAAGCAGAAGGGCAGGCAATCTCAAGGACGTACCGAGGACAGTGGTCCCATGGGAATCATGGGATGAGGGGATGTAGGGGACATTGGAACAGCGGAAGGCACTGGGACATGGGATGGGTAGGGTACAGGAAGACAGGGGTAGTGTAGGCTCCGTGTAACTTCAACTTGGAAACACAAATGTGGGAAAGGAGCATACCGGGGAAAGGGGTGTCACAGTGACTTTGAAGGTACAAGGAGCATTAGTGCAAGGGATCTTGGCCACTGGGACATAAGGGGTTCAACCATTGAGAAAAACGGCGATCACAAGGCATTAGGTTTCTACTGTTTCCAAATCTGACAGTGGTACATCAGTCTGGCACTGACAAATATATTTCAATATTGGTTTATTTACTCTCTGAACCAAGACATTCACCAAACTGTCTATATCTGCATGATTTCAAAGAATCTGAACAATCCGTATTTTGAAAGTAAGTAAGTCCAGAAGACCGGATCCACAGCACAAGATAACTGCTGACAGTGCGACTGCGTCCCACTGAGCATAACTGCATATACATGTATTTTAGAGGGAAACCCTGACATGAAGAAGGCCATATTAGACGCCCCAGACTTAGATACTGTATTGCAAATTGGACTTTAGTTGCTTTATAATTTGATAGCAGTTATCAGAGAGCAGTAAAGGTGGGAAAGCCAACAAATCAACAGAGAGAGACACGCCACAGCCGAGCCCTGCGTCTTGGCCTGGCTCTAAGAGCCAGCGCATGAGCCGACGATTGAAAATATTTCGCATGTAAATTGTGCAACAAATATCATATGAAAATATGACAAACTCTCTTCAAAATTCAAACAAGTGTTTTTGCTTAAAGCGTGGAAGAGCCTCACCTTAGTACATTATATTAGATCGCCGCATTGAGAGGTATTTCTGAAAAAATGATCGTTTTTTAACCATGACGTTAGAAACGTTCTTGCCCCTACCCTCCTTTCAATGACATTAGTGAGTCAAGTCAGAAGTTAATTCTTACTATATCCTCAATAAGGGATAGAATCTTATTACAGATGGAGCAACATAATAGTCTATGAAAGAAATCAAACCTGAGTTTTTTGTAGAGTGCACATCATCTGCTCGCATTGCTATAGGGGTTCACATATGTGACAATGACGAAAAAGTACGTTTGACTAAATACAATATTTGCTTAGCATCACAAAATTTGCGAACGGGCAGCTGGGATTGATCACATTTGTTCTTGTTTCACATTGCGCAGTTTAGTCACTAGATGGGTATGTTTTATGTCTCCCATTTTATAACCTACCACATAAGGCCCAACACACCTTCCTGCTTACACATAACAAACTCCCCGACAAGCATGTACTGCCTCTGAATACAACTTATTCACCCAACGTTACACAATGAAGTCGTGGAATCATCTGAGTATAAACTTTATATGTTGTGAAACATAATCATTTATTTATAGGATTGTCAGACTGTTTCACACTTCCACCGCTTCTCTCATCCACACACACTTTCTTTCTATCCATGGGCAAGTATGGGGCAACCAACAACTTATTTTTATTCCACTTCTTGCCATCCTATAATTTCACAACTAAACTTTTCACTTTAATTACCCGTTTAGGAATGGAGAACTTGGAAGAAACCTTCGGTTCTACCTCCAATAATTTGACTCCTATAAAATTTCCATCAGGCACCTTCAGTTTCCTCTTCTTTCTGAGCATTTTGTCTTTTCGTTGTGACTTACTGAAATTTTTGTTCGGAAACCAGTAATTTCCCTTCCAAGATCGTAACTGAAGAGAGCACCCTACATCTGATAGAACGCGAGCTCCGAGACTACAGATTTCTTGAGGGGCTGGAGTAATACCTATTTTCTTTTGCATATAAATGATATTGCAGAGTATCTTAAAAACTGCATTAATGAATCTCCTAAACTAAACATCAAAAAGGTCTCAGCACTTCTTTTTCCTGATGATATTCTACTTTTATCCAGAACTCCACTGGGCCTCCAAAATCTCTTGAATAAGGTAAAATAATTCTGCAACCACAGAGGACTGCCTATAAACATCCAAAAGGCCAAATACATGGGGCCTCATTAGGATAACGGGCGGACTTTGCGTGCCCGCCATCCTCGTGGTAATAGGGACCGCCCGCCTTAAAGGCGGGGGTCCCGTCGCCAGCATTAGGATGCGCCCGCCACTGTGGCGGAGGCATCCCGCATTTCTACCGTTGTGGCGGGCGGTGCACTCAGCACCGTCCACCACAATGGCAGGAAAGCATGCTGTGCATGGAACTGCTGGGGGGTACATAGGTACCGCCCATGTGCACCCCTACACACCCAGAGTCCCTGGGGGCCCGCAACGGGCCCCCGCAGGGATTCTCCGCATGCCAAAGGCATCCACAATTGCCCATCCTAATATGGCTGGCGGTGTCTGATAGACACCGCCACCATATTATTCCTTTTCCGCCCCGGCCGCACGGCGACCGGGGCAGAAAAGCGGCGGATGGTTTTTCAGTCCGCCGCGGTCCCCCCCACCATACTAATACGGCGCGGGGGGGGGGAAACGAGTATGGATGTCGGGCGGATTGCCCCCGCCAGGCTGGCGAGGGCAATCCACCCGACATCGTAATGAGCCCCTATTCTGACCGGGTTTTCTGCCCCTTTTTGAGTGAAGGTGACTTTAGCCTGCTATCATTCTAATAGGAGGATTAGAACCTCAAACCTGGTCTATTTACAAGGTGTCTGACATAATTCTCTACCCTTTTCTTTATTCTAGGGTCTATAAACTTATGTTAAGGGATAGATTCTTTAGTATTAGTATTAATTTGTCCTTTTGTAAGGTTGCTAGTATATTTCTAATGGAGTTATGCTTATTTCGGGCCTTGTAGGCCTCGACGGGAGAGACTCCATCTTTCTTTCTGCCTCGGCTGCTTGAGATGCTTTTAGGTCAAATGTAATGTTTTAGTTATGAGGTGTTGTTCGCTTGGAGAGAACCGGTTCAGGCTGGCCCTTATCGAAGGATTGTATTTTTCTTCGTGTCGAAGACATAATATCAGGCCGGCCGGCTGAGAACGTGTCCTTGGCACGGGGTGGTACAAGAATTTGGTGGGCGGCAGGTTACTGGCGGTAAATTTCCAGTCAGTTAGTAGACGGCAGCTAGTCGTTAGTATTATTGCAGTTAATCAACTTAAGGCAGACAGTCGCCATTTTGAAGTCCGAAAAAGACCAAAGGCCGATACTCTCTCAGAAAGATAGAAGTTATTTTAGTTGGAGCAGCTGGCGAGCTTTGATACTAAGATCAGAGCATGCAGAATGAAGCAGTTAGTGGAGCGAACGAATACTAGAGTGGCAGAAACTGATTTATAAGATCGAAGTTGGAAGGTGAAGATAGTCCGTGGTTGAAAGAGAGAGGAGTAGTGCAGAACAGCGAGAGTGCAGCAGACGAAACAGAGAATAAGAGGAAGGTTCCAGTGACTTGGAGGGGAGCAGAGGAGACAGAGCATAGCGGTGCAGACGTGTATCCGTGACTGCAGGGGTGATCCTAAGATGAGCCAAGGCACAGACGAGAAGGGAACCCAGATGACAACTGAGTCCAGACTTCGTACTCATAAGGTGACGTCGACCCTTTCTTATTAGTGTGCACACACATTCTAATCCTTTCTTTTGCTTTTCAGGCTATATGTTATATTGCCGTATTATATTGTTGTTATATTTTATTATTGTTTAATAAAGGTACCCCAGTTCTTAGTGAACTATGGTATAACTGTTGTTTTCTTATAATAAAGTTAACCTGTCTTCTAGTCAGATGCTGTTATGTGGACGGATGCGCCTCCCGTCCGGGTAAATGGTAACTGAATAAGGGAGTAGAGGAGCACTCGAATTAGGGAATAACCTTTGCACATTGTAATTTGGCCATTCTTGTGTGAGAGGATCGATCTGTCTATTTATCACTTAACCTATAATATTATATTCCCAGTAGATAGAGAAACTTCCCAATATAGAGAGAGAGAGAGAGCTGAAGGTATTCATAGGAAAGTGATCGTCGTTGTGTAGCGGCGTTAATGAGAGCATTGACCGTGGTCAATGTGTATACCCACAGGATTGTGGCTTGCGAGAGCACCGGAGGCACCCGGTGTGTAATGAGATCGCCGCTAGGGAAAGTGGCGTTAATGAGAGCATTGACTGTGGTCAATGTGTATACCCACAGGATTGTGGCTTGTGTATGTATGAAATAGTGAGAGCACTGGGGGGATACAGTGCCTATACCCACAGGATTGTGGCTTGCGCGAGCACTGATTGTGATCAGTGTGTAATGGTAAGTAATCGGAACTGCCTCAGGGTAGTCTAGTCTGGGCCTATGTTGCCGCGAGACTATAAGGTATGAGTGCGGTATTTTCGAAGATCTAAGCTTGTATATTGCTAATTCCCCATCCTTAGGTAGGTACCCAGGTGCCTTGGTAAGTAGGTCCTGAGGAGGGAGGTGGTTACGTTTCGACTTGGTTGGTGGTGTCTTGGTGAGCTGATTCTATCTGGTCCAAATATCCGGTCGTTACATCTGGCGTCACGAACCGTTTACGTAAGCCTGTTAGCGCGGTGTTGTTTCTATCTTGTTGGTTTGCGCTTGGCGCGTGTGGAGTACATTTTGTATATTATTTGTTTATAGTTGTATATATCTTTTTCTTTTGGCACAATGTTTTTGAGAAGGTCAAAATCTACTTTTAAATTGCCTGTTGAAATTCCCGGCTGGGAATCAACGCCTCACAAGGCATTGGCCCGTGAGTGGGCCGACTCCACTGGTTTGAGTGAGAATTGGAGTTCTTGTTTGGAATTGGTGGATCCGACTAATGTAACTGCTTGTCTGCAGAAAGCGCCGGTTGTGAAGGGTGAGGAGCTTCCTATTTTGGGACGTAGAGGTTGGATTGTTTTATCTGCGTACAGGATTGTTCATGAGAAATTTTTGAAATTACAGAAACAATATGTGGAGATGGAAGAGAAGTTTGTTGAAGTGAAAAATGCTCACACTCTTTTGAGATGTCAGAATAAATTGCTGGCCGACAAACTAGAGACTTATCAGACTATTGCGGAAAGAGCTGCTGTTCGTATTGCTAAATACAAATATAAGAATCGTCGTGGTCGGGTTTGTAAACGGAAAGTGCGTCTGGTCGTGGCGAAAGCCGGACTGGATTGGAATCCTGATGAATGGGATGGTAATATCTGGGACTCAAATGATTCTGGCTCCTCGGCTGAGGAGTCTGACAGACGCGAGTATTCTCGCACCGGGCGTGACTGTAAATTTAATACTTTTGACAAACTTGATCGTTCCGGCAACTATGGTCGGTATTTTAAATCTGATGACGTTTCTCAATCTAATTGTCCCTCTAATTCTACTGATCGAGCTTCTTCTGATGCTCATACTGAAATTTCTGGCATCCGGTTTTTCGACGTAAATTGCAGCAGGCCCCTAGTAATCCAAATGGCATTCCTTTGGATAGTTTGGAAGATTTCACGCAACAGGAAGTTAGTGACATTTTGCAGCGGTTTTGGCAACGGCCCGGCGAGGCCTTGCTTACATGGATGGTGCGTCTCTATGAACTGGGTGCTGCGGGCATCATGTTAGATGCGGGAGATGCTTTGAAATTTTGTTCTTTGAGTTCTGATTCTACTGTTCAGGATCATTTCCGGAATTATAATGCTGCTGGTCAAATTAGTTTGCTGCAATTAGCGACTGATGGTTGTAATCACAAATACCCTACTGAATCTGATTGGCCTCTGAATGACAAGCCATGGTATACGTTACGCGATGCGGCACAAAGACTGAAAGAGGAGGTGATGAAAACTGCGATTTTTCTGAGCACTTCCAACCGGTTGTTGGATGGTTTATTGACATCTTCTGTGTGGAACCACATTATTCGTTCTTCCCCTGTTGCTTATAAACAGGTTATGATGACTTTGTTGATCAATCAGACTGGCAATGCGTTGTCTTTGGTGCTTGAATCTGTACATCAGCTTGGTGAATTGGGCGAATGGCTTAATCCTGAAAGACAGTCTAGACCTGAGGGTCGTACTGCTGGAAATATACGTTTTCTAGACGTGATATGTTTCTTGCTTTGTTGGATGATGGCGTGAAGAGAGAAGACATTGATGGTGAACCTAATAATCGCTTGTGGGAAATGTTTCGCAAGCGCGGTTTGGATCAGAAGGAGGGTGCTCGACGTGTGCGAAAGAATGAATGTGATCGTGAATATTCTGATGACAGTGGGGATGATCGACGTCGTGATGATTCGGATCGGCGTGATAAACGATGGAATGAGTGAGATGTGTCCCCTTGGCGTGAAAGAGAGAGGGGGAGAGAGGGGGAAAGAGAAAGGGGGAGAGATGACCGTGTTGAAAGCAGATACAGAGATGAAAGGGATCAGTCCCTCAAGATGAGGAGAAGGGAGGATCGATACAGATTTTCTGAACGAAATTCACAATACCATGCAGATAACAAAAATCCATTTCGTAATGGGGATGGATATGAACAGGAAATTACATTGTCTAAAAAATTTGAGAGCATTTACCCTGATTTGTCTTGGTTGTCAGAACGTAATAAAAATGACTAGGAAATAGGTCAAGGTCCAGTACGCAGTTGGGCTTACAAAGACAAAAGACCCTATGTAGATATTGAAATTTTTTGGAGACATCGTAATATACAAAGGGCCCGAGCATTGGTAGATACAGGAGCGGAGGCCACTCTAATTCATGGAAAATCAAAGAAATTTAAAGGACAATTTTTCACAATTACTGGTTTAGGTGGAAAGGAAACCCCCGCAGTGCAAACAAATGCGAAATGAAAATAGGTAGAATTCCCCGAAAAGAATATTCTGTTTTAGTTGTACCACTTTTGGAATACATAATAGGAATTGATATCCTAAAAGGTATGACATTGCATTTAGGTGACGGTTGTTATCAATTTGGAAGTAGAGGTTATATATCATCCAGACCTGTACGAGTTGGTCGTTTGAGAATGCCTCCTATAAAAATTCCCCAGGCTACAAAAGTTGTTTCTCAAAAACAGTACCGTATTCCAGGTGGTCACGAATAGATTAGTTCTACAATTCAGCATTTAGTGAATGCAGGAGTTATAACTCCGGTTACTTCTGCTTTGAATAATCCCGTTTGGCCTGTACGCAAAAGTGATAATTCTTGGCGTATGAGTGTTGATTACCTCAAATTAAATAAACATGCATCCCCTTTGACTGTTGCAGTACCAGACATAATTACTTTAATTGAAAGAATTCAGAAGCATCCAGGAATATGGTATGCATCTATTGATATTGCTAATGCTTTCTTTTCAATCCCAATTGCCCCTGAATGTCAGGAACAATTCAGTTTTACGTGGAATGGACGTCAGATGACGTTTAGAAGTCTTCCCCAAAGCTATGTACACAGTCCTACGATCTGTCACCAGCTGGTGGCGGAACATTTATCTGAAATACCCACACACCCACAAATACAAATTTGTCATTACATTGACGACATTTTGATTCAAGGTGAGACACAGGATCAAGTTCAGACTCAGTTAGATCAGGTTATCAATCATTTACGTGACAAAGGTTGGGAAATCAATCCTGACAAGTTACAAGGTCCGTCACAAAGTGTGAAATTTTTAGGCATCAACTGGCATAAAGGTAACAGAGAAGTGATTCCACAAATGAAGCAGAAAATTCTTGATTTTGCGGTTCCTCGGAACCGAAAAGAAGCCCGAAATTTATTGGCTTATTTGGTTTTTGGGCTCAACACATCCCACATTTGAGTCAGATATTAGCCCCTTTGTACAAAGTCACTCGTAAAAAGAATGCATTCGAATGGAGTAAATCGCAACAAGATGCGTTTGAATTGGCGAAAGAAGCAATTGGAGAAGTGTGGCTCAGGGGTTAGAGGCGGCAGACCCGGAAGCTGAGATCGGCCCTGGAACAGGGTTCAATTCCCCGCCTCGGCGGGTCTTGGGCTCAAAAATTTCACGGACTCGATAATTCTCGCTCCGGTGCCTTCTTGACTCACGGGTTCACACTCTGCGACTCTGGGCAATAGCGTGCTTAATCTCCTCAACGGCCCCTCGCGGCGGGATGCCTGACTTTCACCTTGTGGATACCCTGCCGGGGTTATCTCACAGGGGAATACCAGGACGGGTTCCCTAAGCAAGCGCCGGGAAACCCTTTGTGGGTAGCTGTGCGCTATATAAGCTCAAATACATTTACACATTTACAATTCAGTATGCTTTGGATTTGTGGCCCGTGCGTGATGGTGATGTGGATCTGAATGTGTCTGTGGAAGGTACCTATGCAAATTGGAGTTTGTGGCAAAAACAAGGCAGAAATAAAGTACCGCTAGGTTTTTGGACCAAAAAGTTACCGGATGCTGGTGACCGTTATACACCTTTTGAAAAACAGTTACTTGCATGTTATTGGGCTCTGGTTGATACCGAGCAATTGACTTTGGGACATGATGTGATGTTGAGACCTGAAATTTCTATTATGCAATGGGTTTTGGGTTCGCCGAAAACTCATCGAATTGGGCATGCTCAAGAGGCGAGTGTGATTAAATGGAAATGGTACATACAGGACAGGGCACGCGTGGGACCGAAAGGTGTTGCGACGTTACATGAGCAAGTGGCGCAGGCGCCATCGAATGAGACTGGGAGTGATTGCTCCGTACCTATAGTACAGGAATCCCCTGTTAAGTGGGGTAAGCCATTTGATGATCTGTCCGCGGAGGACAGAAACTATGTGTGGTTTACGGATGGTTCAGCGAGGTACATAGGAGAAAAGAGGCATTGGAAGGCAGTGTCCTATAATCCTATCACACAAAAATTGCTGAGTACAACTGGTGAAGGAAAAAGTAGTCAATTTGCTGAATTGTATGCTGTTTACCAAGTTTTAAAGCAGGAATTACCTGGTAAGTGTCACATTTTTACTGATTCCTGGTCCACTGCTAATGGATTGGCGGTTTGGTTACCAACATGGCATTCTCATAATTGGGAATTGCATTCTAAAGAACTTTGGGGTAAAGAGTTATGGCAGGAAATTTGGGAGCTGCTTCCGCAAAGTACTGTTACAATCTTTCATGTGGATGCTCATACACCAATGGACTCCCTTGACAAATTCTTTCATAACATGGCAGATGAGAAATCTAAAATTGCTGAGGCAGTGGTGGACATGCAGGATTCTGATTTGGCGGGATTGGCGAAATGGGCCCACCAGAAAGCAGGACATTTTGGAGAGAAAGCCACTAGCAGGTGGGCTGCTGATCGAGGAATTTATATTCCTTTAAATTTGATTAAAGATACTATACTGCATTGTCCTATCTGTCAACATTCTAGACAACGAAAAGTACCCCAAATTGTTAGAGGACATTTACACCGAGGAAAATTACCCACTCAAATTTGGCAGATTGATTATATTGGTCCACTCCCTATGAGTAAAAATTGTCAATATATTTGCACCATCGTTGACACATACAGTGGTCTTTTGGTGGCCTTTCCCTGTAAACGAGCTACCCAAGTAAACACTATTAAAACATTGGAATTGATTATGCTTTATTATGGTGTCCCATTTCAGATTCAATCCCACTTCAAAGGAAGATTGGTGCAGGAATTTTGTGTGGAGAACAACATTGAATGGGTGTTTCATATACCGTACTATCCACAGGCAGCAGGCCTTATAGAGAGAATGAATGGTTTACTAAAAGATAAATTACGTAAATTAACTGATAATAAATATAAGAATTGGAGAGAATATTTATTTCGGGCACTGTTGATTTTGAATAATCGTCCCTTTTTAAATGCTGAATCTCCATTAATGCGTTTATTTCCTCCAGCTGTTGATGCTAAACCAAACACAGTTAAGAATACTGTAATGTATTGGGAGATTTCCCCTGGAGCCCTGGCTCCATGCAGAGCAACCCCAGGTTCCGCAGGCTTGGACCTGCATGCCATGAATGACATTATTGTAAAAAGCAGAGATCGAGTTATCATTGAGACTGGCATTTGTATCTGTATACCAACTGGAAATTTTGGCCTGATAGCTCCTAGATCGGGCCTGGCCTTAAAAGGCATTCAAGTGCTTGGAGGAGTAATTGACAGTGATTATCAGGGAGAGATTAAGGTTCTCCTGCTAAATAGCAGTGAGGTTGATTTACCAATTCAAAAGACTGACTGAATTGCTCAATTGCTAATCATGCCTGTTTTCAGTGGTGAGATTCAGAGAGGCACTGCCCCGACTTTGTTAACTATTCGAGGACAAAAAGGTTTTGGCTCCACGGATAATCCAGGAGCGAGAGTATGGGTGCAATCGCCTAAAAATCCCCCTGAACAAGCTGAAATTATTGCAACCGGTCATGATAATACAGTACTTGTCATGAGACCAGGGAAAGATGGCTGGGAAGCTGTCCCAGCTGACAAATGTTACTTACCAGAATGAATAATGCCTGTATTTGATTTTCTTTCAGATCATTCTCTGGACTGCTGTTGCAGGATGTGCCGGCGTTGGACTTCTTTTGGCCTGCTACATCGAGAAAGGAAGGAACCCCCAGACTCTGGTTGATTGGAGAATCAGAGTGCCACGTTCCTTCGCTGCGTGGGATTCATCATCTAACTTTTGGACTACCCTGGAACGAAGGGTGACAAATTCCCCACATTTCTGTTTAACACCGATGCGTTCGGTGACTGACATATTAGCAACCTTTTTGGTTGCCGTCCCGGCTTCTCTGGAGACCCTTGCCCATATTTTCAATATATCAAATGCCCGTCCTAATATTATTCTTGGTGATTTTGCGACCCATGAGTACTGTCCTTTATGTACTGTGCTATTAGATCCAGTACCACCGATCCATTCTCAAATAACTACATATAATATCACGCAGGGTGATTTATGTTTTTTCCTCACATGTGATCCAAACGCCATAACTGAATGTGTTCGCCTAAATCTAAAAGGTGCTACTTCATTTACCGATCATGAAAGAACTTTGTGCTCCCGGAGAGCGCCCAAAATGTGTGTTTCTGTTAAAAACAATATGACCTATAAAAGTCTTGTAGTTACCCCTAGTAATTATCGCACAATGCTATTACCTTCTGGATGGCTTTTCTATTGTGGTAATACATCTTGGCCTTACATTCCTGCAAATATTACCGGAGGACCTTGTGCTATTACCAGATTGAGCTTGCTAATGTTTTCTTCACATCCTAATGCAAATTCCCGTATTGTCCGTGATACAGTTATGTTGAAAGACGATTGTGATTCTACATTACATTTATATTCTAAGTCTGAATATCTTAGTTTGGCTTTCTCTATTCTGGGTGTCCCTGCCTTAGCAGTCTACAATGCTAAATCTATTGGGAAAATGGCCTGTTGGATGGTTAAATCCATTAATCACACTTCTACAATTCTATCTGACATGCTACTGGACGCCAAGGGTGAACGCAGAGCTATTTTGCAGAACAGGGCCGTAATAGATTATCTTTTACTTAAACATGGACAGGACTGTTCTGACTTTGAGGGCCTTTGTTGTTTCAATTTATCTGATCATACTAGATCCATTCAGGCTCATATTGACAAATTACACAACTTGACTACAGAAGTTAGAAAACACATTGATCAGGGCTGGTTTGACTGGCTCTTTAATTGGTTACCAGACTTACATTCTTTACGTCAGATATTAGGGGGTATCCTGCTTACTATTTGCATTTTAGTTGCCATTTGCTGTTTTATTCAGTGTATTCCTTCTATACTTCAAATTTGTAGATGTAGTACTAGAAATAGATCAATTAGTTTCGTTTCATATTATTCCTCGACAGATGTTAGTTCCATTTAGCAAATGATTAGTAGTCTAAAGTCAAGGGTGAAGTGTTCTGACCGGGTTTTCTGCCCCTTTTTGAGTGAAGGTGACTTTAGCCTGCTATCATTCTAATAGGAGGATTAGAACCTCAGACCTGGCCTATTTACAAGGTGTCTGACATAATTCTCTACCCTTTTCTTTATTCTAGGGTCTATAAACTTATGTTAAGGGATAGATTCTTTAGTATTAGTATTAATCCGTCCTTTTGTAAGGTTGCTAGTATATTTCTAATGGAGTTATGCTTATTTCGGGCCTTGTAGTCCTCGAGCGGGAGAGACTCCATCTTTCTTTCTGCCTCGGCTGCTTGAGATGCTTTTAGGTCAAATGTAATGTTTTAGTTATGAGGTGTTGTTCGCTTGGAGAGAACCGGCTCAGGCTGGCCCTTATCGAAGGATTGTATTTTTCTTCGTGTCGAAGACATAATATCAGGCCGGCCGGCTGAGAACGTGTCCTTGGCACGAGGTGGTGCAAGAATTTGGTGGGTGGCAGGTTACTGGCGGTAAATTTCCATGCATGAACAAGGTTTCATATTAGCGAAAGCACGGAGAGTTCAGGAGTCAGTTTGTAGACAGCAGCTAGTCGTTAGTATTATTGCAGTTAATCAACTTAAGGCAGACAGTCGCCCATTTTGAAGTCCGAAAAAGACCAAAGGCTGATACTCTCTCAGAAAGATAGAAGTTATTTTAGTTGGAGCAGCTGGCGAGCTTTGATACTAAGATCAGAGCATGCAGAGTGAAGCAGTTAGTGGAGCGAACGAATACTAGAGTGGCAGAAACTGATTTATAAGATCGAAGTTGGAAGGTGAAGATAATCCGTGGTTGAAAGAGAGAGGAGTAGTGCAGAACAGCGAGAGTGCAGCAGACGAAACAGAGAATAAGAGGAAGGTTCCAGTGACTTGGAGGGGAGCAGAGGAGACAGAGCATAGCGGTGCAGACCTGTATCCGTGACTGCAGGGGTGATCCTAAGATGAGCCAAGGCACAGACGAGAAGGGAACCCAGATGACAACTGAGTCCAGACTTCGTACTCATAAGGTGACGTCAACCCTTTCTTATTAGTGTGCACACACATTCTAATCCTTTCTTTTGCTTTTCAGGCTATATGTTATATTGCCGTATTATATTGTTGTTATATTTTATTATTGTTTAATAAAGGTACCCCAGTTCTTAGTGAACTATGGTGTAACTGTTGTTTTCTTATAATAAAGTTAACCTTTCTTCTAGTCAGATGCTGTTATGTGGATGGATGCGCCTCCCGTCCGGGTAAATGGTAACTGAATAAGGGAGTAGAGGAGCACTCGAATTAGGGAATAACCTTTGCACATTGTAATTTGGCCATTCTTGTGTGAGAGGATCGATCTGTCTATCTATCACATAACCTATAATATTATATTCCCAGTAGATAGATAAACTTCCCAATATATATATATATATATATATATAGAGAGAGAGAGAGCAGAAGGTATTCATAGGAAAGTGATCGTCGTTGTGTAGCGGCGTTAATGAGAGCATTGACCGTGGTCAATGTGTATACCCACAAGATTGTGGCTTGCGAGAGCACCGGAAGGACCCGGTGTGTAATGAGATCGCCGCTAGGGAAAGTGGCGTTAATGAGAGCATTGACTGTGGTCAATGTGTATACCCACAGAACTGTGGCTTGTGTATGTATGAAATTGTGAGATCGCTGGGGGGATACAGTGCCTATGCCCACAGGATTGTGGCTTGCGCGAGCACTGATTGTGATCAGTGTGTAATGGTAAGTAATCGGAACTGCCTCAGGGTAGTCTAGTCTGGGACTATGTTGCTGCGAGACTATAAGGTATGAGTGTGGTATTTTAGAAGATCTAAGCTTGTATATTGCTAATTCCCCTGCCTTAGGTAGGTACCCAGGTGCCTTGGTAAGTAGGTCCTGAGGAGGGAGGTGGTTACGTTTCGACTGGGTTGGTGGTGTCTTGGTGAGCTGATTCTATCTGGTCCGAAAATCCGGTCGTTACAGCCCCCTGGTATTTAATCCTCATAAAGACAGAAGGGGCACACCCTGGCTGGCAATACTCTTCTTCAATCTGTACAGACATTTGAATACTTGGACCTCAGTGTGGCTAATTCATTATCAAGGGGATCCCAAATCATAAAGAGAAGCCTCTTAGTACATCACAGAGCTGCTGCAATTCTGAAATTGCACAGATCTACACCGTCCAGAGCAGTCTTCTCAGCCCTTCAAGTGTACAAGTTCAAGGGCAAATCTGCAAGTCTATAATGAGCGCAAATATGGGGAATCGCTAAAGTGAACAGTCTGACAGGAAATAACCATACTTTCCTTGAATCTTTATTAAATCTTCCCCATAGTTCACCAAATTTGTCCTTGATTCTTGACACTGGACTAAAAGGAATAGACCACCTTACCACCCTGAGACCTCTTCTATACCGGATAAGGTTGTGGTCTTATGATGAACTCGGTTCTACAGAACTGAATTATAAGAGGTTATGGAATTGGGTTACTACCCTAAATGTAAGGTGGTTACACTGTGTTAAATCTTGGTATTATAGATTGAGACTGCAGATGTAATGGCAAGATCCCTCATCCACTAGGAAAGTGATGAAAAGTACCCTAATCAACACCTACTGGGTCTTTGCTTTGGAAAAGTGGTATCGATTTACTAATAATGAAAACCTTAACGACCAGTTCTTGAGCCACAAGCCTATTCCCAAGTTTGAAGATTTCCCAGATGAGATGTATGCCCCTCTTGAAAAAAGCCTTTATCTCAAATTCAGAATCGGAATTTTGCTAGTAAAAGCGTTTTCATCCAAATGGCACATTAGCCGAGGCGACACTCCCACTTGCAAATACTGTACTAATACCCCCAAGAACCTGGAATCTTTTTTTATTCTTTTGCCCCTTTATTCTTAACTTAGACGCAAATGAATTCGTCCACTATGCCTGAATCTTAGCGTAAGAAATGATTACGTTGCGCTTAGGATCTTCAGATCTGAAATTAGCAGGCTTATCATTTATGGATTAAGAAAATATCTGTTTTCTGCTCAGATCATGAGAGAGAGTGTATGCATCATGTGACTCTCTAGAAAGGTTCATAGATTCAAGCTAATGTTCTAGCAATGTGCACATTAACTTTTGGAATAAGTGTACAGGTTTATTCTGAGCCCTAAATATGAATTCTTTATGGAGTTATGCTGTGTTCTTATTCTAATATGCATGCACATCTGTAAATTGTTTTAAATATTGCATGCATAATGAATGTATTTTGAAGTGTTTTATGGGTTTATACCCCAAAATAAATGTATTTTGATGATGATGATGACGATGGGGAGTGGAGCAGGGAAATTATTGCCTCCCCAGAAAGTCAAGCCAGAAAGAACGCTGGAGGGGGTGTTTTGGACCTGGCCCTCTATATAGGGCCACCCCCAAACATTTTGCCTTCACCCCTTCTATTTTGCTGAATTTCTTTTGTTGGCATTAGGACTCAGTGCACTTTACCACTGTTAACCCAGCGAGAAAGTGCTTGTGCTCACTCCCTAAACATGGTCAAATTGGCTTACACCTTATTGTCAAATGTAATTTATTTATAAGTATAGAGTAAAGTGGGATACCATGTACCCAGGTCCTATAAATGAAATGCTACTAGTGGACCTGCAGCACGTATTGTAGTAAAATTGGCTTCCACCTGATTGGCAAATTTAATTTACTTTTAAGTATTGAGTAAAGTAGTATGCCATGTACCCAGGTCCTGTAAATTAAATGCTACTAGTGGACCTGCAGCACTTTTTATGTCACCCACTTAAGTAGCCCCTTAAAACATGTCCCAGGTCTACCATTACAGCCAGTATGCAGTTTTAAACTGCCAATTAGACTTGGCAATATAACCCCTTTTGCCAATCCAAAGGCTCTCTTTTTTTTTACATATGCCCCCCCTACGGTAGTCCCTAGACAGCCTATAGGGTATGGTGCATTGTAATTAAAAAGATTGAAATGTGCTTTTAAGTTTTACATGTCTATGTAGAGATAAACTCACAAATTTGTTGTACACTACTGTCAGGGCTACCTCTCCCATAGGATAACATTGGATTAGCTTATTGTATTTAGTAAGTGCTAACTTTTGATTAGGAACAGGTAGGAAAGTCATGTTTGGCATCTAGGGGATTGTAATTTAAAAGCCTATTTAATAGTAGAGTCGGATTTTAAGTCACAATTCTGAAAATGCCACATTTAAAAAGTTTTTTTTCTTTTTTGTAGACAATAGGTTACCCTGTATACCATTGTGGGCCTGGGAAATAGAAAGTGTCAAGTAAAAGTGTCTACAAGGGATATTGTTAAACTATCAATTACATTTCTTTAGACAGTGTTTATAAATGCCCTCATATTAGCATCCTGGCAATTACATTTCCAACTTAAATAAAGCAACTTAATAATTAATTAATCTTTCAGAACAAAAGAAACAAAGTAGAGTGTATTTCTTTTTTTGTATACATTTATATCCATATAATACGAATCGAAGGGTACATAAATAGCTCATAGGTAGAAGGGTGAAATAGACAAAAGTTTGTGAACTAATTTATCCTCATCACCAATGTAATAATACCCAATTTAAATGTAATCCTGATGAAAACCTATACATTGGACATCATTTTCATAAGCATAAGGCTCTTTGGTAGATTGAAAAATATGGGTTGGTGTGTCGACATTTCGGCCTTTTGCATAATTCATCTATAATGACCATCTTCAGGACACTGCAACTCATATGAAGAACACAGGCCCTTTGGTAACATTTCAGTCGGTAGTCTTGTTGATTTTTATTGTCTGAATCGATTCTGCTCATTTGCTCCAAGTGTGTTTTCGCCCACGAGTTGTGTAAATGATCTCTGTGTCGCGTAACAATGAAAATATATTATTCTTTTTTAGAACACCGGCCTTGATCAACGCACAAAGGGTCTGTATTCTTCATATGAATTGCAATGTCCTGAAGATGGTCTTACAGATTAATTGAGCCGAGATGGGGCCCAATCCACTCTTTCCATCCGAACTGCACTCCATCGCAGTCAGCCATAACTTACAACACTTTGATCTTTTAGGTGTTAGTTTTCACTATAAACGTTTAAAATTCATAACTCTGGTACTACTGATTGGATTTTTTCGTTTTGGTGTTAAATAATTTAATTAAAGTTACTTTAGTTTTCAAAATTGGTGTGCAATTTTTCTTGTTTAGTATTTTCACTTTATTACTGTTTGTGTGCTGTATAAATACTTTAAACATTGCCTCTAAGTTAAGCCTGACTGCTTTTGTGCCATGCTATCAGCGGATTAATCACAGGTTAATTTAGTGGCTTTTTGTGGTTCACACTGACAGTGATTGTGGCTGTTGCTTGAGTAGGGTTTCACCCCCCTCAACCAACAACCCAATTTATCACAGTGTGCCAGTAAAACTGCGCGCCGGGGGGGTATGGCCTAGGAGGCCAAGATGGCGGTCGCAGATTGAAGCAGCTCCCAAACCCGTTCCTCGTCCGCCGCAATCCTTACCGTGAAGATACTCCTGGGAACCCATTGCTCTCACCCGTACCTTGGCCGAGGCTGCGGTTGGTGTGGGAGACCCGACACTGCTGGGACCAGGGAGGCCACAACGTGCCGGTCCCTTGTCGCAGCCTTGGGCGTGGCAGACACAGCCTTGTAAATGGGACGCCCAGGCAAGGAAAAGAGATGAGAGGCGGTGCCGACCTGCCGCTCGGACGAGGCTGCTTCGTGGAGGCCTGGGGGTCTCTCCATAGTGCACGGGCCCTGGTGATCATCTCAATGCTCCGACCGATGGAGGCGACGCATGGTCGTGGCCAGACCCTCCCCAATCCCAGACCTCGACCACTCGCTAGAATATAGCCAAGCCCGTGTACAGGGCCACTAAGGGACTTGTACTGGCCCTGGGGGAGCATTGCCTGCCACTGGAACTGTGGAGGCAGTCTCACTGGTGCTGGCAGGCCAGAGAGAACCCCCTGCCCTGGATTTGCGGCCTGCTTGCCACTGATAGGACCCCCCTCTGCTTTGTGAGGTACGGCCCATCCTGCTGCCCAGGGACTGGGGTGAGCGAGGTGTTCCCCTTTGCTTCTTAAGCCCTCGCTGCCCCTGAAGCACAACTTGTGGCCCCATTGCACCTGTGGGGGCTTACTTTACTCCTCCCTCAAGACAGTCCTCCCAGAGGGGTACCTGAGGGGTTTGCAGCAAAGGGAGGCATCCCCTGCCCTGATTATGTGGGGACCCCTGGCAGTGGGGCCCCTGGCTCCCAGACTTCTGTGCCACCATGGGGCCCACACTCCAGCGAAGCACCTTGTTTTACCTGGCTTGACACCCTAGGCAATTGGTCTGATTTGAAGCCGCCCTGCTCATGGAGACGACCTGGCTGCTCGTGCTGCTGTGGGGTAAGTGGGCCAGAGCAGGACCTCCCTGCACTCAGTGCTTAATTTGTGCCGGTGCTTTCCGGTGCTTAGCACCGGCACTTAATTCTCAGGGCCGGGTCTACCCTCCACATGGGTCTTTCCGGTAAATGCCGTAAAAAAAATTAATTGGATGACTAATGAGGCGCATTCATGCTCCGGCCTAAGGCTGCTGAACATCGTTTTCTCCGGTTGCAATGTAGTTCTTTCCTCTGTCCTGCTTAAAAAACTGCGTAGTCTCCGAGGCGAACTGAGCCTTCCGGAACATGCACCTTCCCCCACTCTCTACCTTCCGCCCGCCTCTCCGCTTCCTGCCCCTGACATCACTCAATAGTATCCAAGTTGTAGAGGAACGTGGCGCCGAAATTAAACGGATGTCACTGCAGCAGTGCCCACTGGTGAAGTTAATTGACTTCCTGCTGCCCGCGCTTTCGAAGTTCTGCAAAGCTCCGGCTCCTCCTGACCTCGCCGGGCTCACCGCAGCAGGGAGGCAGGATGAGGTGATAATCGCTCTTGTGTATTGGCGCTTTTGTTTTTGAGCCGAGAGTACCTTCAAATAATCACTGCATCAATGCAGGGCAGGCCCGCGCTGCAGTCGGCTTCCTTATTTTATCGGGGGCTGGGACAGCAGATTGAGGAGGTCTGCTCCCAGACTCCAAGGGTCGAGACCCCGGGGAGTTCGAGGCAGTAAATTTATTTGAACAGCGTGTCACTGAGAGCCAAGGAGACGCCGGTATAAACTGCCAACCATTTGCTCACTTTAGTTCAAAACGGAGGTCTGGTCACTGGAGCCCTGATTCCACGCAGGTATGTGTAATGAAGGACAGGAATAACTTCATTTATTTTGGGCTTCGCGGGAACACCCGATATTTAAAAAGTGGTGCCGTGCTTGTGCTAATAGCATTGCTCATCAAACTCTTTCTGTGGCGCATAATTCAGTCTAATTCTTTTAAGTGTTTATTGGCTCTCCAGTCCTTACCCATGCCGGAGTCTCGTCTGTTTTGCTGAATATTCACAAATCCATGCGTTTTCATGCCCTGGTAGAGCTGAGCTTCTGAAAGGGTAGTAGTCTTAAGTATATGTACTCATTTTTTGCCTAGTCCAAAACACTGCTTCCAAGAATATCTGCTACATAATTAAATCACCAAAATATGTTTCAAAACTCTGAAAGGAAACCCACCGTTCCTCCGTCTTTTTAAGTATATGCATTTATGTTTTGCCTATTCCTGAGCACTTACTTCCAAGATTTTTAAGATCATCTTAGAGTTTCTGGTTCTCAAATGGGTGTAATTTCGTATAATTATAGGTTTCCCTCCTCTTCATTGCTGGATTTTGCTTGCGAGGAACAGTCACTCATAGTCATTGAAATGTCAGTCATATTTACAGTGAAATTATGAAATTGTCACACATAGTAATCTGAAACCTTGGCAGCTTTAATAATGCAGTGGCTCCTGACCTGCTCCTCCCGAACCCTCTCTGCCACTTTCTTCTAAATCGCAGACACACTTTTGGACTCAGAAACCCTGGTCTAATCAAAGACTGTGAGTGTCTCTCTTTGGCCCCAGGGGTCACCTGCCTGCGGGTAGCTATTCTCCTGTAGTTTCTCTCCCTGCGCCAGTGTCATCCTAAATCCAGAAGGCGGTCTCAGGAGATTCCATGCTGCACGTAGGGAGACCGGCCTTCGTGGTGTCTTTCACTTTCAATAAACCGTGAGTTGTGTTTGTGGACTAGAGGCCTGTCGTGTTTGTTTCTGATGTGCAGTGAGGGAAGGGAACGAGGTCTAGTCGTGGGCACAGGGAATGTTCTCAAAGATGGGTGCAGGGGCAGTAATTGAAAGCGCGGGAGAGCCGGTAAGTTTGTCTTTAATTCAATCTGTTTACGCGTTAATGGTTCTAGGAGGGAGTCCTCTTGGTTATTGTGTGAATGAGTAAAAATACAGGGGAGTGTGAAAAACTGGGACTTTGAATTCTAAATGCGAGAAGAATTCAAAGTGCCATCTATTCACAGTAGGGGAAGTCACTTTAAAGCAGATTGGCTGACATGTAAATATTTGCTTGTGTTTAAATTTCTCTGCACACCACGTACATGGTGTCACCTTGTTGTCCGTTGCTTCGCAGCAGAGGACGTTTCAAGCATAATTACATTGATAAACATCTCCAAGGAGAGCAGCATGAAAAAGAGTCCCCATTGGAGGGGCAAGTCAATTGTGATGGGTTGTTTAGCCGGGCACAGAATGTGACGAAGGGGCCTTGAGATTCCCAAATCAGCAATGTAGCTTCCATTGATGCAGCGGGCCAGAGGCACGAGGGGTCACTGCACTTTAATGAAATAATGTATTTTAACATTCGAAAAGCAGCCAGAGGCCCGTTTCCTTTTTTGCACTAGGGCCCACAACACACTGGCTACACTACTCAACTGTATCGCACAATTTTTCATTGGTCTCCGATTTCATGGGTAGAGTTGCCATGTCTTAACTCCCTTGCATGTACGGGTGCAGGCTCAATTTGAGGTGGAACAGGATGTTTTTTATTTGATTAATAAAGTGTAATGCTGCCATACTGGGCGGGTGGTGTTTGTGCTGGTTTTCACGTCGTAGTTGTGTTTCTCTACCATTCTATTCTGCCCTGCATTAACTGTGGGAGTCCTATGCTTTCGTTACCAGAGTAAAGCAAGTTTACTGTTGAGGTGCATTAGCAAAGGAGCTGCGTGTCGGTGTCATGTTTTGATGCTGGACACGATTGAAGTGCATTGTGCTCAATGCTTGTCTTCTAAACTATTAAGCATAAGGGTCTCAAGAATTTCTAGGGCCTGTCGGCGCAGCCCAATGGCAAGGTTGCTTAATTTTCCTCATTCCTCTTTCTGCACCTCGCTCCACTTCTGTTCATATTTCTCGCTCTTGCAAGTGCTCTATTCTTCACAGTCCTTTTCCCAATCATCACAACCCCCTTATTTCTCCCTATTCTGCCCCTCTCTTTCTATTTCTGAGGCCAGCACTGCCCCTTACTCAGTGAAATAAATATTCCTTTACTTGAACTTAATTTCTAATTCTGGAAGGTTAAATACAAACTTGTGTACAGTCCTCTCCCTGTCTCACCTTTTTACACGTCTGTTCTGTTTTTGTTTGCCTTACTAATCATTTATGGATAGATGAGACAGGTCTAAAACAGATTTGAATTGTATATTTTTTATTTAAAGTATGTTACAAAAGGGAAAACGCCGGTTTTGGATGATTTGCTCACATTTGTTTTCTTTCTCTCTATTTTTATTAACCTTAAAATTAAAATCCCAACCATGCCTGCAAAATATTGCCCACAAGAGCACAGCAACTGTGTTTAATAAGTCAGAATACATTAAAAAAAGCCTGAATTGTATCACTTTTAGGAGTGAGATGGTATGTAGTTGTGTTGGAACTCTCATTGGCAGCGCTGGCATGAGCAATGTGTGGTGCAGGCTGTCGTGATCTCCCGAAAAGGGCCCTGGCATTTATTTTGACAAATTAAGCACTGGGGTGGAGTAAGTGGGTGGAGCCATTGGTTAAAGTGGGTGGAGCCAAGGGAAGTGGGTGGAGCCAAGGGAAGTGGGTTAGAGCACCTGCACTTCATATTTTACAAATTAAGCACTGCCTGCACTTGATCTCATGCTTCCGGAGACTCATCTTCTGGGAACCCAATGTCTCAACCTCCTAAGGTACAGGTACCATAGAGTGTTCCATGCAGGGTTCATTTGAGGCTCTTGGGGAGGGGTCATCCTCCTACACAGGGGGTTTCCGTTGACAGTTTCTAACTCACATACAGACCCTCAAGGGCGTTACGTGGCAGTGGAGAGCCTCCATGAGGCCCATCATTATAAATCTTTCTCGATCTCCTTACCCAACCAAACCCCTGCAGAGACATTCTCTTCGCTGACCGCCCTGCTCGTAGATCTGCCAAAGTGTGTCTCCATATTGGTGGCGACTTCAATGCAGTGCCCAGCCCTGACTTAGACGCCTCCGGTTCCCTTACCCAGGTCTCCTGCGAACACCAGTTCTCAGCCTGGATAGATGTGTTGGGTCTCTGCGACGTATAGAGAGTTTGACACCCTCAAAATCGGGTATGCACCAACACTTTGGCAGCACACCAACCCGAATCTCGGAATGACCATTTCCTGCTGCCTGCTACGGATGTACGCCAGGTGGACAGTGTAGCCATCCTCCCAATGGGAATATCAGACCATGCTCCCATTACCATGACATTTCGTGCCGCTCACCAGACCCAAAGCATGTATTTTGGAAATAGCGTTCATCTTGTAGCCTCTTCAAGTGTTCTGCATCCCTGTATTGTTGGAGTGAGGGACAAGGAGCGATCGACCGAAGGTCCCCCTTTGGCACCTGAAGCCCTGAAAGACAGTATATTTCAATAGGAACTCAGGGAGGTGACCCGAGGCTATTTTCGTACTAACTGCCTGTCCACTGCAACCAGAGGGAATATGTGGAATTAGCTGAAGGTCATGACATGTGGGGAATGTCCGTCTAAAGTGGGTGGTAGGAGGAAACGGTTAGAGAAGGATCTTTCAGAGGCAGCGGACGTATTGGCCACCCTACAGGATAGGAGAAATATATGTGGTGGAGGCGCGAAGTGAGGCCTTACTGCGCTACCTGCGCAGGGTGGGGGGAAATATGGGACAGGCTAGATTGCCTAGCCCGCCGGAAGTACTGTCAGCTGCTGCACCAAGAAAAAGATAAACCAGGGAGGCTATTGGCATGGCTCGTCAGGTGAGAACACCTACCCTGATTATTTTAACACTAAGGCAGGCAGATGGTGGCCTCGTCTCCATGCAGACGGTCATCAACTCCTTGTCGTACAGTCACCTAGAAGCAGTATATAGGAAGGACAAGGTGGCTAATAGGGTTGATGAAGGACAGTTCCTTAATGATCTAGCCACGTCTTGCAGACGGCTTGGGTGACGATCTGGGGGTGAGATTTGTCTTGAGAACCTACAGGATACGGGGCGGAGTATGGCATGCTGCAAATCCCCAGGCCTGGTCGGTCTCCCGGTGGAGTACTTTCAGACATTTGCAGACATACTGCTCCCTTGATTGCTGGAGACCCTACAGGAGCAAAACAAGTGGGGATTCTCTCTTCCTCTATGCGGGAGGCCCAGATAGTTATGCTCTCAAAGCCGGGCCAGGATACATATATGCTCAACTCTTACCGGCCTCTATCTATGTTAGGGGTGGATATCAAAATATTAGCTACGGTACTGGCGATGCGTCTGGGTAGGGTGGTCAAACAATTGGTTCACAAAAAAAAATGCAGGTTTATGCCGGGTAGGGGAACCCATATCAACTTGCGCAGATTCTATCATATATTACATTCCACAGTAGCCATGGATAAACAGGAGGCTGCAGTTGCATTCGACATCGAGAAAGCCTTTGACACGCTACGGTGGGACTACCTATGAGAAGTTTTGGAAAGAATGGGCTTAGATCCGGACTTTCAGCCATATTCATCAATCTCCCGTTTTGCGAGGCCCTAATAGCGAATTATAGCGATTCGCTATTAAGGACTCGCAAAACGGGATTCATGTAGGATTAGCAAAAATTATTGCGATTCCTACTGATTCCTTATTTGCGATTAGCAAATTGCTAATCGCAAATAAGGAAAAACTCCCCATTCATTCCTATGGGCCAAAAGGCCCATAGGAATGAATGGGGAGTATTCCTTATTTGCGATTAGCAATTTGCTAATCGCAAATAAGATTGCGATTTGAAGGGTGCCAGGGGTGTCCAAAGGACACCCTGTAGCACCCCTCAAATGCACATTTTAACAGGTGTTGCGCACACACATGTCCATAGGGCATGTGTGTGTGTAACATGCAAAAGACAAAAATGCACTAAAGTGCTTTTTACTCTTTTTTCGCAATTTACCATAAAGTCAGATTTCGTGGTAAATTGCGACCAAATATTGCGAATTCGCAATTTCAAATAGGGTGATGAATTGGATTTAAGGAATCTCTATTAGAGATTCCTTAAATCCAATTCCTCGCAAATATGCGATTTCGCAAATAGCGATTTTTGCATTTGAGATGATGAATCCCAAATGCAAAAATCGCACTCGCAAATGGCCAGATTCTCAGAATCTGGCCATTTGCGAGCGCAATTCAGGTTGATGAATATGGCTGTTTATCTCTTGTGTTTGCTTACTGTATTGTCAACCAACAGTGGTGGAGTAGGTTCTGCACGTTTTCCTTTGGAGCGGGGCACGAGACAAGGATGCCCATTGTCCCCACTCCTTATCGTTCTGGCAATGGAACCGTTGGCAATGCAGCTGCGGCATGACATGGCTCGCTGGGGCATAAACGTGGATGATCATACCCATCTCATATCTTTGTACTCGCATGACGCTCTTTTGTTTGTCCGCCAACCAGAGGAAGCGGTGCCCGCCCATCTGGACATATGATCTGCGTTTGGGGCCGTGCTGGATTTGATTGTTAATAGCCAGAAATCTGTTATGTTCCCAGTGGCGACTCTGGTTGGGAAGGCGATCACGGATCTCTCTGGCTCGGCGTTTGCATGGGAACGTGATAATTTCTGTTACTTAAGTATCCATGTCACCCATACAGCTGAGGCCCAGAACGCCTTGAACATGGTAGCGGCTCTTTCGGGCTTGGAATTCTCGATTTGTTTCTGGAACCACCTCCCCCATTCTGTTATGGGATGAGTGGCTCTGGCTAAAATGGTCCTTTTACCATGCTGCCTCTATGTACTGCAGAACCCCTTCTTCTGTATCCCCAGAACCACCTTTGCCACCCTAAACAGCCTCATCATCACCATAGTGTGGGCCAGGAAATGCACCAGAGTGAAGCTGGATATATTAAAGCTGGATATGGACCAGCAGGCCTAGGCCTTCCAGACCTTTGCCTTTATGACTTTGCTGGGCTCCTTTAATACACTGTGGGACTGTGGGACTTGGCCCTTTTTGGATGACTCTCCAAAAAGGGCCAAGTCCCACAGACCCTCTGCACACCACTGTAGGACTTGGCCCTTTTTAGAGGGTCATCCCTGAACTTTTTGCCTTCCTCCTGTATTGTTTCTGGCCTGTTATTTGTTGATTTTAGGACTCTGGGCACTTTTCTACTGCTGATCAATGCTAAAGTGCATATGCTCTCTGTGTAAAGTGTAATGGTAATTGGTTGTCCATGATTTGCATGTTTGCCTTACTAGTAAAGTCCCTAGTAAAGTGCACTATTTATGCCAGGGCTGGTAATGCAAATGCTACTAGTGGGCCTGCAGCACTAATTGTGCCACCCACACAAGTAGCCTTAAAAAGAGAACTCAGGACTGCCATTACAGGGCCTGCGCGCAGTTTGGTAAACTGCCATGTTGTTCTGTCAAGAGCACTCACTTGCCAGACCTTATACTTCCCTTTCTATGCACATAAAGCACCCCTATGGTAGGTCAATCAATCAATCAATCACGGCATTTGTATAGTGCACTACTCACCCGGGAGGGTCTCAAGGCACTGGGGGAGGGGTAAGTTACTGCTCGAACAGCCAGGTCTTGAGCTGCTTCCTGAAGGAGAGATGGTCTTGGGTTCGCCGAAGGTGGGTGGGGAGGGAGTTCCAAGTCTTGGCTGCCAGGCAGGAGAAGGATCTTCCTCCGGCGGTGGCTCTGTGGATGCGTGGTACGGTGGCGAGTGCGTGGCTGGTCGATCGTAGCTGGCGGGTGGGCGTGTAGAAGGTCATGCGGTCGTTGAGGTACTCGGGGCCCAGGTCGTGGAGAGCCTTGTGTGCGTGGGTGAGGAGTCCGAACGTGATTCTCTTGCTGACGGGGAGCCAGTGTAGGTCTCTCAGGTGTTCGGTGATGTGGCTGTGTCGGGGGATGTTGAGGATGAGTCGTGCGGAGGCGTTCTGGATGCGTTGGAGTCTTTTTTGAAGTTTGGCTGTGGTTCCGGCGTAGAGGGTGTTCCCGTAGTCCAGTCGGCTGGTGACGAGTGCCTGGGTGACGGTCTTCCTGGTTTCAGTGGGGATCCATCTGAAGATCTTGCGGAGCATGCGCAGGGTGTTGAAGCACGAGGATGAGACGGCGTTGACTTGTCTGGTCATCGATAGGGAGGAGTCCAGGATGAAGCCCAAGTTGCGTGCGTGGTCCGTTGGTTTGGGAGCGGTGCCCAGGGCCAGGGGCCACCAAGAGTCGTCCCAGGTGGAGGGTGATAAACCCAGGATGAGGACTTCCGTCTTGTCTGAGTTCAGTTTAAGGCGGCTGTTCCTCATCCAGTCGGCGACGTCTTTCAACCCTTCGTGTAGGTTGGCTCTGGCGGTGGTGGGGTCGTTGGTGAGGGAGAGGATGAGCTGGGTGTCGTCAGCGTAGGAGATGATGTTGAGGTTGTGCTGGCGTGCCATGGCTGCGAGGGGGCTCATGTAAACGTTGAAGAGGGTTGGGCTGAGTGAAGATCCTTGTGGTACGCCGCAGATGACTTTGGTGGCCTCGGATCTGAACGGAGGGAGGCGGACTCTCTGGGTTCTTCCGGTGAGGAACGAGATGATCCACTCCAGCGCTTTCTCTTGGATTTCAATGTTGCTGAGGCGCTTCACTAGGGTGTGGTGGCAGACAGTGTTGAATGCCACAGAGAGGTCCAGGAGGATGAGGGCCGCTGTTTCCCCATTGTCGATCAGGGTTCTGATGTCGTTGCTGGCTGCGATCAGGGCGGTCTCGGTGCTGTGGTTGGCCCGAAACCCGGACTGCGAGGGGTCGAAGGATCCGTTCGTCTCGAGGAAGGCGGCAAGCGGTTTGTTGACGGTCTTCTCGATGACTTTGGCCGGAAAAGGAAGGAGCGAGATGGGACGGTAGTTCTTGAGGTCGGTGGGGTCCGCCGTTGGTTTCTTCAGGAGGGCGGTCTGCTCGGCGTGCTTCCAGCTCTCCGGGAAGGTGGCGGTGTGGAAGGAGGAGTTGATGGTGTCTCGGAGATGGGGTGCGATGGTGGCGTCGGCTTTGTTGAAGACGTGGTGTGGGCACGGGTCGGTTGGTGATCCGGAGTGGATGGAGTTCATCGTGCGGGTGGTGTCTTCGGTGCTGATCGGGGTCCAGTTGCAGAGGGTGGTGGTGGCGGGTGTTGGTTCGGTGGTTGGGTGCGTGGTCTGTGCGTCGAAGCTGTTGTGTATGTCGGCGATCTTGCGGTGGAAGAACGAGGCGAGTGAGTTGCAGAGGTCTTGCGAGGGAGTGATGTTGTTGTTTCCGGCGCTGGGGTTGAAGAACACTTTGACGATGCTGAAGAGTTCCTTGCTGTCGTGGGTGTTGTTGTCCAGTCGTTCTTTGAGTGCTGTCTTCTTGGTGGCGCGGATCAGCTGATGGTGTTTGCGGATGGCGTGCTTGAGGGCTGTCCTGTTGTCTGTGGTGTGGTCGAGCCGCCAGGCTTTCTCGAGGGTGCGGCAGTTCTTCTTGGATTCCTTGAGTTCGTGGGTGAACCAGGGGGTTTTCTTGCTGCTGGGTCTGCTGGGAGGGTTCTTTGATGGTGCGAGGTCGTCGGCGCAGGCGGTCAGCAATTTGGTGAGGTTGCTGGCTGCTTCGTTGGGGTCCGTTGAGCTGGTGGGAGTGTTCTGGCTGAGGGAGGTGGTGAGCTGCTCGGCGGTGATCTTGCTCCAGCTTCGGCGGGTGACCTGTTGCGGGTGGTGGTGGGTCGTAGTTCTTTTGAAGCTGAAGTGGACGCAGCTGTGGTCGGTCCAGTGGAGTCCGGTGGCGTGGCTGAAGGAGATGTGCTTGCTGGATGAGAAGACGGGGTCAAGCGTGTGGCCGGCGTAGTGGGTGGGGGTGTTCACCAGTTGCTTGAGTCCGAGGTTGGCGAGGTTTTCCAGCAGGGCAGTGGTGTTTCTGTCGTTGTTGTTCTCCAGGTGAAAGTTAAGGTCTCCTAGGAGGATGTAGTCGGCGGAGGGAAGGGCGTGCGGGCTGATGAAGTCTGCAACGTCTTCGCTGAATTGTGTGCGTGGTCCTGGTGGTCTGTAGATGAGGGTGCCACGGAGGGTGGTCTTGGGGTCAGTGTATATCTGGAAGTGCAGGTGTTCGGCGGCGGCAAAGGTTTCGTCAGAGTTAGTTGAGATGTGGATGGTCTTCTTGTGTACGATGGCGATGCCCCCTCCCGTCTGGTTGACGAGTCCTTCCGGGTGATCTTGTAACCGTCCGGGATGGCTAAGGCGATGTCAGGCGCTGAGGAGGCGTTCATCCAGGTTTCGTGAGGAAGGCGACGTCCGGTGCTGTCGTGTTGAGCCGGTCCCAGAGTTCCACGGCGTGCCTGTGGATGGAGCGGGTGTTGAGCAGGATGCACTTCAGGTGGTTGCTGCTGGTGCTGGGCTTGGCGGGGGCGGTGCAGGTCCGGTAGCAGGGGAAACGGCAGGCTTGGCAGGCGAAGGGTCCGTTGGTGCGTCTCGGGGCGGCTCGGTAGCAGGCAGGGTTTCGCCCGGCATTGAGTGCGTTGAGGGTGGCGGCATCGTAGGTCCGTCGTGTGGTCTTGCATCGGCCGTTGGGACCAGGGGTCCTGGCGCTGGGTGCGGTCCAGGCGCGGACGGTCGCAGACGGGCTTACCTTTGGCACACCTTCGGCGCTCATTCGGTGGTCCCGCTGCGCGCGTCCGCTGCTCGGTCGCTCTGGGGGCGTCATAAGTAAGGAGCCGGGAGGGAGGAGCAGCTGGGTGGCGGGAGCGGGGCGGCGAATGGAATCGCAGGGGGGCGGGGCCGCAGGGAGGCAGCGGCGGGAAATCCAAGATCAGCGGTCAGCGGGAAGTCCCAGGAGCAGTGCCAAGGCAAGCAGGAGCGGCAGCAGCGAGTGGGGCGACCAAGCCCTGTGGAGGGCTGAGCAGTCAGCGGTCAGGTCCAGGCTACCCCCTGGGCAGGGTGCAGTGCATGTGAAAGGTAAGACATGTACTAAGGTGTGTACTATGTCCTGACAGTGAAATAATCTCCATTTCATATTTTACTGTGGAAAGGCCACCTTGCCCATAGAATAGAATGAGAAGGCTGTGTTATTTTTTTTCCAGCCTATCTTCCCGAAGGCTTAAGATGGAAAGGTGAAGTTTAGTATGCCTAAACTCACAATGTAATAACACATCTTCTTATGAAGGTGGTTTTTGCATTGTGTGTTTAGATGTCACTCTTTTAGAAGTGGCTGAGTTTTTGTGCTCTAACATTTCTGTGTGTGTTTCACCTGGCTGTGGATTGACTGTCTGGATTTGAAAGCAATAGGATCTGGGGAATGTCTCTACCCAGGGGAGGAGGTGAGACAGCTGACCTGCATCTGTAGTGTACGGGGGGAGAAGCCCCTAGAGGTGAAGAGGCTTGGGTTGCTGCTATAATACACTTGTTCCACCTCCTGCTGAGTGGTTTAGAATCCAGACCTCCACTAATTAAAGGAAGAAAGGTGTCACTGGCACGGAGGCTCCCAGAACTGGTTTGAACAGGGGTCAGTGCTCCCTGAAACACTAAGACTTCAAAGCTATTGAGGGGTATAACTATGAGAGCTGAAGCCCCTGAACTTTGGAGAATGCTTGATTAAGCGTGAACAAGAATGGAGCTACTTTGTGGTCAAGAGGACCTTTGCCAAGGAAGAAACAACTGAAACGACTGAAGGATTGGACTGACCTTTTATGTGTGTTCTGGGGCTGGTCTACAGTTTACCGTTTTAACCAAGGAAAGCCTAAAGGGACTTTGCTGTGTGCTGTGTCCCCCTGCTTGAGAGGACTTTGCTGTGTGCTGTGTCCTGAAGTAACTTATCCCCAAGGGCCCGAGGTGAGCTGGCTCCCTGTTTGGAAACACAGGAACACAAAAGTTTACATTAGAGTCTCAGCGGCGCTGTGTGTGCATGCTTGTTGCAGCCTGAGACCCTCGTAAGGCGTTCCCTGTGATCGTGGGCACCTGGAGTCCAAACAAGGATCAGTGACGCTGTGTGTGTGTGCTTTGTGAGCCTGAACCCCTTTGTGAGGTTTGTCCAGTGATTGTGTACACTGGAATTTGCTGTGTGCATGTGTGTTGTGCACCGTGAGACCTTTGTGAGGATTTGCCTTGTTATTGTGTGCAACGGAATCCAAGTGAGTCTCATCGACGCTGTGTGAGGGTGCATTGTACACAGTGAGACCTTCGTGAGGACTTGCCTTGTTATCATGTGCACCAGAGTTAAAGTGAGTCTCAGCGACGCTGTGTGGGTGATCTTCATGCAGCTGAGACCTGTGTGTGGAATGCCTAATGATCGTGCACCCGAACCTTAAGGAAGACTCAGCAATGCTGTGTGCATGTTATCTGTGGCAGCCTGAGATCTTCGTAACTGTAGCGGTCCAGACCAGCAGTCCCAGAGGAGCTGAGTTGCCTGCCCGAGCCCGCTGTTGCCAATTCACAAAGTTGCATTGGAGGCCCAGCCGCTGGAAGAGGAGAGGAGAGTGGGTTTCCGCCACCCAGTTAACGTGTGTCGACTCCTGGGACGGGCGCGGGCTCTGAGGAATACGCTCTCGGCCTCTCGTGTCGGCAGCGCGAGCCTCTGCTTCAGCTCGGATCGTGGCTTGTATTGCCCAGGGAGTGGCAGTACAGGGGCCGGAGTGAGGAGCTGCACTTTTTGATTACATCATACCCGTGTTGGGGGCAACTGTTGAAAGGCTGACTGCAAGTCAGAAGGAGAGGCGGATAGACCGCCTAAGGCACAGTGATCGGTGCCTGATGTATTCACATTATTCCATTTCTGCATAATGGAGTACCTGACTGTCGTATTACACATTGCATCATTTCTGAATAACGGAGTACCTGATTAGAGTATTATGCATTGCATTATTCCTCCATAACGAACTACCTGATTAGTGTATGATGCATTGCATTGTTTCTGCATAACGACCTACCTGATTAACGTATTGCGCATTGCATTATTCCTGCATAACGAATTACCCGATTAGTGTATTATGCATTGCCTTATTTCTGCATAACGACATACCTGGTGGTTGTATTACGCATTGAGTTATTTTATTTTGCAAAGTGCCTGATTGATGAGTTACGCATTGCATTCTTTTTACATTGCAGAGTGTCTAATTGTTGCGATACGCCTTACAGTATTTTTTACATTGCAAAAGTGCCTGATTCTAGCATTACGAACTGTATAACATGATATTAGGATTACAGGAGAATGTTTAGAAGTGCCAGAACTTACAAGGGCTGGCTGGCCTAACAACCGGTCATGAGAATAGTACACAATCTCATATGCTGGATTTATATTGTGTGGTCTTAGCGTATATCTTTTTACAGTAAGTTTATACTCGTTTTTATAAAACTCGTGTGGAGTCATTATTGGGTTGTTGTGAGCGTGGTTGCAAATACTTTACACATTTGCCTTGAAGATAAGCCTAGCTGCACGTGCCAAGCTATCGAGGGGGTGAGCGGGGCTATCTAAGAAGGTGAACTTCCTTTCCCTGACATTGGAATACAGGTCCCTACTTGGCCTAAAATACCTACTTCAGCCAACCAGAGATCCTGGGTCTAGCAGGGGCCAAATACAGAGAAGAAACTACTGGCCAACTGGGGCGCAGGGGCAGACCTTCCTAGATATCTTATGATGGGATCATGGACCCCGCTGGATTGTCCATTTGTGGTCTGCACGCTGCATGGGCCTGGGAATGTACGGTCGCTCTTGTACTGCGAAGGGCCCCCGTATGCCGGATCACTTTACCTAAAATGGCTCCACAGCTTCCGTCACATACAATCGGTAATGGACCTGATTGGATGGTTAGACGGTGGATGTCTGGCGGCAGGCAACCTTTATCTCAACGGGACTTTCCTCTTCCTTGCTGATGCGAGAGAATGTCATCAAGTCCCCCAATTTCTACAATACGCAAAAATATCACGCACAGCGCGCCAGCTGTGGATCACCTTCCCTGAGGAGCCCGAGGAATCTGAATCCCTGATGACGATCATGGATCCGGGCTCCTTTTGAGGAATGATTTCCCATCTGTCTAAAGCCTTGAAGGCAGACCGCACGGTTGATGCCTTAAGTGTCCAGAGTACATGGTTGGAGCATCTGTCATCGCCTCTAAGATAAGGGGAGTGGAAAAGGGTATTTCCACAGATTCGGGATGTGGGCAGCAACGCTTGTTTTAAAATGACCCAATTTCACTACCTGCATCGCACCTACCTGACCCCACACTGTGGAAATGAGCCTGTTTAGGGGCTCACTGGTGCAGGGGTTCACCCTTATCTGTCCACTGGTCCTTAAACCAACAAAATAGAAATTGTCACAGAAGCTGGAATATCAAATAACAAGTTTATTAATCACTCATAAGTGGGACTACATCAATACAACACCCTTGGACACTATGGGCCCGATGTAGGTCCCTGAATACCGGTCGGTAACGGCCGAATTCGGCCGTTACCGACCGGTATTTGGTGATTGAGATGTAGGGGGCTATATTTTACAGAATCGGTAAATTTACAGATTCTGTAAAATACCGAATCAGTAATTTTACCGATTCGGAAAATTCCTGATGTAGGTAGCACTGTTTCCAGTGCTACAGGCCTTTCAGATTCGGTATTTTACCACCCAATTCAATTGGGTGGTAAAATACAGAATCCAGGTGTGCAAGCACATGCGTGCATGCACACCTATGTCATGTGACAGACAGACATGCCCTTAGGGCATGTATTTGGGGTGCTAGAGGGTGTCAAAGTGACACCCCCTGCACCCTTGCTGGAATCGGTATTTACCGAATCGGTAAATACCGATTCGGTAATGCCCATTGATTCCTATGGGCTTCAATGCCCATTGGAATCAATGGGCATTACCAAATCGGTATTTACAGAATCGGTGAATACCGAATCTTAACGATTCGGTATTTACCGATTCTGTATTACCTACATCCCCCCCCCCCTTTATTTTACCACTTCTTAAATACCGGTTCGGTATCATTCGGTATTTAAGAAATGGTAAAATAAAATTACCTACATCGGGCCCTATATGAGGTAGTACATGGAATACAGAATCCAAGGGTCTTATATACCCTGTTTGTTTCTGAGTAAGAATGGAGACTCAAACAGAAGGTACAGGCCTACACAGGAATAGAAACTGACTAACATGGACAGGTAGAAACCACTTTGTCAGCAGAGTGGGAGGGGAGATAGAACTGCGTATGTAAGTTGAAACAGCCTGACAGTTACATTCTAAGACAGGTACATTCTAGCAGCTACAGGCCTTTCTGAGCTCATACATTGCTCTGACTCAGTACTGAAGGAGTAAACTACAGTTAATGACTCAAGTAGAATAGAAAGGCAGGCAATAGTGAAGACGGCAGAATCACATGGCTTAACAAAATGGATGCCACAACTAAAATAGCTTCAGCTCATGCTACGGCAATTATCTGCGATTTCCACAGCTAGCCCTTTTAGCATTAGCTGAAAGACAATGCTATGCAGTAGAAGGAGAATGGAAGTTATGTCCAAATAAAAAAATTATCTTGATAGACCTTCTAGTATTCTTTTTTATGAGGGCTAGAATGGTATTTATCAAAAGGTGCACAAAATATTTGTCTTGCAGAAAAAACAGTATTCCAAATATGAATACAATAATTGTCACAAAAACAATCTTTGTTTTGGGGGACCAGGAGGACCAAACGGGGACATGGGATTAAGGACGAGGAGCCGCAAAGGGCTGCTCCTCCTCAAAAATGGGACGACCAAAGGGGTACATTGCAAAAAAAAAAGTACTTGGGAAATTGAAGCCACTGTTCAACCAGCCAGAGGGGAATCTTCTCCCTGTGTCCATCTGAGCCTCACAGGTAGGCTCTTATTGTTCATCAAGTGGAGCTGGACAACTTGCAACCCAGAAAAACAATCACGACCCAGGCGAAGGGGAAAGTTTTTCTTTCAGGATAGGGCAATCACCCTCTAGGGCAAATTCCCCCAATGATCCTGTTCAGTGGCTCAGGCAGCGCACCAGTATTCTTCACTCTAAACTAACAGGCACCAGAGGCACAGCACCTTTATCTGAACTCAAGTCCTTTTCTAACTCCTGTGTTGCTCCGCTGGCGCACTGCTCTTTCGTCGGGGTCGCAGGTTGTACCCAGTGTGCCCAGGCACCTCCTTATCAACAAACAAAGGCCCAGACTTGCTTTCACTTGGGGACCGGAACTGATGGATGCACAGATCTGAAGCAACCCTTGTTTTAAAGGGGGTCACCTCAGGCAAAACCTCCTTGCTCTTGTTATCAGTCTTTGCCTCTCTCAGCTGGGCATAAAAAAACTGGAACAGAGCAAAGGATTAGCTCTTCGTCCTGATTTGTGACCCTGTCTTTTACGCAAGATTTATCTGACATTGGTAGGGGTACACGCTTCTTCTGGTCTTCCACCTTCACCTCTGTCTTAGTAGCCAGCAACACCTGTGCTGGTTCCCTTCACCACGGCTCCAAGCTGGATTTGATGTCCGGGCCCCTCTGGTTGTAGGGAAGCAGATATCTGTTAGAAAAACAGAACAGAAATCTTTAGATACAACACACAAATAATCAATCAAAAGAGGATATTCTATTTCAAAAACACCCTATATTATTCATCTGAGGAACCTCAAAGAAAAGGAATTTCAAAATGATCTGCCTTGCATAAGAACAACCATTTGCTGCCCTTTATGACCATGCTCTCATATTATAGGCGTAGTGGTAAACTCTAAAACTATGAATGTAACCGAGATCCATATTACACGAATAACTGATAAATTAGACATAACCTAGTAGGTACATGAATTTTCCAGCATAACTTGTTTGTGGCAGACAAGAAAACAAGCAAAAGAACATTTTGTTCTTAAAAATGTGTGCTAAGGGCATATGGGTATCTTTCCTAGCATTGTGAACCATATGTATCATACTTTTCACAATCTGGGCCATGTAATATCATATTCAGGGGAGAAACCTATTCACCAGTTCTAGCAAGGGCTGTCAGCTTGATTATATACACTAACGAATGAGGGACTCATGATGCCTCTGCGACTTAAGTGGTGCAGTAATAACATCAACAATAATGGTGTTGCCACCTGGGAATTTGGAACAAAACCCCACAAACATATAGTTCCCCTTAAAGGTCAAATAGGGAACATCAGTCTATTCTACCCATCCTTTCATCCTTATCCAATTTCATCAGATTACAGACAGGATGAAATGGCATATTTATTTATTTATTTTGTTAAATATAAAACAATTTGTTCAAACAGTATGACTTAATACCCAATTAGACGGGCACAGGCCTACAAGGCCCAGAACTAGAGAGACTCCATTTTGCTTTCTATCCCTGCAGAGCTGAGATGCTTGCAGGGTAAAGGTAATGTTTATAGTTAAAGCTGTTGTCCACTTGGAGAGAACCGGTCTGGGCCAGCCCTTATCGGTAGGCTGTATTATTCTCTGTGTGGAAGACACCACAAAAGGCCGGCCGGCTGGGTGTGTGTCCTTGACGCGGAGTGGTGCAGAGATCTGATGGGCGGCGGGCTGATGGCTGGAACTTTCCATGAGGAAACAGCATTCCATATTAGTGAAGTGCAGAGGCGGAGTCAGTTAGTTGAGCTGGAGTTGCAGAAAGAGCTTGAGCTGGAGAGAGTTCGAGCGAGAAGGAGTTGAGCTGGAGTTGAGTTGAGCTAGAGTTGAGTTGAGCTGGAGTTGCAGTTAGTTGAGCTGAAGTTGCAGTGAGTTGAGTTGGAGGAGCCTCCCAGGACAACTTAAAGTCTAGGGTGACCACCCTTGGAACTAATCCAACTGTTCTAGTTAAGAGTTGATGAATCAAAGTGAAAGTGTAATAACAGGAAAATAAGGATAACCCCATTCCTACAAAATAGCTGGTGTAGCACTATGCTTATCAAGCAATAAGTCAAAGAAAATTATCTAAGTGTGGTGTATACATTTTTTCTAAAAGATCAAAGACTTAAATTTGAACTATGCCAAAGGCAATAGGTAAAGATCACAAATCATCGAAATCAGGAAACAGTTTGCACCTAGTTCCTCTCTGTAACACGCTGTGGAACACATGTGTGCACCATCATTTAAAACATCATTCCAGTGACAAAACTATTTTGCAGAAAAAGAAAAACTATGAAATAGGTGAAAGATAAACAAGTGTATCAATAATGAAATTGCATAGCATACTAAAAGCAAAATATATATGAATCTTGAATGAATGTGGCACTGCATAAACATCAAAACCATGAACAGGACTGTGAGATTATTTTTTTCAAGTGGGGCCTGTATATGGTAACTGCAAAAGTGGCATAATGTCCATCTGAAATAGAAACATGGGAAAAATGCAAGGCTCAAGAATGCAGGCCAAGGAATTACATGTCAGGTCAATAAAAACATTTTCAAAAATTGAGTATCTAGAATTTGAGCCTGACTGCTGAGGCAGTCAACTGTCAATTTATAGTTGGTCTCTTCATAATAAAGACAGTTTGTTTTTGTAGACCATGATTCTCCATCTTCATCTGTATCCGGTGCCAAGGATGCACACCCTCCAGTCTGGTCAGCTGGGTACGTCTGCTTCTAATCCTGGATTCAGCCTGGTACGTCTGCTTCTAATCCTGGATTCAGCCTCGGGGGTTTTGGGGGTTGGGGACAATCATTCCGAAAACAATAAACAAAAACAAAAAAAAAACACAGCACTCCAAAATAAGAAAATGACACTCATCCAGGGCCCCCACACGATAAAGCCATCTGAAACAAGAAACATGCATCATCAATCTTGCAAAAATACATTTTCCATTTAAAAAGCACCCCAAGTGCTTTTTATTTTCGAAAGAAACCTCCTAATTCATGAAAAGAATTCTTCTAAATCCAGGGAATGATTTAAACATTCTATATAAATCATATTCTTTAAATTTGTTTGGGCAAAATCCAATTTTGTCATACACAGCCAGAAGGGCTGGGGCCTAGCTACTCCTTACTCATCTGAGAAACAGCCCCTCCCTCCAGAAAGATGTTCGCGCTCAGAGTTTTGAATCAGCTCCAACCATAATAAGCAGGAGCCGGGCTACACTGCGATGTAATTTTGAATCACTGCCAAATGCTGATCTCATTGCAGGAGCAAAGCTACTGCCAACCATTCTGTTTAGGCATCTCTAATCTCTAGTCAGGGAAGCTCACTGGGCCTACTATATTTATCTAACTCCAAGGGCCAAGCGTCTGCCAATTATTCTGCAGGTGCAAGCATCCCTTATCTGAAGTCAATGAAGCTGTCTGCGCCGACAGCAAGGTATAAGCAAGGTAGAGAACTGCTTTAGAACTTTTTTAGTACCCCATACAGAGACACTAATTAAGATATGTCGGAGTATCAAATCTGGCTCCCCCAGAGACCCTGCACCTCCTAGGGTGCTGGGGGATGCCATCCTGGTACTGGAACCTTTTTTCAGGCATGTTCTCCAAATCTCCTTTACCACCGGTACTCTTCTGGGTGACTGGAAGAAAGCTATAGTCCTGCCCATCAAAAAAAAAACAATGTCAGTCAGGAAGTGCTAGAAAACCTGAGACCCATTTCTCTGCTGCCCAACCTAGCCAAAGTGGCAGAGAAAGTAGCAAATGTACAACTTATGGCCCACCTGGAGAAAAACAAACTCCTACATCCGTCTCAATCTGGGTTCCGACCGGGCTTCTCTACGGAGACGGCCCTGTTGAAAGTGACTGAGACCTTGCGGCAAAAGGCAGACTCAGGACACACCATGGCGCTGATAATGCTCGACCTTAGCGCGGCGTTCGACACTGTAGCTCATTCCATCTTGCTACAGTGTCTGAACAATGCCGGGTTCACGGAGTCAGCGCTAAGATGGCTGAAAGCGTTCCTCACGGACCGTAGCTTTCAGGTCCAAAATGGCTCATTTAAATCCTCTGCCTTGGCACTCGAACAGGGAGTGCCTCAGGGCTCGGCTCTAAGCCCTAGCCTGTTCAATCTTTACATGCCCCCCTTGGCAGAAGTGGTGCAGGCGTTTGGAGTTGATTTAGTCTCTTACGCCGACGACACCCAACTGCTGATCTCCCTGTCCCAAGCCCCTAACACAGCTGCCTCCAATTTTAAGGCCTGTATGCAGGCCTTAGCGGGCTGGATGAATTCACACTGCCTAAAACTTAATGGCTCCAAAACGGAGGTGGTGGTGATTGGGGGGAACAACTCCAGTTGGACAGGAGATTGGTGGCCAGCATGTCTGGGCCCCACGCCTAACCCCAGTAAGGAGGCAAAGAACTTGGGAATTTGGGTTGATCCCTACCTATCCTATGAAGGTCATGTAAATCGCCTAGTGGGAAAATGCTTCGGCATACTGAAAACCCTCAACCACACCCTGGATTTATTACCACTAGAGGCACGGCGCACCCTGACTCAAGCCCTGGTCACGTCCCGCATGGACTACGGGAATGTGTTACTCTTGGGCACCTCTGAAAAAATCTTAAACGATTACAAGTCCTCCAAAACACCGCGGCCAGATTAGTGCTGAGACTCCCGAAAAGATCTGCTTCTCTGCCTGCCTTGACCGCACTTCACTGGCTTCCAGTCAGAAAGAGAGTGCTAGTTAAAGCACTTCTAATATGCCACAGAATTGTTTGGCATAAGGCTCCATCTATCTTTCTGACCTGATACAGACTTATGAACCCACCAGAGAATTACGCTCTACAGGAGCAGGGCTGCTAAAAACTCCCCGTGTCAGAAGAGCTAGAATGGGAGGACGCTCCTTCAGACTATTGGCAGCCAGTAACTGGAATAAACTTCCCATTAATATTAGGCTAGAAGCATCTGAAATCAAGTTTCAAAAACCTTTAAAGACCCATCTTTACAAAAACTAGACATCCCTCCGCTCTTAGATTCTTAGCTCGCCTTTCCTTTTGGTCTCTCCTCTCCGTAGCGCGGGGACACGCCGTGAAGGCGTCACCAGGCGCTTTACAAAACCCCTTTATTATTATTATTAAGGAAGAGCGGCTTGACCCCCCCCCCTTATATAAACATTTCTCCGCGGAAAGAAATTGTAACATAGCCAAGAATAACAAGCTGGCTCTCTCTGCTCTCAGAAGTTACCCACGGCCTCCACCCTTTCAAAACCTGAGCCGCGAACAGATGCCGGGCTCATATCAGCCAAGGTCAAAGCAAATGCCTTCAAACTGAAAACATACAGCCGTTCCCAGGCAAACACTGACCATTATTTTCTAACTAACTGAAGCAGATTTAAACGTGGTAAAAAGCATATTTGTCTGTAACACAGTCACATGCTAGCATTTTAAAATAATTCTGTCATAAAGCACTGCTACTTGCTGAAAGGGAAAAAATATTAGACCAACATTGCATGCAGACACATTTCATTTTTTCTTTATAAAAATAACATGTGAAACACCATCAAATTAAACAAGGGGCAACATGTAATTTTGCATTGCATAACCAAGAATTCATAATTTAGTGTGCAAGCTTTTCTATTCTACCTATTAAAAGGGCCAGATTCATATTTGCAGATAGCCATTTATTTTTCTAACTGAGTGGGTTAACTTTCACACGCTATTCTAAAGGGCAGCTTGCGTCAGGTAAAAAATAATCATGTATAATTTCTAGAACACTTTTTTTTTAAAAGCACACGGTTGTATTTCACTAATTAAAAGCACATTCTATAATGGATCTGTTTTATATTTTCTTCTCAACCGTTAAAGCACTAAAGCACCCTCCTACTCAGCTGAAAACCCTTATCTCAATCCGACTGGTTGAATTATAACTTTCCGACCTCCTAGTCAGACACATTAAATCATGTGTTCAAAGGCAAACCCACACAAATTCGTGGACGCATTTCAAATAGAATGTGAAATGAACACTGCTTTCTGTTCTCCATGCAAGATGTTACCATTCTGTCAGCAAGCTGACAAAGCACATAGGCAGACCCAGCAACCAATGAAAAAGTCAAATCAAACCACCATCCATCTAAACAATCACCGACTTTTAGTGTCAGCTCAGATAACCATGCATGTTAAACAGCATGTCAAAATAAATACTGCAGTCTCAATCTAAGATATTAACCCTTTGGCAGCTCAAACACAATCATTCCCCAATGTCTGCAGTACATGGGAAATTCAAGAACTTATCTCTCCACGTTTTCACATAACACGTACGCACATCTACAAAATATTTTCTCCAAGCATTTGAAAGAGATCCAGCTCTCTCCTGCCTAACGCAACAATAGCATGCTCTGTACAAGCCGTAACCACATGGCACAATTCACAAGCCATATTTACAAGAAAGTCAACAAGTCCAAATAATGACATGCTCTTCACAAGGCATATTTATAAGGCGCAATTCACAAGGAACTCAGTAAGTCAAAATGAGAACATGCTCCTCACAAGCAATATTTACATGGCGCTATTCACAAGCCATATTTACAAGAAAGTCAACAAGTCATAATAATGACATGCTCTTCACAAGGCATATATACAAGGCGCAATTCACAAGGAACACAGCAAGTCAAAATGAGAACATGCTCCTCACAAGCCATATTTACAAGGAGCTATTTACAAGGAACTCCACAAGTCATATTACATTGAACACATTTCACATTGCGCAGCATAAGCAAATGCAGCAAGCAATTTAATGAGCAATTTTAAAGCATTTTTCACACACATATATACAACTGTATCATCACCAAGATGGAATTGGCTCCCTCATGTAATGTCACCCTTCAAGCCTAACAGTTCAAACACCAAGATGAAAAGCATTTCTTCCACCCTGCATAAGTCAAATGCCATGATGTACTGCAATCTCCTTACACTCCAACTGTTCAAGCCCATAGGTCAGGCACTACACCTCACCATGCAAGTCACAGACTGTTCCCAGATGTCAAATTTAAAGGGTTTCAAGTCCAAATACATGACCAGGGCTCCCACCTCTGCGCAACATGTGCGAAGCTGCCGACTACGCCAGATGTAACTGGCGATTAGGGCACTCCCCCACAACTTATGGGAAACTATCCAAATACATATCCAGGGCTCCCTCCCACGCATCTTGTGCGAAGCTGCCGACTACGCCAGATGTAACGACCGGGTTCTCGAACCAGATAGTATCAGCTCCTCAGAGCACCTCCAACCCAGCCAGAACGTAACCCCCTCCCTCCTCAGGACCCATCTATCCAGGCACCTGGGTACCTACCTGAGGATGGGGACCTCACAATATACAAGCTCATATCATCAGAAACACCACTAAATCTATAGGGATTACTAGGAATACTCACTGATTACTAAGGACGTCCATGCCCTACACCACACTCATACCTCATAGTCTCGCGACCACATGGGTCCAGACTAATCTAACCTGGGGCAGTTCTGATTATTTACCATTACACACTGACCTCAGTCAGTGCTCGCTCGGCACCTCCGCAATCCTGCGTGCCTACACACTGGTCTGCAGCCCTAGTGCTCTCTTCCTCACAATCCGGTCCACAATCTGGCGGACCTAAGCACTGGTGTCGTATTTTGACGATGGCTGGGTTAGCGCTTAGCTTTGCTACACGATTCCCGCTTAAATTAGCTATACATAGAAACGCCATTTTGTATGTGTTGGCGGCCATCTTAGATCATGAACAGCCTCGTGGCCGGCGTGCCCTTTAGTCCGTTCCACTGACCACTTCAGTCTGCCCAGCAACAGGCTATTTTTAGTACTGGTCAAGCCACACATGCGCAGTTCACACTGACCAGTCGTTCCTCAGGAATGTGCCGCAAACTGACCAGTGGGTTTGAAACCCTCCAATGAGCTGGCAGTATTCCAAAATATGCCCTTATATGTACATAATGTTCTGTAACTTTGTGCCGCGTGTACGTTTTATTACCTGTAGAATCATATAAAAGAAGGGTCACACCGATGTTCGGTGTGATACCTCTTGCATTACCGAAGGGTGCTGTATGAGTGTACCACCACCCCATGGGGTCTTAATAAACTTGTTCTTTGACTTTTACAGTTTCCGTGCCAACAGTTCTTGATTGTAAGTGGGTTATCTTCGGAACATGTAGGCCTTGGGAACCCTAATTACTTCAAATTGGCGACCACGAAGGGACTCATCGGCGACTCGGATCCCCGAAGGAGAGGTCGTGACGAAGGCTTGGAAACTCGCCATGGACGCGCGCTGCCACGAGTGACCCGAGTCTTGGCTGCCACGGTGTTTTTTCCTTTCCTTCCGATCTGACCTTCCAGGTGGCGCCGGTCTCCGACTGAGTTTTCGAGTGTCTGCATCGCTGAGAAAGTGCCGTTTGGCTGATTTGGCTTACAAGACCTTGGCAGTTGGAATCTGGACATTTGAGAATTTGGGTAAGCTTTGTGTTCGGTAAGGTAGTCTTCGGACGGTTACTGAAATTCTATGATTTGTGTTCGGTAAGGTAGTCTTCGGACGCTTACTGAAATTCTGTGATTTGTGATCGGTAAGGTAGTCCTCGGACGCTTGCCGAAGTCCTACGTTTTGATTTGAGTTAGCTAACATTGTGAATTTGTGATCTTTGAACTTATATGTGTAGTGCACTTCACATAGGCAGGCATGTAGAGATGTTTCTCTAACTTTGTTTTTTTTCCCTTTGAGCGGCACATTTGTGTGAAGTACTGTAAGTGCCTTTTTACACGGTGTCACGCTTTCGTGATACTTTTGAACATGCCTGTTTTCAGCACGCTCCGAGGGATGTGCTGTCTTGGAGAGGGTACCTCAATTAGGTTAGCGGAAGCACAGCCGGCTCCCCCAGAGGGAACACCAAATCGTGAAATGTACATTAAGCATGGCCTTCCCCCTATTATGTACAGCAAATTATGGCATAAGTATACAAAGGCCGATCCTGAATTGCAATGGCCTCTACATGGGTCGTTCGATTTACGTAAAGTACAGTTTGTAGAGCAATGTTTGTTTCAACGCAGGTCTAGACAAAACATGTTTGATTGTGTGCGAATGTGGGAGAAAGCGGTGCGTGAGCGAATGAAACGTGAAGTTGCCTTGGCGGACAAAGAGCAGCGCAAGGCTGCTCGGGATAAGGCTTTACAGCTTGAGGAAAAAGAGGCTCAGGAGAAGAAAGAAAGGGAGGAACGGGAACGTAAATTGCAGACGACTGGTCAATTTCCTATCCGCCGACCGCTTTATCCTGTCCTTAATAATGAAATTGATGATTTTTCATTACTAGATCGGTCGCCGCCTCCGTACGTTTCACCGACGGCCCCAGCTGAAGATTCAGGTGATGAGGGGCAGGATAAGTTGGAAAAGAAGGGTGTATCTGCTCTCAGGTTTTCTACGGAGAGGTCCGCACATTTACGTAGTTGGGCTCGTAAAGTGAATAAGAAATGTGTTTCTCAGGAGGAGGTGATTGCGGAGAAGAGTAAGTGGTCGGATCTTGAGTTAATGTATTTCTTGTCTTCTTTGGCGGATGAAGTTGTTGTCGCGTATCGTGACTTTTCAGACGTGTTAGAACCTAAAGCTGTCTCAGTACATCGTGAGAATTTGGATAAAGGTTTATTTGCTCTTTCAGATGTCGACGACCTTTTCAAGCAATTGATCCAGCTGCGGGATGAAACAGTCAACTTGCGGGAGGAGCGAAAAAGGAGGCAAAAGGAGTCTGAGTCGAAGAATAGCGAGTTGACTAAGGAGTGTTCTCTCCGGGGTTCAGATAAGAATTCTGCAATGCATGTTATGCCTATGCGTGAAGCTGCGCCTCTGTATGTTCCACCAAAAGGGGAAGGTACAGATGATGATAAATTGTCAAAGGATGCGAAAGGGTATTTTGTGTATAATTGGGTATATACGCCGTGGAATAGAGCAGACGTTATGGCGTTGAAAAATTCGTTACCTGATCTTCGGAAAAATCCAGCGGCATTTTATGAAGGGGTGGAAGGGGCTATTTCGTCTTGTGTGATGACTCTTGTGGACATAGATTTGTTCTTTGGGTTAATTCTGCCACCTGATATGTGGCGGCAAATTCGTAAAAATAATGATGAAACGATATTGGGGGGCACATGGAAAGAAATTAATGCTGCAGATTTAGACAGGGAACCAGCATGTAAGCCTTGTCAGTTAATTTTAGATCTCCCGCCAGCTATTCTGACTAAATTAAAGACGCTTGTTCCCTCTAAAAAGATTGATTGGACTATGTTGACGTCGTGCAAGCAGAAACCCGATGAAACGGTCTCAGATTTCTTTACACGTTTTGAGGAGGCATTTCATGATTACAGTGGTCAATCTTTGACAGACGATACGGGTCGGCATTTGTTTGTAGATAAGTATGTGGTTAATCTCCTACCGGAGATTGCGAAACGATTGAAGTCGAGTGAAAGTTCCTGGGCCACGGCGACCCCTGCGTCCTTGTTAACTATGGCTCAGTACTATGAGCGGCAGGAATTGGAGGCTAAAGAAAGTGTAGAGAAAAAGGCGAAGGAATTGAAAACGAAGGTGATGTTGGCGCAGGTTCGGGGAACACAGGGTAGAGGGAATGATAGAGGTAGACGGGGTGGAGGAAATACGTCGTATGGTCGTACGGATATAGCGGAGGATCAGTGTGCTTATTGTAAGGAGTTTGGGCATTGGGCCGAAGATTGTCCGGTACTTCGTGAGCAGCGTAGTCAGCGTGGTCGAGGAGGTGGAAGGTCAAGAGGAGGTTATACGGGAGTGAGAGGTGGCGGAGGTGATCGTGGAAAGACTGAGGAGAGGGGCCGTGGCCAGGATGAACGAAATACGTTTGATAGGCGGAATCAATATCAGATTTCGGAGGGAGAGAATGTGGAACACCAGGATTATGTGCATGCATAGGACTGCGTAGGATGGGGTAAGGAATCAGTTGAAGTGCCGGTAGATCAGCAGGGTCCATATGTAACAGCGGGTATTCTGGGTTCTACTGATCAATTTCTAGTCGACACAGGAGCTACACGTAGCGCTTTGTCGAAAAACTTGGTTCCGAGGGCTCCCCTGTCTGGCGAAATGATTACATGTGTAGGGTTTGATGGCACACCCTCCCCCAGCCCATTGTCCAAGCCCCTTGCACTATGTCTTGACAAATACTTTAGTTTTGGCCAATTTTTGTTATCACCCCATACCCCAGACAATATCCTGGGTATTGACTTGCTTAAATATTTTCGAGCGACAATACGTTGTGCTCCGGAGGGAGTACGGGTTATCCTGAATGATAATTATCCTGACCCCGACAGGTTTTACGCAATCTCAGATATTTCAGCTTTGGCCTCTCTCCCGCACACGTTATGGGCGACCTCAGATACGGATGTGGGAGAGATGCGTATTCCACCGATACATATTACTGTTAAGGAGGGGGCCCCTCTACCACGAGTGCCACAGTATAAGATTTCGAGAGAAGGTGAAATTGCATTGACACATATTGTTCAGGATTTGATTTCTGCAGGGGTTGTGGAGGAGGTCCCTTATAATGTTTGCAACAGTCCTATTCTTCCGATCCTTAAGAGAGATACTGACGGCAAAATCTATCGCTTTATTATTGACTTGCGAGAGATCAACAAAATTGTCATTCCTCAATACCCGGTGGTGTCTGATATTACGACCCTGCTTACTTTGGTTCCACCAACGGCCACCACGTTTAGTGTAATTGATTTAAAGAATGCGTTCTTTTCTATTCCTGTTCATCCTGATAGCAGATACCTGTTTGGTTTTACGCTAAATAATAAATCGTATAGATTTTGTCGTGTTCCCCAGGGATATACTGAAAGTCCTAGCATCTATAGTCAGGCTTTGAAAAGGCAGTTGGATTCCTTTAAATTGCAGTCTGGCGTCGCTCTTATCCAGTACGTGGATGACCTTCTGCTGGCTGCCGACTCTTATGCACAATGTGAACAGAGTACACTTGCGTTGCTTTCCTTTTTGGCACAGAATAATCATAAGGTTTCGAAGAAAAAGCTTCAATACTGTAGACCTCAGGTGACCTACCTCGGTCATCTGTTGTCTAAGGAGGGGCGTGCATTAACATCTGATCGAATTCAAGCAATTTTAGACACACCAGTCCCACGCACGCAGAGAGATGTACGTGCCTTCATAGGGTTGACGTCCTTCTGTAGACAATGGATCATGGGTTTTTCACATATCATAAAACCTTTGCTAGCATTACTGTCCAAAGCTACACCAATGCCCCTTGAGTGGACAGATGAATGTCAGAAGGCTTTTGAACAGCTGAGGCAGGCCCTTTGTTCCGCACCCGTGTTAGGCACACCAGATTATACGAAACTTTTCACATTGTACGTGCACGAGAATGATGGGTGCGCGTTGTCAGTATTAGTGCAATTACACGGGGATAAGCAGAGACCATGTGCATACTTCTCTGCCGTTCTGGATCCTGTAGCACGAGGGTTGCCTGGGTGTTTTCGAGCGGTAGCAGCAACAGCAGTGGCCATACGACAGAGTGAGGGAATAGTGTTATCACATAAATTGTTGGTGTTAGTTCCTCACGCAGTAGATGCTCTGTTAAACCAAACAAAGACCCAATACCTCACGAGTGCACGGCTAACAGGATATGAGCTGACACTTTTGGCGCCACACATTACACTGAAAAGATGCGCTACTTTGAACCCTGCCACTTTATTGCCCTATCCGGCTGAGGAGGGTCAGGAAGAAAAACATCATGATTGTGTTTTCCTGACTGAGGAACAGACAAAGGGTCGTGTTGACTTACAGGATGTCCCACTTCCAGATGTGGATGGGGAACTGTGGGTCGATGGATCGTGTTTAAGGCTGCCAGATGGCACGACTTCCGCAGCCTATGCGATCACGACACTTAAGACAGTGGTAGAAACAGCTAGGATACCACAAAAGTCGGCTCAGGCAGCAGAACTGATAGCCTTAACAAGAGCCTGCGAATTGAGTGCTGGTTTATGTGTGAACATATACACGGACAGCCGGTACGCCTTTGGAGTGGCACATGACTTTGAGCTACTTTGGAGAGAACGTGGGTTTTTGACATCTCACGGAGAGCACATTATGCACGGAGAATTAGTGCGTGATCTCCTAAATGCGCTGCTAGGCCCAAAGAAAGTAGCGATAGTAAAATGCAGTGCCCACAAAAAGATTACGGATAAAGTGGGTCAAGGAAATGCCTTTGCAGACAGCATAGCTAGACAAACGGCTATGTCCCGAACTAGCTCCCCCATGTATGTGGTACAATCGCAGGCTGAGCGATGGAGTGATGCTAGAGCAGAATATTGGATATTCAAAAATCAGCTACTGAATCTGAACTTGCGGCATGGGCAGCAGATGGGGTACTAGATGACGAGGGTTGTTGGAGAAGCAGAGACATGGAAAAGTGGAAATTGCCTGCAGCTTACTTGCAGGCGATGGTCCAGATGACACATGGACTGGCGCATGTCGGAGCTCTTGCAATCGCTCAGCTTTTAACACGAGTTTGGGAACATCCCGAGATTGCTAATACTGCAAAGAGAGTAGTGCAGACCTGCCTGGTATGTTTGCAACACAATCCTGGAAAAGGGGTCCATACTCCGAAAGGAGGGTTCGTTCCACCTTCTGCACCATTTGAGGTACTCCAAATGGATTACATCCAACTTGAGCGCTGCAATAACCTGAAGTACGTCCTAGTGGTGGTATGTGCTTTTAGCAAATGGGTTGAGGCCTACCCCACGAAAGACAACACGGCTTTGACAACAGCTAAGGTGTTGCTTAAGGAATTCTTTCCTCGCTTTGGAGTTTGCAAATTTCTGTGGAGCGATAATGGGCCTCATTTTGTTGGAAAGATTGTGGAATATGTACTGAAGGGGTTAGGGATTCAGCAGAAGTTCCACGCTGTATTCCACCCTCAGTCAGCAGGTCTGGTCGAGCGGTACAATGCAACGTTGAAGCTTAAGCTGGCCAAAATTGTGGCGTCTACATCGTTGAAGTGGCCAGATGCTTTGCCGCTAGCACTTCTCTCTCTTAGATCAGTACCCCACTCACGAACTGGTCTTACGCCCTATGAGGTGGTGTTTGGGCGCCCTATGAATATCTGGGGGGTGCCCAAGCCGCGATTAATACATGATGTGCCTTGTGTTATGATGAATGATTATTTGGCACGATTAACAAATGATTTGCTCTCTATTCACCAACAGGTTCGAGAAGCGCTCCCTGACAACTCTACTGGAGAGGGCCATGATCTCCGTCCTGGTGACCATGTGATGATTCGGTCGTTTGAGAGAGCAAGCAGTCTGGAGCCCAGGTGGAAGGGCCCCGAACAGGTCCTCCTTGCAACCCGCACCGCTGTACGAGTGACCAACAGGAAGCGGTGGGTGCATTCGACACATTGTCGCCGTGTCTCTCCGGACCTGGTGACTCCTGCTGTGCTGACCGATTACAAAGAGATTTTGGAGAAAGAAAAGAGCCCAGCTGTGACGTCGGCCGAAGTTGAGGGAGCCTTCCCGGACCACACTGTTACCGGACGAGAACGCTACAACTTGCGTCCTCGATAAGAAGATTTTTGTATTTTAATGACTGGTTGGTTACCGCTCCAGGTTTGTGAAACGGAAACCGGGAATTCCAAGGGGGGGGATCAGTTCTGCCAGTGTAGCGACACCCGTCTTGGCCCGGAGAAGAAAACAACGGCTACCTCGGAGTTCAGCACCACATTTTTCTTTTTTTAGGTATACACGTATGTGTATGAGACACTTTGTGACTAAATCGAATTATTGAGACTCAGCGAAGGTTTTCCGAACTATGGCATTATCAGCAGTGCGAGATAAGAGACTCGTGGGTGCCGTTCTCTTTGTTCTGACTATCGTAGTGATTGCGGCAATAGCCTGGGTAGTCGAACTTGTGGTACCTGCACGTGAACATTTGCTGCCAACTACCCCGGCTCCATCTGAACATTTCCATTTCACCCTGCCCTATCATGAAGAACGGCACCGACAGACTTATCTGAACAATAGTTTTATTCAGATCCTACATCATACACACAATATGACAAACACTTCAAATTGCTGGGTGTGTGGAATGTTGCCTGGGCATCAGAAGAAAGGGGGTACTCCACTCATCCCTCTACCGTTCTCGCATAATGGGTCTTGTAATGCATTTTATACTCTCCTCTTTACTTTGAGATGGCCCACAAAAGGGGGAGTGCTTTTTCGTTTGAATAAATTGTGCCATCATGATCGGGATGGGTATCCACAAGCTGAGGGTACTCGATTTGAATATGAGGAGTACCGCCCTGACAACGTGTCTGCTTCACGAATGTATAGCAATCAGCGAAATGTCAATGTATCGAATGCACATGTTATCAACGTTATCGCTACCAAAGCAGACCTATGTATACGTAATAAAGGTGTAATTTCTGTTGGGAGAAGTGAATGTAACACTACACTTACGTTTGATAGTCCTACTGGTATATCGTTTGTCACTTCCCGAAATACTTACTTTATCTGTGGAACGAAAGGCAATCATCAGCTTCCTTTGGGATGGTCAGGCACTTGCTACGTGTCTTTTGTATTGCCGCCTGTATTCATTGCCCCACCCATGTATCACAACAACTACGTCCTCTATCACGACTTTGTCTTGAATCGTGATAAACGCTCCCTTGTCTTGGACGATGTTGACCAAACGGACACTACTTTGCAACAATATGTGGACTTCAATTTGGGTTTGTTCTCTTTCGTTGGGGCAGCTTTGAACAGTCGAAAGATCCGACGACTAACTCGTGTTGTTGAGGCTGTGGCTAATGATACCGCAATTGCACTTGGAAATATCACTGAAGAAGTACAGATTTCTAGAATTGTTGCGCTTCAGAATCGGATGGTTCTGGATGTAGTGTTAGCTGATCGTGGGGGGGCATGTAGAATCATCGGAAGTAGCTGTTGCATTTACATACCTGATAATTCACCTTCTGTATATGATGCCATCACTAAACTACATAAGATAGCGGCTGAAATACATCCAGATAATGGTACTTGGACTCTGTCAGGATGGTTCTGGTCAATACTCACCACCTGGGGATGGAAACTGTTAACAATTCTATGTATTATTGTGGGAATTCTGTTTTCTATTTGTTTATGTATTCAGTGTGGCCCAGTTTTTTGTTCTATGTGCTTGTCAGTTTTTGTACCCTCGAGACGAGCTCTTGCCCATGATAAAATGATGCTTCATAAAGAAGTAACACAAATAATGCTAATTGACATAGAAGATGAACACCCTGACTATGTCCACTATGAGGTAGCTTCAGCTAAACGCTAAAAGGGTCGTCTGTCGTATTTTGACGATGGCTGGGTTAGCGCTTAGCTTTGCTACACGATTCCCGCTTAAATTAGCTATACATAGAAACGCCATTTTGTATGTGTTGGCGGCCATCTTAGATCATGAACGGCCTCGTGGCCGGCGTGCCCTTTAGTCCGTTGTCCGTTCCACTGACCACTTCAGTCTGCCCAGCAACAGGCTATTTTTAGTACTGGTCAAGCCACACATGCGCAGTTCACACTGACCAGTCGTTCCTCAGGAATGTGCCGCAAACTGACCAGTGGGTTTGAAACCCTCCAATGAGCTGGCAGTATTCCAAAATATGCCCTTATATGTACATAATGTTCTGTAACTTTGTGCCGCGTGTACGTTTTATTACCTGTAGAATCATATAAAAGAAGGGTCACACCGATGTTCGGTGTGATACCTCTTGCATTACCGAAGGGTGCTGTATGAGTGTACCACCACCCCATGGGGTCTTAATAAACTTGTTCTTTGACTTTTACAGTTTCCGTGCCAACAGTTCTTGATTGTAAGTGGGTTATCTTCGGAACATGTAGGCCTTGGGAACCCTAATTACTTCACTGGTGTCCCCCCCAGTGTTCTCTAACTCACAGCCCGATCCGCAATCCGGCAGATCTAAGCACCAGTCTCCCACCTGGTGTTCTCATTAACGCCGCTTACCAACGACGATCACTCTCCTATGAATACCTTTGGAAGGAATCTCTCATTGGCTACTCGGGATATGATACTACAATATTATAGCACACAACAGTTTACCAAATTAGATAATGTACTATCTATTCTCCTCCTCAAGGGGCCCCTCTCTCCCTCATTGCTCAGTCACTACTTACCTGACCGGGAATTACATCCGTTCATGAAAACAATGCCTGACTAGAAGAACAGGTTACCCTGATTGAACAAGAATACAAGGCACATGCTGGTTCACTAAGAACTAGGGTATCTTTATTACAATAACAATAAAATGGGAATAGACACATACACAGATCTGCGGGGTCTCTGTAACTAACAGGAACTGTAACACACCACTGAAAGAAAAAAGGATTAGACATACAGTATAAGGACAAGGTTAATATATAAAGATTAAAGAACAATATCACCTAAGGAGTGTGGGGTCTTGCTCTAGCTGTCATCTGGGCTCCTCTCTCGTCTGTGCCTTAGCTCGTCTTAGATCCTCTCCTGCACTCTTGGACACACATCTGCGCTGATCACTCTGCACTGGATTCCTCTCCCCCACAAACTCTCTCCACCTTCCAACTTTAGTCTAATGGTTTCTGCCGCTCTGATAACCGTTCGCTCCACTAGCTTCTTCTCTCTATCTGATTGTCTCCATGCCAATGTCCAATTCACTCCAGCTGCTCCCACAGATTAATCCACGATATAACTTCAGTCTCTTCTAAAAGCCATTACTTCAGACTCCAGCTATTCACAACTCCTCCTGACAAGTAACTGCTTCTGACTGCTTCCTTCAGTTCCAGCTCACTGACTGTCTGTCTGTCTTCTCTCTGTTCCAAGCATCTTCTGTCTCTTCTCCTCCTGCAAGTGCACTCCTCTCCTCTGCTCCAATTCAACATAAACTCTTTCTGATTCTCCACTCCTTCTGCAACTCCACTCCTCTCCTCTGCTTCAATCCAACTCAACTGCTTCCAGCTCAAACTCTTTCCAGCTCGAACTCTTTCCGCTCTTCCAACTCAACTCACTGCAACTTCAGCTCAACTAACTGCAACTCCAGCTCAACTCAACTCCAGCTCAACTCCTTCTCGCTCGAACTCTCTCCAGCTCAAGCTCTTTCTGCAACTCCAGCTCAACTAACTGACTCCGTCTCTGCACTTCACTAATATGGAATGCTGTTTCCTCATGGAAAGTTCCAGCCATCAGCCCGCCGCCCATCAGATCTCTGCACCACTCCGCGTCAAGGACACACACCCAGCCGGCCGGCCTTTTGTGGTGTCTTCCACACAGAGAATAATACAGCCTACCGATAAGGGCTGGCCCAGACCGGTTCTCTCCAAGTGGACAACAGCTTTAACTATAAACATTACCTTTACCCTGCAAGCATCTCAGCTCTGCAGGGATAGAAAGCAAAATTGAGTCTCTCTAGTTCTGGGCCTTGTAGGCCTGAGAAGGATGAAATAACCCTTAGCTCTGTCAGAGTACCTACACAAACCATACCAATATGTAATATAAAGTCAGGACTACAAAGGACACATAATTATGTCAAAGCCAATAGGCAATAGATGGATTAGAGTCAAGAATAAGGGATCTATCATCATATTAAGCAGCTATCTTCTTCTAGGTCTGGAAAAAAGGGCTTAAAAGGGCCAACACAAGGTAAGAATACAAATTATAGATGTTAGCAGTCGACATCCCCTATATATCAAGATTCCTCCTACGTTCAGTCAACCCTCCCCGAGGAGTCACACACGAGTCAACAACACACCACCCCAACCTTCTGTGATTCAAAACTGATTCCCTCCCCTCTTGTCCCAATCGCCCAGTCCCATTCTTTACCTCCCTCTGCTGATCCACAGACCTCAAATTCCACCTTACCACCAACCTGGGATCTCCCAGTCCTCTTTCGGAATGTAGCAGGCCTCAGATCCAAGACTCATCTCCAGTCTTGGTTCGACTTGGTTAATAGGCATAAGTTAATCTGCCTCCAGGAAACCTGGGCTATTGACCCTATTCACATCCAGGGCTTTAAAACTTTTCATTTTCCCGCCAGCCCGTCTACACACGGGAGACCTAAGGGTGGCTTAGCTATCTATATCTCCAATCAAATCCCATTTACGACCATTGAAGTTCCCTCAGTATCTTCAATTCTCCAAATCCTTAAGTTAGTCCCCGACAAAAGCTCCTGTTACTGTACAATAACTCTACACCTGCCGACTGTGTAAAATCTCTGTTAGAAACTACATCATATTTGCATGATCAGAAAGCTAAGAACCCGCAGCTACAATGTCATGTTGTGTGGGGTGGGGATTTTAACGTTTACCTATGTAACAACTATAAAAAAGGTATCTGCGGGCTCCAAGATGAGCATGATGTCCCCATTGCCCACTTTACTCACTCCAGTATTGGGACTACCTTAAATAACAGCCTTTTTGCACTAGAACTCGAATTTACGAATGAATCAGTGAGTCCTGTTGTCGAATTCAAGCCGACCTTTCATGGTAGAGGTCTTTCCACTATCATTGATTTTATTCTGTGTTTGCAAACTCTAAATAATCGATTGAAAAACTTTATAACCGGCACTGATCCCTCCAGCGATCATTACTCCAATAGTATTACCATAATATTTAACTCAGCCTCCCCAGCTCATTCTAAGACTAGTCTCCTAACGCAGCATTCCCTGGAGATGAGTAAAACCAACGGCTATACTGTAAAATGGTCAAAGATCAACCCCTCCGAGGTTACTAGCAAGATTATCCAAAAAACCCTTCCCCTAATATACAACTGTTTAGAGGAGACCTCATCTCCCCAGCTGATCCTTTCTAGTTTCGTTAAAATCTTAGAAGCTATTCGGCAGGAGCTTACTCGCCAACATAAGACTCATGATAAGGATTCCAGGGGGTGGTTTGATTCCCACTGCCGCAAAGCCCTTTGCGCACTACAACGTGCTCTACATAGCCAAGACAGGGACATGTCCTTAATAGCCTTATTAAGAAGGAATTACAAGTTGGCTCAAAAAACCCACAAACGGGAAATAAAAAACAACCTCTGGGCCCAACTGCACCAGAGCACATTAAGTAAGGACAGCACTCTGTTTTGGCGAACAGTTAAGGGCCCTTTCTTAGCAGATGCGACTGCTGTTCGCCACCTAGATGTGGCAGTACCTGCTGAAAAATGGGTAGCTCACTACTCACAGATTTTTGGGGACTCCACTTCAACAACTAAGGCCTCCAGAATTGGGGAGGCAGTCCTTACAAGGGTTAACACTTATCCCATTGACCTCCACTTCGATCTTGTGGAGGTGACTGCCGCATTGACTTCCTCAAAGACCGGGAAAGCTCCCGGCCCTGACGGAGTCCCACTTGACATCTTTGTGAGTAACCTAGACCTATGGTCGCCAATTGTTATGCAAGTTATGTCCGCAGCTTCAAAGATTGGCCTTATCGACTCTTGGTCTACTTCTGTGCTTCTACCCATTTTCAAAAAAGGTGAACGCGACAACCCAGCCTGCTACAGACCCATTTCCCTCTTGGATTCGCTGGGCAAGGTCGCTGGTAGACTAATCTTGGAACGTCTCCAGGACTGGGCCACAGAGAATAAGATCATAACCGACCTACAGTTCAGTTTCCAGGAGGGATTGGGCACTGTAGAACAGGCTCTTAACCTGATATTGCTCATGGGTAAATATGCTTGGGCCAAAGGCGGTAACTTTTACCTGGTCTATGTGGACCTAAGCTCTGCATTTGACTGCGTAATCCACTCCAAGTTGTGGGAGATCTTGAGTAACTTGAGTGTAGATCCTGCACTCCTGAAATTTCTTCGAGAGCTATACTCGGATGCAAAAGCATGTGTGAAGTACGGCATCAATGGAGAGCTTTCGGAATCATTTGGTATTGCAAAAGGCGTCAGACAGGGGTGCGTCCTTGCTCCATTTTTATTTAATATCTATGCAAACGGATTGGAACAAGCGATGCTGGTAGATAACAAAGACCTCCCCTGCATAAACACCCGGCCAATCCCAACATTGCTATATGCTGACGATTCCGTCATTTTAGCAAGAACACCTAATCAGCTCCAGCTTCAACTGGACAAGTACTGCCAATACATGCTCTCTCTTGGACTAAAAGTAAATAAATCCAAGACTTTTGTTATGCATATTGGCAAGAAAGCCCAGAAATGCCAACCTCTTTATATTGAAAACACTAGGCTAGAAAACGCTAAAACATATCCTTACTTAGGGATCCTTATCGACAATCATTTGTCCTGGAAACCGGCTACCTCCAGCAAGAAATTGCAGTTTCAGCGCACAACATCGGCGCTGACTTCTTTTTCAAGGAAGCTGGGCAAGCCCGCCCCTGCCGTGATTCTTAAAATCTACCAAGCCAAATGTTTGAGTGTGGCTACTTATGGAGCGGGTGTATGGGGCTACACGCCTGCTACTGAGCTTCAAATAATCGAAAACGATTTCTTGAAATATATATTAGCCCTCCCCCGAAGTGCTCCTAACTACGGTACCCACATTGAGCTCGGTTGGGAGTATCTATCTGACACCATTAGATACCAACCGATCCTCCTTTGGCATCGTATATGGACTCAGGAGCAGTGTCTCCTTACTAGGTCACTAATAACTGATTGCCTTACATTGACCTACTGGAAAAAGATTCCCTGGCTATTATATGTTTTCAAATTTCTGAATGATCTGAATTGTCCAGCGTTTTTCACCGACCCCGTCTCATTAACGGCTATACCAAGAAAAACCTTGAAGAATCTGTGTGTTGCCCATTTAAGAGACCTACGTATGTGTTCTGAAATTGGCAAACAATCAAACACTCATTTAATGACGATACAATCCTCCTATGGCATACAACCTTATCTGTCTTTTTACCTGTCAAATTATGATAGATATGTTTTAACTAGATTTCGGTTTGATTCATTTTACCGTCTTGTTTCGTTCCCTGACCCCTCTGATTGGTCACGTGAACTAGCTAGTTGTCCTTGTGATGGCTGTTCTTCCCAGTCTACCTTGCATGTAACTTTATTTTGTAGCTTTTACAAGACCCCACGTAAACGCTGGCTGGTCCCACTTCTCCGACAAACAGGTCTGAGAAGATGCAGACCTGCTCTTTTGGCACTTCAGTCTTTAGATACCCCGTTTGTTGCCAAATCTATAGCTTGCTTCCTTAAGGCATGTCTGAAAATTCATTCTCAACTATTGGTTACTGCATCGTAAAACTTTATTCTGATCATGTGAACAACTTGTTATTTTATTGCCGTACAGTGTGACATTGTATAGACGATTTTAAATGATTAATTCATTGTTATATGTATCTTCCAGTCACTAATGCTCAAATGAAAACTTTTTATAAATTGTTGTAAATATTTTTTCTATAATGTACTTTTATGATTGAAAATTCAATCGAAATAAAGTTTCTTTTGACTTTAGATGTTAGCAAGCTTAAAGTCTTCATCACTCCAAAATAGAGCCAAAAACCATGTCAGAACAGTAACCTAAGCAGGTGAACTCATGTACACAATATTTACAACCTTTGGCAGCTGGGCACAAACAGACTTGTAGGAGGTAAATAGCTAGGGGAATCCATACCAAGGAGGCCATGTCCAATACTATTGGGCAGTACCACTTTGTAAATTTTGGTGTACAAGCACATTGAGCTAACTAGAAAACATTAGTCCAATAAACCAACTACCAATTCCTTTAGCTATTGTACTGTCTAACATGATAGCGCATGAATACAAACTTAATTTCATTGCTTCCTTATATTAGCCCAGGCAAAGTAATCTTAATATAAAACCATTATTTATGTATGCATGGCAGAGCTGTTCTCTGCACATGGCCCACAGACACTGCTGCCCCTTGATAATGTTATTCAATAGGATAAACCCCACCCTGCATATCTCCTACACTTGTATTATTTCTCCAGAAAACAGAGCTATCCCCATCTGCTTCAAACAGAATATGCAATATTTCCTTTAGCTAACGTTACCTAAAACAGATCTGTGGTGTCCATTATTGTTCCAGGAAGGCTTAATCAAGGCCATAAGTTCATTGAAACAACTAAGTAAATTCTTCCATTTCTTAAATGTAGTTAAATTACTAATGACGATATCCCAAATATTATTAACACAAATTGAGAATTAATTTGATCCTAATTTTCCTAGGCACATTATAGCCTTAGACATCATTAGAGCAACGTTTACATTACCTGTAGTGTTTTATCCTACAATGTTAGAATCAGGAAATGTTATTAATACAAAGGAATTAATTTGTTAAACTACTCTTCAACATTACAAGCAGGTATTATATCTAATCTATGTTTTTCCTCTTTAGAACTAGTGGCACTGGAGTGTGCGTTTGATTAACACGTGTTATTTGCTTTAGACCAAAATAGAAGCAAATCTGCTGAAAAGGAATACGTTCCCCATTCAATCAAATACAGCCCTGTTTATTTATATATTTGTATTATTATTACAAGGGCTATAGACTAAATGTATGTTATGCCTGCTTACGTTCCACCATTTACCGCCAAGAAGATTTCCAACAAACAGCAGCCGATCCAAAGTACGGGGTTGGCAATGATTGGCAAACATTGGCGGACATCTGTGGGGCGCATGCGCAAAGAGCCGCGCAGGCGCAGTACCTCTTCTTAGAACACTTAATCCCACCTCAAGCTCCCGGAAACGCTTCGCAATTAGCTAGCGTTTGGGCATTCGTTCCGGGTCACGGTGTGGGTCGTCCGAGGAGCTAGTGGAGGGAGCCCGTGTTTCCGTTGTATTCAGCGTTTCCTATAGTGGCCGCTCCGTGAGTACTTGAAGCCAATTGTTTCTTGTGTATTTTCCTAGTGTTTTTTGCTCGTATTCTTTATTTAGCAAGCGAGTTTCTTATCGCCTGCTAAGGGTGCACACCGCTTTACGCTTTATCGTTCCTGTGGTGTTTCCATAGTGCTCGTATTGCGCGTTTTGCATATTCCAACCTTGTGATTTAGAACAAGGTATTAGTAACGGTTAGTTACTGGTGATACAGGAGAGCGGCAGACCCTGAGGCAGAGGTCTGGCCCAGGACCAGGGTTCAATTCCCTACGCGGCAGGGTCTTGGGCTCAGTGTCCAAGGACTTGATAATTCTTGCCTAGGTGCCTAACCTAATCATGGGTCCCACTCTGCAACTCTGGGCAATAGCTTGCTTAATCTCCACAACGGCCCCGAAAGCGCTAGAATGCCTGGCCTCACCTTGGAGGTGCCCAGTAAGGGGCATCTCACAGGGAAAGCCAGGAAGGGTTCCACAGCGGTATACAGCGCCAAGATACCTTCTAGGTGATAGTGCGCTTTACAAGTATACACACATTTACATACTACGTTTTTGTTTGAAGTTACATGCCTAACAATTATAGGTGAGCCCTACGTCGATAGGCTTTAAGTCAGTTCCCCATGAAGTGATGTTAGTACTTATGGTGTCTTCTTACTTACAGACATTAGGCATACCTGTCTTTATTCCGCCCTCCTTTCCTGCCCTTCCATCCCCTATATTTTCCAGATACCTGCATATACTCCGCATTCTGAAGGTGTATCATTAGTCCACAGACCAGCCCTTTTGGGATTAGTGTGGGGAGGGGTTTGTATTCACTGATTTCTGTTTTCTCTTACTGCAGTACCAGACTGGAGAAGATTGTCCTGACTCTGTCTTTGGTGAAGACTGTGGAGTGCTGTATCTTCCCCCTCTACCCTTGTTTTGTTCCCCTGTTTTGCCCCTGGTTACCTCTTGGGTGTTGGCGTTATATCCTGATTCCCGAGGGTAATAGGGGTGAAGCAGGGTACTTAGCATCGAGATACCAGGACACTCCTGAGACAATAAGGTGCGTGCATGACAATGTACAACTTGCATTTACACAATTATATATGTACTTGTACCCATCAGGAAACACTGTGTTGCTTTCATAGTCTAATGTAGGAACCTAAAAGTGGAAATCACAGGAGAAGGAGCTTCAGGCGTGTCCAAGATGGCCGCTTGAGCTTAGGGCTCCCGCGAACCCCGCCACCTCCAGAGATATCCTGTTTATTATCCTGAAGCCAGGTGGTGGGAATCGATGGCGGACGTGGTGCTGACCTAGGTGCTGTTCTCCGCGTCCTTTTCGACCCCCGGGATCCTGAGAAACGTCGAGTGAAGATTCATGGCCGGCTAGCCTGGAAACTGGGGCCTAGAGTTGGAGTGTAACCCCGACCCCAGTTCAACAACAACGGGGCCGGGCGCCGGAAGTCGCCGCCCTATCCCCGCCTCTCGTTCGATCAACTCCGGCCGTCTGCCGGGACCAGTGGTGACTCGTGCTAGTTGGTCTACTCGCACTGTGAACGAATTTGGTGTTTCGGAGGGCGGTTGACGGAGGTGTTGGACCCCGAGGGCGATTGAGTGTCCTGGAGGCCTGGGAGCTCCTGGTCTGAAAGTTTCTGCCGAGCAGGGTGAGTGGGTCCCCGAGTGCTATAGCCTGCCCAAGAGGACAAAGGGTCGTAATGACTATCTGGTTCATTCCAACGGGGGAACGGCGACCAAACCGGAGGCAGATAAACAGCAACCTAAGAATACAAGGGGATCCAACATCACTCAGTCGAATAAAATGGACCGATACACACAGCCTAGGGGTTCCCCTGTAGGGTTTGGGAAGTCACAAGATGGAGGTGGAGAGGCCTCGGGCCAGGCTTCGGAGTATACGTTGTCGGACGTGATGGCGACCATTGAGAGAGTCCAGGCCTCCCTTGGACAGAAAATGGAGTCACTAGAACACAAGCTGGACACTGTGACCATCGAAGTGAGTTTAATCCGAGCTGATCTCACTAAAACTAGTGAGAAAGTGAAGTCACTGGACATTAAAACAACGAGTTTGACTGATGACGTGGCTGAATTGCAGTGGGAGGTGCGGAACCTCAAGGCCTCCAGTGAAACGACGAGTCGTAAGTTGGACGACTATGAAGGACGGGTCCGGCGGAACAATGTGCAAATCATTGGGGTCCCGGAGAGGGCTGAGGCCCAAGCTCCAGACTTATTTGTGGAAGATATAGTACTAAACCACTTGAAACCGAAAGGACTCAGCAACTTTTTTACGGTGGAACGGGCACACAGAATCCCAGGTGGCAGACCGCGAGCGGGGGCCCCACCCCGACCAATGATTGCGAGAGTGCTCAATTACAGAGATAGAGACGCTATCCTGCAAGCCTTCCGGACCGGAGGGCCGCTAGCTACAGTTTGAGAACTCCACCCTCAACTTTTTCCCAGACTTTACGCAGGCAGTTCAGAGGCAGTGGCAGAGCTTCGTAGGTGTGAAGAAGAGGCTCCGTGATAAAGGACTCAAATATGCTATGATGTTTCCTGCCAAACTGCACATTGAGACAGAGGGGAAGGTCTGGTTTTTTGACAATCGAGAAATTGCTTCGGACTGGGTGGAGAGCCTTCCCCCACGGGGAGGTCCTCAGAGACAGAGCGGCGATGACGATGGGGGCCCGCAAGAACAGTAACATTGCGCGCAATCATTCATTGTGCAACTGGGAGGTTCGGGAGTGGGGCCAGAGGTTGTTGGTTCCCGTACAAGGTGTTTGATATAATTGAAAGTGCTGAGTTTAACTACCCGGGGATGCGCGGGGAAGCGAAGAGTCGAACTCCTCCTCAGTTCTATTTTTAGATAGCTGTTTAGTTGCATGACGGGGCGACAGGCACACTGCAAGTTGGGGGTTGGCAAAGGCCGCGAGCAGGGGTGCAGGGTGGGGGGTGCGGAGGGGGGTGTGTTGTTTTGTATGTGTATGTGTGTGAGTGATTTTGTTGAGTATTATTGTTTTTTCTCAGGTGTAACTACTGTGTTGACACATTTCAAACATGGGTTCGAAGTCACGTGATATTCATGGGTCGGGGATGAAAGTGTTAAGCTGGAATGTTAACGGACTGGGGGACAGGATTAAGAGGGGGATGGTTAGTCAGCTTTTCAAACAACACTTCCCAGACGTGGTACTACTCCAAGAGTCGCACCTAGTGGGTAAGAAATGTCGAGCCCTCCATGAAGGGGGGTATAAACCGGTGGCCTTCGCGGGCTTCACTTGCAAAAACCACAGTTGATGGACAGAATACAGAACAATGTCATACATTCACCCCAGTACAGAGATCTGGGCCTAAATCCATCGTTTTTTTGCACTCCACACCACCCCAGTTCAGACATGGCCATATGCAAATCAGCCTTGACGCTGTGCCTCATGGGAACAGTCCAGCCCGAACTGCCAAGCCATGTCTTTCCTGGACCGGAATCAAGCATCCTAGGACCGGTTTCTGGCTATCAGCCGTCTTCAGCAAGGATAGCTTGACTCCAGTGGTGTGGAGAGCATGGGACTCACGATGCATTCTGTCCATCAACTGTGTTTTTTCCAATTATCACCCCGAGTGGGATGGGTATGCTCAGACGTGAGTCCTGGGAGTCAGATGTGGGGGCCCTGGATGAGGATGATTGGAGGGAGGCGCTGGCGGGACCTCGGGGTGCGGCCATTTCAGTACGCCTTCGGTTGATACAATTCAAGTACCTTCATGGGGCGTATTTCACCAGGCATCGCTTATGGAGGGCGGGTCTTATAGCGTCTCCGGAATGCCTGCGGTGTGGACAGGAGGTGGGGACGTTCTTTAAGACGGTGTGGAGCTGCCCTGCACTGGCTCGATTTTGGAGAGGAGTGTGGGACTGCTTGTCTGAAGTGTTGGGATGGGAACTCCCTCGTACAACATGATTGGGGCTCCTACATGTCATGGAAGGGGTAGGGGGTAGTGTGTACAAAAGGCACTTGCTTCTCTTGGGCCTTACACTGGCCAAGAGGGATGTAGCGAGAGCCTGGAAAGGTACCCGAGCCCTGGCGATTGTGGCATGGAAGAGGGGGCTTGATTTTTGCATGGGGCTGGAGGAACCAATTTTTGTGGCCAGAGGCTGTCCACGGAAACATTATAAAATTTGGAAGAGGTGGGCTGACTTTAGAGGCCTGTGGCTAGAGCCTCCTGTAGATCAAGACCCGCTGGTAGAGATGGGATGAGTGGCTGCCGACAAGTACATGTATAGTATTCAGGGATTTATTACAGAACCAGAGACGAGGAAGAAGACCATGCGACAGGGGAGAAAGACCGGGTGGGGGGAAGGGGTCAGTAGGAGGAAGGGGGTGGGGGTCGGGGTATGGGAAGGGACTGGGGGGGTCATGTTTCATCTTGTATTCTGCAACAGTGGACTTATTCTTTCATCTGCAAATAAGATTGTGCATTATTTGCTGTGGCGTTAATGGAGTACAGAGGCCAGCACCTTGTAAACAATCTTTAATAAAATTTGTTTAAAAAAAAAAAATGACAATTTCCAGGCATCAGTCATCACCACATGGATCTTGAGAATCAGCTTAGTTTATTTTCGTTTAGGAATTAATTTGAGTTAGGATATAAACCTGAGACTTGATTTAAATAACTCCTCCTCCGAAAATAGTCCTTATTTTTTCCTTTCTTTAAATACAATAGAGATATCTATTGGATATTAGTTACCATCTTTTTATCTATCCCAGATATATGGTTTGGATTTGATCACTTCATTTTCCTCCTATCGGTTGGATGTAGGTCAATATGGGACATAGACTGGTTTTTGGTCCCTCTTTTTTAAGACATATCAGATATGATTCTGTGATTATTCTTGCTATGCTGATCAGGGTCTGATTGATTCAGAAGAACTGATAATGCTTGTAAATAATTTGTTTGTTGAAATATTGATATGATGAACATGTTACCACTGATGACTAAGTTGCATATATGCAGGGGGTCGTTAATGTAACTTGAACTTTGTAAAACAAAAAAAATTCTGTGAAGAAGAGGTAGGACAAATTAGTCTTGCTGATAGTTGTTTGTCTCTTTTTGATTAGAGTTTAACTTTAATCTTGCGTTTTATAGTTGATACTAAAAGAAATGTATCTAATTGTTTTTACAGCCCTGATGAAGTCCATATCCGAGAAAATGCATTGGCTGTGCTGATGCATGTATTCTTACACCTGACTGTGAAAATAAAAAGAAATACATGAATGCAAGAACTTTCAAGACTCCTGTCTTCATATGTTTTTGGAATTATAAGAACTGAAAGATTCTAACTGCACTTTACAATTGAATTTTAGAAATATTTATGCTCCTTGATAGCATTGCTTGTATTTTATAGGTGTTTTTTTATGGTTTCTTAGCAAAACCGAATAAAGATTGTTGATTGATGGTTTGATTATTGGGTGGTCAACTTTCTGTAGTTTTTCTTAAGACATTATAATGGAGTAAGCCAAATCAAACGGGTCATTAGCTGCTCTGAGATCGCGCATAGCTGGGCTTGATGGAGAAGCCTCCAATGCAAGACAGAGTCATTACAATCTTGGAGGCACTGTCTGAAACCAGGAACACTAGGGGGTAAGGCCAGACTCAGTGGTGGTTAAAGTGGGCCTCCTCAGGGAAGACAAACGCGAGCACTTTGAAAGAGTTTAACATAATTAGTCCTTATAGCATGATCTGCAACTGAAAACGAATAGATTGAATACTTTGCTTTGTCTCATTACAATCACTACTTTTAAAATCCGAATTCGCAAGTAGGACTGTATAGAACCTTCAGCCCCTAGTAACAGGATGATCATGGGGTAGGTTCCCAGCTTCCTTACCTACATGGCGTTTACAGACCATCTAGCCTTCAAGGGGCCCTTAGCGAGAACAAAAGGAGCAAATTCGATGTGAAAAAAGACTGCTTTCTCCACGTTATCAAATAGGAGAAATTTGAAGCAGAGGATCCGATAGGGGTCATTATGTCTAGGTGACAGTGGGGTTCCCATAAATATTAGGGAGCGCTTGGACTGATTCCTTAGCAAAATTAGAAAATGCCTCCATTAGCAACAGTATCCGCAGTGAAGTCCTCAACGAGACCAGAGAAAAGCATGCTACCCAGATAGAAAGATACCAATTGAAAGACCAAGATGAAGAGTTGCCGAAGACAAAAACCTATGTTTCATCTATAGGTAGAGCAGAAAGAAGAGAGGGCAACAGCTTGAGCATGGTCTTTAAGGGATGAGGAGAACCACATGTTAACTGTTCCTTAGACACCAACATTTCCAAGTCAACTGAGAAGAATTGCAGTGGATAGAGAGTCAAAAACAGCAGAGAGATCTTAAAGAATAGGATCTGCTGTACTTCTGGCATTTAGAATCATTCTCTTATCGTTGTTTGTTGTAACTAGCACCGTTTTGGGGCTTACATTCAGTTAAAACC